>NC_139730.1:5877817-6530912 GCF_964211835.1 Anser anser
AAGGAAAGGAAAGGAAAGGAAAGGAAAGGAAAGGAAAGGAAAGGAAAGGAAAGGAAAGGAAAGGAAAGGAAAGGAAAGGAAAGGAAAGAAAAGAAAAGAAAAGAAAAGAAAAGAAAAGAAAAGAAAAGAAAAGAAAAGAAAAGAAAAGAAAAGAAAAGAAAAGAAAAGAAAAGAAAAGAAAAGAAAAGAAAAGAAAAGAAAAGAAAAGAAAAGAAAAGAAAAGAAAAGAAAAGAAAAGAAAAGAAAAGAAAAGAAAAAAGAAAAGGATGAGTTTGAAATACATCTCTGATAAGACTGGAAGGCTTTGCTGGCTCACATGAGTTATTGCATGAACATTTACCACCTTGGCCATTACAAGTCCCTTGCCTTAGCTGAACACAAATCTGATTTTTGTTCACACTTTCTTCATTCTTTGTCATTTTGCAGAAACCAGAATGCAATATTTCTCCCTGATAACACTCTTTCCTGCCTCTCCCCAAACAAGATTTCCCAAGAGACGAATTCCTCCGGAGGTCCAGTGCTGTGAAACATGTGTAAGGATGTCTCCCACCACTCCAGTCTTGGAAAGAATCATGCCATCTCACACAGACTCTGCAGTTATTTGGTGAAACGGATCCAACTAAAGTCAATGGTAAAACATCTGTTGGAGTTTTACCCAGGAACTTTAATGGAGCCAGGATGTCAGCCACTGAATTTTGGCACTCTGTAGTAGACAAATATTGTGATCTGAGATTCTCAAGACAGCTGGCCTCCAACCTTCCTGTCTGCACACTAGAAATAATTCTGGAGTTTATCAGTTCTGTACCATAATCAGTTCATCCAGCCATAAAACCTATTGGTGTCCTTGCTTAACCATTTATCTACCTCCTTACCCTCTAATATGGCTATTAACTTTCCTACTCCAATTAGTTGTATACAAGGTTGGATTTAAGGGAAAGACACTTTATGAATAAAGCATTTTCTGCCAAACTATTTGTCCCCAGGGTTTCTAAATCTTCCTTTCTTTACTACCACTGAAAAGGGATCAAAGTGAAACTCAGGAGACATATGTAGAAGTTCCTTCTGAAAGCAGGGAATGTAGGTTATATTCAAGGTGTGCCGGGGAGCAGTTTAGCTAAGTGGGGACACTAACATGTTACAGAGTGCTCCACAGGCAATTTTTCACGGTCGTGCTCCCGGCATTCTGATATAGTGGAAGAAGAGCACACGGGCCAGCAGAGGGTGGAAAATATTGGAAAATCCAAGGCAGAAGTGGTGTAACCCCTAAGGTTTGGCTCCTCCATGCTGAGAGAGATTTACTGTAGCTGTTGCAAAGGATGTTTGTTGAAGAGAAGATTGAACAGGAGACCCTATTCAGAGCTAGTGGTCACTTAGAAGATCTTGGAAGCGTTCCTGGACAAGGACACAGCCAACCGAAGCTCAAGCTGAGCCTCGCAAAGCCATCCCCATTGCACACAAAAGCACTAGGAGCTGTTCCCATCCCATATTTAATTCAGCATAAGTACTCTTTTAAATGTTAGTGAAAAGGAATATCAGCCAGGCACAAAAAAGGACAATTACGTTATAGTTTTGAACTAAAAAGCCAATCTTTCTGCATTGAAATGAAACCTGAAAGGCACAAGCAAGGGGGTTAGAGGAGGAGGGACTGGGAAAAGGGGGGTGGGGTGAGGACCGAGATGAGAAAAAGACTTCAGAAGCTCCGGCATTTGCTCAAGAGCCCTTATGTCTCTGAATGGTGCTATTTCTCTTATGCTACAGAGCCACAAAGTTGATTCCACCCCCACCCCCCCTTCCTCTGGCAACGCGAACAAGATCATAAACGTCAGATGCAGTCTTGTCGCTTTAATGGTCTCATGGCTATGAATAAAAATGGCGCGGTAACAGATTTGTTAATTGACTTTATGTGCAACTGGCATACATTAGGCAGCTCCGTTAACACCGCTCACAAAGCTGGATGTGTTGCTGTTCTCTCCCACCGCCATCGAATTAAACTTTTAACAGTTGAGAGACCAGAGGGTTAAGCCTAGGAGGCTGGAGTGATATTTTCACTGCCTTTGATGACACACTAAAATACAGAACGTCTCATTTTGCAGCAGAACATTGAGTCTGCGAAGCCGATGTACATGTGGTTACTATTTGCAGAATTTGGCATTTTCTATGAATAGCATAAAACAGGCAGTGGATCAGCTGTCATGTTTTGACAGGGTTGTCCTTTTTTTCCGAATGCCATTCTTTTTTTTTTTCTTCTTTTTTTTTTCCTTCTTTTTTTTTTTTCCTCCCCTTTATGCCACAAACCACTTTTTTTTTTTTTCAGTTTTCCAAAGAAATCTATAAGCTGATGAATATTATATTAAAGCGACAGTTTTTGCCCACAGGTCCAAAGGAATGAAAACCCTTCTATTATGAGAGACTGTGAACTCCAGGATGATGGGAGAAGGGAATAGCGTCTGTGCATATGGACCAGGATAAAGGATTTGATCAAACATCAAGTTTTTAAAAACAGACTGCACAAATATCCGCTAGGATTGATGTCCACCTGAAAATCATCACGCCATGACAGGAGTTTTTTGAGATGTGCCCTTGGGATCTCTACTTGAATCCTATGATTCTTTGATCTCCTTAGGGCTAATGAACTTAACTTGTCCCTTCCTTGAGATCAGGATTGAGAGTCTATTTTTGAGACACTGATGTCTGTGAGGTCTTACACTAAATATTTTAGTATTGCCATTTTTATACACTATTTCTAAAATGATGAGATGTTTCATCCCACAGTTTGATAGCGTCTGTCGAGTTGGACTATAACCTTAATCATGATTATAGAAAAAAAAAAACAAAACAAAAAAAAACACATCCTGAAAAGATATTAGTATCAACACATGTATCCAGTGCCCAAATCTCAGGCTGACCCTCTAATCTGCTCACTCCATGAGTGCATACACAGTGCGTTTGATCATTAATTTCTTTGCTGATGTATTTTGGAAGAGTAGATTTGAAGTGTGCATCCCTGGGTAAAAAACCACCAGAGCACCTTTCCTCTCCTTTCTCCTTGTAGGGGTGGATGGAGCAGCCGGGTCCTGGTCTACATGCATTGCGGATTTGGTGGGATATCAATGTTGACCCCACACTGGAAACTCATGGCAGTGTGGGCAGGCTTTGCCAGCAGCCTTGACATTTCATGTGACAGGACAGCCAGTACTAAAGCATGAGTGAGGGCTCCAGGAAAGCCAGGAAAGACAAAAGAAGTAGATCTAAACAATAGAGTTATTGCTTAAACTCTAAGCACTCTCGCTCCCATCTGTTCGCCCTCACCTCCTAGGCATCTCCTTCACCTTCACGCACCGCAGAGGTTGGCTTGGCTTATTCTCTCTTGAATACATTCATATTTTAGGATGCCAGATTCAGACATTTGTTATGGTTATTGGCACCCTACCTCACATCCAGAGCTAAAGATTCTTGCCTCTATGGATATTTCCCTTTTTCTTTACTCCCATTTTATAAACATCACCAGATTTGACCAGATTAAATCTCTCTGTGTTCAGAAGTAAACAGGGAAATTAATTGTTTTGATAGTCAATTTTCATGTCAGTGTGTTTTTTGTTTGTTTGTTTTGTTTTGTTTTGTTTTTGGTGGATCAGGTAGTGACTTGGTGATCTTAGAGGTCTTTTCCAACCTAAATGATTTTCTGATCCTGTGGATTGACCAGAATCTTCTGCTCTCCATGATATTCCTCAGATCCACTGATTCTCTCTTAAACTTCTGCTAAAAGTTTCCTATAGTGGTTTCAAGACACAAAATGATTTAATAAGATAAGTGGTAAGAGAAATGCAAAAGGAAATAAATAGTCTAATTTGAAATGACTGTCTTAGTGGTACTTTTGGAAATAAGATAGTTCCTTCCATTCCAGGGCAAGAAGCACTTTAATGCCTGAAAACAATTGTATGATGTCTGCAACCAGGAGACATGTGTCTGTAAGAGGTGTTTCCTTCCAATTCAGCTTCTTGACCAACAATTTTTGCTGCTTCCTTATCATCTTTCTTTCTCTTTTAAATTTTCTAGATAGCTAGTCTTGGTAAAAGCACATTTCAGGTCAGATGCAGGCTGATCATGGAAGCTTTTAAACCCTCTTGCTGACCTGGAATTAGTAGATTCATGCAACTTTCCACCAAAACCAGTACACCATAAAATAAGTGTTTTACGCTACAGTGGTATTGCTGGCAATGCATAAAATAAATGTCTTGTATGTGCAACGCCATAACTTCAGTCTAAAATACTACCTACAAATTTAATAGAAGAATAGATATTGCTTCAGTTGTACAGTGTCTAACACGGTAAGTTTTTTCTTGGTTGTTCTTTATGCATTATTTGTCTAAATGTTTAGTGACACTGAACAGACAAGACACCTACATGGATATACATGCAGTAAACTTCCACAGCTCCATGACATCCCATAGCTTTGTAACAGTAAAATACAGCCCTGTTACCCACTTAGCAGTGGACTTGGATAAACTTTCTGTTTATCATCTATTCACTCATCTTCCAAATGTCTCATTAATGTTGTTTTTCTCAGTGTCTTGGTGTTAATCTTTCAGCATTTTATCCCAAAACTTATAATGAAAAATGAGTCTGAATCCTAACTAATACACCAGATTCTGAATATTTAGAGGACTGCTTTCTAATAGACAGGTTCAATGTAACCTTCACTTTCAAACTTGCAAAGAGAGTTGTGTTTCCTTCTAACTATCTGGTTTAGAATAACCAGAAGTAAAACTGGCCAGAAATGTGTTCAGCTATGCACAAACTGTGCTCACCAAAGCATCACAATGCCTGCACCTAGTCCTCTATGTCTGAATGGGAGGGTTTTGCTCCAGGTTTAGCAGAAAAAGGAAATTAGCTGTAGGCAATGGATGAGTGGGGTATATAAGACAATGGAGAATGAAATACTTGGAAGTTAGGGTGTTTTTTTTTTTATATATATATTTATTTATTTATTTTCTGAAAATGCATTTCATTGTGAAACCTCTCTTACATTTTATATCATATATTCAGTTGTGTAAATATCATATCTGAAAAGGCAATAAAATATTTTCACTTGAATGTATTTTTTCATATACTAGTAACAAAACCAAAACAATAGCAACAGCAACAAAAAAATGGAAAACATACAACCTTTTGGTTTTATTGATGAACCAATGGAAATAAATTTTCAATCCTTCAACAACCTTTAGTTTCCTCTTTACCTCCAACCTATGTGGACCCCTCCCACGTGTAGCTGGGTTCTTAGAATTAATTAAAAAAAAAAAAAATAAAAATAAAAATAAAAATAAAAATAAAAATAAAAATAAAAATAAAAATAAAAATAAAAATAAAAATAAAAATAAAAATAAAAATAAAAATAAAAATAAAAAATAAAAATAAAAATAAAAATAAAAATAAAATAACTGGGTGATAGGAAGTGGAGTACCCCTTTGTGTCCTATATTTCAGAAAAAAAAAAATTCAAAAAAAAATCTGGAATGCTTCCTTTTTTCTTGTAATAAGTGAAAGCTGTTTGCAAGAGGTTGGTCATGGAGTGAGACGAAAGAGAGCTTTCATTTCTTGCCATGTAGAGGCTCTCCAGACCTGAGCTGAGTGTAGATGGATTTTGCATCATTCGTCTCCTGCATATTCAAGTTCCGTTTTCTTGATATTATACACAAAGATCTTTGCCTTTTGTTGTCCACAAAATGGCCTCTTTTTGTTTCTCTCATTTTCTTTTTTTTTTTTTTTAACTATATATTTTTTTGGGGCTCTTCCTCCTTCATTCATGGGTCCAGCAGGAAAAAGGAATAGAGTGGGAGGAGTGGGATGGAAAGAAGGGAGATGAAGGGAATGTGAGAGCATGGGGGGACGCTGTGTCCTCCAGGGAAGCAGTTCCTGTCAAGGAGATTACAATTGTTGTCACTTGAGCGATCAAAAAAGAGGGAAACACTAAGTAAAGGATGAGTTTGTGCAGCTGTGAAGGGCTGCTAATGACACCACCATGTGTACCCACACCACCACCTGTGTCACAACTCGTGTGAAGAGTGCAGCAGAAATCCCTGCACAAATTGGTACAATGGGCTGCCTGTGACCTGGGCACTGCAGGCTCCGAGTGGCCAAAACCAGACAAAGGCCAACCCCACCCCAGCAGCAAGGACTTTTATCCTCCTCACTTTTTGCTTCTGCATGGTAATTATTCTTTTTAACAACAGAATATTTGGGAAAGGAACAAGTATTGCTGCAGAAAAAAAAAAAAGTGTTTATGAATAATGGAACATTTCAAATCCATCTGGTTTCCGAGACATTTTTTAGTTTCTTGCTACAGCCAATTATATAGCATGCTTGAGTGATAACTGGTTTTATCCTCAGGCTCATTCTGCACACTAATTTCTACACTGATAGTTGCTACCAACCTCTGAGGTTAGTAGCCATATGGTAGTCCAATATGGCACTTAATACTACACTTGTTATACAGTAGGCAGTATTCCGGCAATCATAAATCCACATTGTAGTAGGCACTGTAAAAAAGCTGTGAGTCCTTTTCTGAGTTTTGGCAGTGATGGCTATTTTTAATTTAATTTCAAGGACATTATAGAATCATTTGCAACTCTTTTTTAATTTTTTTTCTTCTCTGTTTTATTGCTGATGAAAGTCAAATTGCTGGCACCAATCCTTCCTGTAAATGGCAAAGACAGCGGAGAGCGATAGTTCTTTTCCTAGCAGAGGATCTCCTGATACTGATGCTTCTGTCAAATTGATCCCATCCAGTAGGAATTGGAAAGCCTCCTCTAAATTGTGCTCTGTGTTGCTAAACAAATGCCAGTCACTAGAAATAGCAAAGTGGCATTTTGTGGGCTACCCATCTTGCAAAATAATAACCACCCTTAGCATTAATTCAAGGATTTTATCACACTATTTTCCTCTGATGAACCATACCACAGGCTTGCTAGGGCAAGGTCGGTCATTATTGTACCTATCACAAACATCAGAGGCACAGGAAGATAAACAGAGTCATCGATGTAAATGCAAATACCTTCCAGACTGGGGAAGGGAATGTAGGTGCACAGAATGCATCCCTCTAGAAGCAATAAGTCAAAGACTTTCACAGGGAAGGGGGCAAATACTCACATGCAAATGTACAGGAAATCGCACAGAAAACAAATCCATCCTTTCATCAACCTATTCTCATTTCAGCACCATATTTCCTATGAGGTTGAAAAATCTGCTGCATGAGAGCATATGTTTCTTCAAAACTCATTTCAGATGTAACTTTTTTTAGGCTTCACCTCCTCTTCATGCTTTCTTTCCATAAATTGCTTTTCAGGACTGTTGTTTTTCCTGTTTATTTGCTCAGCAGTCGCTGAGAGATCTGTCTGTTTCAAAGAGGACTTTTCAAAAAATGAGGAGAATAACACAACAGATAGTTTGGTGTAAGAAATAAATTCATTATTTTAAATTATATATATTAAAAAAAAAAAAAAAGAGTTGCCTTGTATTCTATTTACACCTCTCTCTTCCTTCCCAAATCTAGCAAGATTTTTTTTTCCCCTCATGTTTTAAGTAATTAATCAGTAAGACTAACTTCTAAGGAAGTTTTATGGTGCATGGACAGCTTTCTACTACAGAGGGACAGCTAGTCTACATGAAGCTCAGATGGAGGAGGTAGAATAAATAGACTCTAAATCTTATCTCTGACAGACAAGTTGACTGAGGGATTTAGGGAAATTGATATGATGGTTAGGACCAACCTGACCCAATGGCCTGAAAGAGGATGGAGAATTAGCTGTCTCTTATCCCAGATCAAGTCTGAAAACAGAGGAGAAACACCCAGAAAAGCTACAAAGTGGACATGATTTCTTGATATAATAACACCATGTTATCTTAACTGCTAGCTAAAACCACAGAATCATTACAGAGCTAAGTAATGTAGCTAGCAAGTTAAAACTGTATTAACAGGAGGAAAGAGAAACTTAAAGGATAAAAAGAACAATCATATCCTTATATGCTTCGAGTTTGGCTACCCAAGGCTGAAGAGCCTGTTATCAGAATTCCTGAGCATGTTTTCATATGATCTTTATAGTGAAATCTTGAATTGGAAAGTAGGCATAGACAGAGATTTTCCATAATTACTTTTGATTTGATTCAGAAAAGAGAAATAAAACAGCCCCCACTGACATGTTTGCTTTGTTTGTATGATCATCAGTACCACAGCCCAATTTGCAACATTCCATACCTTTCTTATTATGTGTACTAGATACTCCACTACCAATTTACAACAGTCTCAGTTTGTGGTATAGAATACCTGATCTCTATCTGAACATTGAAGTCTTCAAGTTATTTAACTTCAAAAGTCCACAAATGGATATGCATTTTGGCAATGAAAACAGTTCTTAACCGTGTGAATTCAAGACACTTATTTCCAGAGCTACATGTAGAGAAGTAGAAAAATGAGGGATGTGGCCTCTTCCTGAAATGAAATTATTGAACTCCTCAAAGATGTTGGGAAAACCATGAGTCTCCTTCAAGCAGAAGGCTGTGCTCTTCTTATCTGAGAGCATCCATCTCTGAACAATCTGATTTTTAATTTGGTCTTTACCTCTACAGTAAAGAGAATTTGCAGAATTTGTGATGGATAGTTTGCCTGGGTTTCTGTACCTGTATCTAAATGCTGTGTTGCAAAAAGGAAGCCGGACTTCTTTTTTCTTCTTTTTTTTTTTTTTTCCAAAACAGGAAATTCCTCTTTGGGCTCATCTATTTGGATGCTTGCCAGTAAACCTTTCCTTTAGCTGGCTTATTTCACCTACAAATTCAATTGCTAAAAGGCAATCCAGAAAAAGTGTGTATACCGGGGGAAGGAAAAGGGGGTCTTTTATACTAATGCATGTCAAATGCTCTAGAATCTCTATTGAAATACATTTCCAAGTGTAAACAAGCTTTTATGAAAAGCTCTTGCAAAGTTTGGGACTTGGCAGCATTGCGTGCATATCACCACTACTATCTCCTTCTCTTGCTAGCTGAGAGGGTGACAAATGTATATATTTTTAAAATAGTCCTCTTTTCTTGGCCATGGAGTATCTCATATATATATATATATATATATATATAATATATATATATATTTCTTAAATGCAAATTCCCCCAGTAGTGGCTTCTGTGATCTGTGTGTTAAATAAGCTATCAGTCAAGTAGCCCATATTCAAATCTGAAGACAACTTGAGTGGATGGATACCTGAAATGTTCCCCAGGAAACTAGAAACTGCAGAACCGTCTTGCTAGGAAGAGCCTCTGCTCCAGCTGACACAGGGAGGAAAGTCAAAAATGGCAGAAAGAATCTAAGTAAACGTATTTGAAAGCTAAAAGGGAGGGAGAGAGAGGGGGAGAGAAAAGGAAAATAAATAAATAAATAAATAAAAGAGAGAGAGAGATTGATAGAAAATAATTTTCAGTATTCACTAGCTCTGCTCATCACTCTGGTCCAGGGCTTTGGAACAGACCCAGCGGAGGGCAGCCTCCTATCCACATTTCTGACAGACAGGGCATGATGCTCACCTTTCCTGCCATCTAGTTTGTGTTTTGACAATTCGGTATGGAAACTCTAGCAAATGTATGCAGAGAGTGAAGATCCCCGGCTCCCATTCTCCTCTCAAGGAAGTTAGCCAGGCATTGCAGAAACGTGATGCGTGAATAACACAGAGTCTAAGCAGAAAATGAGTACGTTTTAAACAAGTCCACCGGAAAAGAATTAGCAGTGAAACTGAAAAGAGCCATATGCCAATAAGGGGGAAAGTGACTCAAAGTGACACGCTGTAATAATATAATTGAGTTAGGATTAAATTGCAGAAGGATAAAAGCAAGGACAGAGCTAAAAAGGTAGAGATTGCGACATGTGCTGCCTTGTTAAGTGGGAGATGGTCAACAGGAGGGGATTCTCTTGCCGTTTTCCTTTCATTTATAATTAGGCAGTGAAAGTACCAGGGGCATGTCAAGCCATTTGAGGGTTTAAATAAAACAGCACTTCCCTGAACCATCATGGCTCAGTTTCAGCATCTCCCCATCCCCCATGACTCCTTGGAGGCAGTGGGAGTCTACAGCTATCTCCTCCTGTGGGAAACCCTCCCTGGCAGACAGCATCCGGACCTTCTCTGTCTCCCACCCTCAATCTTTATTGTTAAGGGAAAGGGGGAGGTGGGAAGGGTGTGAGGCACCCTGAAGAAATCCCCTGTTTATTTAAGAGTTTTTTGCAGGCAGGGGTATGGGGGAGGGCGCCTTTCTTCCTCCTCTGAATTCTCCTCTATTAATATATTCCATTTAAATTGCTCACGGCACCATGTACTAATTAGGACTAGAATGACAGTTTGAGGAGAACAACTGAACCCACTTGAACTCTTGGAGTTCAGAGTTCATGCACATATGGGAAAAACATCTTCCCATTTATTTCTGCAAATATGCTGCACGTATCATGGAAAATATAGGTGATATGGAGAGAGCTCATCCTAATGGCTCCTGGAAATGCTTCAGATTGCAGCCAAAGAGATTTAAAATGCTCATTTAAAGAAAGTACACACTGAACCAGTTCCACTGATGATCATACACAGAGTTGTACAGATTTAAATGAAATAGTTAATTTGATACCGGTTTAGACCTAAAGAACAAAAGCACAATGAACGTCCTAAGGCATGTTAAAGCAGGCATACTCTAGTTCAGTATAAGGCAAAGAGGAATAGTTTACAGTTACACTAAAACAAGAAAACTGAACAGAGCTACATGGAGCTGTGCACGAAATAAATGAAACTAGAACATGTTTGAGTCCATACAAGGCCCTCCTGTTAGCTAATCTCAGACCAGACACCTCAGCACTTACCTTCAGTCAAAAGTCAGTGTTTTTTGCAACGTTCATGTAATAATAGCAATACTTAGTGATTGTAAGCATATATCTTACTGCATTTTAGCCAGGTGTGTAAATTATACTAGGCGCACACATTGATTTAACTTCCCAAAATCAATTTTCTTATTTTGATGACTTTTATTTTGTCCATTTAAAACTACACTTCAGGTGCTGGCTTTGAGCCACTTCCATTCCCAGTATAGAGCATCCAAATATTGACTTGTACCAGCTTAATGAAATTGATTTTGACTTCTCACCTTTTATTATTTTGGCGGGAGGTTGTGTGCAGACCAACTCTATAATGAAACTGGATGATTTACTCAATACCACACAGAAAATCAGTGCTACAGCTGGAGATGAGCAGGTTTTTACACAGACCCACCATACAAATTTGACTATACGTCCTGAAAAGCAGCATGCCTGGATTGTCTGAAGATTCCAGTTTATGTATTGGTTTCTCTCTGATCTCTTAAGGAGAGATTTCTGTAAGAATGACTTGGATGAAATGTCTGTTCCTGATCCATTCCATTCCATTCCATTCCATTCCATTCCTTGCAATGACCTTATTGCTATGGTATCTCTGTATGACACTATAAGGACATTAGTTGCTGTCTGTCACCTGTGGTTCATTTGCTTTCTTTTACTCCCATATTCTTTCAGCCTGAGGAGTTTAGAAATGGTTTGATGGAAGCATGTGGCAGGTCTTTGGAGACACAAGCGATTCAAAGCCAATCAATGCATCTATAAATCCTTGTAAAGCTCAGATCCTGGATACCTGGTTACTCTTTCATTATGCATTGACCCAGCAAATGAGGCTGGGGTATTCCTAAGACACTCTTCATTTTTCACTGTGCTGCACTCTGCGTAATTTCTCCATGGCATGCACGAAGGAAAAAATGTATCTTGTAAACACTGATCTACTTATTATTCTGTTTGTTTGGATAGCCTTAAAAATGGGCATTTATCTATAGCACAGGTCTCTCAAACAAAGACTTGTTAGCCAGACATACATAAACGTGGTCATACAGAGACCATCTATGACGACCATTTCAAGAGTACTCCTCTCACCATTTCCTAAAACTGACTTTTACATCCCAAGGTAGACTGCAATTTAGTGTTACTACTTCAGGAGCACAGAGTTCTGCAAAGCCCTCCACGAAAAACTACCATTCTTCAGGTATAAACGTTTGAGGGCAACTGTTTTGTTTTCTGGAGGATGGAAGGAGCAAACTGTAAGGACTTCAGGCAATATATATGTAATGACTGACAACCGAAATATAGAGACATAAAGAAATTGATGTCAGGGCTAATGCAGTTCTGCACATCTCCATCACACAGTTCAGACATGGGCATTTTTCTTTTTCAGCCTCTGTGTTTTAAAACAAACCGGATTGGGGCCATTGCTGCCTGTAGATTATGGCCCTCGAAGTGATAAACATGCTGTTCCATTGCTATTTGCCCCATGAGATAAACATTTCTGATGGATTTTTCTGACAAAACTGAGAAACCTAATAATCGCAACGTCAGAAAAAAACTGAAAACTGATTCAGTTTGATCCCCAAAGGACAGGAGAGGGAAAACAGCAATAGGAGATACAGTTCTGTAAGACTGAACTTGTCAAAGCTTTTTTGACTGCTTTGAATAAGCATATCCGCTTGGTATTATAAATAAAGGCATCAGACAGTAATTTGCATGGATTAGGATTGTTAACATTTATCAATTGCTGGGTTTTAAAGAACTCCCAAATTCTTGATAGGAGTATCTCTTTGTAGTGAAAGATTCACGGTGGGAGTGAAAAAAAAAATCTGATGAATTTAAAGCTACAGATGAGAGAAAGCAAAGCCATCCAGATCTAAACTGAGATACCATTAGTGGTTCCCATAAATCAAATCATGTTTATAGCAGGGATACAGTTGAATTACCATCTGGACTTTTTAACCTCGACATTTATTTCCGAACCCTCCTCCAATATTGAAAGTAAACTTAACCCTTCCTTTCATCTTCAGGACTTTGACCCGGTGCCAGTTCTTATTTTGAAGGAATGATCTGATTTTTGATGCAGACAGAATGGCACACGTGGCTCGATGTTGGAAAGACTGGGAGTTTCTTGCAGAAGACAAAGTCATAAAAGAAATAAAATACACTCAGTCTTAAATGAGATCAGCTGAATAGAGGGTCAGTGGGAATGAAGTCAGAGGGAGGATAAAGAAAGGAGGGTTCATTTTAATTCAGGTAGAGGACGCAGATGGGTTCCAAGGACAATGTAGAAAAACATGTAATAGTCAAAGGAAACCTATATTCCCTCAAGATTGGTGGGATTATCGGGAGGGTAGATGGGTGATGAAGAGCTAGATCCTGTTTTCATTTGTGCTAATAACAATACTGTCATTGCCTCTAATAGTGTAGCCACCTACTTCAGTGCAAATGAGCACTTTAACCCTTTACTGACCAAAACAATTCAGGCTACTGTTACAGAAAAAGAAAAAAACTACAAAGATATTTGGATCTTGTCTTCTCTTTTTCCTTTTTTTTTTTTTTTCACTCTGTGTCTGAACTTTCTGATTCAGACAAAGAGCTGCCAAAGTAGTTAGTAAAGGATATTGTGCTATTTCCAGCTCAAACTGAAAGGAAAAAAATTTCAGGAGAGACTGGCTCTGCTCTGCAAGACACTGGCCCTTTCTACAGAGGTCGCTGGTCTGAGTGGCCAGGAGGGCCAGGGCTTGCTCAGAGGCAAACAGGAGATATTTATGATTGCAGTTTCCCAGGTCATAGGTCCAGCATTTTTCTTTCTTCTGTTTGGGCCCATAGGCAGCTTGGCACTGGGACTGCAGGACCTGGCCAGCGGTCTCTGCTTCTCCAGAGACTTCCGACATGAACGTGTGCTTCTTGTGCATCCCTGCAACACAGGGAGAGGAGCATTTCTGTACATCACACAGTGTTTAAAGAAGAAATGTATTAACTCTGAGGTTCTCCAGTGACAGGTAACAGTTCTTACATAAATATATACCCAGACAACATGAGGCATGTTAGTGAAACTGCACTACATGCATGTACAGCTGTGATACATGCTTCTGGTGCTAAGCAAGGTGATCAGAGGGCCTTTAGTTGGCCAAGAGGGTCAGGAAGCTCATCCTGAAGTTATATCATTTATCAAGGTGAGCCAACCTGGCCATCTTATCCTTGAATAAGGAGCAAGATGCTTTTCTTTGAAGGCTAGCTTCCCTGAAGGAAAAATGTCTTCCCACCTTCCCTCCAAAGCTGTTTCTATAAAAGTCTTTGGTGTCGTGCATTTCAATGTGAGCTGAAGGGTTTTACTAAGTCCTTGTTAGAGACAACCTCATATTTCACACCCAGGCTGGTGCCAGGATCCTCTTAGTCTATTGGTAACATTACTGTCATTTCCTATCTCTCTCTTTCCTGAATTTACCTAACCCAAAGCTCCAGCCTTTTGCTGAAATGATTTTCTGCCTTCCGGCCCTGCGTGCCGTGTGTCAGATTATGTGCAAAAGGTCACAACCCACTTCCCCTGACTTTAGACACAGGATGAGGAAATGAAGAGGAGTGAAGTTACTGATTTCATTATGGAGGTCAGGGTGGGTCTTCTTGGGGTAGAAGTGGAGTCTGAAGAGCACATGTTGCCATTTGTTATCCATATTTTGTCAAACAAACAAAAACCCTCAGCAATTACTCATGCTGCTGAATCGGAAATACTTCTCAAAACAGCTGACAAATAGAACAGAAGGACAATAGGTGGACGGTGAAGAGAGATTATATATATACCCACACATATATATATATAGCACAGACACCGATACCCAGTTCTGTTAGAAACAAAGTGAAGACATGCGGAGGGATCCTAGGATCATCTCTGAGGCACCCAAAGGGCAGGCAAGCTGCCTCGCTTCCTTGGTAATTCTCTTTTAGCATTGCACAGTCTAATTATGTGCTAACCCACATTCAAAAATTGTAACGTCAAAAGGGTAAGTGTCTGAAAGAGTGCCAGGAGAATGTTTTCCAGCACTGGGGAATCCCAAACTTTGCCCAGTACAGGACTGCACTGGCTCCCAGCCAGTAGCCTGAGGCCACACTGAAAGCACATGCAGAAGAGAACATCTTTGCCACCCTCCTCCTCTATTAGAGGATAAATATATGTATCCCCATGTGTGCTCTTAGGACATGTTCTGAGTGGCCTTCTGGTGGGCAGAGATGGGACACTTCGGCCTGGAGCTGCTGAGGGCAGCCATCCCATGCAAAGGACCAGGAACCACCACAGACAGTGCAACGGGAAATGTACAACTGATGGTTTGGGGATCAGCAAGGGTAGACCTTGGCTTCACGGGTGGGTTGGAGACAGTGTCCTCCTCCCCCAGTGTCCAACAGCTACCTGACCCACAGTTTCACGCTCCTTGCACAAGTCCAATAGTGGCTCAGGAATGCACATCCCAACCTGTGTGCTCCAAATCTGCCTGTTTCCTCTCAGATCTGTTGAATTAATCCTGAACTGGAGGGGGAGCAAAACCAAAGAAAAAAGCAAACAAACGGAAAGGCAAAAACCCCAAAGCACTTCCTTTCTGCAGGTTGTTGGTTGTACCTCGAGCTCTGGCTGGTTTATGTATGCATTCAGAGTAAGTCCTCTGAGGAGTATCCTGCAGTCATTTCTCAGCGAGTGTGAACAAACTCATTAACAGCTCCTTTACTGGAATGATAAGTTGTTTCTTAATGAAGGGAAAAATAAATACCCTCACTAACCCAGGCTCCATCACTAGAAGTCACACATCATTCTTAAAGACTCCTTATTTTCCACCAGAGACATTTGTGTACAGCTCTTAAACAAAATGAGAGAGCTTGCTTCTCCTTCTTAGACGCTCTTTCAGATACTTAAATTGCACAGCATTTGTAGATGCTTTTCAGAATTTTACCCCATCTTAGGTACAACAAAATAAAAAATATAATCTGAGTCTTCACCCATTTTAAGAAAGGAAAGTTTGTAGCACTTTAAACAGGGGACCAGGACCCCAGAGACTGAGGAACTATTCCAAGCGCTGTGATTGACCTGCTATGTAGTTTCACTTGTAGGGAAGTCACTTAAGCTCTTTGTGTTTCAACGTGCCCATTTGTGAAATGGAGATAATAATGCCAAGCTCACAAGGGGGCTGTAAAGGTTAATTAAATAGAGTTTTTAGGTGATTTTCCTTCTCTAGATGAAAAGTGTGACAGAAGTATTGTTTATTAATGGAGCCAGTGCAAAACTGATAGTTCTGAAATTTTTCAGTACAGAAATACATGGTGATTTTTGTACATAAGAAAAATGACCACTTTGCAACTTTTTTTTTTTTTTTCCTTTAGCACTGTCATTTATTCAAGGAAAATTGATTCTCCAAAATATGGGGGTGTTTTGTACTTGTTTCTCCCTTTTTCCTTGTAACTACATGATGATGTTGGTATAGGCAACAAGAATGACTAGGCATCACCATCAATTAAAATAATATTTTGGTCTCTTTACAAACTCACATGCTTCACTTCTAAATTTTGAATGTCAGGAAGAGGTACTGCAAGCCATTAGATTCATCTGGTTGTTGATGTCTTTATAGGGCTTGATGCTGGCCATTTTCAAATGCAGATATTTGGTTACTCTCATCCAGTCTCATATTTCTAACTCCATGTTTCTCTAGAAAAGGAAGTGATAATACACCCAGGAAGATCTTATCCTTGCAAGTTTTCAGACTTTACTGCAAACTGCACTGACCCAGCGGCGTGATTGCATGATTTGTTGCAGGTTGGCACAGCAGGCTTGGGTCAGACCCACACATGTGGGGAATTGGGATGTGCTCTGCATTCCCACCCTAGTGTGTACGAATGTGGGAACCTATGTTAAGCCTGGTTCCAGCATAGAGCCATGTGCTTTGCAGAGGCCAAATCTGCTCATGTCCCTCACTCAAGTCACTGGTGGGAGTTTTCACTTTCATGCCATGCATGTGAACACAGTGGATTATTTTTATTTTCATTACTATTGGGGCCCTTGCATCACTCTTCTGTAAAGGGATGCCCCAAGAAATTACAAGATAACAACAGAAGAAATATAAATTCAGCTTCTCTGAAAGTTGCTTACACTGGAGCTTGAGTTTGGGCTGAAGATTTACATGCTTTCCCTCTCTCACTGAACAAGGTGACCTACCCCATAACCACAGAAATTCCAAATGAATAAGAGCTATTAAGTTATCTTGTCCACCTGCCCCCTCCGGCACAAGATTGAGAGGGTGACATGGTTTCTGGCAGTGGGCTGCGCACAACCCATGACAGAGGCTGCACACAAATATGAATCATGTTGTACTTAAAAGGCCCAAATGAGTTTACTCTGGGCTCTTCACCCTTCATTGTAGCTGGTCAGAATGGGGCCCTGGAACTTAAACAGGTTGACAAAGCAGAGATTGAATCAATCCCTGAAAACAATAGTTTTAACCCTGTGAACTCCTCAAATGCTCTATTGGCTGCTAGTGCTTCTTGTGCAGTTTTTGCCATGGAGAGATTCCCCTAGGATGCTACTTTTAAGAAAAACATATATAAAAACTACCCACTGTGTAAATCTAACATCAGTTAGTGGTTTCCCAAGTACGGCTTGTGGGACGGCAGCCCGAGTCTCAGACGATAAAACAGTTCACTGCAGATTGGAGAGCCCTGTAAATGGAAAAGAGAACCTGGAAAGACAAAGAAAAATGAGTCTTTTCAATAGCATCGAGGGAAATAGCATCTTGATTTTTTTCTAGCTATGTAAAGGCTCCTCTCACCCTCCCCCATCTCTTTCTACCAACTATGTGCCTGCATACCTGGAAATATTCCCTTGATATTAAAGACTGAGATTTGTTCAAACTGCTCCAAACAAACAAACAAACAAACAAACAAACAAACAAACTTGACATGAACTTTGGGCTCTCTGACAAACTCTTAAAAAGGTAATTCATGTGTAAACAGTCTCTGGAAGTTACCCACTGATGGCAACAGGAACTGAACCAAAATGTAATAAACCCCACCAAGACTATCATGGTGGCCCCTTGCCTCAGACATCTGCTTGTTCTGTGTAGGTCAGGGAGAAATGGAGGTCCTCAACCAAGCCTGGGAAGCTAACAGGTATGAGCAGCCCTGGACCAAAGCAGAAAGAGATTTTCAAAGTCAAGCCCCTAGCTAACATCTTTTCTCTCTCATTTTAACTGAAATTGTCTCATCTGATGACAGTGCCTGTAGCAATGTCACTGGCAGTGTAAGGAGGAGGACAGTACCTCACCTGGCCCCAGTTTTCTATGAATTCATCTGTAGGAAAGACTGCAGCATCTTTACAGTTTCCTCTCTGGTGTCATGGACTTTCCCCTACACATTTCCCTCCTCGGGAGTCCAGCTAGATCTCATTTTCCCATACCAGTAGGCTTAGGCCTGCATTCAAAGAGGACCAAAGATCAGCAATTTTAAGAGCAGAATTTGGAAGTCACTGACCGTGGCAGAATTGTTGCAAGAGTTGTGCTGGCCTTGTTGCACGGGTACCATCTGGGGGGTAAAACTCCTTAGTGTACACTGTGAAGGTCTGCATGTTACGGGGGTGTTTTGAGGAAAAGATTCACAAACATCCTATCCCTTGGGAACGCCCTAAAATGTCCCTCATTGCTTTCTCATACACTAGCCAGAAGCGTGGCTTTATTGAGATTATTTATATTGAAGCTGTCCACTTTTTCTTGGGCTGTCAGTGACAAATACTCATGTACAGTTTGAGAAAATGCCTAGCTTCACTCAATATTTGTCCCCAGAAATATCTTCAGTGACAATTATTGGCTGATGCTTCTGAAATCTTTGCCTAAAGATCTTTGCCTAATCTGAATGTTGCTGGATCAGGATTTCACATATGATTCCTGAGCATTCGTCTTTTATCTCTAGTTCTTAAACAAAATGGGTATTGAAAATTTCCACTGTGAATATCACTGTCCTTAGAGATAAGCAACCGTACTTAAGTTGTGCCAATGACACTCACTGGCTTCACTGAGTGTTAAGTGATTGCTGTGGGAGGAAAAAAATGAAAAAAAAAAAAAAAAACACAACCAACAAGCCTGATGCATTTGCTTGAGTTATGGAGAGTGACAGAGACCTAAGCAGTTTGCACAGGTGAGGTCAAAATTTTGGCTGCCTTGCACATATGTCAGGACATGTGGGTGCATGTAGATATGTATTACTGTGAACATCTTCTGTGCTTCTAAAGAGAAGTTTATAGAGTTGCTGACATGATTTGCTCTAAGCTGTGATCTGCAGAGTGTCAGCTGGGAGACCATTTTCTTTTGGAAATGAAACAGAACAAAATAAATGCATTTGGTTGTTCCACTAAATTCTGGGATGTAAAACAGGTTTCCCCAGCAAAGTATGAGAAGTTGTGTTCATTCCAGCAGCAAAGACTTAACTAAAATACCTATCAGTCTTAGTGGGGTTTGAGCAAAGTGCTTATTAATCTAAATTTACATATCTTCCATCGAAATGGGGGGGGGGGGTTACAAAGTGATCTGAATTAACGTGAGCTGACAGTTGCTGCGCTTACAGGCCTTCAATGCACTGTGTACAAGGGAAATAGTTTCCTTACCAGTCTTTGACATTCTCTGTTCAGAAGATTTTTTATTTTAACCCCAGTCCTAATTGCCCTTCAGTATCAAAATTAATTGTGTTTTCTGCTAAAAGGCCAGTGCAGTTTAAGGTTACTCCAGGGTCCCAGCAGCCGATGCATCTTCTGTAAATGGCTTGATTGCCGTCTGTGGAGAGGAGTGCTGGGAGAGATTTGCTTGACCGAGGCTATACATTACAGTCCAATTAGTGTGAAGATCACTACACGAGTCTTTAACTTTATCTAGTAACTGTCGGCATCTCTAATGCTGAGAGCAGGGTGAGGAAGAGGGATGCAGAGCCCACCTGGGCAGCCATGCAGGGCCGCACGGCTTTGTCGGCTCCCCTCCAGCTGCCTCGCAGGCAGCAGAGGGAGCACTCGGAGGATGAAAATATCCGGTGAGCTGCACTTCTCCTCTGAGAAATACTGAGACAGATGTCCCTTTTTTTCTCCTTTACTTCTTGGCTGGTTTACTGAGATATTATTATATGGTTTTGTTTTTGTTTTGTTTTTGTTTTTCTCTTTGATGGTGGTGGTGATGGTGCATTTTTTTTTTGGTTTGTTTGGTTGGTTGGTTTGGTTTGTTTTTTTATTTTTTTTTTTTTTCTTTTTGGAACTCTGCTGATCATAGGTATGGACTTATTTGATCTAACCCGAGGCTGTAGGCTGAAGTGCACGGGAATCTGCTAGGCCTGGGTCCTCTGAGCTAAGGGAGAAAGATGAACACATCCAGAAAATGAATGAAATTCTCATGATGAAATTCAGAACTGGTTCCCACCTGGTATTGTCCCTCTGTCATACAGCCAGGACTCCAGGCTCAGGTGCTTCATTTAAGTACCCCAAAGTGAGCAAGAGTTAGACCTTTCACCGGTCTTTGCAAGATCTCAGGAGCCCCTGCGTGGCTCATAGGAAAAATATAATTCCCAAACAGAAAAAAATAATTCCAGACAGAAATGCACTCCATAGATCATAGAGTAGATCTAGGAGACAAGTAGTACAAGTAATCCCCTATAAAACAGAAATTACTCTCTTTTTGATCTGTAGGGATGAAGACAGGCTGTGATTTACAAGTATAATAATAACAGTGAATGGTCATCAACTGAAAACATCTCAGTCTAGTCTTGAAGGGATAGTGGCCTTATAGCCCACACCTTGTGTAAGCACCAACATATAAATATCCTCAAAAATTAGTGTAAAGTATTTCATTGCTACAGTTATGCTCATACAAGTTTAGTCCATCATTTACATAATCACAGTCTCTGTATTGTTGTCAATGGTTATTACAAAAATTTTGTTGAAACACCAGGTTCTACCTTATCAGCTAGAGTACAGAAGCCTCAAACATGTGGAATTGATTTTCAGTTGGTCTGTGCCCCAAGTTATTAGGCTTCTTGTCTGAAGTATATAGGCTTCGTGTCTTCCAAAATGTCTTCTAAAAGTAGCTGGAACAACAAGTATTAAACAAGACTATTAAGAAATGTTGAAAAAGTTTGAAAGCTCATGAAAAATAGAATGTAAAGTCCCTGACATTTTTCACATCTCCACCCTTTATTTTTCAGCTAATTTTAATGCTTAATGTCTTCATTTCTGAGTCAGTCTCCAAACCAGGAAATGAAGAGGCAGCTGCAAAAGTGGGAAAAACATGGGGAGCAAAACTTGTTATTTGACACCATCTCACAGAAGTTCCAAAACAGTGAACTTTCTGTAACAACTCCACTTCTCATTACAATCTCATTTGACACTGGAGCAATCATGATTAAAACCAAATAAAAATAAAAATAAAAATAAAAATCTACCTCATTATTTCAGCATTTGGGAGGTTACATGGCACCATAATATGCTAGACAGCATACCCCTTCTTTAATTTAGTTTTTGCTTTGTGAATGATATTAGTGACATTAATGCAGTTATGGTACCCATCGCACTAATTCTCTGCTGTTCTCATTTCTGTGCTCCTTCAGTAACTGTGACTCAGCCTTAGACCCCAACCATTATTTTCAGTTCTGTTTTACCTGCTAGATTCACATGCTTAGGATTCCACACACCACCATTTTTTCTACATTGTTCACTACAGATCTTGCATCAATGTGCAGTGTTGTGTTTGCCCAACTTGGAGATAAGGGAGTCTCTCTCTCAGAGGCATTTTAGATTAAATAAACCTGGTAATGGGATGAGAGCTGAGCCTCATTCTCTGCTCTTCTAAAGGTCCTTTAAAATGACAGCAAATTGAAACTCCTCTTCAGCTGGCTCAAGCAGCATAACCATACCGAACATTTCTTTTTCCAGTGGTAACCAAAATTGCAGATGGCTCAAAGTAGAAGCAACTAACATTTACCCTACCACAACATATTAAATTAAATATTCAAAGAGAAATAATAATGTATAACATAATTATTCAATAGGGTTCACCACCACGGGATGAATTAAAAGAAACAGTTCTTAGGTAAACAGGTAACAAAAAATAATGGTCAGGCTATCTCACCTTTCAGATATATGTACCACAGGCTAAGCCCTGTGGTACCCAAATTAGCAGCAGGTAAATTCCTTCTATTTGGGATTCCCATCAATACGTCCAAGGGCTAAGGTGAGCAGGAATGAAAGGCTGTGAAAGAAACTTCCCCGTCTGTAAGGTCCTTGTCAATGGGTCACAAAATTGATTTCTTGGTCCTGTTTGCAAAATCCTGACCTAGCTTCTTTCAGACGCAGGAAGCTGGAACTTGGGGCCTTTAGTCTGATCTCCTCTGCAATGAGAACACAAATAATAATTAAAAATTGCTATAATATAACACTTATTTGTGGCTGCAGCATTTCCAACCTCTCTGTCTTAACAGCTTGGAAGGAATACAAAGGAAAATTCTGCATGTCAGAAAGTTATGAAACAAAGGCAAAGTGGAGAGGAGATGGAAATATAAAGTCAAAATGAAACCCTCCATCTTTCTGTCAAACTGAAACAATAAATAATAATGGCATCTTGCATTTATATAGTGGCTTTCATCCAGAAAGCCTGGAAAGCTCTTTGGAAACTTTACAAACTACTGTGGAGGAATAGGAATGATTTCATACACTGATCTATTGAAGGCTCCCACTTCTGTAAACAGTTACAGTCTATAGCAACATTACACCTCAGACTGGGACAGGTAGAGACTGATCCTGAGAGATATTAGAAGGATCTGTAGTTAATCAGAGTAAATCTTCAAAGTCCTTTGGGAGTTTACACTGCTGACAGTTATTGTTTCTCATGATCAGGCACTTGGTAAAGAAATAAAATTACTAATAGATGAAATAGCTGCTGATCCTAGTCTGTGTAGTGTGGCAATAGGAGCCAAAGCTTTACAATTAAAATCCCTAGTAATTCTTCAGTCTCAATAAACATATGAGTAAACATACTCCTTTGAAAAAGTCAGATCTTCTGTCCAGACATTTGGCATTCTTATTATATGTCTGACTTTCTTTCTTATCTTAAACCATGTGCATATAGAAAAAGGTGTTTTCAGAGGTAGTTGAAAGCAATGCAAACCTCCCAGGTTTATGTCTCTGCCACATTCAATTGTCAGGCAAAGCACAGAAGAAAAGAAAAAAAAAAAAGCAACAAAGAGTGAATAATTAGTAATCTGAGGAAACTTGATTAAGCTTTCCATTTCTATCATATGTTTCACTTAAAAAAATCACACCAGATACTTGAGAAGTCTGTTGGATATTAAGAGATGGCACAGATTTCCAGATCCTCAAAGGAGGAAAATTCTTGCTGATTTTCATGGTCTTTTTGTTCCAAGAAGGATCACATAATTTTGGCTCTTGAATAATATTTCTAAAACCAACAGTCGGCTCAGGATTTCCCTGTGTGTGAATGTATTTCTCTATCAGCTGGCGCGATGTATTTCTGCACTGGAGTACCACTTTTAAAGCATCCATCCACCACCTCCCAATGGTGGCAGCAGAAGGAAAATGAATGAAACTGAGAAAGAAACAGCTCCAGGAACAAGAGAATTAAGAAATTGCCTTCAGATTTATGTCTCTTCATTTTATTGGCCTCTGGCAGGGTATTTTGATGGGATCACATATTACTAGGGTAAATAAGCCTCTGACTCAGCCTGGCAACCAGCTCATGAAATTTCAAGAAATTCTCCCTTGTGCCAAATTTAGTTGAATTTGGCTAGTTTGGAAGCTGTTGCACGGAGGCACATGCAGAGATGGACACATAAAACAAATAATCACTTTTTCCTACTGTTGCAGGAAACAAAGCTAGAAATTGAGCTTCAAAGCAGAGAAGTCTTAAGGAACCCTCAGAACCTGCTTTGACATCCTGGTTGTTGCAGAAAGCTGCTTCACCTGCTATTGCAAAATGGGACAATATGGCATTTGAATAAGACTCATATTGCACACCAGTACAGCACATACATGCCTTATATATACATATATATTATATATATAAAATTCTCTTTTCCATTTATAAATTTTCTTGTCTCTGGAGACTTTCAACCTCACTCCTGGTGCCCTGCTCTGGAAGACTGTAATCTCCAGGACAGTGTCCACACTAGAGCCTGGGAAGTTCCCCAGCTCTCTTCCCTTCCCCAACCATGCCAATCCATCTGCTCTGAGATGGAATTTTGTGGCAGCCAGCCAAACTGGTATTTCTTAGCACTGCTGTGGCTAGTGAGTGGGACTTGCTTTGCCACCTTTTGCACCCAAACTTTGCATTGGTCCATGTGTTTAGGGGAGATGGGGGAAAGGGAAAAGGAGAGGGCACATGTACTGCCTTCACCAGTGACTGAAGCAATGATTAAACATGTTCTAGCTTTACATATCAGACTCTCCTATCAACACTTGGCAAAATTGCAGCATAAATACAATGCAGCCCAAGAAAGAAATGTTTGTATCCTGCCATTGAACTAAGAGCAGCTCTCTAGAGTACAGCTAAGAAATAGCTAACTCCTCTGTGGGGAGATTTAGCACCAAAAGAAGGTGAGACGGGGCAATGCGTCTGCATTTATTTAAACTGTTTTCAGTATTCTGTAAGAATAGGAAATTGTGGAAAGGAGTCTGGATGCTTCTCAGTATCCATGTTGTTTTAGGCTTTTAGGAATGTATTTCTATGCCCTCTAAGGTTTTCTTAAGTCACAGTGGTCTTCTGAGAGACAGGAAATTTTACATCAGTGCTGTAAGTCTCTGGACCAGTAATTCTCATTTACATTATGAGAAGCTCCAGAAAAGCCTCACAGCTATATTTTGTTGCAAACATGAGCCATTTAGCCACCCTGATAGACACCATAGATTTTGCACATTAAATGATGGGATCTCCAGCTTCACAAAAATATCTTTCTCCCTAAGCAGTAGAAGCAGTTTTGGATATTAAGAAAAAAACTCTTTTGTTCAGATGAGTAGTTTAAAGTTATGTTACATTATTTTGAATTTCTCACTGATGGTGTTACTGGTCTTTCTGGTGATTACTGTGGGAGCTCAGAGAGTTCATTATGCAAAAGCTAGTTTGCTGGTGGAATATAGGTTGATATGTTCAAAGGCACACAGGGTTGTGATAGGACAAACTTATGTTGAAAGTGAGTGAAAGTCGGATGCTTACTTCTTCACGCTTTCAAAAATCTCCTGCTGCTTTTACTTCTTGAACATGAGAGGGAGGTTGGCCAGAGCAGCTATTACAGGCTACTGATAACGAATGCTTCAAATCACTGATGACTGGGAGCCCCCAAGAGTTCTTGTCCCACATTTTGCCTGGCAATTAAATAGGCTGAGTTATAATTTGCGCCCCATAT
This sequence comes from Anser anser, assembly GCF_964211835.1. Classification (NCBI taxonomy): domain Eukaryota; kingdom Metazoa; phylum Chordata; class Aves; order Anseriformes; family Anatidae; genus Anser; species Anser anser. The sequence continues at coordinate 5,903,117 of NC_139730.1, forward strand.
TCTCTGTGTTGAAGGCAGTAGGCTTCTTCATTTTTAGCCTAACTCTTCTGTCACCTTCGCCAGTTTTACATTATTTGTGTTAACTCTGTGGCCTAGGGGTGGGAGGGAGAGGGGAATTATTCCTAATTTACTGAAAGTGAGAGAAGAATCAGTCACTTCTTTCTTTAAATTTTTGTGGAGGATTGTTAATCAAAGTTAAAACAAATCTGTGTTCCAACGCAGAGGTGGGCGAAGAAATGTGTGCCTAACACATATGCACTTTGGGGCTCCTGCAGAAGGAAACAGAGTTCTGGAAAGTGTTGTGAGAAAAACATTAAAGACACCAGACTGGATGCAATGCCGCTGACTGGAAACAAAGCCTCGGACAAGATCCAGCTATGTTTGAACCTGTTGGAAGAATTGCATTTTATTCTCTGTCCTGGGATGAACGACGTAAATTATCTCCCTTTCTTATTTGCCTCACATTGAGGAGAGCCTGGCATGGAGTCGGACAATGACTTAAAGTAGGAGCTGGGCAGGGAATACATCAGGTATTCGACCTGCAGGCCTGTGAAATGCAGTGTCATCATAACCCAAAGGGCGTATCATTAGTCACTGAAGGAAGGAAGTGCAAGCATGCCTGGAGAAATCAATAGAAGGTCCTTGTCTAGTAACACGAAGAGAACAGCACCAATGTTTATGTCTTTGCCCTTCAGATACTTTGCTCTTCCTTCCTCTCCAGTCACCTTTTTGCTTTATCCAGAATTTCATTTTCCTGATTCCTGACTATAAACGGACAGACCACGACTCAGGCTGCAATCCAGTCTTTTCTCAGAAACAAATATCCATCAGGCCCAATGTTTCTGTATGGTGGTTATCTGATTTGGCTCCTGCTAACTAAAAACATATGCAACTGGTTATCTCCATCAACACAGTTTAATTCAGCTCTGGTCCGTATTAGTGTGATTTCTGCAACTGATGTCTCTTACTGCCATGGGTGAACTGTGACTGTTAAAATCATGTTTAAATATGAAGATCAAACAAATGGTCCAGAGGTTTCTTGCATTTAAAGATTCATTAAGAATACAAAAATATTTTGCCATGTTTTAATTTAACATAGTAATTCTTCTCCTAAATACCATGCTGTAGATAAATGAGGAACCAGATTAATATAAGATTTCAGAGTTTTGCTAGAATATGGGATTGTCTTTCAAAATAGTCAAAACTCCCTCTATTTTTGTAGCCTACACTCAACCTGTTTTTTCACTGTTTGTGCCTCAGTTTACCCATCCATGAAATGAGCAAAACAGTAGCAATGTACAGACAAGGGAAGCTACAAAGCACCACTCATTACTGTCAGGAAAATGCTTTGAAATTATTCAGCTCTATTCATGGCAAAATAATTATGAATTAACAAAATATGTTCAGGCAATGCACATTTGTCTGTTTCCAGGAGAAAACTGTGAAGAATTATGAATAATACGGTTCACTGGTGACTGTTTGTTCTAACAATCCTGTTTTGTACCTTACAAAAAAATAAATAAAACTTTTTGTGCTCAGTTTGACCGTTCCATGCACTGGCCCTGGTTTGTTTCCATTCTGGCCCTTGACAAGAGTGCAAAATACACATCAAGGACAAGAATAACTTTTTAGACTGTGATAACATTTGTATTATTAGAAGAGGTTGGGGTGTGCCTGGGAGGGCAGGAGGTAAATCTGCTGAACAGTCTAAAAGCTTTATTTATGGAAATGTTCCTTTTTTTTTCTTCTTTTTTTTTTTTTCCTTCTTTTAAAAACAGAGGAAAGAAGAAATAATACTACTAATGTCATCATAATCTCTGAGATACCAAATCAGCCAAGTTATGCCTGTGCATACACATTCATACACACTCCAGAAAAAGTTTATCTTAGTATATAAAGCTCAGACTCTGGATCAATTGTCCAGCTAAAGCAAATCAGCATAAGTCTATGAAAATCAAAGGAATAATGCCAGCTTTACCTAGATGAGGACTTGTGACAATGTCTCATTATTTCAAGTAGGAAAATCAGAGGTGTGCTCTATGGTACTGGACACAGTTGGTTCCAATGGGAAGAAGTAAAGTATCTTTCCTGACAAGTCTGAGAGCTTCTGACGCTGGTTCTTTGGTCATTTACCTAATGACCCACTTACCAGTGGAAAACCCTGAAATCAACATCTTCAAGGTCAGCAGAACTACCCAGAACTTCCTGAAGGGAACAAAGTATCTTCCAAGCTTTTCTCAAGATTTTTCTTTTTTTAATAACAATGGGTACATTTTGAACCTGCTTGTATGATTTAGGAACCAACATTTTATTTTTTTTTCTTCCAGGCTTTACTTAGCTGAGTGCTTGGCCTCCAGTCTATTAACCAGTTTTGTGAGATTTTTTACAGTTAGTGAGACTTGTCCCTTTATAAAACCGAATCCAGGCTGGTAAGTCATATTCCCCAAAGATTTCGCAGAATATTACTGCTGCCCTATCAAGGCACAAATGGTATGAAACTGTAGAATTGGCTGCTGTTCTGTACTTGGAGCATAAGAGTGCACTGTAAAGGGGCAAAGGCCAGGTTGAGAAAACAACAAAAGAAAGCAAAACAAAACCTCCCACTGAAACACCTTTAGGAAAGGCTGCTTTCAAATGTTATTCATGGTATGCTTTAAAGAGCCTACCCCCACAGCTAGCAGTTTTGTAGGTGCTGATCCAACACCTAAAAAGGGGCAAAGAGCTAAACTTCTAAATACTGGGATCTGACTCCTCAGCTGAGATCTGTCCACCGTCTTGAGACTGAATTCAGGATCAGGAAAATGAAAGTCTGGCAAATCTAAGGGAATTCAACTGCATCATCTTGCTCACAGCTAAAAAAGCTAAATTAATAAATAAACAAGACATCATTTAGGAGGTATTTTTGCATAGTATTTTATAGCCACATAAAAATAATACAGTGAAATATAACTTTTCTGTCACAACAGAGGGTTTGGGCTGTCTCTTTTAAATATGCACTGCAAACATACTGGGAGCTTTGCATAGTTGGCTTTTCAAAGTAGAAATGTAATTTTATTTTGTGCATTATTATTTTTCACTACACATGTGCCACCATGCCATATTTTTAACGTAATGATGTCAGCACATCAGTGGCATCACTTCAGAGAATTCCCTAATGTGGAGCAGAAGTTAACTGGGCTCATAATGCGTGGAAATCAAAACCCTGCTAACAGCATCTAAAATCAAAACAGAGAAGTTGTTTGACACCCGCTGGATAGTGAAAATGGAGTTTTGTGAAAGGAAATACTTGTGTACATCACTTAGGAAAACATTTTTTTTTTTTTTTAGCCAATCTGAATTTTCTTCTGGATTTTTAGACAATGTGTATGTGTCCTTTTTGTAGACAGCTGACCCTTTAAGGATAACAATGTCATCACTCCTCACATATTTGACCTTTTTGTGCCACACTCCACAATATAAATGTTGCCTGGAAATATGGAGGAAGATGTTCCAGTGGCATAAGACATACTGCCCATATACAACATCACTCTCACCTTTACATATCAGTTTTATTAATAATTAGATTTTATTGTGATGTTTTAGGCACCATCTAAAGAGATTAAAATACATGGTCTTTGCCCCAAAGTGCTTACAACAGGAAAGACAAATAGTGAATGAATTGTCTGTTAAATCTGGATGATCCCTGGCTTTTTCAGTTTATCAGCAAATCCAAAAATTGCAAATATTTTACAGACATTAAAATATCTTTTAGGGATACATTTTCAGCATATCAAAAAGGAAAAAAAAATCTAAACAAATAAGAGGCTTCTCTGGACACACACCACACCATATTCCAGTTGTTTTTGCATAGTTTCATGGTTTGAATTGAAAAAAAAAAAAAAAAAAAAAGTGCAAGCTTGCCATCTTTTAAAGGTGAGTACTGGAATAGTCAATTTCTACTTTAAAAATAAATATTTGGATTGGGTTTTAGGTTTGAATGATTGAGTTTAACTGGGACAAATACTGCAAATGTTTTGGTTTTTTTTTATCCCCCTTTCAAAAGTTGCTTTTAACACCACTCCAAACTCTGCCATAGGTGGAAAAAAGGGAGAAAACCCTGGAGCCAAGTGATGAGACTGCTCTGAGATTCATAGTTCAGTGTTATTTGTTTGGTTGGGGGCTCTTTCTTTTTCTTTTAATAAACTATCCCCAAAAGCCTATCTACCTAATGAGTATTATCTGCTTAATTTCCTGCAGGCTTCAATGCAGAAGCAGGTCAGTTGGTTTAATTATCAGCTATGGAGACGTGAAGGAACTTGAAATTCAGTTGAAATATACAGCAGCTTTTTCGCCTGGATTCCTTAGCATTAACAAAAATGCCTGTTCAAAGAACAGATTGACTCAGCCATGACTTACAGAAAGATAAGATTCTGTGGCAGGAAAGTAATAATGCTATTATTGTCCACTGGACAGGGTATATTTTCTTGGTGATTAGTGATGGCTAATACAGAGAAATCCTATACATAAAGAAACAGGCTGGAATTTACTTTTTGACTATCAAATCTCTTTGATTTTAAAATGTAGTTCTACTCTTTCTACCTATATCGCGCTGTTGATTAAGAAATGCCTTTTGAATTCCGTGGTGTTAAATGCCTATGATACTATTCAGACAGAAGGACTCTCCATCGCTGTGACAGGCACACAACTCTTACTCCAGTGATTGGATTCTTCACTGGGAGTTTTTTGGCACAGGAGGGAAAAGCTTTTTCTTTTAAAACAGCCTTTTTCTGTGCCCTAGATAAAGTGTGAGGAAGGCTAAATAAGCAATAGTAGGTTGTCATGCCTTCCAAGTTCACTTCTTTTCTTTCTCTCTCTCTCTCTCTCTCTCTCTCTTTTAAATCTTTATAATTCTGGGAGTTATTATTGATAAGTCTTTATTCAGAGATAGGCTTGTAGAGGGAGCATTCATAAGGAAAGAAATCCAATTAATTTTGTTAGAAATCCAATAGACTCCTGGTGAACACAGACTTCCACCACAAATCTGCAAGTTTATAGAGCTGCTAAGGCACTTGGAGCATCTGCACAGCTGAAAGACGGGGCTTGGGCTCAGTATGGCTAGAGTGATATCTGTAATATCCCATAGAAATCCATTGAGAACACTTAAGAAAGTGCAATATCCTTTAAATGTAACCTTGATAATGAAAGGAAAGGGCTCCTGTTCCTAAATAAAAAACAACAAGCCCCGACAGGTCAGAATTGATACCAGCATTTGCTGCTGCCTGAAACTCCTGCTGAGCACTGAATGCTGCAAAAGTGTCTATTATTTTTAACTGTTGGGTTATTGTCCATCTTTAAGGATGGGGGAATTTTAGGAGCGGCAATTAATAATAATAATAAAAAAAAAAAAAGTTTAGTGTTATTGCAGACCTCTAGACAAAATACCTAAGGGGCAGAGGGTGAGCGAACAAAGGAAGCCAAAGGAAAAAAGCAGGCTCGTTTTGGATAGAACAGCTTAGGAAACCCTGAACGGAGGGTTCTTTATATATAGCACCACATTGAGTGACAAAATGGTAGCTGTCATAATGTGCCAGTTAACATGTCCAATATGAGCCGATCGTTTAGTGTCCCCTGGGATTAGAAGACAGAAACATGACAAAGAACAAAGAACTCGGATCAATAATGCTTGGGGAAATAAGACAGAGAAGGTTATTTACTCTGCATTGATCCGTTGCTGCAGTCGCGTAAACTTGGCCTGTTTTTCTTTTGTTAACCTTTAAGCTTGAGTATACTCACAAGCAACTAGGGAGCCAACTAACAGGTGTAGATTAAGGATCGAAGGAGGTCACCGTACCTCTGTCACCACTAGGCACCCATGTAACAACATCCCTGAAGAAATTTAAACATCAATAGCTATAATAAGGGCAAATTTATCAAGCTTGGCCTACTTTTGCTGGGAGCCTGGCTGTGTCCAGTCAGTTTGCCCTTGCTAAAGCTCAATTGATTTGGACATTCTTTTACTAGAGTTGATTATCAATTGTGACACAACAAATTTGTTAGCTTCCAAGCACTGGAGTTGTTGTTGCCATTGGAGCCTCTGAAGTGAAAACACCTGGCTGTGTTCAAGTTTTACTCTTGTTGAAGCAAAGGGAAAAAAAAAAAAAAAGAGAGAGAGAGAGAGAGGGAAAAAAAGAAAAGAGGAAGAATAGAAAAGCAGAAAAGCCCTTTCATGATCTCTCCATAGATGCTGGTTGTGTTGTAGATACCTGTACTTTGCAGCTGGAACATCTGGATTGCCATTTTTAGAAAATTAGGAGCATGAGGAAATATTAACTTGAAGGAAACCATTTTCAGCAGGAAAAGTCCCAACAGCTGTTAGCTATTCATTTTTTATGTTTTATGATTTGTCACCTAAGTCATATGGAATCATTCCTGTTCCCTGTGTGGATGACAGACGTTTGAAACCGTGAAGTAATGAATACCGTATGATGGGCAGCAATATTCTATAAGCACGGCCATTCAAAAGAAATAATCATTCTTGCTGAACTTCACAGAACTTGTTAAATGTGAAAATCCACTCACCGATGCTCAGGAGCTGTAGTTAATTAGACTAAGTGGACATTTTGTGTAGAACCATGATGGGATGGAATTTGTTTGTTTTAAATACTGACCTTGTTTTTTCAGTCTAATACTAAATGTTTCATGTTGTGCCAATAGGATTAGCAGTACATTAAAACTGTAATTCTGGAAATATTTATCTTATTTAATTTACTTCAAAATCAAAAGGCTTATTTATTATTTAGCATCGCTATAGTAGCTTTTCTACTTTTCTGAAAGTATATGCCTCTTGTCATGCTATAAAACATTTCTACTTGTGAATCACAGAATGTTAGAACAATCAAATAGCATAAAAATGAAATACCTTACACTTAAAATTTGAAAGTCACTTTTAAAATTTCAGAAAATAAAAAGTTAATAATGTATGGCAGCCTCTCTAAAACAAATACTTTACCCAGAATTTTGGGATCAGAAGAGTGGCCAAACTGAAACATTTCCTTTAAGAATAATATTATGGGTTTTGATCAACCCTTTAAAATACTTGTGCAGGATGAATATGCATATGTCTGAAGTGCAGGGGCACAAAATCAATTCACCACAAATGCAGGCAGTTGCAAATAAGTTGCATTTGTTTGTTTGTCTGTTTTTTTCTCTTCAGTTTTACCTAGCACCCACTCCTACCTGATAGTGAAGGTGGATGAAATTATAGACATGGTCCTACTCATCTGCCACTCTGCAGTACTTTGGGTCATTGCTGGCACTCAGGCATAGTCTGGCATAGGCAAGGCTCAGCGTAGTGTTTTCCAATGGATCCTAGAAAGGAAGCCCCTGTATTACATTTCCTCTGTAGCTTGATTTCACATAGCAGACAGAGACGCTTGCACCACGGTTGTTTGGGCTATCCTTTATCCTGGCAATCAAAAATCCTCAAATTCAATTGAAGAAAGGTTGCATCTTTCTTTTTGTTTATTTGTAATAATGAGGCACAAACAAGGAACCTATTGACAAAGGAAATGAGACCTCACTTTCCTCTAAGAGATGGGAATCTGCTGTTTGCATCTCTTAGCATGCAAAGATTCAGCATGTGACCCTTGCCCCATCACCCGTAAAAGTGTCACCACAGTTTTTAGGAGCATTTAAGGCATTTAAGAGCATGGGAGGGAGAAGGCAGCAGCTTTTAGGGCATCAGAAATGACAGTAATGTGCACTGGAACTGTCTGCACAAGCAAAGTGCGCTGAGGCAGTTGTATTAGATCAATCTGTGGCAGAAGAGAAGTCACTGACAGTTTATTTCTGTGTTGGAGAATGAGCTACAAAGTGCATAGTCCTCATTAGAATAAATGGAGAACAGCTCAGTTTGCTCCACACCAAAACTTTTTACCAGCTAATGGCTATTCAGAGCTCTATGTGAAATGAGTTAGGATTCTTAGCCCTGCCACTATGATAAAAAACAGCACCCCAGTTAGCAATAATAAGCATCCTTGGCCGAGGGTCTATGGATTGAGTGAGCATGCAGAATGAATTACCTTCTTTCCACGAGATGTGGTCCCTTTAGGTCAGGGCTCAGGTGAGGGGGAAAAATGTTATGGAGTTGTTCTGATTTACAGCTGAGGACCTGGTCTTAATGGCTCAGTGGGGTCTTGAAGGTGCTTATCTGCACTGGGAGCCTGGGAGCAGACCTACCTTACGGAGGCAGAGCAAGCCTGTCTTGTGGGAAGGCCAAGGGGGCTGGCACCTGCTCTTGGCACTGTCCCCTGCCCCGTGAGGAGGGTGGGACCACAGCACAGGACCTTGTCCCCCTCCCAGGCAGACTGCAGCCACATGCAGCCCTCAACATGCAGCTCTGAAACATCCAAACCCCCATGTGAGGCTGCTGAGCACTGTGTAAGAAAAAGTTTGGGAAGGAGGACCTGAGACCATTTCCCCAGACTAAACAGGGCAAACTTGTGGCTACCCTAAGGAATCTGCCTTAGTGCTTGCCTCTGCAGTAGACTGCTCCAAAATAATGGGGAGTCCATGAGCAGAACTGGAATGAATGTGGGATCAGGTCTTCCTCTAGCCAAAGAATAACTCATTATAAAAACAACGTGAAAAGACACAAGAAGAGAAAATAAAGTGAAGAAAAAGGAGAGAGGGAATGGCATGCAAGCAATTCTCTATTTGCTGAAAGGCTTGTGCAAAAAAAACTCCAGCACACCTTATGAAGGGACTTAAACACAAACATAAGCAATGTAAATCTTTCAGACTGGGCTTTGGAGCCAGAAACCCAAAGCACATGACGGTATATCAAGACATCACATTTCCTGGTTGCATACTTATGCTAGCATGCCTTCCTCACCCAGAGGCCTTGTCCACCCTGACCTGTTCCCTTGTATTGGCCAGTTGGCTGCTTGGCTCCTCTCCCAGCAGCCAGCGCTTTCCAAGCGTGACATCGATCATTGCAGTAGTGAGGAAGATGGCACTTACCTGATGGGGTAGGCGGAAGCTCCCTCTCTTACCATATGCTGGGAATTGTCAGTGGCTGCTTGAAGCCAAGGCTGGCTTTTTCTCCTGCCAGGAAACAAGCCTTCTTCCAGAGCTTGCCAAAAAGATAAAAAAAAGGAAAAAAAAAGGTTAAAAAAAAAGGGGGGAGAAAAACTTTTTGCATATTACGTTTCACACTGAGCAGTTTTACTGCAGGCTGGGCAGCACCGGGAATTATGGATCACAGTTTCCTTTGGCGCTGAGGACAGACAGCAGACAGTGAAATAAGAGGCACTACAATGGGTAAAGGAAAAAAAAAAAAAAAAAAAAAGGAAAGACAAAAGAAAGTGTTTATATTGATTCTCTCCAGAAATACAAGATCTGCCACAGCCAAGCAGACTACTGAGTCATTAAAGGCAGCATCCTGACTCCAGGGGTGCTTCAGAGGAAGAGGAGGGGAGGAGGCACGCTGCCAATTGTTCCATGTCCTTTGGAGAGAATCACCTTCCTGATCCTGGCCTGACCGTGGCCTGGCATATAACACTTCAATTCTCAGTAATATTTCTCAGTTGCAAAGACCCATTTCTCTTTTCACCGTTAGGCTAGAAGGAGCCTAGTGTCCATGTATGCTTGCACCACTGCTCCAGACAGACTGACGATGGGACCAGCTTCCCGGTCCTTTTGGCTCTACACTAAAAGACTAAAGCCAACATGGACAACAGAGATGTTAATCCTTTATAAAGGAGACCTGAAAATAGAATTTGCCACGGGAAAGTTTGGAAAGTACCCTCAGCTGGGTGAATTGGATGAACATAATTGTAATGTCTCACACCACAGCATGTAGTTTCCTGTAGATGCCATCACTAGTTATATGATAGTCCAAAAACATTAATTCCTAAAATGCTGAGACAACCCCCCCTGACTTTCTGGAGAATGTAGTTTGCTCTGTTGGGTCCAGCAGCTTCAATATTCTCCTGCTGGCAGTGGGCAAACCTGAGTCCAAGAAAGGAAGAACAACATCTCTATAAAGGATCTAGAAATTTTAAAAATAGAAATAAATAAAAGACTGGGGGAAAGGGCATTGGAGTAAAAAGAAAAAAAATAAATCAGCTCTTCCTGTATCTGGCTGTGCAAAACCTGATGCTGTATCAGAAGAAATCAGTTTTTGAAACAGATCACCTCCTCCTCTTCATAAATATCCCTTCTTTCCTTCTTTATACCATTTTTAACAAAATGGGAGAAAAAGAAAGCAGAAAAAAAAAAAAAGCCATCCAGACAGTGATCTCTTTTGAATTACAAATCACAAAAAAAGTTTTTCTTTCAGTGAGGGGGTGGAGTTGAAGTGTTAGAAATCCAGGCCAAAGGATTACTTCACATTTCTTCTAAGGAATTAAACCTTTTTTTTCTTTAAAAAAAAAAAAAGTCTATTTTGTATTACTCAGCAGTTCTTTTTTGCTTTTTATTCTTCTATGGAAAGTTCTCTCTTTTTTTTTTTTTTTTTCCCTAATAGTGTTTATTACACAGTCCTGCACACTCACATGTACACACGCATACACACAAATGACAGAGCTCTTTATAAAGAGAAAATCAGGCTGGCGCTGCAAAAGTGCAGAGAAGATCTTTCGCTAAAATGATCTCAAGGTCAGTTTTGGGGGTCTTTAGGTTTCTATATTCAATCCAACCACGTTTCATGTCTCTGCTTTGCTTGCTTAACTTACAAGAAACTTGGGCACAATTTTGCTTGTGTTGGCAGTTTTTAGGTGTGGATTCATGCAGGCTATTTACAAGATGCCAAGGGATGTCAAATCCTGAACATGTGTTTTTGTCCTACAGTCATTCTCTGACAGCAGAAATAGTCTGCAGCTTATCAGATCCATTTGCTGATATTTAACATCTTTTTTTCCCGACAAAGGTTTGGGGTGAGATGAATTTTAATGTTTCTCTGTGCTGAAGCTGACAAAAAAAAAAAAAATCTTTACGCATCTAAGTTAGAAAGTAGAGCTTTAAGCTGTGAGGGGAAAAAAAAAAACACAACTCCCTTATTTACAACATTTTTACTTTTCTTACTTAGATGCAATTTGTTTGTTTTATTTAAAACACTAAAGGTATTTGTTAAACATTTTACTCAGTCAAGAGGTACAGACACTTTGTTACAGACTGAGACATACAGTTTAAGGAAAAGAATGCATTTTAATGTATATTCCTGATATAGTTAACAAAACACTAAAAAGTCTGATTGTGATTCTTTTTTTCCTGTGGTTATATTTCAATAAACTTGAGCTAGATATAAAATTACATGTCCCCCTTTTAATATTAATTTTATAACAAACAAACAACAAGAAAAATAATTTTTAAAACACAAAGATTTTGGTAAAACTGTCAGGTAAAATTAGTGCTATCTGAGGCTATAATCCTAAACAATTTTAGGAAGCAGTGAACTCCCAAAATTGAGGGGTTTATAAAAATATATGTTCTCGGATACAAGAAGAACTACACAGGGAAGTGTAGTAAATAAGCATTTTAAAATAAATAAGCATTTTAAAATAAATAAGCATTTATATAGATATAGAATGAGAGGTAGCATTTTGTAGAATATTTGCATATTATGAATACAAGTACAATGAGCGAGTTTAATTTTCTAGGCAAAAATTGCTAACAAAAATGGGGACATTTTTCATGAACCTGAGTCATAATAAATACTTGAACTATGTCTACTATGTGAGGCACCTTTTAAATTCACAGTGCCATATACCTATGTTTTCATGTAACATCAGATTTGTCATCCTTGGTTTATGCAGACATCATTCTGTTTAGAGCTATTTTTCTCCACTAACCACCTTCGTCAAGTTCTTTGTTTCAGCATAGCCTATATGTTAAAACATGTCCAGCGCTGTAACCTTATGCCTAGAGGTATTACACAGCAGAAATAAGTTCCTAATTTTTTTCTGGCAGTGACAGAGAAAGCTAATCTGTAAGTCTGAATGCTTGGTGTCTTCTCCAAAATTATCCAGACTGCTTTTGTTCGCAGAAGTTGGGTTGTGCAAGCTGATGGTGTGTGGCTTGTCCTGGTAAGTTACGAAGAACAATCTACTTGAGAGGTTTCCAATTATTCTTACTTCTGGTCAGGTTAGATGTACAATTAGATCAAATCCCTGACAGATTTTTGGCTTCTCCAGTGTCAGGCCAGGCCTGTATGAGTCAAAGCGTACACAGATGGAAGTGATTTATTTTTTTTTTGTTAGCTCTTACATGAATTTGATTGTCAACAAAATCTTTCTCAGCTTTCAGCAAACTTTGGAGTTGGCCTTCATATCTGAGGTGGGGTGTCCATTTCCACCATATGAGTTTGGCTTGGCAGAGGCAGTTCAGATGATCAAAACTCACAGAATTTAAAACCAAATAGTTTGTACAGACCTCATAAACTAAACATTTCAAAGGAAAGGGACGTATGGGCAGAGGTGACTCCTGGGATCCTTCCTGCTCAGTTTCCTCTTCTGCTGCTGTGTCGCCAGCTCTTCTCAATCTATTGCTGTTCCGCTGGGCCTTGTCCTCTACTTTGTTGGCAAATAAGGTAAATGACCCCTATTCTGGCTGCCCATATGCTGCTAACATCGTTGGTTTTGTTTCAGCAAACTGCATGAGGATGGTATAGACAGATGCCAAAAAAGAGGGCCCCCATAAGCCCAGTAGGCCCTGCTGTGAATCACCAGCATGCCAGGGTGAGTGGCAGCCAGCATCTCCTTGGTTATTGAAGAGAGCAGCTGTGTCATGTTCAGTTAGTTTACATCATAATCTAAATCAACCATGAAGGATGAAGATGCATAGAAGGAAAAATAAATAAATAAATAAATAAACTGAAGGGATGTGTTCAAACAAAGTCCTGTACAAACTGCCTTTGGGTTCAGTCCTAACTAAACAGAGTGATTGCAGGGAAAGGGATGGCTTGGTTACCAATGCCTTACAAATTGTCTGCCTAATATGAGAGAGAGCAGATTTGTCCTATGCACGCAGATGCTTGTATTCTTATTCTTTCCCTCTGCTTCCATGTCCTTGTCTTCCTCGTGTAGCCCTGACAATTCATTAGTTCTCACCTCAGACTGCAAGCAGGTCCATGGAGAACACACAAATTCGTTATACTTTGGCACAAGGAGTGTGTTAATTGTGATACAGCTAAAGGCTGTTACTGCAGATTAAAAGACTGTGACACCTGTCCCCAAATCAGGGGCGGTGTCAGCTCAGCCTTTGGCTCCAAGAACTTCTCTGGTTGTGCAGCAGTTTATTTTTCACAAAAGTATGATAAAATATAAGAGTGCTTTATTTCTTGTATGTAAGGGGTTAATTAATTAATTAATTAATTTCCTCTCCATGTGAAGCTGTGAGTTCACAGAGTGAAAAAGAGGGCAGGGAAAGGGGCTATAAAAGGATGAGTGTGTGCCATGGGAGCCATTTTGTTTGGGGTCAGGGAAGCTGAGGTGTTTTTACCATTCTTTCCTCTTTGTGCTCATGTATGTAGCTTAGATGTAGATATTTAGGTGCTATAGAGTGTGGTTCATAGGTAGCAATATAAAATAGACTGAAAAGTTTTAGGTGTTGCTTCTCTTTTATACAATCCTGTATTTTGAAGGTTAGAACCTTTTTAGCATGATATCTGGGAAGATTTGGAACAAACTTCTGGTAGGAGAAAAATCACTTAATGAGCTTTAAAATGGGCCTTAAAGAATTCTATAATGAGATACCTTGAAGAGACTTGGAAAATGGTAAGGATACAGTGAGCAGGATATAACACATAATCCTAGCTAAATTCTTTACTTTATTTCCTAAAAGAGGACAAATTTCCTTGGAACTGCTAGAAAGAAGTCCAGCTGTTAAAAACCACAGTTATTCCCAGCTCATCACAACTAGTGTAGATTCCAGAAGCAGAGGTGAAACAGGCTGGTGCAAGGCTGAGGTCTTGCTGGGGTGGCCAGGTCATCATGCCAGCCATTAAAGCATAGGTAGCCTCATTTTTTTTTCATTTTTTTTTTTTCTGGCTGGTACTTGAGCTGTACTCAGTGATGAACTGCATAACCTACAGACATAGTGGAGACCAAGGAGGAAGAAGTAGCAGCAGGGAGAGGCAGCTCTGAGGTGGCAATGTCTCTGTGGCTCCAGGACGTGTTAGGCAGGGCTGAAGCACTTGTCACTTGGTGAGAAGAGTAATAAAGAAGTGAATGCTTAAGTATGTTGATTATCCCCTCACAGATGCAGCTGCTGAAAAACAAATGGAGGTCAGCAGCAGCTGAAGGCCTGTGTTGGTTGAACAATCTGCTGAGGACTGTTCCAGGACCGTCCAGAGAAAATAATGAGGTTTGACAACTTTATTTTAAATATTTTGTTGGGTGGAATAGAAACTTGAATAGCATGTGTACCCTGTGGTATGGCTTAGAACAGAGAGGTACTTAGTGGGTGTCCCTTGTAGCTCAGTGCTCTTCCGAGTGCAACATGGACCAGTGTCTACCCTAAATATCTTACTGAGTTTGGATGAGTTAGACAGGTCCTTGTCCACACTTATTTCTTACAAATTTTTCTCAGCGAGCTGCCTGTTAGAAACATCTTGCTTCTCTGAGGGCCTAAGGGAGGAGCATGAGGTACAATGGCTCCCTGGGGCTGGAGCAGTACAAACATTGTATGGATACAAGTTTGGCTTGTTTCAAGAAGCTCCTTACAAAAGCAAAACAAACAAAAAAACCAACATGCTTTTCTGTTTCGAGTGATATCTATTTGAGGAGATGTTGATTTTGTTGGTCCTTGGGATGGGAACGCTGGTGCCAGGTTACACCAGCAGGTATTGTAGGTAAATGGGCTGCTTGCAGCAAAAGCTGTATCTGCAGAGTGCTGTGGGAAGTTGGGTTACTTCTTATCTCTTGTGAAAAGTTTTCAGATATGGAGACAAAGAATATTTAAGCCAGATACCTCTCACTTTCCAAGCACAATACACACTTTCCCTTCTTTCTTCAAATGCAGTTCCTTTTGCAAATCTTTGTGGAGAACAATACAATAATCAGCTCTTAACATCTAATTATGCCTTTCCCTTTACAAAAGAAACTCATATTCTTAAATAACACTTCCTGGCAGCAAAGAGCTCTGTGGCTCACTTTGAAAGAGAGGGAAAAACAATGCAACCCAACCCAAATATCTTCAGATCATTAATGTACAGGGAATTGGGTGCAGAATCCTTTCTTAGCTTCATCACTAGATGAAAATAATACTTACCCTTAAGCACTTGGCTGTGTTCTTGTACTGAATGCTGACAATAATCTAATCAGTTAACAATTCTTATTCTGATGATCATTTTCCTGTGAATTGTTTCAATGGTAAGGGGAAAAAAGAATATAAATAAATGAGACATTTTTTTGCTGGAAAGATGACGGCCAACCGAGAGTCCACTCTTTTGCTCTTGGCTCCTTGTAACAATTCAGATTCTTCTCCCTGCTGGGTGAAATGTCAACCTGAAGGGCAGTAAGCTAAAAAAGGCCCTTTACTCTGAAATCTTACCCCTGTTTTGCCCAGAGGCATTTCGTAGCCTAAGCAAAACACTTGAGGTCTGCAACTACTGGCCTACATGGCAACTTCGCTTTGTCTGTGCTGCAGGAATAAGGTTGGGTTTTATTTCTTAATATAAGAATGTTTGCGTTTTTTTCTTCTTGTGGAGTAAATTTCAGCCCAAAAAATGTATGATATGTGCTGCATTTGGTGCACTCTCCCCGAGGCAAACCAGGGGATCTGTAAGTGGTACTATTTTTCCTATCAGCCCTGGAGAGTAGTGTGGCAGCCCTGCGTGTTATTAATGGATAAAATCTGAGCAGCAGCCAACCCCAAGGTGAACCCTATGCATTTAAAACATTTCATCAGACAGCTAAGTATTTTTTTTTCCTTCACTACAGCGGATATCTCTACTGCCACCACTCAATAGATCCCGATAGAAGAGAGCAATAGCTGGACTCACTAATGTGAAAATTGATAGTATGAGCTCTCCAATGAAATATAAACAGCTCTGTGTTTCTTAAGTGTCAATATCACGGGGCTGGGCTGAGGAGGTGGTGTGGTGGATTAACCCTAGAATTATCCAGGAGGGGAGAGAAGCTGATAAATAGGAAATATTTGTCCAATCAGCCAGGGATCACTTCTGAAGTGGATAAGATGGGCTGCTGTTGACTCCCAGCTGCTGTCAGCTAGAAATCCAGCTACAGTTTACAGCTCCTCTTATTGGAGTGTTTCCGGAGGTAGGAGGAAGGTCAGACTGGACTCTTCTCTCCTCTCCCCTCCCCTTTTGTCTGGAAGAATTGAGTAAAAGAAGGGAAGATGAATGGTGTGAGAATTAGGACTGCAGCTCTGCAGA
Source organism: Anser anser (assembly GCF_964211835.1). NCBI lineage: Eukaryota > Metazoa > Chordata > Aves > Anseriformes > Anatidae > Anser > Anser anser. The sequence continues at coordinate 5,919,492 of NC_139730.1, forward strand.
TGCCTTTGCAGATGCACAGATGCAGGCGCCCTGCACTGGGAGCAGTTCCTGGCAAGCTGCAACACTGCTGTCAAAACAGCATTTATTGGAAGAGCAGCTTACACTTGGGGGAAAACCTGCAACATGCGGAATATGCATGCTCACTTAAGAAGAACTGAGACCTTGCCCACTCACTCCCTTTTACAGAAACACCATAATCAGAAGGGTCCCTGCAAGGGGGCAGGCAGGTAGGCTGGGATTTGGATGTTTCCAGGGGTCAGATTACCTAAACTGTTTCACTGTTACTGTCTTCGTTTATGGATAAGGGAGGAATGTTCCTGGCTCCTTCTGTTCTGGCTGAGAATCTGAAATCAGCCAAGTCGATTCCCTTGGTGTCATCAGAGTCACCTCCTGGTCCAAAGCTGGACTTCACCAGGTGTGAGTTACAAATAACCAAGAGCAATGTTGTTCTTTTGTCAAAGAAATGGTTTCCATGGAAACTCTAAATATACCTAGGATTATGTAAGTTTATATCCATATACCTCTGGAACATTTATATTGATAGGTTGCAGAAAGGCATTTTTGAAAAGAATTCACTTAACTTTCCTTGACATTTGTTCTTTTTGCGAAAAACAAGCAATTCTGCATAGTGGTTCTCAGTATTTAACTAGTAAGTCTGAGTTAAGTATGGGTAAACTGGTATACAATAAACCTATCTTTGACTAGGAAGGGTTGTGGAAGGGTAAAAATTCAAAAGATATAAAACATACATACTATAAATCATCACAAAGTCACTGAAAACCTCCTTGTAAATACATATTATATAAAGTGCTTTTCATGCCTATGTGGCTGGAGACTTGGACTTCTTAAGTTTCTTTTCTTCAGCTTGTTTACTGAGTTTTCAATCTGCTTGTTGAGGCTTAAGGACTCTTCTACTTATGAGTCAACCCTAGAACCAAAGCACGTGGTGGAGGATCATACTGAAGTTGAGGGTACTTAACCCTGAGCGGGCAGACTGAAGATTTAGTAAACAAGCCAAAAAAGACTTGAGATAAGGTGGCAGAGCAGCCCTTTGGGAGAAGGGGAAAGGGGAGTGCTATCAGGAGGGAATCTCAGCTGTGCTGCAATAAATGTGTGAGGGAGGCCCTCCCTCAAAGCACTCTCAAATCAGCAAGGCTTTTTTTTTTTTCCTCCTTTTAACTTAAGCAAGCTTCAGACATTTTCAGTGCTGTAACACAAAGCTTTGTCACGGAGGTTTGGAAACAGCTGTTGGAACCCAAGACCTTCCAGTCCCCAGTTTTGCCCAGGCCTGTTTCGATATTGCTGTAGGCTTCGTAGATATACAAAGTTTCCCCAGCCGCAGCACTGGCAAACTGCAGGACTGAGCAGCTGGGACGTCAGAGCAAGACAGAGGTAAAGTCATGAAATGTCCTAATGAGCAAGAACTGGCAGCTCCAAGCTAATTAAGACTGGTCTGGGAAGCAAAGACTAGAAATTGTTTTGGAGCCCAAAGAAGACAATGTACCACTCAGAGCTTCACTGGGCTTGCTCTAGATTACAGTTAGAGCTGGCCAAGTCATTCCCTCTGTTGCCTTCTTACCATCTCCAAACTATGCTATTGTTTAAAGATAACAGATTAAAAAAAAAAGAGCAACATCCTTGCTGGATTATTTTTTTCCATTATTTGGTTAAGAATTTGACATGTCAAAATTTAAAAATCTGCATTTGGAAGATTTTAGGTTGGTTTTAAGGTATAACTTAATTTTCCTAAAAAGAAATACAGAATTCAGATTTATACAAAAAAAATATTTTATTTCAAACTTCCATTTTCCTGTGTACAAACTAGAGATCTTTAATGTAGTCTGAGCATCTCATATAATTCCATGACATCAAGAGCAAAGTTAAAAGAGAAGACATGAGTATCATGACAAAAAAAAATGGGACTGAAAGACCTTAAATCTGTGTCCATAGATCTAATTAAGGGGACTCTACAAAATCGTAGGACTGGCTGACTGCTTTTGGTCTGCATGAACTTGTTATAGGTGGGGAACTTCTTACTTTGAGAGGTCTCTCTGCTTGAGGAGGCTGGAATTCTTTAATGAAATATTGAAGTCATACATGAAAACATTTCAGTATCTATTATATTAATTTTTTTTGAGAAAGCAATCCCCATTTTCTGACAAACTAGTGAGAGCTTAGATTTCTGTTTATTATTAATGAGTATGTCCAAAAGTTTTGCTGACATGTTTATTATCAGTGAATCAAAGCTAGATTGATAAAATAAACTAATGTCATGAGTTGAGCTATTTGGAAAGTTTTTCTGAGTAGCTGATGTAAAGCTGAAGACATCCTATGCCAGATTTCCCTTTTTGGTTGGATAGAGAAGGCCATCAGATAGCTAATTCCTCTACCCTCAGAGGGTAATGCTGAGAAAACCTGGGCATCCAAATAGGAGCAAAGCCAGGAACCGTCTGTGAGGAATAGTATATACAGCTGAAACCAGGGCTTCTCTGTCCTCCTTAACAGCACATGAGATGACGTGCATTGCTACCTCACTTGACTTTGCTTTGCTTCCTTCTCTCATAACTTTTCCATGGGCTGGAGTCATAGGTAGATATATGGATACCAGGCTCTGAAAGTGGCACTGGGTTGCAAAAGGAAAGAAAAAAAAAATAAAAGGTAGCCTTATATGAAGGCTGGAATAATTTTGGTGCTTTGGGAGGATGCCTTGCTCTTAAGTGACCGTGCACTGTCACCAGCACGGTGTGTGTTTTCTCAGTTAAGTGCTTCTCTGGCTAGCAGTGGCAATGCAGACATAGCAGGAGCGAGTGCCGGAGTGCCCTGAAGTTCATTAATGTGTGATCTGATTAAATAACTGTTCCAAGAAAAGGACACATTTATTGCTTGACTTCTCTGAGCCCCAAGACGGGGTCCTTAAATCTGGCAGGCTTCTCCCTGAATTTAACTCTCAGGTACTTGACAAAAGAAAATAACAGTGACATTACTTACCAGGAAGTCTAATTAATTAACTGCACTCTCTGCACTAGGGAAGGGATGTTTCTGGGTGGCAAAAACATCTTTTAATTTGGTCCTCTCCGAGAACTATGTTTAAGACCAGTAGTGGACTTTAACTACTCTTTAAGGACAGAGAAACTTCATCTGGATTTAAGAAGAATGTGAAGATGAGGGTTTGCCTTCCATGAGGCAAACCAAGGACAGGAGGGTTTGTGTGTGTGCTGTGGAAAGTTTTTGAAACATCTCTCTTCCAAAAAGTCTGTAAAAATGCTGAGCTGAAAGACTCAAAGCAACTCACTTGAGACTCATTTTCAGTACAGCTAAAGTTCTGAAACCCAGACTGCAAAATCTCAGGAAGCAGCTGGGTTCCTAATTAAAACAAAACGTTAATAGATTTAGCAGGCCAAATTTATGCTTTTCAATTAAAAATGCTATTGGTCTTGGTATCTGCTTGTGTGCATGTGTGCGCACTCACGTGTGCTGGAGATAGGTATAAATTGGTGGTGTAATGCACCAAAGACTTGGGTCAAACCTCTTGTCCATGCTGTGTGCTAAGGGATTCAGAACATCTTGGTACCCAGAGCGTAAGTTCAGAGCAGAAGAGCATGTGTCAAGACAAATACAGTGTCAAGGGTTCTTCATGCATTCATTTCCTGACTACAGACTGTCCTTCTGCATGAAGGCATTTTTCTCACAATAAGTTGTTCTGATTTGAAAGCTACAAATGTTTTACAGGCTGCATGATGAGTCCAAGCTATTTATCGACTGGTAGTAACCAGGAAGAATTTGTCCTTTAATTAGCCCTGCTGTTGGTTGTATTTTTTTTCCTCCACGTACTGCTGAATTTCACACATCAGACCAGAGAATCCATTTGCTTCACTAGGGTGGCTCTTTCACAGACATTTCACTAAAACTGGGGCAAAAGCAATTTTGTTGTTGGTGTTATTAAAATTATTTTTATAGCATGACAATAATTCTCATTATGCCAAATTTGATGAACTGATTTTATTTCCATCTTTTTTTGTATTGAGACAAAGATTGCATCTGTATGTTTTTATCATAAGAAAGAAAGAAAAAAGCCATGTGTTGCCTCAAAACACTAAGCTGCCGAAAAGTACTTTTGTTGCTTCAAAAATGAGGCTAGGATCTCACATAGCTGCTTTTGAACAAGAATAAGCTAAATACTGCTGTAATTTTGTAAAAGCTAATTTCTCTTTTCAAGTTAAATAGAGGGCTACTTCTATAGATAATTCCTGCTCCACAAAAAAATCCAATTCTGTGTTTTCAAAAGCTGATGAGAAGAGAAACTTTTCCCTGCAGTGAAATGTGAGGTAATTTTTAAAATCAGAAAACCTTCCAAAAAAAAAAAAAAAAAACAGGAGGAGACCATGTATCTCCCGGATCCTGTCCTCAGCTGATCACGGGACTTTCACTGTGCCTGACCCTTGCATGGTGTTCAAATGAAAATAGAAGCTCCAGTCCCACCTCCAGTCCTCCAAATATATAGATATTTATTCATTTGTGCTATAAATGGGGATCTTGGGGTTATCGGTTCACTGTAGCAGATTCCAAGGCAAAATTGGGCCCTTCTCTATATACAAACATTTGTAACAGCAAAAGACTCTGTGGGCGCTATGGCTAAATGCAGGCTGGCTGCTCCATCTGCCTAAAGATTTGCTGCAATGCTCATATTTAGTACATTGCTTTGCGAAGTATTTTCTGAGATATCTTGATGGCAAGCAAACAAATTTCTCTTATATTGTATTATAATGGGCAGCACTGACCTGATTTATCCTTGCTACACAGAGGCGCACGGTGAAGATGAAGTGGTTTTGCATATTCTGGAAATGTGGCAGTCCCTGAGATGCATTTGGGGTTGTCATGCTGGCAGCCAGAGGAAAGGGGGAAAAGCTGGGTGAATTCCACGGTGCTGCACTGAAACCCTGGAAAGCTCATTTAGTCAGAGATTAAGCTATGGAGCTAAATCTGAAAGTGAGAAAGGAGAGGAAAAGCTATTGAAAACTGAGATTCTACTGCTGACTATGGAGGCCACATGACCCTGACACATAACTTTTACTGAGTTGACTATATCTCACTTCCTTTAAGTGCCTGTCCCTCCTGCTCACTCTCAAGGACTTGGCCAATCTCCTTTTGTAAATAGAACAATGCTTTATATTTCTCTATTACTCTGGAGTGACTATATCAATAATGCAGGAAAGGCATCTGTCCAGCACAATGAGATTATTTTTCTGATTTCTGTTGACAGTTATGGTAATAGTTTGGCAAACAATCTACTCCACCATCAATGACCACAGATTACAGCTGTTTTTAAAAATCTCAGCTGCTCCTGGAAACTTAGAAGATTGATTACATGGACGGAAAGAGACAGAAAGATGTGTCAAAAGCTTTTATGGCTGAAACTCTTAACTCTGTCTTGCTCCCCTTTTTCCCCTGATTCTGAAAGTCGATGTGCAGTCAGTCTTGTAGTCGCCTTACGTGAGTGCAGAACATAATGAGTGGAGCAAGTAAACAAATGATCATGCTTCAAAGGGAATTGAGGAGCTGCTTTGCACCAAACCATTCAAAAACCAGCGTGGGAGCTGTAAAATAACTGGCAAGGCTTTTACATTACTGAAAATACAAAGTTTTGCATGTTATTTCCTCTGCAATATGAGGAAGGTGCTGTATGCAAGATCAGAGCTTTCCTGGACCAGGCTCAGAGGGCTGAGCAAGCCCTGAAAACTTCAGCTGGCTCTGGGTGGGGTGAAGATGTTGGTGTGCCCTCCTCACTGAGGTGCTGAGGAAGGTGGCCAGGGCTTGCCCTTTTTTCCACTTACAATCTGAATTTGCTCCTTTTCACTCGTGGCTTTCTTAAGGTCTCATTGGGCAGCTAGTGTATTTGACTGGGAGGTACCTCCAGGGTGATAAGAAAATCCCTGACAAAAAGCCTTATTTCCTTTAGTTATACATGTTATTTATCTCATGTGAATCAGAACTGGGGCCTTACAATCAAATATGAACCTTACAGAGCTTAACGCTACATTAAAGGGCTCATAACTTCCATTAGCTAGAGTGGAAAATGCACTGTTTCATATGTATATGTCCTTTATGCAAAGAACAGGAATAACACCATGAGATCTGTGTGTCTGACTAGCCCTGGAATTTCAGATACTGAATGTTCACAGTGAACTGCTCAGGGACAAATTTGCAGAGCAAGAATTATCCTTAGAAATTATTCAGTAGATATTTTCAATTTGAGTAACAACAGAGGAGAGAATATCAGAGGCTGCTTGTGGACAGGGCCATGGACAGGGAGGAAAAAAAAAAAGGTCGATTCATCAAATAAATTATTCCCTATGAATTATTCACGCAGGGCTATCTTAACTGTTATTCCTACTTTCCTGGCCTCCCTACAGGGGTTGACAATAATGCAGTTTTGTCAGTTTCTAGACTTTGATTTTAGCAGGAATAAAATCTCGGAGTGTGCATTTAGGTCTACCAGAGTCAGTCAGGAGGTGAATTTGATCCTACAAGTTGATTTTTCTCATTGGCCATGACATTGGTATGTTATCAGCAATCATGAACCTAGAAGATGCAGTCAAGAATGTTAGTCAGAAAAAGCTGTCAATTACAGCAGTCTCCTGATGTTTCTTTTCCTTTCTAGTTAAAGAGCAAAAACACTCAAAGCAGTGGTGAATGTGGGTTAAGAATCTGGCTGTTCAAGCTCTCAAAATTCAGGTGGGTTCATCTGTCTTATGAACTCTTCACCTAGGCCCCAATTAGTATTATATTAACCTCCTTAAATATCAGATTGCTGTGATCTTACAATACTCCAAAATGGTCTATTAGCTACCCCATTTCCTGGCTCCGTCAGACGAAAATGTCTACAGTAGGTCACCTGAAAGCATTACTCAATTAATTCAGTGAGCTGCAGTGGGTACCCAGGATGTCTACCAAGCACAGGGAGCTCAGAGGGTTTCTATTACACAGCCTCACGTTTTTACATTATGAGTGCATGTAAACATGATCTGAGGACTCATGCACCTGGATCTTTGAAAGAACTAAACCTTGACCTCCTGCTGAAATTGGTAAGAATTAGGTGCTTAAATCCCATGAAGAAATAGTGCCACAGTATCTTCAGTGGCTTTGGATTAAGTCTCAGGCAAATTAAATTATTAATTTTGGATGGTGTGAACACCACATCAAGCCATCAAATATTCTGTGCATACTGCAGTTTACAAGAAAGGAATGAGATATTTCAATTTTTGGAGTTCCAGGGATGCAGGAGATTTTTCAGGTGGGCTTGGGGGAAAATTTCATTTTGTTTTTTAAACCTATACAATCATCTCCTACTGAAAGTTACTCAAGCTGTTGCTTTGAAAAAGCCTTCTGGGTAACTAGCTGTATATTTCAGAATCTGGCTTTAAATAGGCTTTGAAAATGCAAGTTAAGCTCCCAAGCTAGCAAGACATTTTGTAGGTTTTACCTGAGGTGCCTGTTATATAATTCTATGACACCACGTAAAACCTACTGCTATTTGTGGAGTCATGGCATTGCCTTCACTGAATCCTTGCTAAATCAATCCAAAGTGCCATTTCCCATCTCCTTTCCCAATCATGGCTCATTAAGCATTGTGCAGAATGTAATCTATTAGCAGTGATTTCCTTGGCTGGTGAGAGAATCATTATGAGTCGCTACCTTTTATAAAACAAACAAACAAAACCCCCCAACATTATAAGGCCTGCCACCATTAAAGAGATTGAATGCGGGAGGTGTGTATTTATGCCATTGAGCCAACTTAAATGTTCATAAAGACGATGAAACTTCAGTATCCTGAGTCGTTGATTTCGAGCTTCAGGTCAGAGACAGATGACTTCATGCTGAGATTTATTACTAAGAGGCAAAGCTTTGGAGTTTGTGTCAAGGTGGGCTCATCCATCACCGGAAGAATTCTGCCATAATATTCTGCTGTCAGATCCCATCTACCCTTGATCAATCTATCAGTCGGCCTACTTAGGAAATTGTACATAAACCCAATATAATCTGATTAGACATCCAAAACCACCGTCAATGGTTAATCATGCAGGTAAATTGTACTGTGCTAAATATGACTCCTTTCCTAGAGCATGCACACGGTGTAAGACATGGCAGGGAAAGTCCCCAGATAGCTGTCTGCCTGAGGAAATTCTCAGTCTTCTGTGCCTGGGGAATATGTGTTAGTGCAGTATCCCTGTTAAAAATCCAAATCCTCTGAAATCATCTGCTTCTCGTGTATGTGTGGAAAAGCAATAGTTTGTACTTTTAAAGTCTGGGTATCAAGTTTTAGCACGTTTTGCAGGTGAAAATGTTGGTGTTTATCAGCAGGTACAGACAATAGGCTATTTCAAGCTAGTATGGTAATGTTATCAGCATTTAGTGGTATCTAGTTGTGAGCTCTGTGATATAAATACCTGAACTCTGATACAGGAAGGTGGACTTAGTGAATTTTTGGTTGGATTTTTAAACAGGTGGATTTTTGAACCTTAGGCGGCTTTCAGACAAAGAAATTGCTGCTTCACTGGACAGATTCGTAAAATTACTATGAAGTCTTGAGTGTCCCTTGTTAGAACAGCTCCATAGGGTAAGGCAATCATTTAAATATCAATCAATAATAAATATCAAACAAAATTGAGCATTCTTGTACAGTAGCACTTACACAGTGAAATCATAAAATGGTAATTTCCCTCTGATTTGAATCGCGTCACATTCCACTTTATTCCCAAAGAAATACTCAGATCACACAGTTGAACAGAACCTTGCTCCTGTTATGCCAATTTGAGTATTTGGATGTTTTAGGGCACAGCTGAGATTTGGGACTGCTGGGTTACAACGCTGAGCTCCCATGGCTTAGCAACTGATGCTGAGCTTCAGTGTGGCTGAGACATTAAGAGAGATGAATTTTCCAAAATGAGGCAGACCAGTGAACTGTGCTGGCAGTGTAATTCCATTACTTTCAAGGAGTTGAGTCTGTTATAGCCAGTCAAGTGGAACAATGCTGTACCTTAAAGGAAAAAAAAATAAAAAATTGATTTCTATTATTGTTATTAAAACTATTATTATTATTATCATCATTTATTCATCCAGTGTAAGAACACCAAGAAATGGAGAAATATGTAGAGTTAAATAACAAACATGATACCCAAGGGAAAGAATATTTGTTGTTATGGGGTGTCAAAAAAGTCTGTTCATAGCTGAAAAAGCATCTGCCAATGATTCCCAGATAAATTGTTCTGAAATGGAGTTGGGAAATACTTCACTCTTTGGTGCTTTGCCCATATGTCCTCCATGCCAAGTGAAATCTTAGAAGTTTCCATTAACTAAGGGTTCAAACTCAATAAATATCCAAAGAGAAGAAGACTGAGGTTAAGGTGAGATGTGAAGAGCTACTGAAAGGAACTAGAAGCTCACCCCAAAGTCTTTTGCCTCAAGTGTCTCAGACTTGCCTGTTTGGATAAGGAAAACTATGCAGATTGTCTAGACATGCAGAAAGTGGCCGCATCCTTCAGCGTTATCTGAATTTCCCTGAAGTTGCATAGGTGCAGGACATTGACGGTGTTGTGATAAGAGAACACATTTCTGTTCATGTACAACAAGGTCTTTGTAAACTTTTATCTGCCTACCTGCAGGAAGATCAGACACTATGCACCTGTCAGCTACAGCTCTGGGCTTGGATTTATTTTTTCTTGCAAGTTGTTTCATATCATAGCAATGCTGTCCCTTGGCTTCTGGTCAGCTTGGACAACGTGCCAAAGCACCTTCTGTCTCATGCAAATGGACACCAAAACACCACAAGTTTTATTGGGCATCGGGTATGCCTGTTTCAGAGGGAAGGCATGTGGTATTTAGATAAGAAGAGAAGTAGAGATCCAAGGTTGATGGGGAGATATATCCCAATAGCTTTCTTTAACCCTTAGGCAATGCTCCTTTCCTATGGAGAGATATATGTTCAGGCTTTGCTGGGATGCGAGATTCGTTAACCCAGCTCTTTCCATTGTACTACTCACAGCACATCACAACCCAAGCACTAGAAATGCCCTGAACAGCTCATAGTTAGGGGGAAAAAAAAAAGTCAATATTTATAATATCCTGAAGCCTGCAAAACACCAAGTTGTTTGAAAATCCAGCAGGAAGGTGCACTGAAGCTTAGCATCTATGTTTTGAAATACTGGAGGGAAGGCACAGAGAGCCAGGGACATTTTCCCCGGAGCCCAGCTCTGAAATGCCAGGCTTTAATGATTTGGAAAGAAACACATTTCCGCACTCCTGTGGCCCGGAGTACAGCAGAGTTGTAGTCTGGAGTGTGAGCCAGTCTTTCTCCTAAATACCTAAGGGGAAGTTTGTAGCTGCTCTGACCCGCGCATGTGCCCCCCAAGGGCAAAGTGTTAACAGTGCGGTGGCCTTGTTGGGGTCAGGTGATACCGTGTATTACACCACCAAAATTGTACCAAAGCAGCTATGGGGGGATTAGGCGAAGGTATTTGACAGCTGCTGTTAGGTTGAACTTTACTTTTACTACTGTGGGTTGAAAATGAACACTAAGTCAAGCACTATTGTTATATGAAACCATTACCTCAGTTCTGGGTTACTGACCTGACAGGCCCTCCTTTGTTAGAGATCAAATTATTTGGATTTTTTTTTAATTTTTTTTTTTTTTTTTTGCAATGGCTCCAGTAAGTCAGGGTGTTGTGGTTGCTTTTTCAACTGTCTTGTTAATCATTTGTTCCCTTCAGGGCATTTTTTTTAAAACTTCCTTGTACATCTTTAGCCAAAATAAGTACAGTCCATGGTAAGTATTGCCTGGGCATGTGATCAATTCTATTTATTTATTTATTTAGGTTTACTGTAGCAGTTGGTTGTGCCTCTGAACAGTTTAAAATAGTGTAAGAGCCAGGAAGTCTCACGATCAAATGACCATTGTAGAAGTGCTTGAACTCTGAGAACATTTGCAATGGCTGGACAGAGCATTGCTCAAAGGAATTTTGTTTTCTTCAGGTAGGCCCCAGGCCTTCCCAGGTAAACTGATTTCTTCCAAGACTGCTACCCCACCCTTGCCAGCACCAGGAAAGAACATGAACATAACATTCCAGTACAAAGACTTGGTATTTCCAAGATGTGCCTTGCTTGAAAGAATTCATATATATCTTTCCTCTCCCCACCACTCACTTCTGGCTATTTGTTTGCCCATTCCTCAAGAGAACAGTTGCCTGGAAAATATGATGGATAAACAAACTTTTTTTTTCCTTTTTTTTTTTTTTTAATTTTTCTACCTTCTACAGATACTTTTCAAACATGAGAAAAGCATTTGTTCTCCTCAGTTTAATTTAATGACTGGGTGATGCATACACCTGCTGTACCATTGTGTTGCGCCATGTGAACGTTCCCTTTCGTGTTACGATGGTGTAATACATGTAACTCTGCACAGGTCAAGTGCAAGTGTCATCAGACTCAAGCACACCACTCACCATCTATTATCTGTGCTTATGGTAAGGCTGCACTAGATTTTTTGTTACGTTTCCAACTCTGACTAATAGTGTGTTTCTCCATTTCTTGGGCCCTTCTGGGAAGCCCTTCCATTTCTTAAAACACATGTTAAATTATATACTTTCTTATAACTTTGTGAAGATGGTGTAGAATAAAGGTTCTGTTGTTCAACAGCAACTACAATAAGGTTTCATCCGTGCTGAAGTCTGACTTTAGGATAAAATAGCACAGAATTAACTACGGATAACTAACGTCAGGTGCAAATTTAGTAGCGGAAGGTGAAAGGGCCTTTTGCTTTCCAATTAGTATCAGTCATTGGATCCAACCCTCATTATTAAATTTAATCTAAGAGGCTTGCCCAGGATCACAAAGGCAGTAAGAGTACACCACAGCAAGAATTGGCTCCCAGTCCTCAGTCCCAGCCATTTCCCCTTCCTCCACCCCAGCCTTCCCTTTTGTACTTGTATTACTTTTTTCTGTACAAGTGAATATCTGGCATCAGTATTTGTGCATATCTGGAGATCACCAAGCCAGTTGGGTTTTGCATTAAAACAAAAGAAAACAAAACAGAACGTTTAACCTTCCCCCACCCTGATACCCCCAAAACATGTTCTCTACCCTGCTGTGGCATGCTGAACTCATTTGTTTTTATTAACCAAACTCAAGATTAGTAGGACAGCTAAAGAGGAGGAGGCAGTTATCAATAGATAATCATGCTGCTGTGGATTAGAGGCACTTAGCTATGTATTGTACCTTTGCTCTCCCAAGGGTATGATTATATCCCTTGGCTATGCTTTAGATGATGTTAAAAACACACCAAAGCAACTGATATCCCTTCCAACCCCAAAACACATGCTAAAAGAGGAGATTAATCTCCTTTGGCAGCTGATCACCTACCTGGTAGCAAGCCACTTTGATTAGAAGAGGAAGGGCAGGGCTGTGTTATATATACTTGCTGCTAACTATACAAGCATGGGAGGCATACTGCTTCACTGGCTCTGCGCTGTCCCTTGCAGCCTTGCTCATGGGTAATTTTGCCTGTTTATTGAAAAATGCTTAGAGGCAGGAGAGAGAGAAGCACATGAGGGAAGTATGATATGGGATAGCTAAAAACCAAAGTATCCTGGCCATCTACCAGATTCCACTGCAGTCATAAAAATCCATCTTGTAGACACATTCGCGTGAGTGTGGCAAAAGGCTTTTGTCAGTGCAATAGATGCAGAAGAGAGATGCAGAACAATCTGATTTTTTCCCCATGGGAAGGGTAGTCAGTAGCTCCTTGATCTCATCTCAGTTTCAACTCCTGCTGCGGCCTTTAGAAGGTCACTCCACCATTTTTTCTCCATCTGGAAAATGGGAATAAAAATAAATCACATGCTTATCTAACTGTCTCCTGGGGTTGGTGTGAAGTTGTTCATAAAACACTTTAAACATTGAGCATGCTGTGTAGGGCTTGCCTTTCTTATGAACTTCATAAGTGTGTCCCAGATGAACTGCTGCTGATGGGAGGATATTACTCCCACAAATTTTTCTGCCTGTGGAATCTGGCAATGTAAGGGGACAAGAAGGCAAACGATGAAAATACAGGGGAAAAAGAATACTTATGAATATGCTCAGAATAATTCTAGATGGTTTAGACTGTAGCTCTGTCTTACTCATTGGATTTGGCTTCCTTTCATGCTGTCATTACGTGCCGTGACCACCAGCCTCTTGCCATTTCCTTCTGATGCACATCCCCATCCCCAGTCTGTACAGCTATATTTCCAGTGAAAACAGCTCTCCAGGCCATCTAACAGCCATGTAATCTTCCTTACAAGACAGGATGCACAAGCATCAACCATCTTCCATTCTGTCTGCCAGTACTGATTGCCTTCTTCACCAGATAGCTGTTGCTCCAGCCCTTTCTAATGTTTCAAATGGTAACAAAGACACGGGTGTCCTTTATCTGGCTTCTTCTATGTACATCATATTTTCAGATACTGAATTTTAACTTTTTTCACTTTTAATTCAAGCACAGAACTTGGATGCAAGGATATTATTCCATAAAGGAAATAATCAATAAAGGGCTTTGGTTTTTTTTTATTATTCTCTCCCCGCCTTTTCACTGTCATTGGAGAGAACCAAACCTTTTAATACCCAGAATCCTTCTGACCCATCACTAATTGTCCCTATTTTTTAGGGGAGCTTGGCAGGTCTGGTGACATTATAGAAAAAGTCCTCCCTAAAGAGCACTGCCAATTTCAGCTTTAATTCCATCAGTAAACAACTTTGACTGTGTTGGGAAAATTCCATTAATCATTCATGTTCTGTGAAGAATGATACACAAAGGAGCTGTCAAAATCAAGCAGCTACTCTCCATTTGTTTGGTAATTAAGAAAATACAGGCCATTCTGATGGCGCAGGGATGCAAATTCCAAGCCCAGCTAGAACCACTTCAAATGAAACAACACAGAATCACCTGCACTTAAAATCTAGAGGCCAGACTTTAAAGCCCTCTTTCCATTTCTGTACTCTCAGTGGGTATATTTAAGGTCACTTGCACATCTAAGTGCTCTATCAGGTATTTTGATGTCTAAATGATGTCAGCTGCCCTTACAATTACTTGTGGGTATACACAATAATTTGCTACAGCCTGAGCAAAGAATACAATTTATGATTTAAAAAAAAATACAAAAGAAAAAAAAAATTAAAGTGAATGGGCAAAACCTCAGACTGTGGGATTTGGTCCTGACATTTTACTTAGTCAAATAGATTAGTTTTCCTAGGAGCCAGACCTCTCTTTCTGCTCATTTTTTTTCATTGCCTTTCTTATGGGACATCTGCTTCTTGGTAGCCTCAAAGATTTCGGTGCAATTTGTTCTGGAACAATGCAATACAGAAAGGGAAGCAAAACAAACTACCTTTTAGATGTTAACTGTGGTTGGCTTTTGAGATGTAGCCAATGATGTCTTACTTGTGGTATGAACCCCTTTATTCAAGTTTTAACGGGGGCAGGAGTTACTTACATGTTAAAGATATTTCAGGAATATGGCAGAGTGGTCTGGATACATATCTGAAAATAATCTCCACCTTGTTTGAAATGAAACGCTTTAGAAGGAAAGCCACATTCTGCCAGGACACTCCTCCAGACTACTGGTGAGCGTCCAGCCCACATTCACATGCAAACCTTGTCCAGGGAACCAGCAAAGCAACACAAGGAGCAAGACTTTAATATGTTGGGCTTATCTCGATGATGTCAGTGTAGCCAATCCTAGTTTATCCTGAAGTTATATATCCTGATAAAGCTATTCTTAACAGGGACAAAGAATGGCAGGGTGGAGAGTTAATAATGTGTTGCAACAGGCTATAAGTTCATGCACAGATTTGCTCCCCGCGGTGCTTTCCACATAGAATAAAATAGTAAGCATGGATTGCTGAATCAAGCCAGTAACATTCAGAAAGCAATGGGCTGAAGAAGGATCAATTGACGGATTGACTGGTTTAATCACAGACCTTCCCTTCTAATCAAACTGGATCTAAAGGCTTATAAATGAAGACTTTATTAAACCATCATATAACAGGAAATGAATTCTGGTTTTGTTCTTTTAGAACAAATAATAGTATGTTTTCTCCTATACAATAAAAAACTATATGCAACATTTTATATGTAACTTTTTTTTTCTAATTTTATTATAGAAATTATCTACTACAGATGTAAAAGTTTTCTGTGCTACCTAAGTGTCTAACTGCTATCTAGACAGCTACCTGGAAACTGCAAATCAGGCAATTAAATGCTGTGAAACCCATGCACTTTTAACTGATGGTACAAGCTCAACTGAGGCCCTTTAGAAGAAATTTGTGCCTTCGGGGTTAGTAGTACTTCATGCTGCCGACTTGGCTGCCAGAAGCTGAAGGCGATGTATTATTTATGAGATTATTATTAGATCAGTAATGATGATCAGTAATTCACTAGTGGTGCTTGATTCTGGGCAGATGTTCTGGAATCAAAGATGTTCAGAGAGATGTGTGTGATGGCCTAATTTTCACACTGAGGTCAGTTTGCCTTGCAGACTTTCCAAGCAGGTTCACGCAGCTGACCTGGTAATTGTGATTGGAATCTCCTAGGAAATTCCCCAGGACCCTCACTCTCCTGCCCCACTGTTCTCCTCTCCCTGTTCCTAGGGTACTCCGTCCAAGTGTCACCTGGAGAGTTCCCTCCCAGGTGGGACTGAACACTAGTAAAAGCCTAGAGATTTTTTATTATCATTATTTTTATTTTATATATATATATATGAAGATTTAATAATCCCACTCATTTGTAAGAACATAGAACCAGAAGCATGAACCCTTTATGACATTTACATGTGACCTTTTCTTAAAACCACAGTGTACTCTCTTGCTTACATGACACTGGTTTTGACGCTCTTAACCCATTTATATCAGACCGGTGCAGTTGCAGAGAATCCACTAACATAACAAACAACATTTTAAGAAGTTTCAGTATTTTTTTAATCTAAAACTAGTGCCTCACATCTGTTCTGTGAAGTCTTCATAAGCGCTTCTTATCTGCCAACATGGACTTTAAGACTTTCACCCTTTCACATGGTCATTCAGACTCTTCAGCTAACTGGACTTTACATCTTTCTTGTCCTAATATTGATTTCAGGGGAAATCATTCTGAAACTATAAACTAGATTTTAGGGGCAGGGAAAGAAGATAACTAGCTGATTACTTTTTAATCTAAATTCAAAAATCAGTCAATCAATTAATCAATCAATAAGCATGTAATGGGCCTCATTTATTTTGGATTAATTAGGGTGGTGTTTTCCAGTTATATGTCCCGTCTGCAAACAGGCTAGAGAAGTATGCTTCGTAATTGCTATCAGGAAACTGTAGCAAGTTACCATGTGTCAGCTGAGCTGCAGAAACTTACTGCAAGTGCATTTTTCTGCCTGGGGCATATGCAAAATAATACACTTCACTTTGCCCTCTTTCAAGGCAGCCTGAGGTATACCGTATGAGCTAGCATTTGCTTTCAGATAAAAGCGTGCCCAGGGATGGTTGCTGCAGCTCAGCTGACTCATGGTGACTTGTCGAACTGTTGTGATTTGATCATCTCTACTGATTTTTTTAATGAAAGCTGACTTTTCATGCCCTTCTTTCTCTGGAGCTGATGTAGAAACACCATCTATCATGAAACTAGTGATGTAACCACAAGACTAGGCAAAACTACTGTTCTGCACATTCTCATCACTTATGGAAGGTCTTTAATAAATTCCGTAATACCAGACAGCTTTAATCTACAGAACTGGTAATTGAGATCACTATTTGGCATACAGTCATCCTGCATCTCATCTCTCCTATGTCTGTCACATAATGTCTTAATTAGAAAAATGAGCAGGTCCGACTTGAAATACACTAGGAACATACATTTGGAGAAAATAAACAAAACAACCCAAAGTCCAGTTTCGTACTCCCTTTCTTTTGACTACAGAGGAAAGATTAGCAGTGGTAGCATGTACCACATAGACCATCATATTTCTACTGTATGATACTAGATGTTCATTCAAGAAAGAATGATCAGCTTTTTAATACCTGACTATCAACTTGTTGAAATTACTGAGGAGCTGAGGTTTTGTTGTACTCCAACAAGTCTGGAACTGTATTTGGAAGATGAGTCAGCCCAGTAGTCCAACATGGAGAACCAGATGAAATCAGGCATGGGTTTGCAGACTCAGACCTAAGCCTGGGACTTTACAGGCCCATGAAGGGATCTCAGCACACCAACATGGAAAAAATAATCCAAAACAAAAATAAAAACTCTTCTTCGTGCTGAATAGGTCTTCAGCACTTTTCCTTCCCAAGAAACATCTTAACTCTCCTAACTGCAGCCTTACAGAAGCAGGGAAGCTTTCATTAAAAATGTACTGCACTTCCACAGATTTAGATATACACAAGTATCTTTAGCTACCCTTTTATTTTCCAACCCTTAGGGCAAAATGATTATAGCTGATTAAACTCTCCATAATTTCATAAACCCAAATACAGGGAAATGTGAAGTCTAACAGTCAGTCTAGGACCTTGAGTGGCAGCCAGAATGTCGACAGGGATAAAGCTAAAGGAAAGTATCATTCAGACTGAGTAATGACTACTGAATCTGTCCTTAAAGGACAGCTGTAACCTTAAGCAGACATCCTCCACGGGGGTAATACGGGAGACGATCACTGGCCAGCACTGGCATTTGGGGGTTACCTCCTCTGCCTTGGCTCACGCTAGCACAACCTGAATGGTCTCCGAGGAATCAAGGGATTTCCAGGGACTGCTGGGTTGTCCTTCACAGAAGGCCAACACAGAGATTTCTGCATCGCATAAGCTCTATTTGGATGGCTTACGTGGTTGTAAATAGCTGTATGCTGGCACTGCACTCAGCAGTGGATTTCATTTAATGAAGGCAAAACCAGTCCCTTAAAGCTGCCTTGCTGCTGGGCGGTGTGATAATCTCATTCAGAGCACTCTTCCCTTGGTCTCCTTTCAACCACTCCTGCCTTTTCTTAGGCACACAAGAAAGCCTGTGATTTTTTTTTTATTTTATTTTTTTTTAATGCCCTGCTTTCAGTAGGGCACCTTAAAGGTCAAGTAAGACATTTGATATATTTTAACACAGGCAGCTTTGGAGATGAACAGATTTGACGTATTTAAATAAAACATCCTAATAGCATGTTCTGGCCTTGAAGGCCTCAGGCAGCATACATTGTATTTGTTAGACACTATGGCTTAATTACTCTCATAAATGAATTATACCCATTTCAATTTAAAACCATAAGTGTTGCATTTGAACTAGGGTCAAATTAAACTTTCTGTCAATTATGCAGATTACTTAAGCAATTATGTAAATTGTTAATAAATTCTTAAATGGAGAGAATTTTTTTTCTTGCAAAAATATATATTTTATGCATTATCAAGCTTAAACAGTTTTAGAGGACAGAAGTATGGGAGAAAAAGAGTATGGCTTTAGATAGCTGTCTTGGGATTTGGTGCACTGACTATCTCTACCTTCTATGCTGGTAGGTAAAGCTCAGCTGCTCTTGGGCTCAGTCAGGAGAAGTGGGCCATTCAGTGCATGCTGTTTGATGGTTTTCTTTCCTCCCATTGCAGGGGAGGTGCCCTGGGCTTAAGGCAGGATGTTCTGGTGGTGACAGCCAGTTCTGTCGCAGGCTGTTGCACAATCTTAAGGGATGCTAGGGTAAGCTCCCTACCTGTCCTATACCGTGTAATGCATTTCCATAGAAAGAAAGCATTTGGAAGTAGTGACCATGACTTTCTTTGATTTCCATTAGCTTTACCATTTGAGGTGTGTCTCTGCCAGAGAGAAAGAATTGGGAGTATTGTCAGTGACTTATGTCTATGCTGGTTGCAGTGATAAACAATTTAAATATTAGTACATAATAATCAAAGTAAAATCATCCCCTTTTCTGGATTTGCATTTGCTTCTGTACTCCAGCCACTGAAAGCAAAATCCTGATCTTGCTTCCACAAGGAGGAAGGTGGAATTGCACATTTATGACCAGGGAAGAATCCTGCAGTATTTAGGCCACTGCCTGCTCGATGCATTTTGATGGAATTACACTGAATTTATTGCAGTGCAAGAGTGATCAGGATTTTCAGGGTCCAATTTTAGTCCTGTCATTAGGAAGCTCAACTCTCACAAGACCTGCTAGTCCTCTCACATACACCAGTTTTATGCTATTGTAACTCTATTGACTTAATTAGAAGTACTCCCTGCAATGAGAAGAGAATCAGGTCCATTAACTTCAATGGGAACTTTCATTAGGACTCAATTCAGTCTCCAGGGACTTCCAAATGAATTAAAGCTACATCCATTTTGCAACCCCACAAAATACCAGAAGGGTGCAAGTTGCATTTCTGCATCACCTCCGCCCATTTAACACCAACTTGCACACTGCTGTTATTAAATCCTTCTGATCTGCGTTCCTTCCAAACTGATTTGTGCTTGTCAAAAAGCACAGAGGTGTCCAAGTTTCTATAGAGAAATGTCCATGATCTGTCTGAGCCAGGCACTCAACTCAGAGCCCATCTTGTTTCTACCGTGATGCAAGTTGTTCCAGTGCCGGGCGGGGTGAGAACTGGAAATCCCACCAGGAAAAACAGGAAAGTGAACCCGTAGTTGGGTCTAGGAGTTCAGGAGCTTTTGCATCTCAACTTTGGCAAGGGCAGCGTTCAAACCCAGAACCTGGGCGTTCCCATCTTGGCCCGTGACTAATTGAAATCCTAATAAAGAAAAGGCCTCTGCCCTCAATCCTCCGGGCCACTTACCTTGTGCAAATTAACATTTTAACATCAGTTATAAAATGTGCTACATCTCTGGGAGGTGGGTGGAAGGGGGCATGAGGGAGGGGGAAGCATCTAATGCAATGAAATATGCATATCAAAGCCTAAAAAGAAATGGGAAAATTCAATGAATGCTAAATTATGGATCTACAGAGGGCCGTCTTTGTTAAAATCTACATGGCAGTATCTTTAAACTCCAGAGTATTAAACCAAAGGCATAGGGGCAAACATACCTGGCAATCCTTTACTTTTTATTCTTTGTGACACAGAGAAAATACTTTATAAAATATTAGATGAAAAGGTCCTTTCAAAGCTACTTTGCTTTTATGGTGCCTTTCTCTCGAGCTGTTCTGCATACTTAAAAGTCAGAGCCACCTTGAGTGGATTACATTTTTTTAAAGTGCATTATAGCTTGTTCGCAGCAGCCGACGTAACAGCCACCCGACCTGCGTTCCCAATGCCTTGTTGTCATCATGATAAGCATTTACTGTGATAGGAAGGCAAAGAGAATCAACCTTTTTAAACACACACAAAACCCTCGCTGCTTTGTTGAAGCAAGCGGCAGCCCCAGCTCACAGGGATACACAGGGGCTGTAGACAGAAAGCTATTTAGTGCATTGAAAACAGGCTTATTACCCTGCTATTTTTTGTGCACAGGGTTTTTTTTTTTCCCCTCTCTCTCTCCGTCTCTCTCTCTCTCCCTCTCTCTCTCTCCTTTTTTTTTTTTTTTTTCCCGTGACATTAGAGAGTCCGAAGTGACATACATTTTTTATAGCTTCATAAAGTCGTCTCCTGACCGGGTCACCCTTCTCATAACTAGGGAGCAGAACGCTTGAAAAAAGCCATTCATCAACGTGAAAGGAGCCGCTGTCTACTGGCTCCAATATGCACACAGTCTGGCAAGATTCAGCTCAGTGCAAATGCTAAGTTACTCCTTTGCTAATGCCAAATGACCCGCTCACTTCTATTAGCACACAGAAGGGGACAAGAAGGGCATGGCTGCTGTCCGTGTCTGCATAAATGCCTCTCAAGATGCAGACCGGGATCAACACTTCTTGCTAAATGTACTGAACACATAAAAAAATTAGTTTCATATTTATACTAATTAAATATTCAATTAAACAAAGATAAAATTACGGGAAGAAAATTTGTTCTTGCCTAATGGGCTATGTCCCGTTTATTACTTTTCCTCACATATACCATTAAAATCCCTGCAAAGGGATGCAGGATTGTTACTCCTGGTGTATGTCTTCCTCTCGCTCCCCCGCAGCTCTTTGTTCTGATGTGAGCCCGTAGGACTGGGTAGGTAAAATTGGATGGACAGAGGGACAAACAGCCTTTCCTTTGTGCTGCAGGAAAGGACCCCAGTTAAAGACCGTTCTGCAAAATACAGATATTTGCAAAGAGCTTGCATGCAGGAGTATACTGGTACATGGGGGAAAAGGAATGATTATCCTGGATGCGGCCTCTCTGCTATTAATGATGACCAAGACCAGATGACTTCAAGGAACACCCTGGAGACCCTCTAGTGGGCAACTCTGGGATAACCTGCCAAGAGAAGAAGTTTCTTCCTGACCCTAAATAATTAGAGTTTAGAGTTCTGCCAGGAAGCCCGAGGGTTTTTCCCACTCCTTGAAAAAAAAAAAAAAAAAAAAAAAAAAGTGTGTTAAGAGATGTTCAAACTGAACAATAGATTTCGTCATTGTCAAAATAAATGTTAAATGGATTTTTCATTCTTGCAAAGTTCTTGATTTCAGAGACCTTGCAGAAATTAATCTCACAGGGGTTAATATGTCACTGGGTTAAAAAAAAAAAAAAAAAACTGTTTACTCTGTCAAATTTAAATGCACTTCATTGTTCTGGTAATATAGGACATATGACAAATCATTCCTTGATTTTGCTTCTTTATGCTGTTCATTATTTTGTAAAACTCTTTCACTCATCTTCTCTCTGATTCCATCCTCTCCCAATGCTAAAAGCTCCTCGGGGTTTTCCCCTTTGATTTTAAGAAAGTATTCCTCTAGCTTTTTAATTTTTGAGACATTTATTCAAAGTCCCACATCTATTTTGTACATTTTTTTATATTCTTTTATTCTTTGCAAATAGAGAGACAACAAATTGTTTATTCATACAGTGGAGTGATACCACTTTCTTTGCATGTTAGTTTCAAATCTTGATTTTGTTTTCTTTTGTTTTCCATGCTGCTGTACATTTAACGATGGGTTTTGTTCACCTTTCCCTAATGCCCCAAACTGTTCATTTTTTATTTTTATTTTTTTTCTCCATTGAAAGATTATACATACCAGGGAGCTTCTGGAAAATCTGGGTCTATGTAATCAGAGCTATGTGCTTATATGGGATTTCCCTTTTACAAAATCTGAAGGTTTACAACAGCTGCAACCTTGTTTTACTTTTGAGAGCAGAATGCTTTTGTGGGATGAATGCAATGAAGGTCTTTACCTAGGGAAACCTGAGTTCACCGTAAAATTTCATTTGTGCAAATATTTCGTTGAGCACTTTTCTCATTATTAGCCAGAACAAATTGTCTTCATCTCTCTCCTGAACAGGGCACTAACCTTTCAAGTAATATTTATCAGAAAACAGTTTTCTCAGAAACAGACTGGGAGTGTATCAGCAGCAAGTCAGTCCAGAAGAAAACTGAAGTGCATTGTTAGCACTTCCTGGATAATGTTCTTTCCAGAACCTGCCTAAGCAGATCTCAGATATTGAGTGGAGGACGTAAGCTAGTTAAAATAAATGCTAAAGGGTTTTTTATAAAGGCAATCATCCATGTTTCATGTGGGTCTTACAGGAACTGTCAGTCAGCCATAGCTTCCCAAACCAAATGGATACGCATAGCACTAAGTCTATGCTATGAAATTCAGAGGTCTAGCCAGAGAGGAAAATCAAGCTTTCTTCTCCCAGGCTTCATGTCAGAAGTCCCAACAGAAAATTGTGAAGGCCTTATTTGCCCTTCTTCTTTTGTTGTTGCTGTTTAGGAACCTTCCGCAATAAATAGCACTTCTTTCTTTCTTTCAAAAGACATTTTCCAGTTAGATACATGAAGGTCAAAGAAAGGCAAACATTTGGCTGAAGTTCAAGTACAGAGTCAATGGCTAACCCCAAAATGATGACCCCATTCTCTAAATGCAGATACAGTGATGCTGCATTATTTTGTCTGCACAGACCAACACACATGGAGATGCTTGGGTGTCAAGGCAGTCAGGCTGTAATCGCCAATTATAAAAGGAGACATTGAGGCTGCAATATTGATTGAGTTTTTGGAAAAGGAACTAAAGTAAACATACTACTTTCTGCAAGCATCATATCTTCATTGTGCCAAGTCAGATAAACAAGGGCCAGAGGATTAGTTCTACAGAAGTTTGTCAAATGCCCTCCTTGACAGCTGAAAGTCTTTCCCAAAATGGTGTCTCAAGAGGATTTGCTTCTTTTCTGTAGCATTTGCCATGAAGCAACAAACTCACAAAGAGAGAACAACAACAAAAAAGTCCTGATTGGTTTTGAAACAGAGACTCTGTAAAATCCCAAATGGTTTCCAACCACTTCAGTTTCGAAGTATTTCCAAGTGTATGTGGAATTTAAAGCATGGAAACATTCGGGCAGGACAAACGGGTGGAGTTTAAGCATCTCTCGTAGCTTTTCTGCTATCATCCTGGTGAATGCAGCACGACACTGAAACTACAAAGCTGGACACTACCAGGCTTTAGCAAAGGTTGAATGTCTGCTTGGATCAGCTAGGTTACAATTCACCTTCAGGCTGCCCATGCCATTCCTATGCTTCCCCGGCCTATAGTGTTCTATAGTGGTTGCAGATGACTCCCTGTCTTTTTCTGGGCAGATTAACATCACACAAGAAATCAGCAGGAAACAGAGCCTCTCAAGTCCTTCAATCTAATCTTAAAATACAAACCATAAAGAGGAGTGATCTGTGAAGCAGAAGGGAATTTGGGGTTTCTTGGTCACTGCCAAGGAAATCAGAAGTTTCAAAAAGTCAGTTTCCAAAAGCAATGAAAATGTAGTTTCTTTTGCAATTCCCCACATTTTCTGTGCTGGATTTTTTAGGGAATGTGTTTTCTTGTAAGATTTGCTGAACAGTCTAGTTACAGCCAGTTTCATATTTACAATTTCCTTTGGTTTCACTGTGACATATATGAATTTGTGGGCAGAACTGGATGGCTGAGTAATTTATAGAGAAGGTCAATACTAGATTTGTGTGAATAATTGATTTTTCAGCTTGTTTGTGATTTTTTTTTTTAAATAGACTGTTTAGAGTCCAGCTGAAAAAGAGCCTTTGTTAATGTCCTGAATGCCTCAGTGAGTTGGAGAAAAAAACAATCCATACTGAAATATTTTATTCTTGAGAAGTCCTAACTTTAATCAACTTAAAGCATACTGAGAAAACAGCATTGCAAGTTGAAAAAGAAAATTAACAAAACATTTGAGTTCTTCTTAGACTTCTTCAAAAGAAACAAAAGTCCGTGGGACTTTTCCTTTTTTTTTTTTTTTCTGTTAAAACAAAATGGCGTTTTGAAAGAAGCATTTACAGCCTAAATATTTGTGTAGCTGTAACTATTGCTGAAAATCACTGACAAACGTGAAGAAATTGAGTTTTGTCTTTTCTGTAATTTCTGTTAAAGTCTTTGTGTTTGTCCTCTTAATTTGAATGTCAAAATATATTGAAATTTAAAGTGAGCTGAAAGAAAATATTGATTGGGATCTGAGGAACCTTGGTTGCACCAAGGGGGACTATTTTTATTTGTTTTAATACAATCTCAGCTTCTCAAGGTAACTGAAACTCTGTTAACAAAAAAGCAGATGAAAACACTTGCAAGTAGAAAATGAAGTAGCATTACTTTAATAACGTTTTTTTCTCCCAATCTGAGATCTATTCTCTTTTCAAAGGGCACTCAAATATTCCCAATGACATTAGGTTTCCTTTCCCCACATCCCAACCTAGGCTACTATATTGTCATCTCCAGCCTCTATATATTTTTCAACCATGAGCTCCCAACAAGTCTGATGTCTTTCAAGCGTACAGCACCATACTCTTCCGTTAGAACGGCTTTGTCCCAACCTCTCATTTCCATTCTTCCACAGCCTGAAACACTTTTCTCTCTTTCCCTGACACATTGTCCTATCTTTTCCCTCCCTATCACATCTTGCTGTTGGATCACTTCATGCTGCATCCCATTTGCATACTGAATACCAGAGGAGACAAGGTAACCAATGTCGTGGGACATGACCCGCAACATTTAGATTGAGATGCACATTTTTGGATCACTCACCCTAATCCCAATTGAGATGAAATGCATCTGAGCCACAACTTTGGCAGATGGCTCACAAATCAGGTGTTTGCAAAATCCCCCCTAAAAGTGGGAAGCATTTGTGTATGCTTTGTAAACTCCAACACTACTCTCCTTGAGCACCCAGGTGGGGCCCGGTTTTCAGGGGATTTCTCAGAAAACATAAAAACTGTTTGCAACCAGCTTGAATTCGGGGGGGGGGGGGGCAAGGATTTTATGCAGTCATTTTGGGAGTGGTTTTTTTGCTTTTTTTTTTTTTAATTTTCTTTTTCCCATCTAATTTTTGGAGCTCACCTAAACCCCTTGCTCAGTCTCCTGTAGATAATTAGCTTAAATGCCATTTCCATCCATTGTGCTAATGTGAAATCAGACAGCACAATGTCAGGAACTGGTAGAATGAGTTTTGAAATGAGATTGCTTACTTTGTGGGTGTGCAGAGGGGATTTATTTTTTTCCAGGACTTGGGGAGCAATTGGGGAGATTGCTTCAGCATATCTTTTCTCTTGTTTTTATTAACTGCACTGCACAGAATTTGCATCAAGTCTAGAGCAATGCACGAATAACTATGAGAGGGAAAAAAATGCTTGCTCCCTTCACTCAAAGCAAACAACAGTAGGAGGGTTACAAAGGGTAGTTATGAATCATTTGGATACCCTTGTTTTGCAACCCTCTCTTAATAGTTGCATTTCCCCCGACAGTTGCTGCCTGCCCTCTTCCTGGTGGTATATGTATCAGGCAGAGATGTGTTAATCAGCTTTATGAAGTTTGACCGTAGCGAGCCTCCTGCCTGTATTCAGTCAATCAGCGTTCGGCCTGATGGTGCAGTTCTCCTCTTCTCTGTTCCACTGGTTGAGTTCATTGTTCCAATATCCTTGGTGGAGTCGTCCGGGAAGGGATCTGCACGAGGTCAGAGTGCCTCTGTTTCATCCTTCTCGTAAAGTTTGAATGAAGCTCAGCTGAATTAGGCTTCTTAATAATGTGGCTTTTTTTTTTTTTCTTATTTGCCTTCAGATTCCTGGGAACAAGGGGCTTAAGTTTTGCCCTGTCAGTGCTGGAAGTCAGGAGGGACAGAAAGAAAGTCACAGATTTGCACAGGCGGAAAACGAGTGGAAGTGAAACCAGAGCCTCCTGTTCTTTTATGCCAAATTCAATGCCCTTTTGACTTTCCTCTGCTTTCTACAGAAAAGCAAGATCCCTACTCCCACCATTACAATGCTTTTCCACCACCTGATTACTCCTCTGAACACTTCTTGCTTTACCATTTCAATGAGGAACAGCTCCAAAATATTCCCAACCACCCTTTTGTCTGGAAGGAACGAGAGGAACACTGCAAGGTGCCAGGTGCACTCACACGACCTCCAAGCCCTCCAATTTCTGGTGAAATGTGCTTAATACTGGGCTGAAGCCTGTCCTTGAGATGTGATGCTGCAATGACGCGTGTGGGTCTCTGCCCCGCGCCTGGCTGAAGCCCTGCACCAGAGCACTTCCACGCCTGCCCCCTGCCCGTACCGAGGCTACAGACACCCAGCAAGCATAACCCAATCTTCACCAGCACTCCATGCATGCACAGTGATTTGTTAAATTTCTACATATAACACCTCCTTCCCCCAGCTCCCCTCCCCACTTCTCCTCAGCGTAGTTGAACTTTAAAGGGCCCAGGAGAAAAAAGAAATAAGACTTTAAATAATTTATTTTGGAGAAACAGTCAGTGAAGAGGAACAAATAATGTTTCACTAAAAGAAGCGGGACCTTTGACACTCCCCTTTTCGCTCAGGTACCTGAAGGCCTAGCCGGATTGCATTAGTGAAATTTTCATTTGATGGCATTTTAATATTCTGCCTTGATGACTTTTTAGCAACATTTACTTTCAGAGGTCTTGAGTGCTCCCTCGGAGGAAATGAAACATGTCAAAGCCCATTACAAAAATCAAAATTTAAATACCTCGGCCACGTTGGGGCTCACACACAATCCCATCAGCGCTTAAACTGAGGCTCACAACTACTCATTCACTTGTTCAGTTGGTAATGAGTACATTTGATGAAGCATTCTGGGGTCATGGAACATACGTTAGTGATCTAAACTTAACCCATTGATTGCTTATACACTGAGGGGAGGGGGCATTTTATTGAAATGTAATGTTAGAATAATTTCCACCAGTGCTGAAATAACTTTTTTTTTTTTTTTAACAATTGCTTTGATGAATTGGAATGTTAATAAGCATGATTGGAAGGCTTTATTTAAGGTGGGGAGGAAGGAGCCAAGCTAGGAATACAGAGCAGTTAGCTGAGCTCTTCAGCCACTGAAAAGCAAGCACAAGACAATACTGGGGCTCTCTCTCCTTATTAAACTTGCATTTGGACTTTCTTGGAAATCTTCCCTGTTCTATCATCTGTTTTTTTTTGGTTGGTTGGTTGGTTGGTTTGGTTTTTTTTGTTTTTTTCCCTGCTGGTGCCACTAAATCAATTGGTGTCTTAGAGGCAAATGGAGATGTCCAGTGCAGGATGGTAATGGGGTAGCAAGTACTAAATCATAAATATTAGCTAAACTTCAGTAATAACATGTCTATACAGTATCTGTGCTGTATAAATCAATCTGTACATAAAGTGCATGCGTTTGATTCTGGTGTAGACCATTCTCCTTTTTTTCCTTATTTTACAAGATATCTAGCACAAATGGCTGGAAATGTTTGTTTTTCACTTCTTTTTGCTCCTTCCCCTCTCTCCCGTGCTTCCCCCTGCCCCCCCCCCCCAAAAAAAAAAGAGAACCCTTTTTCTACTGTATGTTAACCTCGCCTATGAGATAACCTTGTCATTCTGCAAGTGTAAGATTTTTGCTGCCATCATCTTGAGCTTGAGAATATGATATATTCTCAGCAGCTCAGCAGCATTTCCAGGAGTCCTCCTGGCCAATGCTTTTCCATGCCCAGGGAAGTCTGGCTCTAAACTGTGCTCTTTGGCATCACAGTGCAATCAGCAGAAGTCTGCTTGATTCATCCAGCAATTGGTGTCCTTTCAGTCAGGCAGCTTTTCTCCATCCTTTTCCTTTTAATTGCAGTGTAAAAACCAACATTCAGAAGGCAAATGTAATGCAGAACCCAAGAGTTCATTAGGATCCAGAATAACCCATGATTTATTCAGGCCAGGCCAGATATCACAAAATAGCTGGAGACAACTTTGCATCTATGAAAACCATTTTCTTCCAGCCAAAGACTGGTACTTCAGGACCGAAGTTCTCATTTCTGCACTAAATTTAGTCCCCTTCTGTTTTATTTTAAATATGCCTCTGAAACGGTCCTGGTAAGATGCACTACCAATAAATTTGGGGAATCGGGCACTGGCACTGGGGATTACAGGAGGGACAGAAATCATTTGAATTGAGTAATTTGTTGAAATAACCACTAGCAAGCTGCAAATTGCTCCAAGTCTAGGTAAATCTAGCTAAATCCAAATCTAGCTAAAAATCTAAAATCTGGGGAACTTTGCAAATGCAATGAGCAAAACCGGGGCCCATTCTGAAGTTCCCAAAGGACACTCACTTTTGGAGCTGATTTCACATGTGAGCGATAAGATGCCAAACAGCCCTTGAAGACGAAGGAATGATCAAACTTTGGAAAACAGCTTGGCTCTCACCTGAATATCAATGACCCTTTGAGCTGATGGGAGACTTTCTCCCTCACACACAATTAGATAGAGATTAGGCTGGGCTGGAAATTCCCAAAGGCAAAATACAATAAAAACATTGTACATGGGGAAGGTTGTAACCTTTTCTTTTGTTGATGAAAGAGTAGCATAGCTCTAAGGATTCATAACATTAAACAGTTGTAGGTATTGTGAGGAGACCACTATTAAATTGAATCAGGCCTACCACTATTTTGTTGTGGGCTTTTATTGCTAGGAGGAACACAGAATGCAGGAAGCATCTTGAGTGTAAAAGCACTTTCTGGGATTATGAAGGACAAGTGGTTCAGTGCAATTTATATGTGCTATAAATGTTGTCAAAAGTCCAGTTGCAGCCTCCGACCAATTACTCTGCATTGCACTAACCACTAGATGAGGAGGGTAAAATGCCAGTTGTTGTAAACATACCCCAGGAGTTCCCGTTATTCCATCTTGGCTTCTCTTAGGGTATGCCAGAATTCATTGTGAATAATCTAACTGTAAACAGTTTTGAACTTTTTTTAGTTGTCTTCTGGAAATGTGCTTGCAATCAAGTTTTACAAGTAAGAATAGTTAGCAGGAGCCAGTTTTAACCACATATATTTAGATGATGTCAAATAACAAGGCAGACAGTTAGCAAACTGGGGGGAATTCTTCAGTGAATTTGTGTAATGAATAATTTTGACATTCTGTGAGGAGAAAAAGAAGGCAAATTCACAGAACTTGCTACAGATTCTTTGCTCAGCTCTGCTAGTAACTAAGCAAAATCAATACAACATGAATGAGGGATCCTGAAATCAGGTAAATGAGACAAAAATAAGCAGGCTTTAGAATGCAGTTCTTACTCTTGTTGAGCAACATTGGACTTTTTGCTTTTGCAGATCTTGTCAGTATCTCTATTACAGAAAGAGGGAGCAGAAATTGATCTGCGAGAGCTGTCCTCATCACATAGTAGGAATGCAAAGTAAAGGACCTCATGTGCACGCCAGACTTTGATGTCTTCGTGCTCGAACCCACAGAAAACAGCAGCCAAGCAATTTGACTGTTATATGATAGATAGTCACTATCAGACAACATCACCATTGAAAAGCAGCCTGGTTGTATTTGCTCCAGTTCTGCCAATCTGACTCAAGACCTGTCTATGAATCTATTGACCCATTTCTTCCTCGTTCTGGTGCCTGTCCTGCACACCACGTATGCTATAAATCCATCGCGCGGTATGCTGCACTGCTCTTCTGTAACATGAATTTATGCTAATGGCTGTCTGCATATGCTTATATCACATATCTATATTAAACTTAATAGTCTGTTACATTGCTTCTTAACCCTGTGTCCACACATGATTAACTTTTCTGATTTCTTTCAAAACCGTTATTAACACAGTGTAGCATTTCACTCAACATGTCACTAACTTTCCCTGCCTGATGCGGGAGTTGGGGTAATTATGCAGCCCTATAGCTCTTCCAAGTAACACTGCACACAAAGAGTTATGAGTTTATTCAGACATTTGAGGATTTGTGTGCATGTGTGTTTGTGTATGCTTGCTTTTGTTTAAAAACAGCAAGAGGTAAGAGACAATGCATCAAAGATTCTTAGTTAAATGGTTCTTAACTAAGTTCAGTACTTTTGGGCAAAGATGTAAATTTCAGAGGAAAGATCATCAGCATGCTTGCATGTGTAGAGATATGCATGAAAGCCACTTGAAAGTCAAAGCTTGGATTTAAAGAATAGTTCAGATGTTATTGAACTTGCTTTCAAAACTTCTGCAGACCTACAAAGAGCCAGACTCGGAGGACTTCTCTAACAATGCAATGACCACAATTATTTTTATGTATATACTGCACTAATAAAAGATTAATCACTCTGGTAGAAAATATTCTATTTGTTTTCAGATATATAAAATCACTGGTACAGATGCAGACTTCTCAGCTTTCTGCTTAAGGGAGTACCAGCACATTTTTGTACCTCAGTCATGGCTCTGGCAGTGACTGCTAAAAGCAATGATGTTTGAGCTGGGAGGTTCTGCCACATAGCATACTTTCTCAAGTCAGAATTGCATAGCAAATGCTCCATGATTTCTTTTCATTTTCATGAAACGTTTTAAGGTCAAAATGCCACTGTCATGAAGTTGTGCTGGAATCAAAAGAACTTTGGAAAGCTTTACCTCTCGTAACTCCCACAAATATAAAGGTAAGTTTATTTCCCTCCCTTACTCCTTTATTTATTTATTTATTTATTTTTAACTAGTTGGAAAATGGGAGAGCAAAGAGAAGAATCACAGTGCACCAATTGTATGCTGATGGCAGTTCATTCTAACCTTATGTACTTGTTGCATTAAATAATGGGAGTAATGGGCATAGTCACTCATGTTGCTGAATGAAGGTGATTACTCCCAAGGATGATGAAAGAGTGGTCTTCAAATCAGCAAGTAAATCAGGAGCAGTGTGAGGATCAGCAGTAAGTAGTACCTAGTTTTATACCTGACCCCCCTTGGCTTTCACTTCTTCTTGACCCAAAAACTCCCAGAAAAATGAGAGTTGCATAGGTTTAAATAACAAAGCAAATGCTGAACTATTATAAGATAACAACCACAGGTCATGCTGGTATACAGCTGAATAGATGTATGAGTCAGACACAAATTTAGCACTGGAAATTTTTTTTACTCCTATTTTCTTAGTCTGATGGCCTTGTGTTATTTTTCTTCATTCTCCATACCTTCACCACTTTGAACCTCCAATGTGCTCATCATGATATCATGCAAAACAAATGGTCTTGAGAAATTTTTCACACAACATTACATTAACAGGGCCATAAGTTTTTACAGACTTTTTTAATAGCTGCATGCTAATTTCAAAATGTTTTTCAAATTTCCTGTTTATCCTGTTTTAAAGCCTTTTGACATCATGGTAGAGCAATGCAAAGTAATAATAATAGTAATAGTAGTAATGATAGTGGTGATCATTTTAATGGCACAAAATTAGATTCAGTATGTCCCTGTGTGTGTTCAGCTCTTGTCTGCTTTGCTCACTGCAGTCAAATCCATTGCCTATGGATATAAAGGTTGCTCATAATTCACATAAGCAAGAGGTTGTTGACTGGGCTAATGAGAAAAAGCACTTTCAACACCCACTCCCTATGCTGCACGCTGTCATTTTCTTCTGATACTAAACAGAGCTCATCTCTCAGGTAAGTGTCTCTGCTTCACAGTCAACTCTATGAAACTTTCTAAACCTGTCTGGCCTGTTCTCCTGCCTTTCCACAGAAAAGTAGGTCTACCTCCACCTCCAGACACAGAACGGGAATAGGAAGTTATCTCCACTACTGTTGCCACTGCTGCAGTGCACATTTAAAGTCCAAGCAGAGTTTAGGAACAGCACAGGAGCATCATCAAGGAATTTCAGTATAAAACTGACATTTCATGGCTTTTTCCAAATTTAAACGTGATCTAAAGTAGTATCAGAGGTGGACTGATAGGATGTCCTTACTACATGTACAGTTATATGCTGTCAAAAACTGTCATCGCTGCCTTGTGTAAGGACACAAACGAACCCATGAAGCAAGATAGTGTTTATTGTTGATGAGTAAGGGGCATAGACATCAGAGTAGATTGTACTTTTTAACTACAAATATACTGTGAAGAACTTCCAACCTCAATAGACCACATGTGAAGCAAGAAAAAAGGAAAAATGGAAGAAATGGAAAAGTAAAGCAAATAAGCAGTTGCTTCCAAGCTATTTTTGATTTTCCTGTTTACTTCAGTTTGTACAAAAGTTTTCTGGACCTTATTAAAGATGGTGGTATTTATTTAGCCCAATTTTGACTAGCTATGTTCAAAAGATAGAGCACAGGAAGGTCATGAAGAGAAATCTACTTCAATTTTGCTGAGCAGTCTTGAGAAGCCAGCTGTAATAAGCCTTGCCAAATACAGTTTGCAGGGTATGCTCAAATAAAGCTTTCAGATACTATAGGATGTTAGGAAAGACAAGAGTTTCTCAGTTGTTTTGGAGGAAAAAGTACCTGTCTTGTTGCAACACACTGTCTCTTGCTGGGTGGGTTTACATTTTTTTATAGTTACTGAGTGGACAAATATATATAATTTACTAGTTTATGTACAAATGTACTTCTAGCTTCTGCTGGATCAGTTCTGGCTCACAAACTTCTGTTCCAGTACTTGAACTTGCTTTATCCTTTAGTCTCTGGCCAATAATTTTTATTTTTACTGGATGACAGTTCAAGTGATTGGGCTATTTCTCTAACATTATGTATGGCTTAACTGGCAATCACAAAGCTATGAAATCATTGTAATCATGATGTGAAACCACTGGATATGTTGGTTTTAACACCAGTTTGCTAAACAAAGAAGCTTGCCAATGGCATTAGAGATAACCTACATGGAATCACTCAGATCATGGGTCCTGGCCGTCCCAAAGCTGGGAACATATCTGATCTAGCTCAGTACCACTTATAAATATACAACAAGTGGCAGACAAGACCATATGAGATCTGTAAAATACTGAGCTCTCTCTCGTGTAATACACGTAGCCACCATGAAACAGATTGAGCACTAGGGGGGCAAGATAGAGTGAAATACCAGAATGCTCTTGGGATTGATCGTATCACATAAGTGAGCAGGGAAAAGGAAAGGACTTTTGCTAGTGAAAAAATGACTTGGCAACTCAGGGATGTGTTGTAACAAGAACTTGAATAAAATAAATAGGGAGCATTTTCAGGCTGTGGGGGCTGAATGAGCACAATCAATCTTCTTTCAGCTGGAACTGCATCACTCTCACCCACAGCTCCCTCTGCTGAATTAAAATCTCATGGTAACTTAAATTATAAGCAACAGAGCCAAACTTGAACAAGAGACATTCAGTGAGGACTCCATGATGTCTAGAATTGTATATGGTATTTCTGAGTGGAAGGTTTTAGGGAGCTATGGCCATGCCCTCACTCCCTCCTATCAGTACTAACCCATATAATGTGTCTTGCTGATGGCCCAACGTGGGCGTGCTCAAGGAGTCAAGCAGTCTCTCCATTCAGACTGGGTCTACATCCAGGCCCTGGCATGAGAATAAATTAGCCATCAAGCTAATGTTGTGCTGTAATTTTCCATGTCTTCTGCTGGTGTGCCTTAATCTTACCTTCCACTTCCTTATCAGTCCTCTAATTTCTCCTTTCTTCCAGATTACTAGTTTTCTTGTCTCCTGAAGGAGTTTTTTGTCTATCTTATGTTAGAGAAACCATGAAAGAATAACAAGATTTTCTGAAGTTCCACAGATCCTGTCTCCACTTGTGTTGTTACTTCACAGTGATTTTAAAGGTCGAATTTTTGTGCTGGAGGAGACACTTTTCTCTCAAGTTTAGCAGGTAGCCTCTGAGCACAGGAGCTGCTATCAGGACATTAAAGATGTTTTTTCAGGTGATAGAGAAGTTGTTATACTGCTTTGTTTTAGGGAGTTGCTGTGCCCTGCTCTTCCCATTGATAGTGTCACATAGCTCTTTGTTTTTTTATTTTTTAATTTTTAATTATTATTATTGTGGAAACACCTAATATGAACAAAGTTCCTGTGAGACTCTTGAATAAAAGATTTCATTAAAAAATATTTGTCTGGCTGTTTATTATGCTGTTGATCCCTAGAAATATACGATGTCATGTGCAGTAGTCAGACCTTTAGCTCTGCCGAGTTTTGCTAATTAAATTGCTAAGTGTGTCTTTTATTAGGAAAACCATGAGAAATGCAACAAGGGAAGGGGAGGGAAGTGCCCATCTTGTCCTTTCTCTGCAGAGCAGCATTTGGACCACTCCGACCTCCAGGTCTCAGAGAGCTGTCTTCTATCCCACCTTAGCCAAGGAGAGAAAACCAAGACGGGCAAAGAGTCAAAGCCGGGGGCAGCATGTGGCTGGGGGCTCAGCTGGAGACTTTCAGGCAAAACTCTGAAGTTTTAGACACACACTTCACCCTCTCCTCCCCCGGCAGCCCCGCACATCTGACATTTCTGTCAAAAGATACCCTAAGCTGCCCCTCCTCCCTCCCCCTCCTTTCTCATCCCTCTGCCCTTTTTTTATTTTCCCCCTCTTTTCCCCTTATATATGAATAGTGAGAAAATGACTGGAAACAATGTGCCAGTTCGCAGCACTTTACACTGAGGCCCTTTTCTCTTCGCCCCTGACTCGCGAATGACTGAGAGTTGTTTTATTGTACAAAGATTCTCAGAGAAAAGAACTTTTATTTTACCCAATAACACAAGAACGGGCAACGGGCAAACAGTCAGCGCCTTGTTCCCAGCTGCCACTCAGACCGCGGCGGGGGAATCGCTAATGGGGTCTCTGTGCCGCCCGGCACTCTGTCTCTCTTCGTCTCGTTTGGCTCGCGCCTCCGTCGGCTGCCTGTGAGCCAGGGTGAAATGCTCCCGAGATAAGCTGCTCCTCCGCCTTTCATAACTCCACCCTTACTTTTCCAAGCACAAATATTCCAAATTTTATTATCAGTGCTTGGGAGATGGGTATGCAATGGGGGATGACCATGGGTGCTGTAGCACAATTTGCAATTTGTCGCTTTGCACCTTGCAAAACTGTAATGTAAGGAGGAGAAGAAAGAACTGCAAACCCATGTTAAAAAAAAAAAAAAAATCATTTGCACCCATACTTTAGCTGTTGATTCATAGTGATATCTAAATGTCAGCCATTTACAGCTTAATCATGGCTTTATTAACCCGTCCTTTTCCTAGCTGAAAGGCAGGCTGGGTAGAAGGAAGGAATAATAAAGACTGGAGGATGGGGAAGCTGAAATGTGAAGAGTGAATTAGACTTGTTTAGAAAAGAAAAGACTAGACAAGAAAAGACAAGCTGGGAAAGAAGGGTGTGAAAAAAAAACTAACAGAAAACATCATGCCATTGGCTGTCCAAGTGTTTCATATTCTCAGCAGCAAAGTATGAAGCATAGTTGTTGGAGACATTGAGAATTTGGGGAAAAAAAAAAAAGAAAAAAGAAAAAAAAGCTCCCACTTAATTTCATCCATAATTCTCAAAGCTCATCTGTCATTTAAAATCCTTCTAACTTGTTGTGCACACAGTCTCTGATTATGGCTAGGGTTTTCAAATTCTGATAAAGTTAGGCACTTAAACTGAATGACATATGAATCACCTCACTTTCTTTGAAAATCCCACAGTTTGGGGTCTGTTTTGATTTGTTTTATTTTGCAGGGTATCATCATTAGATTTGTAATAACAACATCAGGGTCCAAAGAAGTTTTCATGACGGACTAATGTTTTTTCCTGAAAAGTTCTAGTCTTATATAACATAAGCAAATAATACTTAAAGGTGTGGGACATTTTTTATTACAATACTTTATTTATACTTATTTGTAAACACTTGCTAAGCTTTCAGAGTATACCTCAGGTTGAGGTATTCATTTTCATTATTTATATTTTTCAGCAAAAAAAGTATTCAATCATTTGAGACTTAGACTGAGAGAAATTATGTTGCTTGCCCAAGCTAAAGAATGTGCACCATCCATCTCCACCTAGACACAAGAGTAATAATAATAGTAGAAGAGAGTTTACAGAAATTCTGGAACAACACAACTGTATTTAAAATTTCTCAAACTGTTTTTTTTGTTTCTTTGTTTTTGTTTGTTCATTTGTTTGTTTTGTTTTTGCGGGGTGTGGGAGGGAGGCCTTGGATTTTGCATAATTCATTATGTATTTTTGTCACTTATCTAAGCTTCCTCCTTTGATAGAAAGGAAACTTGAGGGATTTCTCCAGCAGCTGGGTACCCAAACCTGAGCTTCTGCATCCTCTGGGGATCCCTTGGCTTTAAAACAATCCATGTGGAGAAACAGGAGGACAATTCCATGGAAATTGTGCCAAATATATATATATATGTATATATTAATTATTATATCTAATAAATAACCTCAATTTCCTTTATACACTAAGGAAAAGTAATTGATGTGAACTTACTGTAGAGAATTTCAAATTGATATACAAATAGGAATATTAACAGGATTAGATCTGCCTGAATCTTTTCTAAATCCTGGAAGAGCTGAGATGTTATTACTAAGAAAATCCAAATACATTGGAATCAGACTTGCTCTAGGCCAGGTGAGACTCTTTTTCTTTATAGATACAAGATTGTTTAAATATCTTAATCCCCTTTTGAAATATAAAGTAGGTCTTCTCCAGTTTCACTAAAGCCTCTTATGCTCTGTGCTTCAGAAGGTTTATTTCCATGAGTGTTTTAGGTGCCAAGTATGAAATGTTGCATTTATGTTTCATCCCATTTAATCTCTTCCTGCCCCCCTTACTATGGATAGAAAATATTTATTTTTGAAGTTGGAAATATATGGGCTGATATCTTTGTATTTTTGCAAAGGAAAATTAAGATTTTGCTCAACAGATAACCTGTATCTAACAGTACTGATTCTGCCCTGTTTTTCTTGGAATTGTAGAAAATAATATGAAATACATTCCATATTATTCATGTCAGAGATTTCTGAGGTGGGATTCCTTCTCTCAAGGTAAATTTTCCACAGAATATATTTGGCGGCAGGCTTAGAGCAATTTCACCACTTTACCACTCTGTAGAGATTTCAGGAAGGTCCTTGAGAGAGACTGGGTAAACTTCAGGTCAAAATATATACAGCTCCATTCCCAAAATTTCTGAGTTGGTTAATCCTGAACAAAAGTTTGGTTGTACACACAGCTAATTGCTCTGGAGAAAGGGTAGTATCATTTTGCCAAATACTGTTGATGTTGGGTCAACTGCATGTGCTCCAGAGCAGGAAAAAGACAAGAGAGTGTTTGGGTTCTAGGTGAAGGAGGGGATCTGTTTGTAGCAGCCCAGGAGCACAATTAGGTACAAAATTGGCACCTTGGTCATAACACAGTGATCAGTGTTTGACCAAAGGCATGGTCAGCCCATTCGGGCACAGATGATCTGATTTATTTACATCATTAATTTCA
The DNA here is from genome assembly GCF_964211835.1 of Anser anser. Lineage (NCBI taxonomy): Eukaryota > Metazoa > Chordata > Aves > Anseriformes > Anatidae > Anser > Anser anser. Next base: position 5,957,280 of record NC_139730.1, read on the forward strand.
GGGATGCAGATTTGTGGGAGCAAATGTTTTTGATCCTAGTGCGACTGGAAAAATAAGGAGAGTGGAAAGAGCTCTGTATGTATAGACCTGCTAAAGCCTGTAGAAACCTCAAATCTTGATTTAATTTGCCTGTAAATATATCCAGGTAAATGCAGTTCATTGGCTTCATCTCTCTTTCCTCTCCTGATCACAGTTGTGATCATCTCCACAGTGAGTGAGGTCTTAGTTAACTGTTGCTGACGTTGTAACTCAGAAAAACAATTCAGGCTGCGAGAGCAACATTTCAATTATACGAATAATCAAATTCAAAATGTTATTTGAATAATTTGAGTTCTTAAATTAAGCAAGCACTTTTTTTGCAAGTGGTCTATAAATTACATTTTCCGCTACATTGGCAGTAAACGGGTAATTAATATCTCAACTTTTCCTTCTTAATGTTGATTTAAGAAAAATAAAATAAGCTTAGAACATAAATGAGCTTTGTTTTTGTAGCTCAAATATTACTATCCCTGCTCAGCTAGCTGTGTAGCTCTGCTATCCTTCTTTCTCAAAGCTGGACAGATATGTCAGTATCCAGCCTTTGTGTTTAACTTAAGTAAAGGAAATTGAGAACTAAGGGAGGTACATCTAAATTGTAATTTTTTTTTCTGTTGATTTCAAAGAAAATAGATCTTCATCTTCAAAATGAAGTGATTTGATTTGTTCCTTCTGAACCAGGCGTTTTAGTTCATTCGCCTAATATCAAAGGAGTGTAAATTCGACAGCTTTCCTGATAAGTCAAATGTACCTAAGTTAAAATGCTAAAACAATAAAAAATTACAGAGCCAGAAGTGCAGAGACTGTGTTACACAAACCTTATATAACTTCTCAGAAAGGTTTTGTGCAAATTGTCTTTTTATTTCAATAAACTGAAGGATAGTAATTCCAATGGGTAATATGGAATGATTTGTTGAATTGTTAGTATTTCTCAGGCAAGGAGAAATTATTAAGTGGACAAAAAATTATTAAGTGGACAAAAAAAGAGGGGTATAGTGATTTTGTTTTTCAAGGTAACTAAATACTTGCATAATTTAATCAGTTAAACCCTACTATAGATACTATTGATAGGTATATATTTAAGAAATACATTTCCTTAGCGGGAAGGTTAAACACTTGCTATTGCCTTTCTAGGGTTAAATGTACTGAAGTTTCACCTGAGTGACAGTGAGCTACAAAAAAGACAGCAAGAGAACCAGGGAAGAAAAGAAAAAAAAAAAAAAGAGAGATTGCATGTTTCAAAACTGCACTTAGAAATGGTAGAAATATGAAGGGAAAATGAAACTATTTCAAAAGGATCAATATTTTTCATTTTTATTTAACCTATTAATTTTTTTTCCCAAAACATATATCAAGCAGCTATTTGAAATAGCTTTGAAAAGAGATATGTTTCCTGTAAACTGTGAGGCGTGCGTTGCATGGGAGGCTGATGATCGCCATTCTTTATTTGTACATTTAATTTGTCCATTCTTTCATCTTTTGTTAAAGTGGATGTTTCCATTTTGCTTACAGGGACTAGTAAAAAAGTATTCGAAATTTACTGAATTCTGAAATTCTTTCCCACTCACACTCTTTATTTCCCCACTCTCAGCCCAGCCCAGAGCTATGAGCTGAGCCAGCCAGGTGATGTGGGATTAATGGAATATTAGAGAGGCAATGAAAGTGTGATCTCAGCTGTTTAAATATGGTGCTTGGAAGTTAAAGGACTACAGAACTGAAAAGAGGTTTACAATACAAAAAGAATCCTTTCACAAAAATCCTGATTCATATTCAGCAATGTAAAGACTTTAGGTGGCCCAAATAGACGCTTAAAATATGACTTGCAAGACAAACTGTACACTTTCACACAATCATAGTTTATTGAAATGGGTTCAATTCTGACATTGGCTTAGGGTATAACCCCCCCCCCCCAAAAAAAAAAAAAAAAAAAAAGCTGATGATTGTTTTAAAAAGATCCTGATTTATTTATTTATTTATTTTCCCCTGCTCCATCCTACAGGGCATCTGAGGTCAGAACCAGGAAAGATGTTAGCCACAGTCAAATTCTGATCTCTTGCTGGACAAGCCACTCTGTGCTTCCAGCTGACAATCACCAGCCCTAGGTCTCAGGAATATTCAGAAGTATTTAATTAGATGGTTTTCTACCTGCTTCATAAGCCTAGAGGGATATTAAGCATGAACAGTTTTTGTTGTTTGAGGAGATGAATACATGATCAGAAATAAGAACTCTATCATTTCCTACTGGTCAGAATTGGTAGTTAATTAATTATTCAACAGGCTCTGGTGTTGCTGCCAAACCCATACTTTCTTCTCAGAGAATAACAGGCAAGCTTGTTAGAGCAGCTTTCTTTGGACTGTCACTTTCGTGTTGATAGGGGGTTTATTGTGATGTTGGCACTTTATCTTATTATTTTACTCTCTTCTTTCTATCATTAAAAATGTACAACTTTCCCTGTATATTTGCGCCAGAAAAGTAATATTACTTTTCATATTAATATACATATTACCTTTGGTATATCATGCCACTCTTTTGCAGAAATTATTTGCACAGTTTAATTTCTTTGCAGAATTTTAATCCGTATCTCTCTCCTGATACCGTATGTTGCTGTTTTCCACTTGTATGGAAATGCAGGTAATCTTGCGCCCTCCATGACTTGGGCAAGTGCTTTACAAAAAAGCATCTTTGACAGTTATCTTTTATACTTTAACACAACCAAAGAGTTAGTCTCTTAACCACTAGGCCTTGTACTACTTTGGGATTGGACAAAAGGTAGAAGTCTTGTGATAGTAGTATCCATTTATGAGTTTGCATTATCATTTCATAAGGCAAAACAGAAGGTGATATAAGCCCACTGCCATTCCTTGGTTTTTGACGGAACATATTCATCAAAAAAGCATGCAGTCCCCTGAGCTTGCAGCCATATGCTACAGGAAAATGTCACCAGTTAAAGATGTATTCATTTACTGTTTTGAAAACTCTGTTTGATATTCATGCATTCCAAGTGTTTTGACCTAGATTTCTGTAGAGGCATTAGATCCAGTACTGAACAGGAAGCTAGACAGCTGTTGCTTGTGTAGTCAAAGGAAGAATTTAAAGTAAGGGAAAAAAAAAGAATAAAAAAATGAAAACATTTATTAATGCATGCCAACATTTTGCACAGCCAATATGTTTAATACCAGATTAACTAATATAAGCATATGGAGATGCATTTGTTGCAAAGCTTTAAAGAAAAGAACAAAGAAAAAAGTTGGATATATCTAAAGTTCACATAGAACAGAATTTGCACTTTCTCCTGTAAATGAAAGCCTGGTGAAATGGCAACATACTTTAATTACAAGCTACTTGCTAATGTCACAACATTTAGGTTTTGGGGCTATATTGTAGTACAAACCTCTAAGCGCATGCCTTGCTTAATCCAGAAACCTACAGGTAATAAAAATCATTACTGAGTTCTACAGTCTTTGCAGTTTATTACGTCCCAAAGTCTTATAAAAGGTTTGTTTGTTGTAATTGTAGATTCCTTTCTAATAAATCCAGGTACAAAACAGATACAGTGTAAATATATACAGCTAATTACTAAATGCTGGCATTTGTTCTACTGCTGTGGCAAAGATGCTGCATTTTATTATTACTGGGTTTACACACGTACAGTTCATCTGATGTTCATAGGTCTTTTGGTAGTTGGGTCGCAACTATAAACAACATTAGAAATAAACATGTTGGCTTGGTTACGAGAGCACTCATCTAATTCAGCTTCAGAAAGCCAAAAGCTAGGTGTCAAAGGTACTTGTCCTGATTGTTCTTCCATAGATCTTAGTACTCCTACTGCAGGTGTTTTTCTTGTGCTCGGCTCTCTTGTCCTGGGAAGGAACCTGTTTCTTTCCTTTCTCTGTCAAGGGGGTTTGGCTGTTTTGTCCAGAGCAGGTGCCAAACCAGTGATAAATATTACCAACCAACCATTATTATTATTATTATATTTTTTTTAGTATTAGTGGAAAAACTTTTAACTATTAAGTTTCAAAAGTAATCTGTTATCAATTTCAACATCTTCTGATTTTCATTTTAAACCAAGCCAATCCAAAAATAGAAGAAAAGGTGCAAATTTCCCTTCCCTGAAAGTGGTTTTCATTTTCACAGTGAAAAATACGAAGATGGATTTTTTTCCCAATAGCTCTTTTCCTAAGTGTTTATCAAATAGTTTATGCAAACACATTTCTGCTTATGGTTTATTTATAGACAGTTCAATTTCAGTCTCCACAAAGGTGTGGAATTGGTTACCCAAGCCACGTGCTGGTTATTTATTTATTTACTTACTTATTTATGACTGGGTGAATGAAACTTTTTAAACAAGGGAAAAATGAATGAAGAATTGCAAAGAAATGATGCTGCAGTTTAGAATGAATAAATCAACAGGTCTAAATGTCATAAAACTGAATTCTGCAATATCTTCATGAATAGTTAGGGTTCTCAGGAGGGCCTGTTGACAAGTGAAAACCTGCACATTTAGTCATCTGGTTGGAATACACACTCACATGTATGCAGGCATACAGCTTTGAATAATGTCCCATATAAATGTCCAACCCTTCTGTTCAGATGTGCTGAATATTTTGTGAACATACACCTACACAGAGAGATCTACATAAATAGGTATGTGTGCAGTTATCATCACTCTTCCTGAATTGCACTATTTGCACTTGAAACAGATGAGCTTCAGATGTAATGTCAAATCTCAGAAATCTAATGAGGTTTACCTTTCTAATCCAATCTCACTGACGTGGGCTTCTGCCATTAGACATGAGGCTTTGGAGGCAACCCATGCTTGCACTCTCATAGAGTTTGAGGTCAGAAGCCAGTTATGAGGACAAGGATCTTTGGGACTGCATATTCTCAAATATGATCCCACGAGAGTAGCAGAAACACCACTACAAATGCAGGAAATGGAGAAATACTTAATGAAGAAAGTTAAGAAGGGACATGGAAAGATCATGACTGTGAGGGGAGGGATTGAATTGATTGATTGAACAGTGATGAGAAAATATGCATGTGATGGTTGGGGTTGTAGAAGTTTGCAACCAGAATGAAAAGAACAACTAAGGTCATAAATATTTTCTTCCTGTTTGATTTATGAATACAGCTAAAAGTATCTTCCTATCTGCTAGAGATTTTTTTTTTCTTTTCTTTTCTGTTGAGTAAATGTATCAGGGTGGAACAGTGGACTTTTCGTTAAATTTATAATATTTCTGTATATGACTTTTATTTCCATAGAAATATTACATAAATGTGTTTCAAATAATTCTGCTCAGTAGTGATTATTGTTGATGATGAAATTTGAAATGTTTGATACTTCCTTTTCCCAAACTGACCAACAGAATCAGATGTCTTTCTAAGCTTTGTTGACCTCCTCAGCTTGGTTGGGTGCACAAAAGAAATGTTTGGGTAGTCTGACATCTGGTTAACTTTGACATCTCCCCCAGCTGTCCGTGACTTCATTTATTTCTGGATTATCTGGGCATAGGACCAGGAAGAAGCTTGAGCTGATTTGTCTGGGAATAAGATGTTTCAATCCCTCCACCCTTGCTTTTCTAGTCAGAAGACACTTTGCATCTTAAACTGACATATTTTCAATTTTTATAGTCTACATTTACAAGATCCTTCCATATGGTTAAAGTTAAAATTCACAGAGGCTATAGATAGCTAGGCCACTCTTTTTATTAATCCAAAATGTGCCAGCTGAGTTAGAAAACACTAACTCTGTAGAACAAAATATGAGCTAATAATGGTTTAGTTCTTTACTAATAGCATACCTGACACAAAATATCTTGTTATCCAGCCTGAAACACTTAGGAATTAGCAGCAGCATACTGTACTATAGCCAGTTTGAACAGATGGATTTAGAACCAGAGAGTCAAATATATCCATTTTTGGAATTTGTCTGCCTAATTTACTCATGTTACTGTTACAGAGATACCAAGATAGCTGATGATGATGCTCTGCACTGTATTTACTCGGCTGCATTGCCACACAGAAATGTGATTCATAGACTCCCAGGAATTGCAGATGGAAGAGCCATATTAGATCATTCAATCCATCTCCCTGCTGATGTAGAATTGCTTTCTACAGCTACAGTACATTTTCTAGTGTTTTGTCTGGTCTAGTTGTAAAAGTCCCCTGACATGGGACTTCCACTGCTTCCCTTGGGAAAATACTGCACTGTTCATCTTTCAAAATTGGCACTGTCAGAGGCAGGCTAGAGAACTAGCTGGACCATTGACCTGTACTCAGTTGGGAATTCCTCCATTCTTAATCACTAGGTGACCCTGCATGAAGATACTGTGCCATCAAAATCACATGGTGTTTGTGGACATATTACAGATTTACAGTAACGGGGCATTTTTTTTTCTTCTCATTTGCAAGATATATTTTGCTTTTTCAAACTGACCAACTTCTCCTTCTGGTACGTCTGCTAGTCTCTAACATGGTCTATGTGAATATTTGACACTAAAAAGGCATCCAACCAATCTCAGCTCCTCTCTGGGTCCTTGCACTTCTCATGTCAAGTTGAAGTTTCCCATTCTCATGTCTGCATAGTCCTGGCCCACCATCAGTCACAGTCTTTTTACTCCTACCAATGGCATTGTCTTTGTGGAGAATTTTGGTTTCTTGTTTACTGCTACAGTAGCCTTTGTTTTATTCTATAAGAGTAAGAAAAAGGAGCTTTCCATTTTCTAGTTGTTCAAAAAAGGTCTGGCCAATAATGTTTTCAATCAACACCAATAAACAATTTCCAAAAATGTCTGCAAACCAAGAAATGAAAATATATATATATTTGTTTGACTAAATGAAACATTGCACTTAGAAATCTGTACAGTGTACTGTAACCGTACACTGTACACTGTTAACAAATAATCAAGGGAAATATAGGTGGAATTGTTGTAGGCATCTTTTGAACAGAATACTTCATTTATCTGACCTCTTTTCATATTTAAAAATAAAATAAAATAAAATAAAATAAAATAAAATAAAATAATAAAATAAAATAAAATAAAAGCATCAAAGTTCACGCAGACAATTCCAGTTATCTGTACATATCCTGGCTTTTCATTCAGCAGCTTTCCTAAATGGGGTGATATGGACATCCTCACATCCTTCCCATTTACCTATTTCTTTTACCATGACCCTTACCAAACATGGCAGACCAATGTCAAAAGATTTCACTGGAATTAATCAGAATTTGGTCTGTTGAAAAACAAAACCAAAACAAACAAACAAAACCCACAGTTTTCTCTTCACTTCAGGAACAATTAGGAAATAGAAACTGGAAAATGAAACCTGGAAAAATGAAGCTCAACACATATTTATACAATTTAAAATACATGTAAATTTTTTGGTTACCTATGTGATTTTTCTTAGGTTTTGAGCCAGAACTGGATATACCAAATACCAAATGAAAGGCAGTTATGCCAGTAATGTTAGCCCATCTGGAAGCAATAACTACAGTCAATCACAGGGTAAATCCTTATCTGATGAGCTTTCCAGCCCAATTTTTTTAGACATGAGAGGTTCAGTTAGTTCAGATAACGTTTGGCAGCTGAATTGGTATTTGTCCCAAGCAAACCTCCAGACGTTTGCCAGTCACTAGTAATGAAAGTCTTTATTAGGTGATGGTCATTTTGTGGTCAACATGAAATTAATTGGTGGTGCCAGCCCAGGTCCTAGGAGACATCTGTCTATATGTGAGTATCATCCCCAGCTTGCAAGACATCTCTGCAAAGGATCTGGTACCTAAAGGTTTTAATGAGCCTTCATTCAAAGTGGGGCGGCTTTCCCTTTTGTCCAGTGGTAACCCAGCTGTTTTCAAGGGCAGTAGATCTAGCACATTCACGAGATGGAGTAAAAGACTCTTTGAAGAAGACATCAGTAGAGAAAACAAGCTGTTTGGGATGCAACACACACCGTGAGATCCACACCCACCCCATCTCTTTCCCATTAGCTTGTTTGCCTGCTATGACAGGTGTTCTCATTAGCCATATGTATAAATATTTGTCTAACTTTTTTTTATCATTCTGGTACTGTATGTATAGGAAGAAGTGGAGCCAATCTGTGCACGAAAATCAATGTTTTAAGATTTCCTTTTGGCTGCTGGTAGCTGAGGCCTCTTTTAGCAGCCCCTGTTGCAGTTGGCTGCTGTCTCAGAGCCACTTTTCCAACTACTAGAAACCAGATTAGGAAAAAAAAATAAAGATATGGATGAGATATTGACCTTCCACATGTCATACATTTTGCCAATAAGTATTAATGACAAAGACACTAAGGAATGTAATCTTCCATCAATGAATCAATACAAATCCCATTAACACTCAATGAGGGGATAAGAAAGCCTTCAAGAGCCTCACACTTGGTCCTTGTATAGGACTCCCTCTAAAGGCTCAGGAAGTACTTTCTCCTTCAGGACCAGCAGTATATTGTACTTTTAATGAAATGAAGAGGTCTTAAGAGTCAAGGAGACTCAGTAGATGAATGTACTTTACAAATTCCAAGTCCAGCCCATGCAAAAATTGAATGCTTATTTGAAGTGTTTCAATTCTGATAGAATCTGGAAACTGAGAAGTCCATAACAGCCATTCTGCAAGGATGTCAACAAGATCAGTAAAAACAAGAGAAAACTAAACAGAGTGTTTCAAAATTCCTTAAAATTATGGCATAGCAGATTTTAGTCAGCTTTCTCCCTTCTTCCTCACTTCTTTGCTCTTCATTGTCCCTCCACTTTCAGGAGTGATACCAAACATGCACCCTTGACCTCTTTCCTTGTAGATCTACAATTATCTGCAATAGTGATTTAACTCACAATCTCTGCACTGTGCAATTCTGCTTCCATTGAAATTAAAACTGTACCTAAACTTCATGGGAACTTAGAAGCTGCTTCAGGACACAGTTTTAGCTCACTGAAGATTTAGCCAAGGATAAATTAGCTAAAGAGAACAACGATGTTACTCAGAGCAATTGGTTCAAGTTAACCATTAGACCTACTGGGCAACTTTATCAAGTTCTTGAAATGCTTTCGAATGTAACAATGTCATGGAAATAGGAGAAAAAATGCATAAATATATCTAAATCCTCAGGACAAAATCTTCCAACCAAACAGTCCTAATTTAAGCTGATAAATCAGAGCAAAAGAAAATCAGATTCTGAGTTGTGTGTTTTGTTTTGACATTTTTTGTTTTTCTTTTTTGAAGCACCTGGTGGGGAAATGTTCAAAGCCTCTGAGAGCAATTTGTGTTGAATATTAATTTGGGGTGAGGGTTTAAAGCCTCTTTGTTCTTCTGGAAGTCTTTGCATAATCTAGAGCACATTTAGGTGCCACAATATCAGTGAATTCAATAAAACCTTTACCCTTATGTCTCCTATTTCCTTTTCTCCCTCCACTTTACTTGCTCATGTTTCTCTGAAAATTTTGGAAAAAAAAAAAATGTCTGCAGTTCCTTATTCTCTGTTTTAGCAATTAGATGTGCAGTCTATGTTACCAGTATCATGGGAAGACAACTGGGCCGTCTGCCTCCTTCCTGGTTTCCTATGAATTGCTCCAGTCTGTAAAGAAAACATTGTGGGACTTTGTTCAGAACAGCAAGAAACTAAATATTTATCTTCCCTCTTATAATTTATGCAGCATGGGATTAATACAGAAAGAACCAAGATTGAAAGGTCAAGTGAGCTTCCAAACAGTGTTTTACAATGATATATCATTGCACTTTTACTCTGGCCTGCTATCTAGAAAATAAAGGACCGGTAGCAACAGTGTACCTGAAGAAATAATCTTCACAGTGCCACAGCCTGATTTTATTAATAATCATGCTGCTTAATTTGTGTTTCCTTCGGGACTTATGGGGTTTCTTTATATTCCTATAGCTTTTTCAGTTCAAGGAACCTGAACTGGTGGTAGCACTGTGTCCAGACCGGTGTTTTAATATTTCAGACTGGGTGTGGTATGAAGATATCTGCAGATGAGGCTTTTTCTGGTGTTGGACCAAGTCAGGACAGCCCAAACTCCCATTACCTGTCTCAAGCAGACCAGGGAGTAAATTATCTTGTTGAGAATAACTGGATTTTGTTTCAACATTGAGCTAGTACAACAGTATAAACACATTGTTCTTTCTCATGAGAAACCTTTCAGATGGACAGCTTCCCCTACTCCAAGCTGCTGAAGCCATAGTCCTTATGCTGAGGACTAAGGGACCTTTCCAGTTCCTGGGAATGTAATAATATTTGAACTATTCCCTTTTACCTTTGCACTGCCATTATTATGGCCTTCAGCCAAGGCCAATGCAAGTCTGCAGGCCCACTCTACACCGCAAAAGAGGGATGTATCTCTGTTAAATGCAGCTTTTACTGGTTTATACATCTGCTCAGTAGAGCTGGTCACTTAACTGCACCCTTCTGAAGCTGGAAAAGACTTGTCCGTTAGAGTGCATGATGTGCCGGAACAGCACATCAGTTTCTACTCAGAAGATACTTTAAGTGCTCTGCTAAAGTTGAATGACCCAGGCTACTAGCAGATATGGAGGGTTCTCCACCTTGTGAAGTCTTCAAATCAAGAGTGGATGCCTTTCCGAAAGATATCGTTTAGCTCAGTATGATTTATTAGGCTCACTACAGTGGGAAATGGGTAAAATACTAAGACTGGAATTACAGAGCAGCTTAGCACAGGTGACCTGATGACCCCTTCTGGCTTTAAAAATCTAAGAGCTTAGCCAAAGATCCAAGAAGTGAATACAGCTTTTTTATAGGCATGATGTAAACAAGTTTATGTGAATGTGTGTGAACCAGGATCACCAAGGTGCTGGTAGGTCAGATTTGTAGCACTTTAGAGCTGTTCTTCACAAATACAGCAACCATAAAAGAATAATTAAAAGCAAAACCATAGGTAGGAGCTAAATAAAGCAGTGGCATTGTTTTCCCTTAAATGTCATCTCCTTTGGAAGAAAAAGAAGAGTGGAAAATTATAGGTGTCTGGCCAAAAAAAGGGAGGGGACACATGGATCAAAATCTTCTGCTCTGCAGATAAGAGGGGAATGAAAGACTTCCTGACACAGGGAACAGAGGTCCCGGGGGGCGTGGGGGCCGCGGCCAGCTGGGAAATGCCTGGCACTGTATACAGAAACCCTCACAAACAAACAGCTCCCGCATGGCACAGCGGCCAGCCCGCATGGCAGCCGGGGGTGCCGGGGGGGGACGGACGGACTGACCCCTCTGCAGCCCGTCTGGCCTGGCGGGTTTAACGAGTCCAGCAGTCACATCAAAAACACCCTCAGCCCTTAGATGAATGAGCTGTTTGTTTTTCTTCCCGATGGCTTGATAAGAGGTCACAGGATGTGTTCAATTTCTTTTATTTTTTTTCTCTCTTTCTTTTTACTTTTTTTTTTTTTTTTTCATACATAATGAAACAATAGGTTAAGAGAGAAAAGCCCCAGCCCAGTCCCAATAGGTCTGTCGTCCCCCGTGCTGCTTCATTTCCTGCCTTTTTGAAGCAGACATCCCCCTTTTGTTTTCCTCCGGCTCGGCCAGCGCGTGTCGGTGCGGCGGCCACCGGACAAATGGGTTTTGGCCACCGCCACCTCCTCACCCCCGCCCGCCCGCCCGCCGTTGCTTGCGGCCGGCGGCTTCCTGAGGCCGGGCGGCTGCTGCTGGCCCCAACCGTAGGCCTCGCAGGAAGAGATGGAGGGCCCAGAGCCAGCGCTGGCGGAAGCGACGGGAAATCCCTGCAGCTGCCAGATTGCGCTGCCGCGGCCGGCGGGACACGGCCTAGGCGATCGGGCGCAAGGCGAGAGAGCTTTCCTGTCAGCCTGGCCGCCGCTGGAAGTTTGTGGCACGCCGGCTCCCACACGCACACCGGGGGAAGTGCTGGGAGGTGAAGATAAGGCCTCCCGCTGCCACCGCCGTGGTGAAAGTGGGAAACAAAGCCAAGGAGGCCGGGAAGTCTCCCGAACTGGAAGGGGACGCGCAGTGTCTCCAGCCCCGGTTTGCGAGAAGGACAGGGACCGGCAATATGTTGGAGGGGAGCGAATGAGCATGGTGGGGAACCCCAGGCTGCTGGGGTTACACAAGGGGAAGAATGCTCAGGGCTGGGCTCAGGCCTTGAAATTTTCAGCCCCCTTCCCAGTCCATTACCCTGTCCTAAAATCAGTGTGCAAAGAGGCTGTTTCAGCCCATCATAAAAAAAATCTGAGGCACACATGAAATCCATGGGTTTCCGGGGTGTTAGGCCCTTCCTCCAGCCAAGCACCAGGTCTCCTTAAAGGGAAACCAAGCACTCACTCAAGACCGGGCCTCTTCAAGGGAATATGCCTCTAATGGCCACAAACAGGCTTGAGATTCTAAAAGCAACTGCTGACTTCTTCCCTACCATGTAGTCTGTGCCCAGCAGGCGTTGAACAGCAATGGGAAAAACAGGTTTCCCTCCAAGCTGGACCCCAGGGGTTTGCAGCCATGCTGCAACTCCAGCTTGCAGGAGAATGTGACTTGTAAATCTGTTTGGTACCGGCCTAACGTCTGGTTTTGGCCTAAAATGATGAACATTTTAAAAAGTTCTAAGCTGTTTAAACTGATTGTTAAGGTGCTCATCCTTGAATCTGGTGACCTCTCATTATAATTCCCTTCATAAAGACAACCTTCTCCTTTGTGCAGAGACTGCAGTGCCCATCCATGAGGCAATGCAGGAGTTAAAAATATGTTCATATAGTCAAATTTGAACACTAAAATAAAATTGTCTTCCTGAGATCATTGTCTCTGTAGACTGAAGAGAGGGAGGAAGTGCAGGAATGTGTCGCTGATTAAGATACCCCATGCTGTGCAGGTATCAGTTTAAACACTTTAGACTGTTACCTGCTCAACAGGGGAGACCTGAATCCACATTTGATGATTAGGCCATATTTATGTCTCAGCTCAGCAAGTCACTATCCATTGGCCTGATGAGAAGAGGGTGTAAAACACACCAGTATCTCCATATTAACCTGAGGGGTGAAAAAAGGTTTCACAGGTACATCAGATTTCTAAATACGTGGGTGTCCAGGGCCCATTTGCCCCAGGCTGTGTTATGGGTATATGACAACCCACCCAGTCTGTCCCCTTTCATATTTTGGATGAGTTCTGCAGCAAGCTGAGCCACATCAAATTAATATGTGTTCAATGGCACAGGCAACAAAACTGATAACTTGGTGCCTGAAGAAAAGAGTTTTTTTCTAGTATGTGGAAAAACTCTGCTTATATATACATACACAAATATATACACATATATCTATAAACTCTCTATACACACATATAGTCTTATGTATATTATGTTTTGCAGCTTTCGGTACACGAAAAGCTGTAGCTATGTTGTATCATACAGCATTTGAAGGTCTCGAATTCTGATTAGCATTCTTGATGAGCTTTTTCAGCATGGTTTACTCAGGAAACAAGTCTTATGCAATCACAGTCTGTGTATGTGTGTACACGTCTGTCACCATTAGACATCAGAAAATTTACACAGGAGAGAGGCAAAATGAATGTCCCTAGACCAGAAAAAGCTTTCTGGAGAAATAGTTTCTGTCAGAATTTTCACCTTATTAGACAGCAGTGAGTCCAACCACGAAACACCTATCCATTAAAAATTTTTATTAGGCTTTGTTAAGTCCTACACTTGTGGAACTACTTAATTAATATTGAAAGAATCCTTACAGATAATAAGTTATAAAGGATGTCACCAAAGAATTAAAATGTTACTCATAATTCATATTAGTCTGCTGCATTTTTCACTGCAAGATATATATGTATATATATATTTATATTTAAGTGTTTTAGTTTTCAGTTTATAAAATTTTCCCGTTGGCTATATGTATGCAGGTTTGCAGCTCTGGGAAGAGCCCAGCTTTCAGGAGATTGCACTCTCACATGACCAAAACCTTCTCACATGACACACAAGCTAATGCTAGTGTTTGGGAGTTAAAGCTTACCCTCAAATGTTCATGAGTGGTAAGTCAGAAAGGTCTTGAGCTCATATGCTCTGCAAAATGAGGACTCCAGAACAAGGTCTGGTTAGCACAACTTCTGCTTATGGTCCTCGCTGTTCCTCCAGCTTTAGCCAATGGAGATACAATTATGAACATAGGATTTAACATAGGGTTATATAGGGTTTAATGTAGGACAGTACCTTATTTTTTTTTTTTTTTAATACTGTCTTGGCATTGATCTTCATACACACAACAGAGAGTTGGGTTGTGGTGATGCTTACACAATAAAATGCAACTCAAACAGCTGTGATTGCACCTGGAGAAGTCCCGGTTCCTGCCAAAAATCCATCTCTTTGACTGGGAGAGCTACTCTAGTGCCCAGGTAGGCACTGTGTACACTATGTGTGATATTAGACTGCCTCATCTCTAATGGTACAGCGGGAGCACAGACCATTTACTACAGTTCTTTTTCAGGGAGAATAATCCAGTGATATGGAGGATCCAGGAAGGGAGAAGGAATTATGGCTTGAATTGCTGATATTTCTAAAGGAAAAATACCAGTTGCCATAACAGTAAAAATGAAAAATTTGAAGATGTCAGTATTAAAATACAGGATTTACTCTTCTTGAAGAAAATGCTCCCCTACATCAACATGTGGATTTTAGTCGTTGAGATTCAGATTTTATTCTTTTTTTTTTTTAATGGATTAATTACTATTCCTTGAAGCATCCCTCACTGTTCACAGTCTGCAAACTGACCACTGCTGTAGAACCCGTTTCTGAAAAAGAGTCCTTGTGCCTTCTAGTCCTTCCTAGAAAATTACAAACGGTATTAAATACCTCTAGCCCATCTTTCCATCTGTGACTAAGTGGAAATGAACAGGCCTGGAGAGATGGAGAATCCCCAGCTGAGAAAAGATGAGAGCACTTGCTTCTGTAATATAAATATGTTGGCAAACAGAGATGCTTTGGGAAGCACAGACCCACAATCAGTGCTTTGTGTCTCTTTCTTTTCCAGTTCTCTGGAGAGGGAGAGCTGTTCTGTTTTTGATTTTTGTTTTGTTTTTAACCTCCTTATGGCATATTTCTTCTTGTAATATAGCCACCTTGGCACCTTCTTTATCCTTTTAAGGCCACTGTCAGATAAAATAACCCTTACTGAAAGCTTATTTCAGTATATATGTATATATGTGTATATATATATGGAGGCTCCATCTACAAAATTTCACATTTACAAGAAAAAAAATCCAATACTGTCTTGAACCCCCAAGATATAAAGCCAGATTTTTTTGATTTTTTTGTTTTCCTTTGTGGTAGCCTACCAAAATGAAAGAATAGAATTGCTATTAATAAAATAAAATCCCCAGAAACTCCTCCTACCAGGCTGGTATTGATCTATGTTTACCTCGGGGGTTGCAGACTGGCAGGAGAACCTGCCATCTGACCGTGGCATGTGCCAAGTCTCGCAGACTTCTTCTTGTAATTGAGTCCTTGTGCTGTAATTTACTTTCCGTGGAACAGGGATGCATCCAAAAGGATCAGTGAGGTGTAAACCTCAAAGTGTAAAAAAAAAGTTTTGTTCTGAACTAATTACGTTGTTTCTTGTGTATGTGCTACGTTGGAGACTTCCAAGGAGAAGCAGCCAAGAAGCCTCTACTACCGTCTTTGGTTACTATTCAAGCTGTAGGGGATGTTGGTGTTTCTGCCCTCAGGACCATCTAAAACTGGGAACTTCAGGAATTCAAAAAAAACCACCCACAAACAACAACAACAACAACAAAGTAAAATGGTGTGTGGGGAGAGAAGGAACAGCAGAGGCACTTTACAGCCTTCCTAAGGTCTGTGTCCTCCTCAGCATGGTGGAGAGGGGAAAGGGGCAATATTTCTGCAGAAGCTCTTGATTTACTGAAATAGCTTGAAGAGGTTGAGCCACTTAAAATCGGGTTAGCTTTAGCAACTCTTCTTTTGCTGTGCTTGCTCAGGAAATGTCGGCAGTGGACACCCTTAACCTGTACTACATTTTGAAGAGGCCAGATTCTGCTCTCTGCAGTATTGCTGTAAAGTGCAGTTGCATTAACTGCACTGGATTCCCTTAATTCTGATCCTCAGCAAATTATACATGTATTTTCTTCTCTAAAACAGGTAAAAACAGACAAACAAACAAATAAAAAACAACAACAACAACAACAAGAAAAAAAAACAGTTGAATTAATAAGCAATGACTTTGGCTTCTCAGATATTTTTTTCCCCAGTCAGGTAGAAGGCTGGTTCCTCCCCTTTCATCCAGCTCAGCATACAAAAGTACCTAAGATACCTGGAGAGAATCAGCATCCTCATGGAAAAGCCCTGATCTATAGCTTTACTTGGCTATAGGACAAGCCATAAAGGAAGGAATTTTATTAGGAAAATGACAATTTACCATCAGAAATGTTTGAACCATACATTTAAATTCTTGAATTTGGGGCAAAACATTATGTGCACAATCAGACTCAGCTCTCCTTATCTCCATAGCCTGAAGTATTTCTAGTGTTGCCAGCTGTACAGTGCATATCTCATTGCAGTACACAGTGCTCTGAAGTGTGCCAAGTAATAAGCTATAAAGAGAGAAGCAGGACTCAAGCAACACAAGGATGCAAAGCAATATTTTCCCTTGACACCCAAGGTCATGGCATAAAGAAACGTGGAACAAGGGAACGTCAATTTTCATTGAAGATGCAGGGTACAGTGCTGCTGTACCAAGCTAACAGAAATAAATTAACATGATGGCAAACTTAGAATGTCCTCTTAAAATGTGTTTGTAAGTGTGTGAGCATGCATGTGGGGGGATGATGCTGCATTGCTCTGTATATTTTCATGGCTATCAGAAACAGGCATCACAGACTTGGAAATAAACATTTTTTAAAGATAATCTACTGTGTATATACTATAAATACTGAGACACATTTTTTGCAGGGACCTCTGGGTTAAAGAACTGTGAGGAATAAGTATAGTTTGCTGCCCAGTGAATTACTCATCAATACAGTCTTAGCTCATTACAATTCCTAACCAAAACATACACCCAAGATGACTTTTCAGGATCAGTTATGCTTACATTTTTGCCTCTATAAAGCTGGGATAACTATTTTTGCATTCTTCCATTCTCTCACCTCCATGGTGAAAACTATACACTTATAGGAAAATACAAAAAAAAAAAATGTTTTTCTTTCTTATTTTCTTAAAAAAAAAAAAAGTGTTATACAGCGTATATGAGCAACAGTCACAGAAAAAGAGCTGGGTTTCTTATTACTCTGTACCCAATTTGGAGTCCTGGGAAGTCGATGGGAAATCCTCCATTGACTTTGACGGGGGTTGGATCAGTCCCTTGAATGTTATCAAACCAGCAAGAAGGATTCGTAGCATTCACCATATGGCTCCAACTTACTTTAATTCTTTACCTAACATTTCTGAAATGCAGACTGTAAGGGAGCATTCTTTTATAGTTAGGAAAGTACACGGTGCTTAATTTTAATGGAAAACTCTTTTTTAAACACAGACGGATCCTGCTGTGTTTGACAAATATGTTCCAGAAAGAAGCTCAATCTAGATGTTATGTGTAACTTTATCTTATTCCCTTTTGAGCACTACTGTTCTTGCAAAGTGATCTCTCAACTGCCCAAAGTCATTACACTTTTTCCCTTTCACATTGTACCTCTGTAAATGTCAGGCATAACTACATTTTTATTTGCAGAGATACCACTGCTATGAATGAGTAAAAATTTCCTGCTCCCCCGCCTCCTTCTCTTTACCCTGTGCGCTTTCTGCTAATATGATTTGTTGAACAAATTGTTCCATTAATCTGGGGCTGTTTGACAGAGTGAGAAAATAAGTGCCAAAGTGAGAAGATTCACAAGAATCGGAAATCTCAGTCCCTCTTTCTCAAGGTAAATAGTTATTATATCAGGGTGTCAGACTGGTGAAATGGATGTACTTTCATTCTCAGTTTGTAAATGTCACTTTTCCTCAGCCCATCAGGGTGACAAATGAGGTGTGGGTTACAGTAAGAGTTCATTCCTTGACAAAGTTCTTGCTGGCTTATTTCAACAGGAAGGTAACCTCCCCTTTCTGCCCCCCACCCAAAGACAGGGGGAGGGGGAAGCATCTTTAGTCAGGAGAGAAGCGAGAAACAAGGCAACCTAGGCTTGAATAATGCCCAACTGGTAAACACCAATTTCCATTTGCTGTTAAAACCTGATAGAGGCATTTTCAAAAAACAAGTTGTGATGCACTTTGTTTGCTTTTCTCCTCCTTTCTGGCTTGTTGTTTTTATCTAGGACCCATATGACATATTTTACTGGTGCTTATGTCAATATTTATTGAACAAGTGGTCAAGAGAGGCCACTTTTTAAGTCCTGTCCTATGTGGTTGTTAATTACCACACTGCAATGTGTTAATGAAGAAGAACACCCTCTTCTTTTGACAGATAATTGATAAGAGATCAGGAGGACTGGTGCCTGACAAGGAACATGAAATGGCTTCTTTGATTGCCACACAGATCACTGCACTTAAGCAGTAATGGGACTAGCAAGGAGCTAGTTGCTCCCAGGGAAGACGCAGCCACAGGGTAGAGACTGTAGTAAGGAGAGAGCAAAGGATTTGAAAGCCATTTGAGCAGCAGGCCTTCTTTTATTTCCAAGTCTATGAGAACTGTATGGTCTCTCAGGAAAATAGCATTTACAGGAGTTCAAGAATTGTCTTCAGCAAAGCTCAACCACTGTCCTCAAGATATAGGCTTGTGCTGGTTTTGTTAATGGTCTAGCAACTGCAAAAGGAAGTTGCAGCTCCTTGAATTTGCTATAGTAGTAATTCAGGAAGATATTTGTTTGATGGATTTCACCCTTCTCTTTCTGCTTGTAGAAGCTCTTAGCGATAAGAACAATCTCATGACTAAATTCAGGTTCTCATCTTCAGAATGGTTTGTGAAGCAGGTGTGTATGGTGCTCATGCAAAAAAAAAAAAAAAACGGTTACAATGCAAGCTGATAAAAAAGCCCAAACGTGATTCTGCTAGAAATTCTGGTGAAAAAGAAACAAGAAAATGTGGAATGATTCATATTTATTTATTTATTTATGGTATGTGGGGAGTTTTATTTCTTTGGTTTGTTTATTGGTTTTTACTTTCAGAATGAATCAAAATTTTGTACAAGGGGAAAACCTAGGGAAAAAAAAAATCAGAATGGAATTGAACCCACAAGCCAAGCACCCAAATTACAAGCTCTGTAAAAGCTCTGATAAGCTTTCTAGATCTGCAAAGCTCTTAATTTTGAATGATTAATGGCTAGGATGGGATCTCCGAAGTAATCAGACCACAAGTTCTGAAACTTTGGAGTTTGCAGATCCTCAAGCAGGCCGTAGGAGCTATCAGGCAAGGTGAATGAATAAAAAAAAAAAAAAAAGAGAGAGAGAGAGAGAGAGAGAGAGAGAGAGAGAATGAACACAGGAGAGCCCACCTGTATTTTGTTAGAAGGTCATCAAAAGCAATATGTTTTCATGTAACATTTTGGTTTTGGTGAATCAGCATTTTCTGATAAAAATGCATTTCGTTACAAAATATCAGCCCCATCAATGTATAATTTGGCACGTCATAAGAAAAGAGAAGGGTTGAGGGTGAATGGAAACAGGGACCTCCAAATCTGGATATACTGCTTGAGTCCAAAAGCCTCATAAATGAATGGCTATCATAGACTCCTGTGTGTGTTCAAACACTCAGAGGGAGATATTAATTAAATGCATGTTATATGTTTTTTTTTCCTGACTGATAAAATGTCAGACTTTGAATTAGCTTGACAATGACAATGCTTATGATTCAGAAATGGGAATTTGCTTTTCATTATTAAGAAAACCACCGTTCTCCAACACTCATTTAAAAGTAGCTGTTTCTACAAACATGTCTGCTACTAAATTCCCATACTAGAATATTTGTGAGAAATTAACATTAAAAAGGAGACTACATAATACTCAAAGCAAATCTGTCTAATTTTCTGTGTGTGTGTGCATTGCCAGTGTATTTATCTCTCTGGAATCCCTGCAGCAGATAATACTCAATTTTGTATGACATCATAGTTATTTGATCGCTATCCCATAAGTATGGGATTATGCTTTACCTCACAGGTCAGGGACTAAAAGGCCCTACTGGAAAAGAAATGTCAAAAGTAACAGCGTAGTGAAGAGGAAAAACAAATGGCTACATATTGCTACTTTCTTTAAAAAAAAAATAGAAAAATATCTTTTTCTCATCAAGTTTGCGTGTGTACATAGGTCTTCTTTGCTCGCTCACGTAGGTCTTCTTAGGTCTTCTTTGAAGTCCTATTTTCTCCAGTACTGGCTAAAATAAGCAGAACAGTTACAGTCAACAATATTCTGCCCACTTTGCCAGAGCCTTCATAATTTATGTCTAACCTGGATAGGAAAAGCCCTTATAAATTTCAACAAATGTCTCATTAATTAACACCCCATCTCCCTAAGCCACAGAGCAGCTGGTGAAAAGAATTGTGTAGGTTGATTCTGTAGATATAAACTAGGTCAACAAGAGGGATCCATACTCACTATTGCAGGCTGATATTTCTCTGGAGAGTATTAATAGTTTCTGGGGTCTTTCAGCTTAGACTCAAAACTATTCAAAGTCAACAGTATAAAGCTGCTCAGCCTATGCATTTAAATTAAAGAAAAAAAATGTACATATTTTTTCTGTGCCATGCAATGCAGTGGGTCAAATCCTGAAATCCTTTCTTAGGCCTCTACCCAAGACAATTGGAGTCTTTCTATTGATTTAAGTGAACCTTGTGTTGTGACCTTTTTCTAGTTAGTGCTCGATCATGCAAACTCCTTATTTTACTGATTACACTATATATTCACGGAGGGTCGGAAGTCCTTAGTCAGGCAAACTCTTTCTTCCTGCCTGCATGATAAATTATCTACAAAGCATTACTCTCTGCTCATTTCTAAATACTCCTCAGCCTATTCAACATGCTAATTTTAGGGTAATTTATTTTTCTATAACTGTGCATAACTCTAATAAAATAAAATTTAAAATATAAGGCGGGACTGTGAGGAATTAATATCATGAGTCTATTGAATGCAAATACTTAATTCAAGGTGGAAAGCATTTCCCTAACTGTAGGTGTCTTGCATATGAAAACCTTCTCTGAAGACATCTGAGAAGGCAGGCAGGCAATTTCCACCTATTCTTGCAGTTTTAGTATATCCATGGTTGGATGCAGGAAAAGGAGAGAATGCCTAAGCAGTGGTGAGCAGTGAAAGGTTAGCCATACAAAATTTAAACAGACTTCTCCATGCTGGCAGACTCATTTCAAGAAGGTGCTGAATTAGGAGTGCACAATGAAAATAAATGAGAGCACAAGGGTAAGCGTTTATCAGAAAAGAGGAAAAGAGAGTAGGGAATACAGTAGGATGAGAAAACAGAAAAACAGTCAGGAGCAAAGTCATAAAGCTCCTCAGAGGAGATAATCCTAACTCTAGTGAAGTCAATGGGAGTTTTGCCATTGACTTCAACAGGGTCAGGATTTCACCCAGGGAGTGTTAATGTGATGTGGAAAGAGACAGGACGACGGTGGAGATACTCAGAGAGAGAGCAACATGGTCATAGCATATAACATTAGCATATTAATAGGTATGGCTGTTTTATTTTACAGCTCTGTATGAAGCATAGAGACTATAGGAACTTCAAGAATACTAATATGTCCCTCATTATTAACTAATGCACTGGTTGGAATCCTCAAAATAGAGATTTTTTTTCCTCCTGTATATTCCTCTTCAATATCTCATGGGGGAGGTTGAGTCAGATTAATTTCCATATTTAAAAAAAAAAAAAAAGAACAAATAGCATCATGTCCAGTAAGCCTAATGTATTGATTGAATCCAAGCCGGCCACAAAATTTAATTGCAGCTCCATAATTATTTGAGGTTAGGAAAAGTTGCATTATATTTTCTGAGTTAAGCTAAACAGATCAGGACTTTTTATCTTGAAAAAGAACAACCTAGGAGGGGGAGGAGGAGGTCAGATACAGGTCTTTAACATTCTGGCTCTCCTGGAAATGGCAAACAGATAATGAGTGCTCACTGTCTCTACTAATCTACAACTTAAAAGTCATCAAATGAAGCTAGCAAAAGGTATGTTCAAAATGAACAAGACTTCTCTTTTTGCAGCACAAAGACAACTTGTAAAACTCTTTGCCACAAGACATAGGGGTGGTTGCGTAGTTTCAAAAACAGTCGATGGAGAAGCTCATGGAAGAAAAAATGCACTAAGAGCTATTCAATGCATAGAGCTCTCCTCTTGTTCAGGAAGTTTCTGAGCCACAGGTCACTGAAAAACAATGGAGTATTTTAGAAAAAAAAAATAAATCCTTATTTTGTTCCTCAGATATCTGCTATTAGCTGAATTCAGCACACAGCACTATGGGCCTTAGATCCAACGTCATTCAGCAATTCCCAATTCCAAGACAATGAATTCTTCCTTTTTAAATAAAGCCTACATTTCATCTTCCCAATTTTATCAAAATTTCTGTGGGGAAAATCCTGCAATATATTCTTTTATCAAGGATTCTGGAGGTTCAAGATGAGAGAGTGAAAGTATGTTTCACTTATAGGTAAAAGTTGTATTTGTCTGAATAATTTCATTGGACAGCTCTGCAAAGTTTAGTTGTGCCACTGCTCACTAAAAGGAGATGACTGTGCCAAGAAATCGACAGGTTTGTTGGCTGAGGTTTTACCTTCTACTGGAAATTCACTTAGGAGCTAATCCAAAGCCAACTAAGTCAATGAAAAACTCCCATTAAGTTTAATGGGTTTGGGATCAGGCCCTTAAATCATATGTAGGCAGCCGAATCTGCCAGTTCTTTAAAGATGCATAAATTTACCTGCTATTCCCCAAAGTACAACTGCATCCCTCCAACACCTGTCTGACAGAACTATTGAATATAATAAGAAAACCTTACAGAATCACAAGTAAGCTGTGAACACCAGACTGCCACCAATCTCTTCCCATGCTGAGATAGTTAGTACCTGGGACTACTAAAAAACCATAATCAGGGACGGTGCTGAGATGTGAAATGCAAGTATTCCATCTGTCTAAACCGAGCAGCTCGCAAAACATTAGCCAACTGCTAAGTTGCTGCTTTTCTACAAACTGAGTCATCCTCATCACACATTCCGCTGGGTTTTAAATGATTGACAGGGAAAAAAGCTAAGAGAAGCAGCTATTTCTTTACATTTAGCTGGTTTGTCAGAGCATTTGAAAACTTCTGGATTAAGGTGAAAATGCTTAAGGATTAAGTGGGGAGTGAAGGAAAAGGGAATGAAAACATTTTAGTGCTGTGAATTTAGAAGTCAAGCAGACATGCTCAGGAGAGCTAGCGAGACCTTTACCAATATGCTGTATCTAATATCAACAATATAATTTAGAGTTTTCCACTTTATGGAGGAGAAAAAGCAATGTTTGAAGGATTCTCTCACCAGTGCTGTATCTCATCAGGACCTTAATACACTCAGCATGTGTTTTGCAAAGAAGATTTTGCAAAAAGCAGAGTCACCTCTTGCGCACAGGCAATAGGTATTAAAAGATAATCATCTTTACAAAGAAGGTCCTGAAATGATGGAAATAAATATAATCTCAAAAACTTTTGTGAGAGTTACCAGGAGCTCAATTACACCATATAGGTGTGAAGCATAACAGGAGATGTCTAGGAATGCCCTGTCCAAGGGAAGTACTGGTACTGATAATATTCACATTTAAAAGATTGCTGTGAATTGCTGTGATGTTGCTCATTACATGAATAACAGACAAAAAGGAGATATCTCTCTGTACTCCTAATTTCTCTGTCCTGTGCTAGGCAAAAGGTGACTTGATGTGGTCAGAAAATAATGATTTCACTCCTCGGCCTGTTGGATATGTCTTGTAATGTTTTAAGTGTTGTGTTTTCTGTGTGTTTTTTGTTGTTATTGTTGTTGCTTTTTCCAATCTGAATTTTTTGTGTGGGAAAAAAAAAAATAAATCAGAAATTATCTATTTTGCAGAGATAAGTAGAAAGTCCTGTCAGGTGGCAGAGGATTAAAACGTTTTCAACAAACTCTGGGAACTTGGTTTGGAAGTTTATAGGAAAAATGTAGGAAGTTTTTCAAATACTTGAAGTAAGTTTAAAGACCCTATGGAGGGGAAATGCAAGTAGGAGGAACAGGGGAATTTCATACTATCACTCGTAGGAAGATGTTTCTTTTGCAGAGATGCCTAGATCTGGGGAAAAAAAAAAAAAAAAGTGAGTCATCAGTTCTCAGATCGGTTGTTTTCTTTGGTGTTTGCTATGTTTGCTATTCCAAGTAAGTAGTTTATGCCCATTCTGGGACTAGAAACATGTTTATATCCATAGTAGCATCATCATCATAACTGAATAATTTATACTTAAAAAAAAAAAAAAAACTTGAACACTTTATAAAATAGTATACGGCTATTGCTGCATATGTTTTCATAAAAGAGCACAGCAACTCACTGCCTTAAAATCATTCCCTAGAAGATATCTGTAGAAGAAATCTTCAAAGAAAATGCCAGAGCAACAGACCACAGATTCTGGCCTTCAATACAAAATTACTGAGAAATAAATAAATACATTTCATGAAATTAAAGCATATAAAAATATCTTGAAGTTTAGGGGAAAAACAAACAAACAAGCAAAACTAAACACTGTAAATAGACAGAGATAATTACCAAATGTGAAAAAAAAGTTATTTTCAGGTGTATCAGTAAAGATCAATTCCAAATGTAGCAGGTATGGTTCAGGCATCTCTCTCTCTCATAGACCTGATTATTTCTGAACTTTATTCTTAGAGCAGTATCTGAGAACACTGGGCAGATAAGGTTTTGGCCAGTGTGGCTGCTGACATTTTACTGCAGTGCAATCCCCACGATTTTAAGAAGCTGCACTGATTTCTCCTTCCTGCTCCTTACGACCTTGCATGGCTTGTGTCCCAGCTGTTCTACAGGTCTGAGCAAAGTTCACTTGTCTCATGAAGCGGAGGAGAGCAATATCATTATGTAATTTACTCTAGTCTATGAATATGCACTGCTTTAAGGGAGATGAAACCTATCCTGGTAGTATCTTGGTGATGGTATCTTCACCTTGTTGTCTATTTTTCACCAGACCTAGCAAGGCCAAATGTCCTGGCCCATGATTTTAACCATTCACATGGTTAAAAAAATTATAATAATAATAATAAAGGAATAAATACACATAAAGCTAATTTATTAATAAGACAATCTGTACACTTCCAAGCAATGCAAAGTACATGTAAGTTACCATTCTTAAATCTCATTTTAAAATAGGTTGACTTTGTTATGATTTGTTATGATGCATGATTTTTATCAGTATTTCTATTCAGCCTGCATTTTGGACCTTAGAAAATCTGCCTCAGTATGATACTTGCTGATTTAACTACCTGGCTGCACCCATCTGTTAGCTTCTTAGCCATTTCTACTTAGTAGTAGTTAGGTTTTTTTTTTTTCATTTTTTAATCTGCACATTGCACATGCACTTAATTTTACATGAAAAATTGCATGCGTAATTAGGCATAGCTGCAATGAAACATTCACATTCAAAAACCTCCTGCCCAAACCCACACAGTAACTCAGCTGCATATTTGATACCAAGGTTTTCTAACAGAAATGATACATGGCAGTCCGTTCTCTGTTAGTTTTGAATCTCCTCTGTTAAATGCCCTGCTACGGTTAGAAAGTGCACAGTAGGAAATTAAAACATGTTGATAGATTGGAAAGTTATTGAGCTTCCTTACAGTGTTAAACAAGAATTTACAAGAATTCACTCTCCAGATTTATCAGGGATATATTTACAGTACTTGAGTAAGTGTGAATATTACTCACTGGAGATATTTAGTCACATACTGTATCTCTCTGAAGGGAGACCATATTGCATTAAATGTCTCCACCATGTTCTGTAATTTGAAAGATAAATCCTTGAGTGCTGATTAGTCATATATTGATACAGAACATCTATTATTTTGGGTCTATAAGAAGATTTTCATCTCTGTAATATTAATTTCTTGGCTATCATCATGGTTTTTCTTAGCAACCATCTTTCATTGTAATAACTCAGGCCATCCGATATTGTTAATTTTCCTCATGTACAGTGCCAGAAATGACACTGCAGGTGGGGGAGGTAAATCTTACTTAAATTAAATGGTTTGGTGTGGGCTTTAAAGGAGAGCAGACTGCTAAGGTTTTGTGTGAAGTTTTTCCAGTGACACATTTTGTGGCATTAGGGAAAGAATTCAGACTCGTGGGGGCTCCATTTCCACATGTGAAAAACAGAGGTTGTGATGTATCTTCCCAGTGACATGGTGAGATATTGTCTTTATTCCCAAATTATTATGTAATGTATTAGTTAAATTAGGGCCCAGTAGCTAGCATAAAAAAAAAAAAAAATAGTATTTATCAGCTCAACTCTCACTGAACTCAAGTATCTGACTCCCCTTGGATATCCATGAATAAAATTGTTAGGTCCTCTGTTGTCTTGGGCATGTGTTCTCATAGGTCAGGGTATGAAATGTGTACAGCTATGGTGACAACAATAAAATCTCAATTTAACAAAAGAACAGGTAAAAGAATTTTGATCGTTTTCTAGGTAGTGAGAAATATCAGTTGTATCTGATTCACACAGGCTGTACTTGATGCTCAAAGCCAAAATAATGTCCTGTAGCTGGAAGTTGAAGGTAAGAGCAATTTCTAAGCATTGATTTTTGACTAAGCATCAGTGTAGCAGTAGATTTTTCTGTCTTTAAATCACAGTTGGGAATGGTATTTTCAAAATACTGGGGTTGAGTAAGAATCAAAGTTCCATGGAAAGTTACTTTTTACAATGTAATATTGTTCCTATATATTAGAGAAATATCAGTTCTCCTCTTCTGCCTCCAGCTTACTTAGCGGGAAAGAAATTGCCATGTTTCTGGGTTTTCTTTCTTTCTTTTTTTCTTTTTTTTTACTTTTTTTTTTTCTTTTTCCTTTTCCATTAAAAAGCAAACAAACGACCACCCATAAAATAGCTCTGCCCACTAACAACAAAAGTCCACCCAGGGACCCTAATTGACTTCTCTCCGATTTAAAGGCTCTGTAAGTGTTTAGGGATGAGGAAGATTTATTTTTTTCTGGAGAACAGACACAGCAAAAGCATCGACTGCCAAATGTCCCGGTACTGCCCTCCTAACATCTCTCAACTGTGAGACAGGAGTCAGACCAAGGGAAGACAGTCAGTATCTCATTGCTCTGCCTTTTCAGTCCTCATCTCTCTGAGGTGGTAGTGATCACTGTGAAGCAGGCAGCTAAATGTATTTTGTGATCAGCTGTGTTAGAGAAACAGCTCTAACACCAGCAATTAATTTCTCCTGTTGGGCCATCAGGGGCTTCAAACAGTTCATGAGCACAGTGAAATAAATGGTAAGACTCCCATTTTCTTCTAGGAACTTTCTAGGGCAGAAATCAGGTTTTAAGGGCACAAGAGATCATACTGTCTGACTTGCTATATAATCCTGGAAAGAGGCCTGTCCTAGGTTGGCCAGCATGTGAATTGAGGCCATGGTGCTTTTCTTTAGCATGTCCTGCAGAAAGGCATTAACTTATTTGAGCTGAATGCTAACAAAGGAAAGGAAAGGAAAGGAAAGGAAAGGAAAGGAAAGGAAAGGAAAGGAAAGGAAAGGAAAGGAAAGGAAAGGAAAGGAAAGGAAAGGAAAGGAAAGGAAAGGAAAGGAAAGGAAAGGAAAGGAAAGGAAAGGAAAGGAAAGGAAAGGAAAGGAAAGGAAAGGAAAGGAAAGGAAAGGAAAGGAAAGGAAAGGAAAGGAAAGGAAAGGAAAGGAAAGGAAAGGAAAGGAAAGGAAAGGAAAGGAAAGGAAAGGAAAGGAAAGGAAAGGAAAGGAAAGGAAAGGAAAATAAGAAGGAAAGGAAAATAAGAAGGAAAGGAAAAGTAAAAGAAAAAGGGGGGAAAAGAAGAGAAGGAGGGAAAAAAGAAGAGAAAGAAGAGAAAGGCGACTTCTACTGCAATAAATTCGGCTGAATATAAACCTGCCATAATTTCACACACAAATCCTAGCCTTTTTCCCTTAACCTCACCCAAATCCCTGCTCCATTTTAGTTCACAAAATGTTATCACAGCCGAGTTGAGCTGGCTGCACACTTATGACCCTCAGAGCACCCAGACCAGTATGAGACAAACCAGCTGTGCCAAATCCTAAACTGAAGCCTTGCCATGGGGTTCATCTGTTTTAGATCAAAGGGTTATAGGGCAGCTCTCATTGGAAAGTGCTGGGAAAAGAGACCTTAAACCTTTTGATTCCCGCAGTCCTTCAACCTCCAGATAAATTAAAATATTTAATCAAAATCTAATGGCAGTGATCTTGTTTGTACGAATGCTTTATTATCCTGTGCATTTTAACCACAATCTGCCTGGTTCCTAATGCGACCTAAAGAACCAGTCGGCATTTATTACAAATGCAAGGCAGTAAGCTTCTGGCTCAGCAATTAATCACTGACATGGAGGAATTTCTTCTCTCCAGGTGGGGAACCCATCCAAAAACTAAGAAAAATAATCGGGCTAATTAATTCTTATCTGCAAAGAGCAATTAGATAAATGACCTAAAAACAGGCCTGTCACCCCTAGTGAGGCGCTCAGCTTCTAAATAGAATAATGTCTCTTTGCCAGGCCATCTCTGCAGTGAAATGGAGATCACAGAGAGGAAGGGGAAAAGACTGCATGTGGGGAGGGAATGGACTGATAGGGGAGTAGGTTAATTAGAGCTGAGACCAGCCATTGATATAAAAAAAAATTAAACCAAAGCTCTGCACTTGGGTAAGTTTGATATGATCCCATCACCTTCACAGCTATGCCTTTGTGTATCTGGAGGTACTAAAGAGAGTGAAGTCGTGTCTCCAAGCTACTTTTGAAGAGGAAAACCGCTCACCAGGCTTGTCTACCATTGTGTTGCATTTTACCCTGGTGAGTGGCATTCCTGGCACTGCAGCCTATTTATTAACTTTGAACCGCACAGCTCCAGCATAGAGCGATGGTGCTGAAGTGAGATACAGACTACCGTGTTTCAATTAATTTGTTCTGCTGGTCTTTTTTCAGTTTTAGTCAGGGAATGTGCAATGCGTAAGGCTTCATAAGTGAGCCAAATTAATCCAAGTAGCACAAGCAAGGAGGTGACAAAAGCATCTGCACATCAGACCTTTGGTCAACTGCATATCACCAGCAAAAGTCCTGTTGTCCTTTCAGATGTCTCATAGTCCATTAAAAGCCGGGGGGAAAAAAAAAAAAAGTGATAGAAAGAGGGGAGAAAGGCCTTTGGGGCAGTCTAATATTTGGAATAACATTGATTTTGCAGCCTCTCTGGGTTAGAAGGTTTCCTTTTTGAGAGGCACTGAGCAAGAACGTGAAACATCCTTTTTTTTGTGCATAAGAAGCCATCTTCTGAAAAAATGCTTCTCCCATGCTAGCACATCTTCCTTGCTCAGTGTGCAACCAGGTATTATTTCCCTGATCCTGCTGTTCTGCCTGCTTATATCATGACACTATGCCATTTCCGATGGCAGGAGACAAAGGGAGACACTGAAGTAATTGATTCAAGCTTATCTAAGTATTTACAGAAATAAGCCTAAATGACTAGACATAAAATACTACAGCAGTCAGATTAAGACAATCCACTCCAGTTATAGTTAATCAGGGCTTTAGCCTCCAAGGAGCTGATTTGAGACTAATAAAGTGTTTTCCATCTCCCAACCCCCATGTCAATCACATTCCTCCTTCCTTGGAGCCATTAGCACAATACCAAATACAAATGTAAATAACAAGTCTGCAGGTAGTTCATAGATTTGCTCTGTTTCTGTTTCCAAGATCCAAAGCCTCTTACAGTGAAAAAAATCACTACAAAGATCAGAGCTACAGATGTTTGTAACAGACCTTTGTCTCTGAAAACTTGTGCAACCAAGGTTCCTATAATTTATACAAAGCAGATGCCTGCTTATATGCTTTACTTAAAGCTGTCATGGTTCCTATGTTGAAGCACTTAACAATAAATTATAAGGACTAATGGATTAGATCAAGATGCATGAAAACGCTGTATTTATTCTTAAGAATGATATTTCACCTACAAAAAACTGTGAGGGTTTGGAGAAAAGAGATACATATTCCAGATAAGTACTTTGCTGCTTATATTGGCTGAAATGCGGCGGCACAACAAAAGCAACCATCTGTGTTTAAACACAAAGGCAGAGACAAGCAAGTCTGTGTCAGTTTGGATTTGTATTTCTTCGCAATGATGTTAACATGAGTTTTAAGGCAAAACAGAATCTACACGATGCCTAAGGATCCTTTTGTAAGATGGATGCTTGTGTTGAAGATGGACAGCTTAGACCCAAGCTTGAACTTTCACAGGACTGGGAATGTTCTGGGGAGAAAGCTTCTCTTTCTGCTTGCTGCAGAACTAGGGTTCATTGCCGAGCTTTTGTCTACTTGGTAAACCTTCAAAGTGTAAGGATGAATAGGTGTGAGATACGACTTTTTCTTGGATATATCAAACTGGACAAGGCTCCAGGCATGGGCTGTTGAGGATGGCAAACTGGAAGATTGCTCTTACAAATACCCTCCCTTCTCTTCTCAGTCTTTTTTTTTTTTTTTGGATAAGGTGCAGAAAAATTTTCAAGAATTTTACATTGCAATAAGAATGCAGTCCAGAGAAGACTTCCAGAAGAAACTGAAAACAGCAGTGGAAAGTCAAAAATGAACTGTGAAATCTGTGGACAAGTTAACATTTTCAGATAATGTTGTTGTTGTTTTTCCAAGAAATACCGGTGGCACATTCTTCAAAGTTTCCAATGAATGGATTGAAAAACAAGAATAAGAAGACAAAAGGAATTTCACTAGGAATGTAATTGAATTTAATTAAGAAACAAATCAAAATGGGGAAGTCCTCCCAACTGTACTTTTTTTTTTTTCTGCCAAAGTTCTTCCCTTCTGTTTCTGAGCCTACTCTAACATTCACAAGAAAAGCCAAACCAAGACCCATTCCTAACTTACCTAAAGTACATTGACTGCAAAATATTGGTAATATTCATGCCCACAGTAGATATTTAGAGGTACTTGGAATAGAAAACAATGGGGGCAGCTGGTATGTACGGGTTAGTCTTCAATCGTCTGCAAGGGTGTAATTTCCTCTAAGTGCAGTATAATGGTTTGAAGTTAAGAGAAATAACTTTTTTTTTTTTTTTCTTGTAACCAAGTCACTTATGTTTAATTTATACAGAAGTAGGTACGGCCTCCTTCAGCACCAGAGCATTGGGGTGTTTTTAATGAATAACTTATAAGGAACAGTCACCTGCTAACAGATCAGCCTCCCTTTTGTGTTTCATTCCAGTTTCATTAGTAAAGAAAAAAGGCCCTTGATTGGATTAATGGAAATAAAACCACAGGGACTAAATTATAAAGTATCCAGTGGTTATTTCTAGTAGCTCTTACTTGCAACTGGGGCCATGTTTTTATCATCTCAGGCTCAAATCTTTGTTATATAAATATGTCTGTCTTAGACTGGAACATGGAAAAGGTTTTGCTTTAGCAGAAACAGCATTTTGTCTTTCTGTCTTCAATGGTTCAGCTGAATAGCCTCTATTTTTATGGGTATCACCCCTACTGGATCACTGAGCTGCTGCGAGTGCCCTCATCAGAAACTTTTGGGTGGACTCACTGAGGTTGTTTGCTTTTCTCTCACCACAACTTTCTCCTCTTCATCTCTTTTCCCCATGATCACCGTCCAGCGTAGAGTTATTTTTGTTTATGTATTTATTTTTTTTTAATTGAAACTGCAATATCTGGAGGAGGCTACAGGCAGGACGCAGAGCCATATGCTCTGCCTAACTTATATAAACAGTGTCCTGGGTGACAGCCTTTCCTAGCCCATCTGCAGCTGCCAGGGATCCATTATTTTTCTGGTCCCTGGGGAGAAAAAGTTCTTGAGCATCATTACTCCTAGGCAAATGTAACTGACTCTACCATGCACCCTAATTTGCTTGCCATAATTATAGGTCGCTCACCCCCCTTTGCTATTTATAAACCCCTTTTATTTATTTTAGTACTTATCAATAATGAATGGAGGCTAGTGAATCATGGGGCTGTAATATTTAAATATTATGAAAATGCTAATAACAAGGTATCATAGGCAGCAGCACCCAGGTCTTATCAGCTGGTCAGATGCTCTATTAAGCAGCCAGTGAGGAGTTCAAGCAAATTGGTTATGTTAATGTCCTGTAGTACTTGGGGAAGATGAGGAGTTAGCAATTAATTTTTTTCTTCTTCTTCCCAGGCTGCAAGCCGACAGGGCAAATTTATATTCCTCCTATTCTATGGGACCCCAGCTCAGAAGGGGGGCAAGGTGGAAATGCAAGCGTCTACCAAGAGCTTTCTGAGATCTAATTGAATGGTGCAACTGCAAAACTGGTGGGACGCCAAAGAGGCAAGCAAGGAATAAGTAAATAAATATATAAATAAGCAAGCAAGCCCCACAACAATAGGAATGCAGCATTCTTCCCCATTCATTCAGCTGACAGTGCTTTTGCAACTTAAACCTGTTTTATTAATTATGTTTGACATTTCCTTAATTAGTTTCATTTACATCCCATCAGCCCCTACCAGACGATTGCCCCATACATCATTTCACCAGAGGACTGAGATGCCTACAGAATTACAAAAACACGTCCGCCCCTCCCTTCTCTTCTCCCCCACCCCCAGTCCTCAATAACTCATCACCGTATACTTCATGGATTTTGAGAATGAGTCCTTTCACCTGTGATGTTTCTTTAAAAACATACAGACATTTTGTCATCTTTTTAAAAGGATTATGACGTTTCCAGAGGAACATGATGCTGGACTAATTTTTTTATTTTGGTTCCAGGCAGAGTTTGCTTTGTTTTTCAGCTCCTATGTATCTTGACATTGACAAAATACGGACTTCAGTGAAGGATCCATTTATATGGACCCTGTCCTAGCTCCACTGAGCCCTGCTACCCTGCCCCAGTGCTTCCCTCAGATAGCTCTGCATACTCACTGTAGCTTCTTTTAATTTATAGGCGCGTTCCTGTTGTCCCCGTAGTTGCTATGCAGTTTTCTATGTATTGATTAATTTCCACAGAAGCATATGACAGATTTTTTGACAACTTTAGTAAGAATAAAAAGATTGGTTGGTTGGCTCATACCATTACTCTGATTTACTCTTTTGTGTCTTTGTCTTGCCTCTCCATCCAACCCTTCCTTAAGCTGACGTATGTGCTCTTGCTTTGCACCTTGAGTGGTCAGAGATAGGGCTACCATCAGAAGCCATTTTAAAGTATATAATATTTTAGTCTTAGCTGTGTCTATTGTGCATTGCTGTAAAAAGTGGTGAAACCAGGAGAGCCAGTACTTCAGGGTAAGGCATCTCAGAGATCTCCAGGCTAATGTAGATCTGAGGTGGTAAATCATAAATTATCATGAGGGTGACCAGGTGATTTGGGTCTGAAAGCTGCAAAACCAACACAACATGGCCCTGCATGAGAAGAACCGAGTCTCCAGCCCTGCGTGCCCAAGCCGAGAGCCACCCAGCAGGAGGCTGGACCCGCTGCACACTTTGGCTGTCAAATGCCTGCTGCCAAACCCGGCTCTTCTGTCCTGCACTCCGCACGACAGGACTGACTGTTCTTGACTGGGGTAAAGTGACAACCTGTTTTTGCTAATCCCAGAACGTGCTACCAGGAGCTGTCATTTCAGAGTCATCACACTCTCTGTTGATATCAGTGAAGTTAATCATGCAGAAGGAAAAAGCTTATATTAAAGCAGATAATTATTCCCCAGCTCCTTAATAACACATGCAAGGGAAAGTGATTCTCATTGTCTTGGCAAACTCTGATATTTCAGCACATTTTCCACTTAGTATTGACGTTCAGGCATATTCAGGCCCTTTCTCCTTTATGCTTCCTAGGTCAGGGTTGGTGCACTGGGCAGTGCACACAAAAAGAGAAGGGTTTCTCTCCATGGACTGCTGTCCTTCAGAGATGGAGCCCTCACACATTTTGTAACATTAAAAAAAATGGTACTATGGGAACTTATTGATTGTATGTAACCCGGTTGTCCGTGTTTCTTTGGAAATTCTTCTAGCTGAAAAGATAGCTGAGAAGTAGTCGTCTCTACCCAACAACGTATCCGTCCTCGTAAGAGCAGTCGGGATCTCTGTGTAACAGCATGGGGTAGGGATCTGCCAGCTCAAGCCTTCCCAACAAGTACCAGATGGACTTACAATCCCCAATAAAAGAAATATTCATGCAACATATGGATATATATTAACTAAAAGAAACACACTCAAAGAAATATTGATGTGCTTGCTTTCTCAGTGGGACTTATTTGCTAGGGCAAAGCCAGCTTCAGTGTCTCTTAACCACATTTCTCAGCCCTTTTGGCTGTGAGACCAGGTCATACAAAGCCAGGCAGATATTTCTGTGCATGCAACAAGATCCAGATGTTACAAATGCTCCTGGTCCTTTGTCCTTTCCAACCCTCATGCGGCTGGACCTAGCCCGGGTTATAGCCAACTGTCTCCTCAGCTTAAATTTGCCCAGAAATTTAAGCCTTTGCTTTAATAAAATTCTCCCAGCCCTTGATCCTCAGAGGAGAGGCAGAGGGTAGAAAATGGAGGAATAACTCTCACAGTTCACCTTAGAGGTTATTGCATCTGCACTTTGGGAACTAGCAGACATCAGGGCTGGAGTTCCACAGTTGGACTAGACATAGAGAAAAAATCTTGCAATTTGTTCTGAAACTAGAGAGATTTCATCCTATTTTGGAAGCTTTCCAGGTAAAAGCCATGCCTGGGACCCTATCCAGATTTTCTGCAAAGCAATGGCTGTTTCATTTCCAGATCATTTCAATCCTCAAGATCAAAGGGAGCCTGATTTTAAAAGCAGGAATTAAGTACTGGCGAAGAAGAAGGCAGTTTTAACTTTGCTGTAATCATGCATATGACTCGCAGAGGAGTTTAGTCAAAAAAGTTTGGGGGGTGGTTTTTGTTTTGTTGTTTGTCTCTTGCTTCATTCCTTTCCTTGTTCTCTCTTATCTTTGATCCGAGCATTTCCCCAAGACACTGTGAGAACACGGGTGTGAGAGGAATATGAAACAGATTGCAGGGAAAAGGTTGATAAGAAGCATTCAGTAGTTGCTGGTGTTTTTCTTTTTCAAGACTGTGGCTCAGAAGCAGTTCAGAGGAAATTTGGAGAGATGAAGACAGGGGATGAAATACACATCCCTGTGGGATCACAAACAGCCCTGGGTGTTGTTCTGCAGGCTCTTGCTTCACACAGTGGTTCTTTTTGAGCTAGGTTGGCTGCTTTTTAATAATGTCCTCTTCGGTCGTTGATGCTCTTTCATGGCACGTTAACCTCAAAGGGTTTAGATCATTTCCCAGCTTTCCTGTTTGGATTCCACTACACGCATATGAACACAAGTCCCAAACCCTGTGGTTCATTTATGCACTTTTAAAAACCACCACTAAAATAGTTCAGCAGATTTAACAGGTGCTGCTGGGGCTTCAGATATATCTGAAATAGCATCAAATGGTCAAAAGAAAAAAAATCAAAATATTTTTCTGTCACATGCTGTCATACATTGTCAGGGAACCTTGTGCTATAGCTGCAGTGAAGTTGAATCTGATTAAAAGATCAGCAAACAAGGCAGGTTGAGGGGAATTTGATCTCATCATTGCTATGCCTGGAAATACCTGTCATCTCCTAGGTTGTCCTGCATTGTGACACTCCTTCTTATCCAGTTTGCCCATGGACATTCATGGTGACATTCTGTGCAAGCAAAAGGGGAAAGAAACAAAAAAGACTTGATCCATTCCAATTTTATTTTCAAGTCCTGTATTATTATTCCTCTGAGATCAAGCCTAAACATAAATACCAATTATGAGAGCTACAGACAAATGAATAATTTGATGTAAAACAATCCTGCTTTATTCAAATGAGAGTAGAGGTGAAATTAGAGCTACGCAGGATATTATGTTAAAAAGCACACACACACACACAAAAAGAAAGAAAGCAAAATGTCTAATTTTAACATAGTGTTGTTATCTGTGATTAATGATTTCCGTGGGTGTATAACTCTTATGCAAAAATGCCATGTAATCATGTACATATTTGATTAAATAGCTTAATTTGTGTTCATTTAAAAAAAAATAAAATAAAGCCAAATAAGCTAGATAATGAGTGGGCGTGTTGTAGGAAAAGCAGATGGGATTTGAGGCACTAGCTGTGTTCAAAGGAAGCCACCAATTTCACTTCAAGAATATTTGCGTATGAAAGCTGATATTTTCTAGAAACATTCATGAGTAGAACACAGAGGGAAATTTTGCCAAATTTTGCTGTTTTTAATGAAGGCACACAGGGGAAAAAAAAAAAAAAAGTTCAGCTGAGCCTGGTTCAATGCGCGCTCCTTGGGAAGAGCATCTTTATTTATTTATTTTTCTATGTTTACTGGAAATGTTTTCTTTCTCCGAGTCAATTATACCTAAAGAATCCTTTTGTTTACATCTGAGCTTCTGACAACAACCTCCCCTTTCTTTGCCTTCACCTGTGGGATTAAATACTTATTTTTCATCACACAATAAAAAAAGACACCTCTCCAGACTAGAAATAATGGGATTTTTTTTTTTGTGGGTAAAGCTGTGTAAATCAGTGTCAAATGAATGGACAAAGCTTTAATGGGGCTAATAAACACATCCCTCTGTACTGAGCAAAGGGAATTTTTATGAAAATGATCAAATAAAGTAATAAAAAAGAAGGGGCTTCCCCTCTGGGTTTATGAGCTCTCTCGTTACACATTGTGTATGACACACTGACTGACAGAATATATGATGGACTGTCATACATTGCAGAACGACTTCAATTAGGATGATAAGATGACAAGTTCCCATAGTTCATATCTGGGCTGGTTGTGTTTGTTTTTTTTAACAGGGCTCTCACTTTGACCTCTTTCTTTCTAATGTTTGATACGAAATTTAAGGGGCCAGTTGAGGTCAGAGGAGACAAAATATGACTTATGTTGGGGGTGGGAGAGGAGGGCTATTTGCTTCTTTGTTTGTTCTTCTATCCATGGGTAGGATCCTGTAATTCAGTATATGACTCATTATTAAAAATAATTAATGCCAACAGTTCAACCCACATGCACAACTCCAGAATAACAAACCAGCAAGTGCAGCCTGCCGCTCACAAACAACTGCAAAAATCACACAACCTACAAGCAAATAAGGAGGCACATCAGACAACACGACACACAAGCCAGCATCCACAAGTGTCACTGTGAATTGCTTTATACTGCCTAGTCCTCTGTGTAGGATGACAGGGTCAGAAATACCTTTATTTCCACAAGAAAGAAGCTGACTTCAGGCCCATCAAGACAAACTGGAAGAAGCAGAACACCAACATAATTTGTGGTTAGTTCTGGGATTGTCCAGCTAAAAAGCTGTCTCTGAGTTCTCAGTGGCTGAAAGCTGCAAAGCCTTTGGCTTGAGACACGTAGGAAATTCTGCTTGGAGAAGGAGTTGCATCTCAGATGGATGTCCAGGTAGTACAGCTGGCATTTTGAACCTCAGGGAAAAAATAAACAAACAAACAAACAAACAAATAAATAAATAAATTTTTAACAGGTAAAACTTGTAAGTAGTTAGAATTTTAATGAAGGTTTTAAGATTCTGGGAAAGTTCACATATATAAAAAAAAAAAAAAAGTTCTATAAGGCCTTCCTTTACGTGTATGTTAGAGTTTTTTAAATGAGTATGTTCCAACAGTCATCAAGAGCAAACATTGCTCTTGTTGGACCTACCTATAACAATACTGGGTCAGGATCAATCTCAGACTCTCAGACTGCTTCTTCTGTGGCAGCTATAAAATAGACAGAATGAAGATGGAAAGCTATTCATCCTCTACAGGACAAAGTGGGCTCCATGATAGCACTGATCCCCGAGACCATCATCTCCTGACCCCAGGGATAATCTGGCCAGACAGCATTGCCTCATCTGCGCAGAATTTGACCCAAGCATTTTACATTGTGGCATGATTTGAGACAGTCCACCAGCCTACAAAAGGGAAATGTTTTCCAGTAGAAGATCAAATATTTTCCAGGTGGTCTATTCTGCAGATTCAGCATTATTGCAAAAGATTTGCCTTCAAGTAAAAAAAAAAAAAAAAAATTGCTTGTATACGGGTCTCAGAAGCAAATCAGTAAGTGGAAAGAGCAGAATAATGGAAGCATTTATCACTGAACAAAGATGCAGGTTTGGTTTGCATACATTCAGGTGGGAATGACTCTGACTTTGAAGAATGGCACATGTCACGATATAGCCATACAAAAGAATATAACTCAAACGTGACAAAAAAGAAAAGCCTTACTAGGTAGGAACAGAATAGCAAAACTCACTTCACTTCTCCATAGCTCTCATAAGCCACAAATATCAGTATTTACCAGGAAGAATTTCCTTGGCATCTACTTCTTGGGATAAATCGAGGTCTAAATCTAGACTAAAGTGCCCAGAAGCTCCTAGTGAAGGAGAAAAAGAGAAGAATAAAGGGGAAAAATTCAGCTGAGTTTAATCTGAACAGTGTATCCATCACCAAAAATGATACAAATCAGCTATTACTGGATCATGCAAAAGCAACTCCACTACCTGTGATCCTTCCTTTGCTTTCTAAACCTCTTTTCAGCCCAGCCTAATGAATTGTCAGAACTGTCAGACAGCTCCAAGGAATGACAAATGTCTATGATTTGCTGCTGCTGCTGCTACTTTGCTGAAAACACCTGATGTATATAGTCTTGAAATCCTCTGTTTTGTGTTACAGGCAAGGGTAAGCTGAAGGAATTGGTGTACGTGTGGAGTTATTTTCTTTCATTTTACGTATATGTAGCCTAATTAAAAGAATATGATAAAAGAAATTCCCATACCAAGAAACCACTGAAAGGAGGCAGAAGATATAACCTTAGCTGTGGTCCATTTTGAGCATTTTACAATTCCATATTTAGCTATATGATTTTATGTTATGTATAATAATCGTCTGTTACCCAACATAAACATACAATGATATATCCCTATACTTGTATGACATTTTCTTCATCAAGATTATAGATAGTAAAACACAAAGCTTTCTAACTCCACAAAGAATTTTTTGACAGACAATAAGATCAATCAAATAATTAATTTGACAAATATCAGAGTTTGAGTTATACAGGCTCCAAACATTTATTAACTTGCAGCCAGATTCTGTGAACATTTGTCATTGACTTAAATGGGTCTAAGATTTCACTTCTTGACGAGTGACAGGCCCTGATGGGTATTTAGTCATTTCTGCTATACCAGATTGGCACTGTACTTAATACATTTGCTAATTCTGTCATAGAGCTTACTCTCTATAACATTCCCCTGCACCTTCCCTGAAGAAATTCTTGTGAATCTGTCCTTTGAATAACACACACACAGACAAAAATATAGTTTTGGAAAACAGACAGTGCGATTCTTTTGCTTAATTAGTCACTTGTCCAGCACTGAAATACATTTAGAAAATGTTTTTGTTGACTAGAGAACAGTTTTCACTGCTTTGGTGCTAGTCAGAAGATATTTTCAAGATCAGCTCCCAGGCAGTCAGGTCAGTTGTATGACATTATGAGAGAGAACCTTCATTATGTGAGTACCACATAGATGATAGCCACAAACATAGTGTTATTCTTGAAGGAAATGGACACCAGGAACCTGATCTGAGTAAAATTAGGAGGGTCACAAATTGGGTCCCTCAGCTGAAAGAAGAAGAAATAAGGTCCTGGAAAGCTGATCCATCTGCATCAGTGAAGGAAAAATGTGGATCATTCCTCTTACTATCACAGAGTGAGGTCTATTGTCATAGAGCGAGCTACTTGTGGTGCTGGTCCAGACTCAAAGGGCTGCTAAAACTAGGAACCTTAATGAGAACTATGAGGACATTCTGTCTTTTCAAACCACTCCGTGAGTCTCCCCATTTTACAACCAGAGAACTGGGGCACAGAGGAAACAGCTTGAGACTTCCAGGGTATCAGTTTGCTGGAACCTATTGAAATCAAGAGAAATCAAGACTTTAAACAAGGGTTAAATCCAAATAATCTGGAGAATTTGATCTAATAGGCTTTGCTCTTGGAGGTCAATTGCAATAAACCAGCAGGTAGAAAACAGGTCCCCGGAATATTAAGTGGATGCCTAATACTGGGGTAATACACCCTCTCCATTATGAACAGACATGTTCTCAGGCCAAAATGCTTGCCTCAGTGAAGATACTGGGTTATGGTCACCCCACAGTGTCACAGCAAAAGCACTTTGATGGGACTATCTGAGGATCTTGCAGGACATCTGCACTGGAGGATAACAAAGGAGGTACAGTGCTTGCTCAGCAATGAGAGCTGAGCTCCCACACACAGCCACAACAAAGGGCAGGAGGCAGCTCTGAGATACACTGCTGGTCCCATAGATGCACTACAAATGAAGATGTGTATATCCAGACAGGAGGAATAATGAGAAATAAATGCGAAAGGGATTACTGGATTCCTCTCATAGATTAACTCTGGTTTGACAATGGTTGGGGTTTGGGAACTCCTCTATGATTTAAGAATAAGAATTCCTCTCTAAGTGGCTTAAAACTCACTGCTATATCATCACTTGCTGTTGTCAAATAAATAATCATGCGAAATCAGCTGCAGAGAAAAGTCTCCTGTAGAACTGAGTTCATGCATGACATATGATATATCTTTTCAAAGGAACAGATACATCTTTCTTACAGCCAGCATGAAGCTTCCTTCACT
Organism: Anser anser; assembly: GCF_964211835.1. Taxonomy (NCBI): domain Eukaryota; kingdom Metazoa; phylum Chordata; class Aves; order Anseriformes; family Anatidae; genus Anser; species Anser anser. The sequence goes on from NC_139730.1 coordinate 5,998,236, forward strand.
GCACCTTCCCTCCCATCCAAATCACCTCAAATAAATGTGAGTTCTGCTGTGTTCACAGTAATTCCTTCATTTTTAAACACATAATGGAAATGTATAACTAGTCCTCATAAAAATTTATATCTCAATTCATCCCTTTAATTTATAACAGGCCCTCCAGGCAGTTATTATTCAAACATTAATAAAATGCCTATGGATCACCAAAAGCATCAATTTTCACATTCACCTCCCCTTCTATTTGTACATATATAAAGCCAGATTAGAGTTAATGCCACTTCTGTGTCTAACAACAATTACGTCTTTAATAAGATAGGAACAAATGATATATTATCTTAATCATGTTAGGAATTTGAGTTCTTTTCATGAAACAAAGTTGAATTTTTTATGTCCTTTGTGACAATTGTTACTTAACAGCCTATATGTTTGGATATTGCAGTTTATGCAAATGTTCATGTTCTATAAATTTTAGATTTATCTCCATTTATCATTCTGCATGTTCGAATATAGAGACATTATGGTTTAGCATGTGACTCTGCACACAGTCTAAAATATGATTTGGACACCTTTCATTTATTTATATCACAGAGAAAAGGATGGAGGGGGGAAAATAGCTAGCGTAGGGGCTAGATCCTCAACTTCTATAAAGCGATATACTTAGCAAAGCTACATCTCACCACACTGACATAAATCCATCTGAGAATTTGATCTTTCATTTGTTAACAGTTGAATTTTAAAGGATTTAAAAGTGTATAAGGCAACCCAGGCTTCATTCTCTGTTCTAAAAGCTGTCGCCAGCTCATTGCATGTCACATTGTAAAAACTCTTACTCATGAGAGTAATTATTGCTAATATGAGCTCTATTATAGAGAGACTAGGAGATAACTTGCATGCAGAATGGTTTTTCGTTTGAAACACATTTAGGAGGAGCAATGATGATTAGGGACATAAAGATACGTAGGAAAGAATTCTTTTTTTTTTCTTTTTTTTTCTTTTTTTTTATATTGAATTTTGAAGCCAGTGGAATTCGGTGAAGAAAGTGAGAAACATAGATGCTAGGCCCATATTTTGGTTCTGTGTAAATCACTACAGTTGTGTTGACACCCAAGAAACAGCATCAATTTATGTCATCTAAGAAACTAGCCCTTTGCATGGCCATCAAAGGAAAACAGCAGCGACAACAACAAAACACTCTAAGCTGAGTGTTAGATTTATTTTTGGACTTTGCTTGTGCTAATTACCAGTGGTGTTCTGGATGGGTGCTAAGCTAAGGAGAAATTACCAGGAATGGAGATGGTTTCATTATGGTTTTCATTATGGTTTCTTTCCACAGGTAAACATAGTATATAGGCAAGAATTCTGTTCTACCACCTTCACATGGAAACTGTATTTGTAGCAGCTTTGCAACCAGGCATTAGCTGCCTAGGAAAGCTGTCTGCCTTAAAGAGTTTGCAGCATTGATCTGGAAGATTTTATTGCAGCGTCTCCCACCCATGCCCACGGGACGCTCCCCTTCATTCACGAAGGTACTCTCTCCAATTCCCAAGCACTGCAGAAAATGCTGATGAAGACTCAGGGAGGGACCAAAACTAAAGTGAACCCCATTAAGACAGGAGCTGCCTTCCTGTGTGTTTCATTATTAATACTTAGTTCAATTACTCTGATTTCTTCTGTTGATGAATTAGTAGCACCAGTACCAAGTCCCTGGCTGATACCCATTTGTCTTTGCTTATAAGTGCTAATGTGATCCTGTTCCTTTAAAATCAAACTCCTGCTGCAGTCACTTTACGTCTTTGCAACACTAACTGTCTTTTCACTAATTGGTTCTGTGTAAATGAAACAAGCTGAAAAACACTGTGGCACCAATAAATATTAATAAGTTATTGTTTGTTTTCTTTACCTTGCTTATGAATTCATACAAAGACAGTGCTAAGACATTAACTCCAGTCTATTAATTGCCACCTGATAATTGCCACCTGATACTTTTCTCCTGGATAATTAGGTACCCATTAGTTCTAATCAAGTAGTTACTTAATTATTGCAGTAATTAGTCTAATGGACTAGCAAATTGAAGCTTTATCACTTTTGGATACTTAATGTTCCTGACAGAGTACTTCACAAGTGTCAGGGTTCCTGATTCAGCAACCTGCTGTCTATGAACCCCCTGCTGCCACTTCCACCCCACCCACGCTGCTCCCCAGCCTCTTGCTGAAACAACTCTGATTGTCGAAGCCAGAGGCAACATAAGTTTGAGTCCTTCTTCCTTCTCGTTCCCCTTGCCACCCCTGTCTATGCCTCCCCTCCTGTGCTCTTACTGCTCGGCTCATTCCACACCAAAAGAACTTTGTTGGGAAATTAAATAACATCTTGGCATGGAGATCACATGCATTAGACTGTATGGCAGCGTGATTCAAAGGAAGGAGCTAATGTTGGCAGGTGTGGGAAGAAAAAAGCAACTGTGAGGGGAGAAATAATAAAGAGCATTCATGAATACTCAAACACAGCCAGGCTTGGAAAGAAAAAGAGAGAGGAGCAAAGACAACTGGTGGTAAATGAAGGCATGGCTCCAAGGTCTGGGACTGGTAATAGGTCTCTCTTTCATCTTTGAATAAGAGATGTGAATCTAACAGAGATTTTTACTGAATAAATCCTGGGGTCATTTCTGCCCATGGACTCTGTAGCACAGAGTTGGTGGACAAGAGACCACTAGCATTTCTCTGGTCTATATTTTTATGATTAATTTCATACTTAATTCTGAAGGGCTGTCAATCCTACTCCTAACACTTCCATGATATTCAGTTCAGAAAGGGCATGTGAAATGCCATCCTCCTGCTGCTTTCCACGTACTGGTCCATACGTTGTCTTTGTGGATCATGATTTCTTTTGGATCTTAGTGTTTTTGAGATAGGCACAGGCATTTAGGAGCATCACAGCATTAAATGTGGATTTCTGTCTCCCATTGATCATCTGATCCAGATTCTCCCAAGCCTTTTCATGTCAGATTTGTATTAGAATTGATCATCAAGCCCTTTGGCAAGTGTCATCTGCCCCAGGCGTTGCAATGTGTACCGTATAAAAGCTCGTTGTACTGGGAAAGGGAGAGGGAGGGGGAACAGAATTGATCCTGCACAGAAATAAAGAGGTTAATTCCATTCAATAATGCTTGACAACTTGCTAATGGTAAAACTACTTCACATATGTGGTAAGATTATGTATTCTGAAATAGATGTATTTGTCTTTCTTGATCGGATATCTGATGTTTCCATTACTGCTAACTCTGTAGCACAGTCTGGGGCTTTGTCCAGAGAAAGGCTCCAGAACATGACGTGATTGATTTCTGCTGGAGGGTGCTGGGTTTCCAACCAGCCAGGTACCTGGGTTTGTTTTTACGGATAGGAAGGTACAAGCTGGTGACTGGTTTTTGACCTACTGTGGAACTAGAACAAGGAGAAGTTGTGCACTGGATTAGACTCCTCTTATGCTTCAAAATCTATATAATTTAGGTTATCACAGAGAGACCAGAGTCCCCTAGTCAGCCATGTAACACATATTCATAAGCCAAAACATATCCCTTACTGCAGTATCCTCACAAATGTCAGAATTTTATTTACTTATTGAATTTTCCTCAGTAAGTTCATATTATCAGAACTGAGAAGCCAACAGTTTTCTGGGGAAGCATAAATAAATTCTCCTAATTCTTCTTACTATACAAAAAGAAGTTCCTTTTTCAGTTACTTTACACTCTTACCCAAAATACTCAGACCACGATAAAGAGGTCACTAGCTCATGAGATTTCTGCCATAGCTCCATGTGCATCCATCACAACTGTATGTGAATGCTCGTTTACTCTGAAGTTACTCTTTAGGTAACAGCCAATAAAACCTTATGCTGCTATTGAGAAATCAAACCACAGAACTGCTTAAACACCTGTGTGAGGCCACTGAGCAATAACAGTCCCATGCACTCAAAGCAAAATTAGGCAAAGTGTACTTGGCCCATTAAGAAAACATATTGCTTGAAATTACAGTGCCTCAGGATGCCTGGATCCTGCTCCTGGTGCTGGCTCCATCGGATAGTTCTGCCAGCCCTACTCAGCATGGGACCTGTATTGACCTGAGTTCAAGTACCTGAAACCACTGTCTCTGTTGAAGGCTCCAAGTGGCAGAAATTTACCATGGATAACCTTGTCTGACCTCCCAGAACAGCTCATACTTCTCTGTCCTGCTGTGACAAAACTTGGTCCAAATTTGTACCCAAAATGAGGGTGATGGCAGAGGGGCAACAGGTCTGGGGGGATCCATCCAGGGGTCTCATGCATGCTGTGCCTGTGCCAGGGCTATAGAGAGACCGTCTGTCTCCAGTACTATTGATCCAGCACAAGAACTAAATTCATTTTAAGGATGCTGAGAGAGAACGAGAAAACTATATGTGACAGATGTTAGTCACGTTGCTTAATGTACTACTTGAAGGTGTTCAGATGCTCTGGTGATGAGGGTGCTAATAAAACCAATGCAGAATAGAGTGAAACGGGCTAAGAAAGGATTTTTAGCTTTAGAAAGCTAAAAAGGCTTTTTAGCTTGAGGGTGGATTAAATGTCATACTATCCACGTCATCAATTTTCCCTCTGGATTTGACTTTGAAGCACTTGTGCAGTTCTTCAGCAATGACACAGCAACAAGAAAATTAGAAGACAAACTGAGAATACCTTTTTTGTTGGAAATACCAGGAGAAACTGTCCAATGATTATTGAGAGAGGGAGATGTAGAACTCATTAAGGCAAGATTGCTTGGAAAGCTTATGATGGTGTTTCGTGCAAAAGAAAAGTGGAAAAAAGAAGCATAAAGAAGCAAAATCCTTAGCACCCTTTCCCTATCTTTCTCTGTGCACTTTCTAGCACTTCAGTTCACAGGCTCAGTAGGCAATCAATTTTAGCTTGTAACAATTCAGCAGTTTAAGATCTCCATAACAGTTTGGACCACTGCTGTTCAATGGGCTGCACAGCTTATGGAAAAGCCTGCGTGTTGTTCTGGGGAGAGGTAAGCACAAAGGGAAGGAAGAATCAGGGAGGCGAGCTGCTTCCAATTTGTCTATCCAAATCTAAGATGCATTTATGGGATGTGAGTTATTATTGAAAAGATCTTAGTCTTCATCTCTTTGAGGAGTTCCTTGAGCACTTCTTTTATACTTTTCATCATTTTCTTGCTTTTGTACACATGGAAAAAATGCCAGCCCAGAGAATACAGGGGATAAGACAGATCAAAGACAATTGTTCAGCCTTCTGCCACTGAGTAAAGAAGGGTTGTTTGCCTGTGTGGGAAAGTGAGTAGCTAAAGGGTGACATACAGAATGCAATGTGCATCCTCATGAGCACTTCTGGCAAACATAAAGTGCAAGATACCTTGCACAAACGTAATAGGAATTTGCCCTAAGGGAGACCAAAGTGTTACTGAGGTGTAGCTAATTCACAGTAAGTCTGGTCCTTGCTCCCATCTCCTGACTGCCACAAGGGGCTACATCCTAGGTCCTGCTGATGAGAAGAGCTTGGTACCCAAGAATTTCAGAGGAGCCTGAGGTGGAGTTTGGAAAGCCACTCCCAGCCATAATTTCATCCTTCTGGCATACCTGGACAGAGAGGTGGGAGTATGAGAGAAATGTTACAAAACTCATGCCCCAGGAAATGCAGCACTGGCCAGAGGGAAGAGAAGTGAATGTCTGGGCCACCTTTCATTGCTGTATGCCAGCCTCATTGGGCTTCTGTAGCTGGCCTTTGCTAAAGTTTAACAATATGTAAATGGGTAAAAAATTATCTGGTAAAAAATTATCTGGCTCTACTTTCTCATTCTGGTATTGGGGGGAATCCAGGTGAAGTAAGCACCAAATGCTCAAATTCAGTTCACCCTCTTGGACATCTGTCTTCTGTCACCCCAGTGCAGAAAAGCCTGGTAGGTGCCCGTTTGGCCATGTCCCCTATCAACTGCTGCAAGGGATTTGTGGTGTCTTCTTTAGCAACATGCACATCAACAGCACAACCAGCACAGTTGTCCAAGTCCGTACCAGCACCCCAGAAACAGCCTGGGGGACTTGGACGTCCTCTCATGTCCTAACACAGCAAGTAATCTGCTTCCCTTCTAATATGACTTTTTCATCCTTATTTTGATGGTCCTAATATAGATCCAAGATAATCTCAGGGTAAGAATGAGGAGGGACTGATCATTCTAAGTTTGGGCATATAGATGTTTGAACCCCTGGACTGGAGGATCTTTGTTTTTTGTTGTGATTTTGTTTTTTTGCAGGTTCTTCTCAGCTGCTTGTCAGACTGGGCCATGATGAAACTCAACATCTTGCAGAGACATAAAATGGAAAACAGGCAACTCATCAGAAAAGTAGCAGCTGTTTTACACCATCACAAAACAAAATCATCATACACTAAAAACTAGATTTAGCAGTTTAAAAGAGCTGCTAAAACAAAATTAGCTGGAGACAACAGCGCGGTTTTGTAACTGACAGTGCTTCACTCAAACGCCCTAATTCATGTAAAAACAACTTAGGAAACATTAAACGGATGAAGCTTTTGGAAAGGGGAAGAGCACTCAGACTTTCAATAGATGCTTAGGAAGAACACGCAGATTTATTACATCTTTTTTTTTTTCTTTTACGAATTTTAAATAAGCATTGTGTCAAAACTGCCACCTCTTAAATAACAATGATGCTACAGTCCTCCTGACAGAGGGAGACACCAGCTTTTATAGGCAAGTCATTTGTATTTATTGCAGGCTGAAAGCCAGTAAAAAGGTTGTACAAAACTTCAATGGGAAATGAGATGGAATAAGAAGGCCTTGAGCACTTGGGGTCATCAAACACTTCAATAACTGGGTATGGCTGTTCATACAACCATAAGTTCATACACATGGAGAGGATATAAAGACCCAACTGCCTTATGAATGGGCTTTCTGTTGCCTTCTCATATGCATACACGATCAGCGCTAGATACAGGTGGAACACGAGCTTTCCTTTGGCCCAGCTGTATTCCCCACTGAGGATAAAAATTTCCCTGTGATGTAGATACATTCTGCCAATAACCAACACAACTTATGAAGGTTAGAAATTTGCCTGGCAAGAGATTTAACTAAGCCTATTACTACCAGGGGGTATGTGGCTTGACCAGAGGTCTGTCATCTAGGAGTCATAAAAGGGTGAATCTTAATTTTTTGGGACTAGATTTAAGTTGTCCATATGATTATTAGGACAATAATTTGTTTTGTTTATTTATCTATATTTTATCCCAGATCAGCCTAATTTTAGTCTCTGGTACATTTTGCCTGCCTGTGGAATGGGCACAACTCCACAATCCTTAACCGTCTCTGTGGGTTTTGTAAAGTTAATATCTGGAAATAGCTTGGAAGGTTAGTAGTAATACATATGTGTCAAGAAGGGAATATTGCCACTGACAGTAATAGCAGTTATGATTGTTTAGATGTAATCCACATGCTTTTCAATAGACTCAAGTCTCTGACAGCTCTTTTACCAACCTGAGTTTCTGGGAGCGTGTACAGCACTCCACAAAGCAGCCTTGCTCTGGCAGGGGTGCTTCCACGTCTCTCACGGTGGCAAGTCCCTTCACCCTCCGTGTCTTAGGAGAATCTCCCATCACATCCCATCAAACTGCTGCCTGAGAAGCAATTTTGGGCTGGATATTGCATAAAGGAGGGATAAAGTTTAAGCTGAGGTCTGGCTATTTGTTCTGTGCAGACAGGTTGTGGCCCTGGTCTTTTGTCTTCAAATAAATTGCAGGGGTGAAAGCATAAAAAATGCCCCATTCTTCAAGGGTATTTTTATTTAGATCCCACTCTTCAAAAGACTATATATAGATGTAGAAGTCGAGGTGCAATCCGAAGTTTGGAAAGTTACAGACTCATACAGACAGCTTCTGATGGATCTGAATTTTTCAGCTAAAGAACATCTCTGCTCTTGACCTGAGACCTAGATTTCACATTTCAGGAATTAAATGAGCATCATTTTCTAAAAGACATTAGACCAAGGCTGGCCTATCCAAAATATGGCTTCAGGATTTAGATGAAGACATTGTCATGTCAAGGAGACTTAAAAACTGACATGTCTTTTTTTCTGTTGAAAAGCCAGCCCTAGTTTGTTATACCACATTGTGGCTTGTTATGTGCAGGAGGCAAAGGAAAAGTGGAAGTTGTTTTGGATTTAACATCTCTTATAGGATTGTCTGCAGTAACAGGGCATAAGGCTCAGTGACCTAGATGATCTGGCCTTGTCTTATATTACTCTCTTCCCAATTTATCCTAAGACTGTGCCAAAAACCTGCCAAAATATAAGGGAAATGTGTGTGACCCCTGCCAAACAGAGAAGCCTCTGGCTCTGAGATACCTCAGATGTTTTGATTAGACTGAAGGAGCTGAACCTGAAAATAGGGGAGTGTGAAACAAAAGGAAGACTATTTCCTACCTGCTGCTGCAGGGCTGGGAATTGTGCATGAACACTTGTCCTGCTCCTTCCATACAGGCATCCTGATTTTCTCAAGAAAGTATTCAGCCTGCTTTAAAAAGATAAAAATATTTAAAATAAAATAAAATAAAATAAAATAAAATAAAATAAAATAAAATAAAATAAAATAAAATAAAATAAAATAAAATAAAATAAAATAAAATAAAATAAAATAAAATAGTAGAAATTGTGATGAGGGCAAGGAGATGAGAGCCTCATCCCACAAATGGGCCATATTCAGCCCTTCCAGAAGATGGATGGCCACTCCAGCCACCCAGATGCACCACTGCTGCAGCTCTGGGGGCATGAACAGAGGACCTTGAGGCAAGCAAGGCGCAAAGCCAGTGGGGAGATTGACTGATCTTGTTTCGGATCAGATGGATGGCTCTAAATGACCTGTTAAGACGTTCTCTGAGCCCTGAGCCACAACATTAAGAGCCAAGACACCACTAGCACTTCTGAAGTAGTTATTAGTGACTGAAGTAGCACTTGTCAACTGCGACTTCAGTTTCAAGTAATAGTTTAACAGCATCAACTTGAAGAAAGGTTATATCTCTGTGTGTCTGGTGTGCTGCTGACACTTAAAGGAAATAATTGGTAGACTTGGAGCAGGGGCAGACACCAGTGGTAGAACAGGAGAGGAGGTTGGATACTCGAAGCAAAACTTCAACAATTTTGCGTGAAACAAGAGCCAGGAATCCATCCTAGGCTCTGGCATAAAAAGCAGGAGGAAGCTGTAACCCAACCTGCAGAAAAAGCTCCGCTTCCCAGCCGCAAGCTGTGCTGCTGTGCCGTTTAAAGGCTCATCTACAGCTGCAGGCTGCAGCCCTGTCCCACCGAGAGGACAAAAACATGTTGCCCCTTGCAGTTCTTGGCTGGCTTTTTGGAAAGCACATGTAATGCAATCTCCAGCTGATTTTTGGCTTCAGGACAGCAAAGCCCAAGAGAAAGTGTATGTGTATGTGTGCATGTGTGCTGGGGAAGAGAAGACAGGAAATCATCTGGAATGAAGTGCTCAGTCTCATTTTACCTGTAGCTTGGCTGTGTGACTCCAAAATAGAGGAATTAGCATGCAAATCCAGCAGTCCCTGGGCTGTCATCGCCTTCCAATTAGCTGCATTTGATTTCAGTGGGCACTGATGGATTGTGTCAGCAGGTGAGGCAGGATGTCTGAAAGGTGCTCTGGCTGCCATGGGCAGGAGAGGGCCGTGTGTGTGCCTGTTTTTCCCTGGTGCTGGTTGCTGGAATGATGCTGGCCTGCCAGAATAAAAGCACCACTGATGCTCACTGGCTGGAGGAACTGACTGACTCTGATCCTGGTGATCCTGTGTTTCTGCGGGCAGTGTGACAAAGTCAGAGCAGAGCAACTGAGGCCAGGTGAGCTCGCCCACCAGTTGGCCAGAGCAAAGTCTGGGTGTTTCAGACACCCAGTCTGAAGCAGTTACTGCTGGTTACTGTCCCATACTGTTCCCCTACGGCCAGTTAAACCATTTTTCTAATGCATGTTGTTTATCACCTGTATCGCATGAGGTACCCCAGAGTACCCTTTAGAGAGGTTATGAAGATGCTGTGCTTGGTCCTGATGAAATAGGAAATCTTGTTGTCATCCCTGGGAATGCACAAGCAAAACCAAAACAAGCAAAATACAGCTGCAGCCAGGGAAGAGGAGCTTTGCAAACACACCTCTTGCCCTCAAAAGGAGACGGTGTGTATGTTCTAGCCAGCCATCCTGAGAAGGTAAAGGGGCTCTGGCTCCTCGACTGCTCCTAAGACCCGTTCCTGAGTAGAGACAGCAATGTTTCAGCAGACCAAGCTGCAGTTGTAGGGTGTGTGAGAGTCAGAAGAGTGCCTCTGAAGTGAAGAGTAGCTTGTGTTTAGTGAAACTGAGGAACTGCCATGAGAAAAGAGCTGCCAGGGGAATGAAGCCAAGACAGCTCTGACTTGGTCACACTAATAAGTTAGGGAAATTACATTTACAGAACAATTTTAAAACACAGGCATGTGATCCAATTTGTCCAGAAAAGGGGATGTTTCCACAGATAATAGGCAAGCAGTTCCAATCCTCTGTAAGAGTTTTAGTTTAGTAGAGGGTCAGAAAATTCAACATCTTTTCTGTTTGTTATAAGTAAAACTCAGAAAGACATAGACACATTCTGCATGCAATAAATTAGAGGAATTAGAACAAGTTGAAGAAATCATTCACATTAGAAGTTTTAGTAACAGTAAGTGTGGGCTGCAGGTCATGACAGAACTAAGATGAGGCAAGCAGGATTTTGTGGAGTGAAAATTAGAAATTCATGGTCAGCTTAAGATGATGGCTCACCATGCATGAGTAAATGTCAAAGGCACTGCCTGAAATTTTACTTTTGGACAAAAGAAAATAAATTTGGAGTAGACTTGTGAGTCATTGTCATAGCAATGGTGATTGAGTTTGTATATGCAGACAAGGTTGCCTAGAGAAGACTATGGGAGCAGAAAAGAAAGAGACTAAGGATTAATATCTGCAAAGCCAACACAGAACTGGAAGGTGGGGATGATGATGAGGGGCCTTCAGTCAACAAGGGCAGCATCGACACAGAACTGAGTCACAGATGCCCAGAAAAACAGAATTCAAAAAGTAAGCAATGATGTCAAAAGTGGCTGATGGTTCAAGAGGCTGAGGGTGGCATTCTGCCACCAGGTTTTGTCCAAGAAGAAACACGGAAAGATTTTTTGAGAGCTATTTCTGTGGGATGTAAGGTTGGGTGCACAGGACAGAGGAGGTGGAGAAAGGATATTGAGCAAGCCTAGAGAGGTAAGGGAGCAAGGTCTCCAGAGAGGCAAACACAGACAAGGAGAAATGCTTACAGATTGAAGGAATAAAGCATTGAGCTGTGAGACCTGCTGAAGAGAGAATGGTGAAAGGTTTTGGGAGTATGAGGAAGGAAATGAGAAGGGAAAATAAAGATGAAGAGATGAAATTAGACTTCTGGGTTATAAGGGTTAAAAAAAAAAAAAAAGGAAGAAAAATGTTTGTGACTGTAATGACAAAAGGAGGAAAAAGAGAAAAACAACCTGATTCAATTTTCTCATCAGAGAAATCAGCAAGAGCCTGTACACTGCTACAGACAAAGACAAAAAGGGGAAAGTTGAGGAAGAAGTCGAAAATGTGGTTGGAAGAAGTCATGAGAGACTGGGACCAGGGTTGGAGGAGGGGAAGAGAGAGGACATTGCCAGGAAAGAGGAGACAAATGGCTCTGATGTGGGTGAGAAAGTGAAGCAGAAATGGACCAGATAACTGTACCAAAGGAGGGCCAGGATAGGATAACCTTGTGGAGGATCCCAGCAGCAGATGAGATCCCAGCTCCATCCTGACCTGCAAAAAGGGCATTGAATTTAACCTAAAAGCAAAGGATGGTGAGGAAAGAATTCAAGCTACAGTTAATAACAACTTACTGTTTAACTATAGCAATAATAACGATGGTACTTCAAGCTATACATCATCTGTTTCTGCTGGTTTTGATTACTTTAAAACAGAGCGTGCCAAAGAAGCTTAGGAGAGCACTGCCACCTTTGGCACCTGCCCCAAATCAGGCCTGCAAATCCTACCCGTGTCTCACTCAGATTGAGAGCTTCTGTCCTTGAAATGTTAAACTCATTATCTGGGAGGTGTGGACAGTCTTGTGTCTCACAGCACTGGGAAGAAATTTGACATGAGTATGTCACAGGAGGGGGAAAAAAAAAAAGAAAAAAAAAACTTGAGAAATGTTGAGAGCGTGTGTATTTTTGGCAGAGGATACTAGCCAGACTTGTCAGCTGATAGCATCCATAGAGCTGGAAGACTGAAAATGAACCGTATTACAACAAACAGAGATTTCACCACTGAAAGCAGTGCACTGACATTTATATTAGCTCCGTTTGACACAACCTGATGGGCTGGGCCAGGCTGGAGTGAAGTCCGTGCAATATCCACCCACTTCCTCCTGCCCCAGCCCACCTCTGCCATGCACCTTTCTCACCATCCTGGGGGAGAAGGAGCTCATACCCACCCTGATGTTCTTTGCTGCAGGAAGGGCAATTCCTCAGCCAAATGTTCAGGTAATGACAGAGGCAATACTTTTACCCTGCCTTGACTAGAGGGAAGCCTGACAAGCTCCATCTAGAGAAGAAACTTGGTGGGGTCAGGAGAGGTTCCCCTCCTCTAGGTCATTCTGTGCTCTGACACTGAACCAGAGTGACCTCAGTGGAGTTACCCTGATTTACCTGGAGGTAGTAGGGAGCAGGATCCAGTCCAATAAATTGCACCAATTTAATGGGGATCATATATGAGAGAAAGGGAAGTCTGGACCCTCGGTCCCCGGGGCTACTTTGGGGGCTGACTGTCAAGGTGTGTTTTTTATTGTGTGTACCGCTTGTCTGATGATAGGAACTAAATTGAGAAGAGGCTCATTTCTCACAGGCCACTGAGCAACCAGAATGTGCTAACTGTCATACGTAGGAAGCACTCAGGTGTCGGGATTGTCAAGAGAGAAAGTGCAGCGCTTTTTATTAACTGCAAGAGCAATCAGCTCTGTCTGGGTCTGCTCAGTCTTGTGGAAACACATAGTTCACACTGGGCAATGCTCAGAGGCTTAACACAGGTATCAACACTGTGCCTCCAGTAATAACTTCACATTAGAGCTGTTGCATTACGGACTGTTGCATAGTCACAATTATACTTGTGGTACCTGGTAGCCTGATCTCTGACTTGAAGGCATTTGCTAAGTCTGAAGAGGTCGAATATTGCAAAATTCAGTTGCACATTTGAACAGCATTTTGTCTTGCCCTCAGAGGTTTTGCATGGTTGATGCAAAGGCTGCCTAGACCCTTTTTGCCTGGCATCATGCCCTACTCGGAGGCTGGGTGTGCTGGTTCAGGCTGTGACCAGAGGGGTATGATAGCCAGGTAGCATGGTGCATGGCAGAGAGACCCTAAAAAGAAAGGGGGTGAGGAAGATGCATTAAAGGCATTGATAGTCTCTTCCTGAGGTTAAGACAGCTCCACATAGTCCTTCCCTGAAAGTTGTAAAAATACCCCCAAATTTGGGGGGGATTAACCATGATCTTGAATTGATTTTGATTAACTTACTTTGAATTATATTTGCTTTAAATTCAACAACAATAGAAAAAAATGAAAAATCACACTTCTGAAAAATGGTTGTGGTAGCAACAGTGCCCTTTGCTGGCAATATCAAGGTTGAACATATCCAGGTGTTGTCTGCATTCTTGACAGACTACCACTGGGCAGTACAAGAGATAGCCAAACCCCACGACCAAAAGCCATCACAAGTGATTCCCTGCAGCACGCCTAGGAAAGAGGCCAAACACCCCAGAATCGCTAAATAGCTTCTGCACCACCCAGAGGTTATAAGACATGGTATCAAAAGCTCCATCTCTACCATGGAGTCAGCACCTAGGTGAGCACTGGTGCATCTCAAGAAGTACCAGAAGTGAGGGATTCTCTAAACTCTTGTCTCAGCTGGGAGTTTTCTACCTGAAATGAACAGTCTTTTCCCTAGCATAAAATCAGTACACAATTAAACGTATATATAAGAGTAAAGTTTCAATGTTTACTTCACCGCTTTACCTAGAGAAAGCCCTGAGAATAGCATTAAAGCAAGAGGCCAGCTGGGCCAACAGAAATATTCACGGCTGGCTGCAGCACAGTGCTTAGCTGCAAGCACGGAAAATAACCCTCTACATCAGAGAGAGAAAAATGAAATATCTAAGGCACACCAGCCACTACAGTGGCTGAGTCTCTCCCCTTTTCACATGGTCGGAGACGCTGAACTCCCCTCTCTGATGGCTCTGGAGTGAAGTACTGCCTTGTGGTGCCATAGGAAAAGCAGACCTGCAGAGCCCTGCATGTGATTCCCCAGCCAGGCAGCACGTATCGAGGACAAGTGAAGTGACACATCCTGTCGTCAGAGAAGGGTCAGTCAGCTGTACAGCGGTTTGTGCCCTTAGCAGGTGTTTCAATGTCAAAGGTATTAAAGCTGGTTATTTTCAGCTCTGTGCCGAGTGCCGAACAGGCTTGTTCCTCCCCTACCCCCATTCTAATTAAATTTATAGGCAGCGACTATCAGCTGGCCTAAGAGTTGAGCTGTCAAGTTAAGAGAAAAGCGCCAGCAGCACAAACCCCTCCAGCTGGAAAGACAGAGTTTCTGATGGTGGCTGTACTTTCTGGAAATTATCTCTCCCGTCTCATCTCTCATATGTTTCCCGATATATCTCATCTTTTTCTCTGTCTCTCACATACCCAGGTGCACACACGCGCACAGGCACATGTGAGTTATGTGCTATAGTGCCTTGCTTTGGTGGATTGCCTCTGTCTACATAGAAATATATATAGTATAGCTGAGGGCTCTATCCTTCTGTCAGCTACATCAGTGTAACACAGACTTCACCAGCAGTGAATATGCCTCAGATGATTTGACTCTAGACACAGTCTGTTCTGATTCAGCTGGAGCTAGCAAGAACATCCCTGGAAATCAGGCTTTCTCTGCCCACAGTTTTGTGTTCCTTGGTACACAGAAATTTAACAGTAATTATTGAGTTAATTGTGGTAAAATCTGTATAATTAGTAAATCTTCATGACAGTCCCTGAAATGAGGTACTTGTAGCTTTAGAAAGGGTAGCTGAGATACAAGAATAATAAGTAAGTTGACTAAGATCTTGGAAAGGATCATTAGTGGAGCTAGATTTCAGTCTCAAGCATGTCTGACCACTGCCTTCCCCAGAGTATCCCATGGAGCAGAGTCCCCAGTAGGCATTTGGGCCCGCCAGGTGTACTGCCTGCCTTCCACCACCACAACTCTTTGAATTAAACCCTTCTCTAGTCAACTCAGAAAAGACATGTTACTGAATCTTCTTCCATCAGATCCTGCTAATCTATGGGGAAACTGGGGCACCTAACTGCCTGCATTAGAATTTGCCACAGAAATTGGTTGGTAACTTTGCTTTTGGGAGGGAGAAACAAGGACTGTACTGGAGGTGTCATGGGCTGTGGAAACATGGACTTTCAGCTTTAGTGCATTTTGCAGCTCCCAGATGATGTTGCTATGACTCCATGGTGCAAAGCTGTCCCAGAGCTAGATCCTCATGCACCACCAGAAGACTTGTTGCAATAGCGCTACAGGCAGGTCCCTGATAAAGTGTAAAAGCTTGGTCACAGCTCCAGGGATGATTCCTCCAGTAAGGCACCAAACTAAGAGCTCTTCACATGGTGAACATCTCCCACAGCTTTCGGCTTTGCATTAGGGGGTTCCTCCAGGCCTAGATGACCTCTTTAAGAGTGTCTGACACTATGGTGACTCCAGAGACACCTGCACCTAAAGGAAGGGGCAGCCCCAGGATCTATAGGATACTCCCTTTCCCCTGTTGAATTGTCCTTCAGGAATTCACCTGGCCTCTCCCTGCCTTAGCCTGGGATATGTGATAAGATCACAGCCAGCAGTGAAGTGACAGAAATGCCATACAAATATATTTCCTACAGCCCTTTCTGAGGATCATTTTAGCCAACCAGCTTTGGGCTATGGTGTGCTTTTTGCTTGCTGACCCTGCGGAGAGCATTGGCTGGTCTCTGGGTGGCAAAGCAAGAGCGCTCATCCAGATCATTTCCCTCTGACCGGATCGAAGGAGGAGAACAATTACGACAAAGCTATCCCTTCCAGAGGCTGCTCACAAAGTCACCAGAGTAGGGGGCTCAGGAGAGGTTTGTAGTGCACTGCTGCACACGTTCCAGTTGGCTTTGAAGCAAGTTAAACAAACTGGAGGATGAAGTGATTCTGATTTCTATACCTTGTGGATGAGGCATTGAATTGCAAAGCCCAAAACCGATCTCCAGAGTTTTCATAAGAAAAACTCCCTCAACTGTCCCACTACCTCTGTGGTTCCAAAGAGTTTCCCAAAAGCATAAAAAGTCAGATAAGGCTGAGGGGAAGGACATACAGGAACTGAGTGATAAAAAGTTTCTTAGGCAGATGGTAGAACAGGGGATCTGCGAAAGGTGCTGAGTGTCCATAGGAGATATGGGGCTGAGGGAAGATGGGGTCCTTTGGAAAATAGGAGAAAAAAAAAAAAGAAAAAAAAAAGAAAAAAAAAAAGAAAAGAAAAGGAGACTACGTGATGGTTGGCATAGATAGAAAATCTTCCTTTAAGTGTCAATGATAGGTGAGACAGAGAAACAAGTTCATATGATGCACTGCTAACCTCCTTAAGTAAAATCAAAAGACTGAGGATCGGGGGGCTGTTTAGGTCTCCTCATGAATGGCTAAGATTTAAGATGCTCTAAGAAATAATCTGGACAATTTATCATTTCTTTCCCCCCCACAGAGAGGATAATTAATGCTGTAAAATGGAGTAGGCTCAGTGCACCCCTTTCTGATGTCAGGGGCCCATTTTAAGGTCAATGATTGAAATGCTCTGACGGTGTCAGCTGAGTTTTTGCGTCCGTTGCTAGGATTTTACTCACCAAGGACTTTTAAGGTGATGTATGTTCATTAGTTTACAAGAAGATACAATTACCAATCCAAACTGCACCATGTTTCATTTGCTACTAACCTTCTAATTCACCTAGGTAGGTGGCAGTGAGTGCATTTGCTAACTGGTGATTACCAAATTAGTTGCATGATAAACCTTTTAGGAAAAAAAAAAAAAAAAACTAAAATGAATAATGAGTTGATTTTTTCTT
The DNA here is from genome assembly GCF_964211835.1 of Anser anser. NCBI lineage: Eukaryota > Metazoa > Chordata > Aves > Anseriformes > Anatidae > Anser > Anser anser. Next base: position 6,015,450 of record NC_139730.1, read on the forward strand.
TCAACATGCTATAATTTTTATTCATTTAACTTGAGCCAATTTATTAGGAGAGGGAGAGAGCTTGTATTCCTTTGCACTCCTTTTGCAAAAGAGACAACCAACAGGAAAAATTCTGAATGTAGTTATGTTTTAAAATCCACATTAATTATAAATACACTTATTCTTTATAAGGGCAGGCTCTGCAGCCTGGTTAGGGGAGGGAATAGGGGGGTCATGTATAAATTGTCTCCCAAGGACCCCACTGAAATTTCCATAGCATTCACCATATGACACTGATGTGTGAAAATTGACATGAAGATTTGAAAATTGGGACCGAGGGAGACCAAGCATAAAATAACTTCAATTTTGCGCTCTCTCTGTCTCTCAGAGGAATAGTGCGGTGGACTGACCAACACAACACAAACAAGCGAAGAGGAGAGAAAAAAATATTCAGGGAGAAGGATAGGAGTTATTAAAGAGAAAACACACTCCTCACTCACAGAGAGAAAGGATGATCAATGGATTTAGTCACAGAGAAATTCAAGCAGAAAATTGCTGCTGTTTTTTATCTGAGAGGCAGAAAGTTTAACCAAACCAGAATTCTCTCAACTCACTCCAAGGCAAACAGTGGAGAAAACCACTGTATTTTGAAACAGTAGGAAAGTGTATGTGCATGTGTAAATTTTTGTGTGCAATTTTACAATTTTATGATGCCAAATGAATTGTTAGGTAGAGCCCTTTCCTCCAGAAGTCTGCAATATGGAAGATCTTATAAGCTCTTTATACTCTGCCACGAGTTTTGAAACCCTGCCAAAATTAGAAAGCCAACCTCTTGCAGCATGAATAGCTAACAGGCTGTAGATAGGGTGGAGTCACTGGACTCAGCTGCTAACACAGAAATCCCATTCCTTCTTCAGAAAGAGGGTAAACCCATAAAATCAGTGAAAACTGATCAGGAAAAGAACCAAAAAATCAAAATGAAACGTTTCAGGCCTGTCTCCTGTAGCTTAAATTGTAAGGGGTTAAACATCTCACTCTGGACATAATGGTAGCATTTTGAGATGCTAGATATGTTTTCTTAATTCCTTTTCTTTGGGATGATTTGTGGTTCTGAGTGTGGTTTTTTAAAACCAAGTTTTGGCATTCTGGAGGCTCTTGCTGGCACTTGTCTGCATACACAAAATCAGCCCAGCCTTAGGACTGGCTGTTAGTGCTTCCAAAAATCAGATCACTATGCAAAGGCAGGAGGTACCAAAGCATCACTGAGCAGTGGAAATAACAATATATTTCTCCTGGAGCTTAACTGCTGTTCTGGGAATAGATATCCATAACTTTCTTAGCACTGATTAGGTGTTCAATAGTTCTCATCCTTGGATTATTGGTCAAAATGCCAACCAGGGTTGGAAATTCACTTTAGGGCCTCAGCAGGACCATCCAACCCTCCTGCACGGTGATGCAGACAGACAGATATCCTATCTGCGTGTCCATGGACGTTTCTCAAAATCCAGATCTGTTATAAGCTTGGTTTTAAAATACCACATCTGATCCAATCTGCTCTAGATAGACACTCAACACTCACCATCACCACCAGTGCTGAACGCCAGTCTTGTTGCTAGTGCTGCTATTTCCTTTTGGATCACAAGTTGTTTGCTGTTCTCTGTTATCCCAAAGACATCTGCAAGACAATGGAAATATAAGTCTATACATTTATGTTATGGAAGAAAACCTATGTATATAGATTGAGATGAGTTATAAATACAGGCAATGCTTTAGCTTTAAAAGTAATTGTTCTCTAGTTCCCTAAGTCCTAACGTAATTCTCAGTCAGACAGGATGCACTGCACAGTCCTGAACACTCTACTGCCTCACCAGACTATTTTTCTTGGGCTTACTTACCTTATTTTATTTAGCTTTGAGGCACATAAGATTCCTTGTGCTTGATGATATGATGATCTAAAAGACCAATATTCATATGCCGTGGATCTCATTTATTACAAAGTGAAGTATATAATAATGAAAAATAACAACAGCCCTTCACTCTCCAGGGTATCTCGGCACCCTTATGGATGGCCGCACATATAGTCAGCACCATAGAAAAAAATGGAGGGGAAATGGCAGTGCACTCACTTTTCAAAGCTGGAATGCCTTTGGTCTAGAAGGCCAAATCCATAGCTTCATCCATAGCTTCTGTTGAGGAGTATATTACAGAGGGTACTGAAGAGAAAAAAAAAATAAAAAAGTATTTATATTTTTTTGAAACAGCGTGCTTACATGCAGAGAAAATGGGCCTTGTAGGTACCGAGGAGCAGGCAGAAAAAGGAGAATTCTCCATTTCAAAAGTCTGTAGGAATTATCATTAAACACCTTGAGGATTTTCAAGAGTGGCCAAAAGAGGATACTCCGTGACTCACAGACTAACACAAGAGCTGCCCATCATTGACTCTTAGTGCTCTACTGAGCATGAAAATAGTGGCATGAAAACAATATGAAAAGGCCTTGCAGGTAATTTCACAGGGTAACAAGGAATGCCAGGCTCATTCTAATTACTGGCACTGGGGACATTTAAATTAAGTGCTGGGATCTTTAGGGCAGCTTCTGTGTTTCACACACGTTTTTTTTTTTTTCTTTTGTAAATTTTGTATTTTATAGCAGGCCTTATATAGGTGTCTTTTTATGTGCCTCCTTTTAGTTTGCAAGTTGCACTCAAAATATAGTTTTGAGCTTCTTTCTACAACTAAAAAATCTAGGGTATTATATAAAAATAAATAATTAAAATTCTCCCAATGATCCCGTGATTCTAACAGATGAGGTTTTAAGCAATGCCATGAGAAAATTACAAGAATTAACAATAGAACAATAATAATAATAGTAATAATAATACATGAACCAAAAATAAAATGCAAGGCCACAGTACCTAATGATTTCATTGTTTTCTTTTACTATCCTGTTGTAGTACACTGGCCATGAGCCGGCATTGCCTTGAAATACAGTTTTGTTGTGTGTGTCAAAGAAGCTGTCTTTTATTTATTTACCTAAATCTGTTCACACTCCACCTGAACATGACAAAGTTGATGCCATCACCCTTTTAATAAACTCATATTGTCAAGTTACATCTATTTCACAAAACTGTGAGATCAGAATTTTGTCCAGTATTTTCATTATTAAATCACTCAAGGAGTCCTTCTAAGAATTAATTTTCTGAAGATGTCTTCTGTGCTCTGTCTTGTTTAAATGTTTGTGTTTCAAATACTGTTTAAAGTACTTGGATTTCTCACCTTTAGATCCTTCTCAGTTTGTGTATGATCTTTATGGTCTTTTTCCGCTAAGAGGCCCACTCATTCCAATAAAAAGGTGATTTTCAAAAGAATTTCTGTCTTTATTTATATATAATCATAGTACAGATTGCATCAAATCCTTTAGAACATACATATAAAACACTCCGGGCTGGTTTCATGCAGCTGGGAGATAGTCGTCTCCCTGTGAAGTTTGAGATGAAATATTCAAATGTAAAAGAAAGCAAAAAAGGATATCACCTACCTCAAAAAGGTCTTCAGAAACCTTCTGGGGAGAGTTTGAGGAGCAAAGATAGGAATGATATGCTACCATTTTTAAGAAAGGATGGAAGAATCACCTCGACTGCTACTATGGAGAAATGTTTTTAAGGTTATTTTCAACTCCAGAGCAATAGTAGCAAATAATTTGCAAGCTCTCCCGAACATTTTAGCTAGAAAAGAGAGATTCTCAGAGGCAAAAAAAATAAATAAATAAATAAAGAGAGGTATAGACCATTGGCTACTGTATAATTGGCACTCAGCCCCAGCCACAGAGGTTGGAACTACATCCAAGCTTTCTCCAAGTCTGACACAGGGCATATATTGAAGTTGGAGGCAGTTTATTGAGAGCTTTTTTGGACTATATAGTTCTATCAAAATGCAAGCACTTTACGTACAGCTTCAGAAGTAAAGATGGAAGTATAAAGTTACTACAGTTCTGAAATGTCCACTTTAAGCAGCTTGGAAATGCAGTAGCTTGATGTTTGTGTTTTGCAATAATATTTTTTTCTACAAAATTTTACATATATTGATATACATACGTATCTACACATTTATGTATATGCATATATATAGTCTATGCGTATATATACATACATATAGAATTTAGTCTATTAATGTGAAATTATTCTAAAAGTCAAAAGTCAATATAATATGCTGACTGAAGGAAAGATAATCTTTAACTTCAAATATATCAGAAGGAAAGAATTGCAAACTCATATTATTTTACCAAGTAGAGATCTGCAGTGGATTAATCAGACTTTCGCATTTGGAAGCAGAAAGCAAAGGAAGAAAATGTCTGACTAATCTTATGGTAGATGCCATGGGTAAAATCAACAAAATGTATAGAAGAAACAACCCTTCTTGGTTTTTAGGCACCCCATTTTTTACAGACAGACAAGACTTTTTAAGGACATTCTTGCTATCTTAATACCTCAATCTTATTCAGTGTCATTTCTGAATGAAACCATTGTTGAGGCAACAGTGAGTTGCATAGCTCCATCAGCCTTCTTTAATTTGCCTGGAGATTATGGGAAAAACCTCTATAAATCAGTTTTATGACCTCATGAAAAACTTACAGTTGTATGGCATCACTTGCATGAATTATGAGATAGCCACAACAAGGACCAAAGATGTCAAGGACACCAAAGCGAAGCTTTATGTACCCTGGGACATGGCATTGCATTTCTCAAATCTACAGTTGGCAGAAAGACTAAAGGCAGGCATGGAATCTAAACTTTCCTCTGTCTCCTAAATGCAGAGCAGTGATTTGGAAAGGCTGTGAAGGCATTGTTAAAATAGTCTTGAAAAGGGTCATTAGTCTGAAGATGTAGCAATTTAATTCTTCATTAGCATTATAAAATAAGCAGTATGTACACAGAAAAGAAAAAAAATCATATAGTTCTTTAAAAAAGAGTTCAGGCCAAATGCATTTTTTTTCCCCAAACCAAAAGTTCTATTTTGAAATTTGTATAGCGCCTTTTACTAAGAGACTTCATGTAGTTGCAGTGGCAGCCACATAATTTTTATTGTCATTACAAAATAGACTTCCTGATGCTCTTTCCTCAAATTCTTTCTCCTTTAACATGACCTCCCAGTGTTTTGCTGTGATGTGTCAAAATCAAAAGCCCCAATCCAAGCATCACTGAAATTTATGACATTTCATGGTACTGTAAACCTAAAGCAAAGACTGAATTTTGCAATTTAAAGGATAATCTGAGAGACAAACACCTGCAGGTCAGGTTTCTCACTGTGTTAGAGACAGTCACATGTATACCAACTGCAAGTTATATAGTTTCAACATAGAAACACTTCATAACAAAAAACTAATTTTGTCAGAAATACATTTTGGAGGAAAACTGAAAGAAAGATTCTGACTGTGTTAGAGAATCCAGGCCAGCTTTTTGAGGGGACACAATATTTGTCTTTGCACTTTAATTTTCTACTACATAGTAGAGAATCAAAAAAAAAAAAAAAAAAAGTTCTATTTTGTCAAAGAAATTTTATTTTTTTTTGACACCAAATAAATCATAAGATGTTTCCTGGCAAAAGTACTGAATGTTTCCATTGTCACTCCCATTGAAAGCAGAGACAGACTCCCAAATCTTACTCCCTCTATGCTGATTAAAATGTTTATCCTCCACCAATGGCAGCAATGCTCTGTTTAGGCAGCCCAAACATAACCCTGCTGTGAGTTCCCAGAACAGAAGAGGCGGAAGATTCTGGGCTCAGCCTGCGTGAAATTTGGCCAGGCTGATATCCCCTCACCTCCTTTCTGTCCCTCGTAGGCCATTGTGCTATAGCAAAATGTCCGGCAACTGGGGTCAGACGTGATCTGCTCTCCCCTCTTTGATATCTACCTTCTCTCCTCCCTCCCCTCACTTTAGATATCCTTGTGACTCATCTTGCACTTTAGTTTTATTCTGGGAGAGGATACAAGGAATCTGGGCTTGGTGTTGTGACTCAAACGAGCCCATATTCTATTTTAATTGCTCTCAGCATCTCTCTTTGTAACAGAGAGCCAAGATGATACACTTTCTGCTTTCTCCATTCCTGGGCGCTGCTCAGCTTGCTATTTCAACTAATGCTCTCACACAGGCCCTGCTCTTTGAGCCAATCCTCTGAGCTTCTTCTCTCTCCTTTTTTTTTTCCCCCTGCCATTATTCCAGGTGGTTACCCATCCCATTTCACTTACTCCAGTGTGTCACCAGGCTGCTGCCAAAAGCTCTTCTGTTTTTTCTCCTGTTGTGTTCACTCTTTCTCTTTTTTAACTTTTAATCTCAGCCCTAGGTGAGGTGCACTGAACAGACATGATGAAGCTTTCAGGATGTTAGAAAGTAAACTGCTGGAAGAGGTCAGTGAGAGCAGAAACCAATAAAGCACAAGAAGGAAGTTTGATACGTACGAACAAAGCAATTGGTAATGATGTGAAATAGTTGGGTCAAATGAGGGCTGTGCACAAATGAAAAGATTCACCTCCAAACACCTGAAAAGTTTACCTAACCTGCTTTTCCTTGACAGGAGCTAGTCTGTTGCTGTGAACCACCGCTAACAGCTTTACACCCTGCTTTTATTTGCACATCTCCACACACACATGAGCATCTGGCCATCAGCAGTGGGGTAGATTCCTTTTTCAAAAGAAACTCCTTAAATCCTATAAGCTTCCTGCTTCCTTTTCTCTTCCATTCATTGCCACTTAGTACCTGAAAAGTGTGATTTAAGACCAGGTTTCCAATATCCTCTCTTAGCACCAGTAAAGCCATTGAATTCAAACGGATGGCCTCTGATGTACGGGGTTGTTCGGCATAGAGGTGGCCTCACCGAGCTACTACTTCATCAGGCAGCAATCAGATAGTGCAGCTCCCATTAAGGAAGGCAAAATTCCCAATTTGCCAGGCAGGGGATGTTTGCCTACAAAAGTAAGATTCTTTTTTGAGATAGATTTCTCTTCTAGATCCCCAGGCTTAGGGGAAAAAAAAAATAATAGTAATAACTGTCAACTCGGATTATCCCATATTCATGCTTAGCAAAAATTAAGTTTTTAAAACAGGTGATGAAAACCAATTGGAATAGTGAGATATTTTGATGACCACAGTATATTTGAGACTGTTTCCTCTCCTTCCCTCCCTTTCTAAGGTGGTGGCAGTGTAAGATGAGAAATATTTTCTGTCCTTTGAAACTTGCAAGCTGAGGCTCTGCTCTTGGTACAGCTCTAGGGGATAGAAATGAAATAATATTTTCATGAAATTCTTTAGAAGGTAGAGAACTTTCTGTTTTTTACTCACTGTCTAGGTGTCATCGCTGGCCTCCTCTAAGGAAGCACCCTGACACTTCCACGATGGCTGTGGTAGAGTGACCTGAAGGGAATAAAATTTCTAGTGCCTTGCTCAGCTGGCCACTGTGACATGACTTTCTCGTTCTCTGGGAAGGCTGCCAGCCTGCCAGCTGCAGCCTGTGCCACCCCCCGGTGGACCTGGAGGGCACTTTCCTAGACCTCAACGAGGGCAGCATTTATTAAAAGGAGAATTAAAATATTAATAGGAAAAAAAATATTATTTTATTTTTGTTTTGCTAATGACAAAGAACTCAATTTCTCCATACTTGGAAGCAGTTATATACCCAACTATGCCAATCTCAATATTATCTCAGATGGGTACTTGCTCCCTGGAGGCCCTTAGGGGAACGACCTTATGTCCCTCTACCTTTGATAAAGCACTGCCTGCATGCATATAAATCAATTAACATCATCAGCTTATGCTAATTTTGAATATAGATGGCATGCTGGAAATAAACAGAGGTGTTTATGACTGTCTAGAAAAGAAAACACAACGACAAGCTTCCCTCCTCCTCACTGTATGCACAAAACTATACCCACGCCATACGCACACACATTGCCAGCCAGCCAGCCCTTGCCCCGCAAGAAGCCTTCATTTAGCTGCTTGTGCTCTCTCTGTTTTCTAGGGGGATTTTTGACAAGCAGAGCAGCCAAAATAACACACTGCAACACATAAACATCCCTTATCAACCATTTACTCGGCTTTGCTACCCTGCCAGTTGCATTCCTGATTTTGTTGTTTTTTCTGGTGTTGGTTTCTTTAATTTAGGATACTCCAAGGATTGGGAGGTTACCAGGCTGGCATGGAAAAGACATTTAGAAGTGGAAAGGATTACTCAAACCATGGAGAGCACTTCTTTTTGTCATAGCCTGACTATCCGTAGGAAATGACACATCGCAGCCTCCCCCACCCCACTGGAAGCACTACTTACCACAGGAGTGGTCAAGAGCCATGCCGACATCTCAGGTCCCAACAACTGCAGGGAACGCTTCTGCGAACACATCCAGGGGAAAACTGAGCCTTAAACCATGGAAGAAGATAAAAGAAGCCCCGGCAGCCCTTGTGATCAGATGGAGGGAAAAATTCCTTCCCGACTTCATCCCTGGTAAGCAGGTGAACAGTTTGTATGCAGCAAAGGCACTGCAAGCAGATACCCAGGGAGCTTTAAGGTCCTACAGGCTCATCAACAGAAGCTCCTTGTGTTTCATCCTGGAGGACTTCCCCTTTCTCAGGCTCTGCGTGTGTCTGGGCATGAGCTGGGCAATGTGTTGAGTATGAGGGTGCTGTTCAGAGAACAAGACACTTCAGTATATGACATGTTTTAGTGGAAGACATGCAGAACTGTGCTGAGAATCTATTGTCTGCCACTGACATATCTTCATGATAAACATATTCATGAACTAGGGATAATTTTTATCTCTGATTAAAGCTGTGAGCAGGCACAACTCTTTTCCAGTTGACAGCTCTGGGCAAGGAATGGATATGGCAGAATTGTCTAAAATACAAGTCAAGTTAATTTCTTTGGATCCTGCAAATCTCATCAACATGGGCATTTTCTGACAATCTGATTTACTTACCATCAGTGCCCAGCTCTCTATGCCAAGGCAAAGAAAAACAGAGGACATATGCTGAAAAATTTGTAACATGGTCCCCTAATCAAGTGCTGGCTCCATCCTGTATCCTGTTATAAATTGTAATCTACATTGTGTCTACTGTACACATGTCATTATTCTTTCCTCTGATATCTCAAACAGCTCTGCCTGATTGCATTTAAATACTTTTTTTAAGTCATTATTGGTTCTCCTCTTATTTATATGTTGCTGGGCTCAGTGGTTATCTCCTTTTCTTATTAGCAGAGGGACCCAAGGTTACTTTTATTCTTCATATCCGAGGAGCCAATTAACTTCCAGCCTCCCCCAATGCCATCCCAATAAATAGAGGCTGCTGTAGCCATATTTCCTTCCAGAGGGAGACCAGGATGTTCAGCCAATTCTGAATCCACTCATAGTGCTACTGCATGGTTGAGATATTCAGAGGACTGACCGCTTGCCTGACTGCTGTGTGAGCTGCCTTCCTTGTCATGTTTCTGTTGTGCTCAGAGTATCTGTGTATCCCTGCCCAAAGGAAACTCATTCCTGAGCAATATCTATGGTGAGAATCTCTCTTGTCAGAGGTGGGGGAGCTGAAGGGTTTTTTTATTTTTTTTGGGGGGGGGGGGGAGCTTGACAATAAAATATGTTCTTTTTTCTTTCTTCCTGCAGCCTCCCTACAAGTCCACAGAATACTTTTAAAATTATTTATCTTCCATTTAAAACTGCTGGGGGCCAGACCGGTCCCTGTGCTTTCTGGAGCAAGGAATTAAAACACCGTAGCAGCTTTCATGGGAACAGCTGTCCTAAAAAGAGACTGAGGCACAGGCACACCCAGGGCACAGCCTCTCCATAAATAATGTGGCTCCAGCCCTCTTAAATATCCTCAGTAAGTCTCACTAGGAGTTGTGGGGAGCCATTATATTCGCTCAAGACCCTGCAGCCCAGCAGCATAAAGCTGCTTCTCTGCTTGGGGGCAGAGGAGCAGCGCCAACACCCGGCACTTGCTGAAGCTGGCAGACTGATGAGGCAGCAGCATTTATGGCGGTCTCTCCCTTTACTCATGGCTTTCCTCCACGCTTTCTCCTGCTTTTGCAAATCCTTTCCCATCCTTCAACGTGGGGGAAGGCAAGACCGTGCAGGTGGCCATGTGCCCCGGGACAGGGAGAGTTATGTGACTGAAAGTTGGCGGAGCCCTGCCGTCGCCTTGAGTCCCAGCTGGTGGCACTACATCATCCCTGCAGGGCCCCGCAGGTGCCCCAGCACTGGCAGAGGGGGAGGGAAGGGATCAAGCAGGAGTCAAGGTCAGGAAGGTGGTGCAAGGGGAGCCAGCTCCTTGTGGAATCAGGAAGGGTGTTGTGAGCATGGAGCTATGCAGCTACGGCCGTAAAACTAGAGAAGGGGGGACAAAAAGAGCCAGCTTCACATAGCAAAGTGCAGTTTGGGTCTGTAAAAGAGGCCTGTGCTGATCTGGAAGGCAAAGAGGGTCACGATGGGTGGCTGTGAGCAACATACAGTGAAGGATGGAGTGCCAAATCTTGCCAGCAAGGAGCAAAAGAACACCAAACCTCCATTTGTGACTCTAATAGGCGTGTGACACAAATGTGGTGGTAGTAGTTGAGCCTTCCCATCTGGCACTTCTGATTAATCAAAAGCCTCTAAAGCCAAGGAAACCTCTGAAAATATCCATCAACAAGAGCTGAGAGAGGGAGAGAAAGTAAGGCAACCCCAACTGTGTCTGCAGAGGCTGTGCTTGATGCTAACAGGTGGTGATGAACATCGCATGATTTAGAGCTCAGAGGGGAATAGGAATCTGAAGGATCAAATATCATTCCAAAACACAGCCAGGCTTTGGGACCTGAACATTCAGGCTCTGAGTCTTCCAGGACAGACATGAACTTGAAAACAGGGAGAGGAAATGTGGAAATCAGCTCCAGCTCAGCATTTCTTGCTTTAAAATTGCCTTGATTTTTAAATTATTACAAAAGAAATGACTAGCTCACCTGACATACCTACTTCCTCTAGAAAACAGAAAAATATGAAGCAAAGTCTGCTTTTGTTCATATCCTAGACAAGTATGCCAACCCCATTTCTTTCTTTCGATAGCATTTTGCATCCCTTACCCATTAAGTTGTGATGACACCTGTACCCATACCCTGTACGAATGCTGATTGGAAGGATGAAGACTGGCAGAAGTACAATCTACAAGTGATTTATGAGCACAATTCAGTAGCTCTTGTCAATATGCTTTATGAACAGCCTGGTTCCTTGAATTGCTGTAGGCATCATTTCTGCAAAGATACACGCAGGTCTCAGGTGCTCTGCAGGCAGCAAGAGCTCTGCAAGACACCAAGGAAGTAAAGGAGAAGGGATGGAGTAATCGAGTCAGAAACTGCGGAGGAGGGAAAATTCATTATCCCGAAGTTGCAGGGCTGAAGTTCAGCAATGGAAGAAGCTCACTGGCTTGGCAAAATCTTGCCTGGATTTTGCCACCAGAAAACATTTGAGGGCTCCCTTACCGTTGTCCCTGTTATCCTTAGCAGTTAACAGCACCCTGTTCTTCTCCTGAAGCAGAGACCTAACTTGAAAAGAGTTTATCCATCTCACAGTTAATACTAAGCAGTAATATTAACCAGCACAGGCTAGCCTATCAAACCGATGGTAAATAGGATCCGAATTGGTGCTGACAAAGATTGGGTGGGGAGACTGCAGAGAGCGGAGAAGGATTCATTTGCTTTCTCTATTGTGTCAAAATGAACCCTTTGAAAAGAGGACAGTGCAGCTTTAATAATAAAAAAAAAAAAAAGGAAAGAAAGAAAGAAAAAAAGAAAGAAAGGTGCCTCAGTTGTCTCGGCAGCTGATCAACAAAGGAGCAGTCGTGAGCTGTAACCTCTTGGAGCTGCAGTCTGGAACATGACACATGTCAGGCTATGATAAATGGTGCGGAGTGTGTGCAATTTCAAGCGCAATGCCCTTGAGATGCTCAGGACCCCGATCGCAAATGTTATTGTTAAATTAAACCTTAAAGGAAGGATTGGAAAGGGGAGGGGTGGGTTTGTGCGTGTATGTGCGTATGCGCGTGCGTGGGTATTTATTTATATATATATATGGATATATGAAATACACAGAAGAGACAGAAAAAGCAGCAAGATGACGAGAGAAAAACTTTGTATTTCTTTTAATTGAATTGTGCATCTTCTAGGTCTGGCTGAGCCATGGGAGAACTTCAGGCAGGATTTTCTGTCCTACAGCCATTTTATTACCTTTGCTCCATCACAATTTGATAGCTAGAGATCAGCTAACGTAGGTGAGTGTGAGAATGAAAAACAAACAAATAAGTAGGTACCTGCCACAGATGTGCAGCTCCTCTAGCTCAAGTGTTCTGCATCCAGATAGCTTTTAATCCAAATGAGTGAAGTTTCAGAGAGTTTTGAGGGCTAATTTGGGGAACTGCCGGTCTCTGAAGGCTTGTTTGTTAGTTAGGCTGTTTGATGGCATGTGTTTGTTCTTTCTGAGGCAACACTTAAAAGCAGCTCTGAGAAAGAGGGGTGGTGTTCACAGCCATAACGTACCTTGGGGAGCACAGGGTTAGGTCACTGCAAGTCCTGGAGGCAGATTTCATCCCCAGCCTGTAGATACAGCCCCAAAGTTTGGAGGACACTGCTTCTGTGGTGCCAGAATCTTACTTTTCCTGTGGTTTAGACACTGGAGCTGGAACAGAAGCAGTTAAGACATTTTTTTAGACAAGAAATTGCAATAAAACAAGTGGTCAAGGGATATGGAACAGAAAAGGAAACAGAATGAGTGAGAGAAAAAATAAACCATCCCTGCATCTGAACAACCACCCCGAACAACCTTTTTGCCAGAAGAGGTGGTAAGGAGGGCTCAGTAAGCCTTACCCTCTGGCTTTTGCTTCATGTGGGTGGAGTGGAGAGCAAGGACCACATCTTCTGGGATCCCATCTCTGTAGCTTCCAGGTCCCTCCTTGCTCCCTCTGAAGAGACAAGATCCAACTGCCTCCATGCTGGGAATGACTCTTGTCATCCCAGACCTGGACTTTGACTTGTTATTCTCTTCCTTTCCTTCCGCTGCTTATTTCACATCTTCAATCTTTAATATGTGCAGAGGAATGTCCAGTTTTAACTCACCCAGATCGCTCAGAAGTCCTTTCTTTACCATCTCCCTTTCCATATTCCCTCCCCCACGGCATCCATGCTAAGTGCAATTACTGTAGGCAGTGCAGGAAACACAGAGGAGAATGGAGCTGTGTAAATGAGGGGGAGGACATGGAGGGGAGAGGTATGGGGTGGGAGATGCTGGAAAGTGTTCAAGGGGAAATGCTTGCATGACTCGCATAATTGAAGGGAAGAAAGAAGCAAATGAACAACATAAACCTTCCACTTGAAAAGGAGATGGGAAAAGCCCTTAAATCATAATGAAAAGAAAATTCAAACAAGCAATAAAAGGTAACAAAGGACTAGCAATGACTCATTAAGTAAGATATATTGTTTGCTCTAATTTCTCCCAGACACAAGATAAACCCGTTGGCCAGGAATGACCAGCATAAGTGACTTCCATGACCTATATAAAACACCTAGGACAATGAGAAGGTAGCAGAGACCTGGCCCCACCAGCCATATCCATCTGCTTATTGTCCCTGGTTGCCTCTACAGTAACTCCTTGTCTATTAGGGCCTTTGGAGTGACATGACAACATTATAACCAAGGCTCAGACTTGAGAAATATAATGAAGGCAAAAAGCACATTAGATACCAAGCTACTAAGTATTATTATTTTTAGAAGGCATCTTACGAACATCCTACGGCTTGTTTTGTACTTTTTGGCTACCGTTGCCTAGCGTCCAGGAAAAGTCAAGTCCTTTTTCGGTTCTTTGGAACATTTTCCCCATGTTTCTTGTTATTAAAGAAAATAAACATTAGACAAAAGCGAACTTTATTGTAACTATAAATAATTCAATGCAGATGGATTCATGGAAAATACCAGAAGGCAGATTTTGAGAGAGAAAGAAAGAAGAATGCTCTAAGGTTAGATGGTGAGGAAAATAGAAGGGGTGAAGAGTCAAGAAACTGCAAGATCTCAAGGAGAATAGATACAAACAAGGAGGTAACTAATGAGAAGTAAACGAAAATAAGGGTAACTTGAAAAGGCAACACAGCCTGTATAAAAAGTTCATGGTTTTAGTTACAAGCATGGGTGCTTCCTGCCACTGTGGAAAAGAAGACATTTGCTATCTGTCTTGGGAGAGTACCATAGAGATCCATTTCATAATATCCCATACCAATGCATTACCTCTCTCAGCTTCCTCCTTTGGGGACAATTGGCAGTTGCAAATAATGTCAAGATGATTATTAAACAACGGATCCTCCCATCTAATGCTTACTTTATGTGACAACACAGACTCAGGTGTGTGGCCAAGCTCATCTCAGAGAACAGCCCAGCCACACACAGGAGTGACTTGTTCCATTTCTACTTTTTTCACAGAATTATGTGGGCTCAGAATCCCAAGTGGTTCACATGGATGGGTGATACAGTGACAGATGCCTGGGAAAAAAAGCTCTTTTGGTTGAATAAATCTACTTGATATTCAGTGCTCTGCCTCAGTCTAGAAAAATGCCCTTTGCATTGCCTTCTCTTGAACCAACGGATAGCAGTCCTTATTTTTCTAAACTGCTGAAGCCCTTTAAAACAGAGGTGAAATACAGTAGAAATGTACTTTAGTGGGAAGCTTGGAAATCCAAAGTCTACTCTTAACCCTGGTATCAGCTCACGATGCAACATAAATCTGGTTGCACCATACCTCAAGGGGGGGGATCTAAAAACAATTCAGCAGGGCTTCCAAGTGCTTTCATATCGTGGAGGATAATGCCAGGATACAATGCATCTGGCTTCATTCATATACCCAATATCTTTTCATATAGTTTTATAGTTCTATAGGTTACAGAGAAAGAAACCAGGAACAAAACAATTAGATTCAGTCTCCTCTTTTTCAGCAGCTGAGTTATGGACTACACCAACTGTTCGTGCTTTCTGTTTGTCTAATTTGAAGGGTCCAACTGTGAACCTTTCTAAGGAAACAGGGATGCTGCATACTTACAGTTAATATATGCCCATTGTGGCCACTTACTTATAATGTAAATCTTATTGGCCTTTTTTGGTGGGGACAATGGCTAACGCTAGGCACATTTCTGGGAGATGTCCATATGAATGCAGATAGACAAACCTAGGTGAATAAAGTCCACAAGTATTCCTGTACGTGTTGCTTTTGAAATATTTTTTTTTCACTATTTGAACAACAGCATGGGGGGAACTTGTTCTTAAAATTTCAGAGATCGGGGAATCCTCTCCAGCAGCAGAGCTTGTGTAAATGCTATCGGTTCTGAATCACATGTATGTAACCATAAGACATCTTTAAACTAACCTTAACGTGGAGAAGAAAAAGCTGTCAGTATTGGTATGTGAATGAGTATTTGACACAGCTATCTTTGAATGACTAGTTTTATTTGAAGATAAAAGGAAGTTCACTAAAAGCTATGTTTTCCACTAGTACGAAAGTGAAGATCAAAGATTTTTACAGGCCCAAATCCCCATTCCCCTATATTCTTGTTCTCTACTGCCTGTCCCCTCACTTACAACTCCCAGCATTGTTCCCAGAGTTCCTCAAACCATTTATTTTCTCTCCACTGCTTACCTACCTGAAGCAACATCAGTATATAGCCATTGCAAGACAAAAGGTATATATACACACAAAGGACCTCTGAGAACATGGAGAAGTAAACTGATGTCAGAGAAGAATGAACATGGAGAAAAGACTGCCCCATAGTTCAGAGCAGCTGGCGAGCAAATGAGTAGTGGGAAGGAAGAAGGGCATTTATAGGAGGAATGGAGTGGCTTTGCTTGATTACAAAGAACTGTTTCAAAACCACCAATTTTGCTGATGTTACACAAGAGAAACGCAATGCCTCCTTTAGGTATTGGTTCTCCAGGGCAAAGGTGAATACCATACCAGGTGAACAAGTTAGGAACTTAACAGGAATCACTGAAGCCAGCATCATCATCATCATAATAATAATAACAACAACAATAATAATAATGAAAAAGGAAAGAGAGAGAGAGAGAAAGAGAGAGAGAAGGAAAGGAAGGAAAGGAAGGAAAGGAAGGAAAGGAAGGAAAGGAAGGAAAGGAAGGAAAGGAAGGAAAGGAAGGAAGGAAAATACCTTTATGCACCATGTAACACATACAAGGCTTGTTTGTACAGTCACTGTTTTGAAAAGGATTGTATTTTTGTGATGCATTGTGGCTTTTTTTTTTTTTCCACAAAACCAAATGACAATGGATACTGAAATGGAAGGCAGAGGAGCTGTAAAACAGGTCTGTGAAGACAGATGAATCTGTCTCTCTTTCTCAAGGCTGCCTTTGGAAAAGGTGCTGCGGTATCGAGCTATCTTCTTTGAACACAAGGCATATGGAGAGAGAGAAAGAAAGGTTTCCAGGGAAGAGAACCACCCAGCCAGAGGTGGGAAAAAAAGGCTTACTTTGAGCCTGTAAACATTTGAGAAACAGAAGTGGAAGCACAGGGAGAAATCATCTTCTTGTCATTCTCCTGCTTTGCCACACACTGGAGGAATGGCACATTGTTCTTCAGCCAAACAATGCCCCATTCCCACCACGTGCAATTTTCTCTCATTGGGAAAAGAATGTGAGCTCTACTTTGCTTTATTATCAACTCTGTGCATGTGGAGATAACTGCAAAGACTGGTTTGTCCCTGAAAGCAAAAATGAATTTTGATCAAAATTGGATTACGTGGCATTTCATTTCTCCTTAAAAATGGTGGTAAACTTATTTCCCATTTACTCAATATGCAAAAAATTAACAAAATAAAAACTGTCAAGACTAAATAATGGTACTGAAAAGGAAAATAAAGCCCCAAAAAATTCCTGAAAAATAATTGGACTGAAACAGCTCCAAGTCAGATTAGCTTTAAATCTTCTTAAGAACGATGAAGGTTCTTGCAAGCAAAGGCAAGTTATTTCATTAGGCTGATTCTGCATATTTATTTCCCAGTCTGCCTACTTAATGCAATATTTCTTGGTTATCAGGGGCAGCTTTTTCTTGCTATATATTAATGACGTTGAATTAGGTTTAGAAGTAGAAGTCCAGGATCAAGGCAATCACAGAATATTAAGTGGTTAGTCAAGTCCCAGTCAAACTGTGGTGAAATGGGTTAAAGGGAGATGGTCAGAGCTGCCAATCCCAAAATACAACCCAGCCCATGAGCCCATCCTGCAGCCAAAGGAATAGTACTCTTTTGACTTTAGCAGACTCTGTTATGGAAAATACTTCTGTCTGAAACAAAATTGGCCTGTAATCTGGGTAAGCTATTCAGAGCAAACAGTGGCAAATTTAGCCCTTTCTCCTGTTTGTAAATTGTCCATGTATGGACTTTGTTTTTTTAGTGCCTTTGCACATATTTTTCTGACAAATACTATATATAAAAATATTGCAGCAGATTGGTGACATTGATTATGTCTTGTACTTTCTGCGATAGATCTTGGTGTATCACTGGTCCTCTAGGTTATGATGCAATTTAGCCATAGAGTCAATATGCTAAAATATCAGTGTAAGATGTACTAAATCAGATTCTTATGAATTTTAAAGACCATGTTTGAAGCTCTTCCTCAATCTGTTTACTAAATCAGTATGGTTGCTCCCAAATTAAAGTGCTGTGCCCTATAAGCAAGAAGATCAGAATTATGAGCCATCATAATCCTACTTGCACTAGTAAATAATAGCTATTTCAGCTGTAAAATGAAAGCTACTTTGGGGGCCATAGTGTTAACACTTCCAGAAGTTCCCTACTGATATCAACCTTCTGGCATTCAAAGTAGTCTTGCATGTCAGGCCAGGCTGTGGGTCCTGAGCTGAGCAAAGTGTCTGGCCTAGATCTACTGAGATGCAATGGAGTTATCCCCTTTATTTTAAAATATTTGTCTTATACGTGTTTTTTGTTGCTGTTGTTTTGTTTTGTTTTGTTTTTGAGAGGATCTTATTGGTAATAAGGCTGTAATACTTAAAAGTGGAAAGTCTACGTCTACAACAAACTGTAGAGACCCTGTATATCAGGTTTGGATAGGGAGGCAAATTCCATCCAAAGGTCTGAGGGCTCAGCCTGATGGTACAGAAACCTTTTGAAGATATTTTCTACCCTGAGCCTATATTTTATACAAAAATTGCAGCTTCGGGACTTGTGGGTTTAACTTCACCATGAAGCAGTTGAGGTCCATCTGGCTTACAGAGCAATGGAAAGCCTCATCTCCCATTCACCTGGATGCCCATTTGTACCCAGATCAGCTCACCCCCCCGTCTTCCAGTGCCAAAAGGGCAGAGCTCAGGCTGTCCTCACCTCCCAGGACATGACCAGAAAGAGGACCAAAGGCTACACTGCATCCCAGGGTAGATATCCCTGCAAATCACTAAAGGATCCCCATACATTCATTATGTCCTGCATGCACATTCAAGCAAGGGAAAAGCTGTTCTACAATTACAAAGAAACTATGTATTACCTGTGAGATATCTGATTCTCAAGCATGTCAAGGAAAGGAGAGCATTGCACGGGTCACACTGACTCCTCTTTTCTTGACATTTGCTTATATTTCTCCCCAGAAAGAAAACTTTTCTTGCTGATGTACCAGTCTCATGAAAAAAAAAAAAAATCCCCTTCTGCCGACATTCCTTTCTGAGTCTGGGAACCTCTATTGTCTTTTCTCTGGTAATAAATGATAATAATTAAAGGCAAATACACAATAATTAGTCACACTAGGTTTATCCATCTGGCATACCTGTATCTCATCACTGTGTCTTTGAAACAGATGACAAGCACCATATTGCACAACATCCTGCTAATGGGCCTGAGTAGGGAAAAAGAAGGTAAAAGGGTTACCACACACCCCCCCAAAAAAAAAAAAGTAAAAGAAAAAAAAAAAAGGTCACCAACAGGGAATGAGAACATTATATAGCATTAAGAAATTAGCAGTGGCTGACTGTCAAGTTATAAACCACCTACTGGCAGATGTGCTTTCAGGTGGGGGTTAGGAAAACATGGAAATATGTGTTACTCTGCTTAAACTACCTCCTGCTTAAAATACACCTGACGTACCTAGTGTTGAAATGAGGAACATTTCCTGGAAGATTTTAGCTGGATATGTAGATGTATAAGGAAAAATGAGCTATTTTAAGATCTTTTCTAGGCTACCTGAAATGTTTGGGTTTCATTCTGAGGATAACTCATTATGGACCAAGTAATCAGCTAGCTTGGTCCCTCTTCACTGTGGGCTGATTGATGCACACCAGGAGTCTCTCCATCCCTATCAGGCCTGCCTGAGAGAAGGCAGAGCAAAATTAATACAGCAAAGTATTTTCACCAAATATTTACTCCTTTGGAAAAAAAAAAAATCATACAAGGCTGGCATTTGATTTCTGGGAGCTTCTGAGAAGCAGAGATTTACTTGTATAAATAATCACAGAGAGCCAATTTCAGTCACATGTATTTAGATTTCGATTAAACCTCCACAAGCGCTTCAACTTGCTTTCAAACAGGCGGCAGAAACTTGCATGCACTGAGAGCTGATTGTCTGGTGGTAATGATTTTCTGGTCGCAGTGCAGCCATGCCCAAGACAACTGATATGGAGCTGGGCCCAGCTATGTTACCTAGCTGCATAAAAACAAAAAAAAGCAAACAAAGGCAGTGCCTGGACAAAAGCCTTTAGAGCCTAGATATAAGACAAGCATCAAATGATTTTGTGCTTCCCTAGGTCTAACTTGCCTGAGTCTTGTATAGCTGCAAGTGATAAGTTGGCAACTTCTAAACCTATAAAAAGTTGAAAATAAAATAAATAAAATTATCTATAATATACTATGAGGAAATCAATAAATCAATCAAAAAATAAATAGATAAAAATTAGACTACTGGTAATTTATACCCATTACTCACCAAGGCTTCAAGGAAAAATCATACTTTGGAAACATCTAGCTGAACATCAATCTGCTCTGTTACCTGAGCAGATTTGCATTTGGCGGGGGTTTAGGGAACATCTCAACTTGGTCTTTGTAATGAACGTACCTGTTCTGTAGGTGTTATTGAGCCCCAAATCATCACAAGTTCTAGCGTGCCTGATGGAACTCTTTGCAGCTGAAATTTCCTTTGTTGGGCATCCCAGTCTGAGAAAGAGAATAATGTGATGAACATGGCTAGTCTTACCTGTGCTTACATGTGCTTAAGCATCCAAGGTTTAGTAGAAATGCTAAGGCAAATTTATTTGTTTTCACACAGTAATTCCAGTGCGTTAGGAACTCAGACCTAATTAAGGAAATAAAGGAATTTAAGAAAGCAATGGGAAATGTGGTGTTTTCCCAGCACCTACTGATCTCTATACCTGACCATATTAACATAAGGAATGCATCAATAACAGATTTTTTTCCTTATACATCTGGAGTTTATCTTGCACCAAGTTTTTCACCCCAGAAGCAACTCATTTCAGTCTCAGCTAAGCCTACTGGTGTATATCACACACAATATATTGTGATGTTTTTGCATTAGTCTGCAAATAAGTTGCATCTTCCTCAACCTGGTAAGTATGATGAGACTCTGGGCTAGGGAGTTTGTATAAAATCAGAGCAAAAAAAATGGAGTTCGTTATTAATTCTTCCTAGGTAAATTAACTGGAAACAGCTTTTCAAAATACTTCCTGTACATAGTTTCTATACAAAGAGAGCTTCTCTTGTTTGTTTCTCTCTTCCTCTGGACAGTCCCTAGTGATGATTTTCACAGCTCTTATGGAAGCAGCTCATTGTTCTGCAGAGACTTAATTAAAGTGTACTTCCATACGAAATTAGGCTATTGTATTTATTTAAACTTTATGGTAACTGCTGTACAAGGGCTGTGGCTGTCTACATTCTACACCACACACCCACGTCTGTCCCCACCCCACCCCACCCCACTGTCACCACTCCCCAAAGGAAACGGGTAGTCATTCTGCCCTGGTTGAACTCCTCATCTACTCAAGTGATGCATTTGAACTTTAACCCATGGACAGCAATATTTGCTTGCCATGCCAGCATCTTTCACAGACGAAAGGTAAGCTGGAGTAGCTCTGGAGAGAGAGAAATGAATTGCTTGTGATTTTCTTCTCTCAAGCATTAGGTGATACCCCTTTGAATTTTTGCAGAACTTGCATGGGTTTTCACACTTTGTGTGCTAGTCCTGACGTCTTCTCTAGGCTAGTTTTATTCTTATGATTGAGCACTCCATTGCCATGGGAAAGTTTTTTTCTTAAAATTGAAATGTTTCAAAGTTAATGAGCTCCAGCCATATCAGTAATCTGCAATGTTAAAAGTATAATTTCCAAGAAAATATAATTACCAGGTATCATTCAAACATTCAAATGTTTGAAAAGCTATGGAATTTGATTTTTCTCTTTTTTTGGGGGGGGGGGGGGGGGAGGGGGCAGGGCAAAGTTGTGGATGGTTGCAATTCATTTTCAGAACATTTCCACATTGAGATGAGTCTGGTTTTCAAAGAGTTGTTAGTAAATCCAAAACAACATCAGGTTTCATTGACTCCAATATGCTGAATAGAGTTGCAGTGAGGAATAAAAATCAAATAAATGTAATTAAAGCATCCAAATGGTCTGATGCCAATGTGATTGGCATTTATTATTTTGTCCACGGAGAATGAGCTCCCAAAAAGAGTTTTTCCCTGAGCTGCACCAGCAGAAAGGGGCTCTCCCCTTCTCCAAGACCATAATGAAAGTTCAAATTTCACTGAAGAGAGCCCAAGCACATCACAGGAAGAGGAAAGCTGAGGTTTCTAGCCCATCACTATCAGGATGAAATTGCATTTTCTGTCATACTCAAACATCTTGTTTAAATTAATGTTGCTGCAACACTATCATATACAGGGTCTTCATATTTAACCTAATTTCTCAGATTGGTCAATTAAAATACAAATGTCCAGCAGTTCATACATCACTTGTCTAAACACAGATTATAATCCAAGGCCTGTCCACAAATTATCTCATCTGTTTTCTGCCAGGCCTGTATTTTATGCAATTGATAACCTACAGTTTCTTTCCATCTGAACTGATTATTCTCTTTCACACTGTCCCACAGGGCTGTATGCTGGCCCTCATGCTTGTGAAACGCTGAATTGGCTTCCTCTTCTAAATCAGCATGAGGAGTGAATTATTATTGCTACATCATATCACTATCGCTCAGATTTGCTTTGATTTATCTGCAGGCTGATCCCAATAGCCCAGCTCTGCTTTCCTGCTGGGTGGATGTGTTGATGCAGCTATTGTCCCAAATCTCACGGTAGACAGACCATAGTCGTGCTCTTTCTTTGCAGTTTGCCTGTCTGGATGATGGGCTCCATCCTGACACAGGGGCCACTTCCACCACACTGGAAGAAGATATGAGAAACCTCTCACTAGGCACAAATGTAATGATTCATCCCCACTGTGAAAACTTTAGCCTAATTCTTTGGACACAGAGACCAGCTTCAGCTTGAGGTTTTATAGTCACTGAAAACTTTTTTAATGCTAACTCTGACTATTCCTCTTCTCTGCATAACTGTCTGATTGCTGTATAAATCTCACTGAAGTCTGACTACCTCTTCCAGCAAAATTAACTTTTCTGACACTTGAATATATGCTTTAGAATTTCTTGCTCTGCTTCTTTTTTTGTTGTTGCAATCACAACTCAAATATCAGTTGTACAACAAAAGGTTGTTTCAAAACTGAAGAAAACACTGAAGAAGCTTCATGTTCAAAAGACAACATCTGGAGATGGGGTTTGAGCACAACCTTTTCCAGGTGCTATGTTTGCAAACCAAAGGGGACATATTCTTGTCTGAGAGGGCTTCCCATCTTAGGGAATACAGCCTTTAGTAAGTACCTGGAAAAAAATGCTAGAAAAATATGTAGTCTGATCTTTTGTGTGTTTTTCCCTATACTGGGCTCAGTTTCTAGGTAGAAGAAAATTTGGAGGATTGTCCAGGTCACATTAATTTAACTTGTTTTTGCTCAATGGCTGTAACCTCAGCTGTTTGCAATCTGCTGTTGCACATTCCTCCTTGCACAGGTCTAAGAAATTAGGACATGAGCTCAGCATCTTGAATAAGCTTCCAGTTTTACCTGCAATCCCTCCAAAGCATGTCACCTCAGCCCCCCACCCCATTTTTGATTGCTTCATTAGTGCAATCCCTTCTCTCCTCAGAGAAGGGCTGTTTTAATGAGCTTATTTTTGGACTCCAAAGGTGCTGCAAGGAAAGGCAGGGATGACAGTTCTCTTTGATGCAAACCTGATAATGTGAAGGCACTTGCTGGCATATTGTACCTACACTAGAGAAGGGAATGCAAGTGAGGTGATATTTGATCTTCCACAGCTAGCTCTTTATGATGCTCTTTTTTATACGGTTTGTATGTTTAACACCAGGCAGTGCTACACCAAGGCCTGCTCCTAAACTGAGTATGGCAGCATTTTAAACTCCCCTATGTTACCTTTCAACCCCTGAAAAATGCACAGGGCCACACCTTGCAGGGCCTGAAGAGAAGAAACGAGGAAAAACAAAACAAAAATCCCAGCGACTATGAGAACAGGCAGAAAACTTCAGCTCCATTATCACTCCCCTTCATCTGCTCAAAACCCCTCACTGCAGGGGTTGTCATGGTGATGCAGGTTTGACCTCTCACTTTTTACTCTTCCAGGAGCTAAAAAGGTAAAAATGAGCCATTCTGTCTCGAATGAAAATCAACCTCCCTCTGTCAAAAGACGCTGAATTGCTTTTTTCCCCTTTGTCAAACCCGAATGTTTCCATAGGCGACGTGGAAATAAATAAATAACCGGCGCCAGGCACCAAGGAGCATCAGTGGGTTCAGCAGGATGCGGCCGTGGTGGTAGGAGGCTCAGGATGGGGCTTGGCAGGAGCGGTCCATGCCCAAGTTTCCCAGAAGTCATGAGGAGCTGCATCCTGTGTTCCCCCTTCGTCCCCAGCTGTCTCTGCGGTCAGGTCCTCGCTCCGCCAGTTGAGCGTGGGGTTTGTGTTTGCGGCAGCTCCAGGGCAGAAAAATCAAACTATTGATTGAACTGTGTAGCAGCCTCATAAGGCATTATTAGCAGCCTGCTGTAAGTGAGACCAGAAAGGGTAAAATCATTTATTTTTATTAATATTCTTGAGAGTCAGGATTCAGCAAAAACTGCTGTTTGGCCAGGTTGGCAGCAAAGTGATGGCACTGTCTCCTTCTCTCTGGATGAAGCTGGTAATGCACATAGAGTGGTTTGTGTCTGGATGAGGGGGTGGCCTAATTTACTGGGATAGAGCCCCTGTCTGGACTATGAGCCAAAGTAATCTCCTTCTGTCGATTACTTTTGAATCTAAGTCCTCTGCTTTGATAACCAAATCCTTCCCTGCTTGCTCGCTCCCCTCCTCCAGTCTCTCCTCCCACCACTTTCACACAGTGCCAGGGTAGCGTGACATGTGAAACCAGCAGGACTTCAAATCAAATATTCATGTTAATGATCAGCTGGCCTTGAATGAAACATTTGCAGAAGCTCTGATGCAGATGCCTCAACGCTTCATATGGCTCCATCAAACCTCTTCCTGCCAGAGAGGCTCCCCCAGTTCTAGCCTAAGAGAAAGTTACTGAATTTATTTGACAGAAGAGAAAAAAACTAAAGCATATATAAAAATACACACACATATATATATTGTGTGTGTGTGTGTATTTATATATCCTTTACATATATAAAGCGCCAGCCTTAAAATCCTGCTAAACTGCTATTGAAGTCTGAAGTCATCTAAAGTTCAAGTGTTTCCCATGTCTTTGGTATCAAAGTTCCTGAGGACCAGTGCTGCTGAAACTTGTACTGCTGTACAAGGGCTTCATGGCACCAAAACACAGGAGCCCAGCTCATCTCCAAGCACAGTTATCCTCAGACCAAGGCTCATCTCTCTAGAGACGCTTCATTCACACCCTTGCTTCTAGTTCTCTCTCCTTCCAAATGAGCTTTTAGTGAAACAAGTGAAACAGGCACGGCCTAGTAGTCCTTCCCCCAACACTGCATACACACACACCAACTCCCTGGTACAGTCTGGTGCCTGGAACATCTCCCCCAGAGGCTTTAGGTGTGAACCCCTGGGATGTGAGGGCACTGCTGCCTCCCATATGCAAGAGAGCCAAGGCTGTGCTGAATGCCAAACTGCTCCGAGGCCCAAAATGGACAGTCACTTTTGCTCCTTCACCACTCAGCGATGATCATAGAGGCACTGAATATTCCTACTCATCCACCATCTCAATTAGCAACTTCCAGTTTTTTGAGAGCTGAGGAATACGTGCAACCCCCACCATGACCTACCTTTCTCCTTCACAGCCTTCCTCGTGTGTGCAGGCCTTCCTCTCCTCCTCATGCAGACCAGCAGCCTGGGAGATCCTCGTGGTAGATCCTGTGCTGCTCCCTCTTGCTCGTTTCTGCAAATAACTGCACGTTTTCCCACAGAAACCCAAACCTCCTCCAACTCCAGCAGTTGACCATTGCTCCAAAAGTCACCGCGACCTCTTAATTCATTCAGCGGAGTCACGTCATGCAGGGACACAGTAGATTGCTTCTTGCTCTCAGCTAGTAGGCCGCTGATGCCCTGAGTTATGAAGACAGACGGTATTAGTGCCAGTACTTCAAGAATATCTTGTGGTAGGGCATTCGACAGGTTAATTATACCTGTTAAGCTTTTTCCTTTACAGCATTAGAGCCCAGTGAGTCTGGTTTGCCTCTATAAAAGACGGTTGTCATGTTACGTGCAATCCATTTCTCTAGCACAGACAGGCATTTTCTAAGATTAAGCTTTACAGGGGAAAAAAAAAAATTATCTCAGACATACCCCTTTGTCTTAATTTCAGCCATACCAGAAGCAAATCCAGCTCTATTTAGACTTACTTTGGGGATCGGGGGTGATAGGGATTGAAGCATATAGTGCCCTAATCCCATTGTTTTCGTATCGTAATGCTCTGGAAATAAGATAGCTGAGGGATGATAGGTAGGTGCTAACTTCTGTATATTTATGATCCTAGGTACAGCCCTGAAATGCAAATTAAAAAGAACTCCCCCCAACAATCACTTTCTCTCTCTCTCTCTCTTATCCTGCATTTTCTGCAGCCTGAAAGATGTAAGTCATTAGATAAATGACTGCCAGTGGAATGCTATAGCTGTAACGTAAACTATGAAGACTAAATCCATACGAAAAAAATAATACATCCCCCAGAGAAAAGTTCTGCTTTTCACATTTAAATGTACTAGTTATCAGCTATTCCTGTTCACAGGGCATTAAAATACATGCTGTTTCCTAAGTCCTGATGCAGCTCTAACTGGACTCAAGCTTGGAGCTAAAATAGCACATATTTTACAAAGTGGTGTAATGTAAAACAGTCGTCTAAACATCTCTCTCCTTACTAGGTCTCTCTAGGGCTTTCTCCACAGAATCCTGCTTCTTCTTTACAGCGTCATCATTTATGTCTTTGTTTATTAGTGGAATGAACTTGTCAGTAATTGTATTCCCACCAGCCAGCCCCCGTCCCAGCTCCCTACACACTCATCTCGCCGGCTGGGGTCGGCAACAATGGGGAGTGCTCCTGCCAAAGCCGTTTCAACATCAGCCCTTCAGCGTGCTGTGGAGCAAGGAGGTCGCTCCCGGAGCCTCGCCAGCGGCCTCCCAAGCCCAGAGGTCCCTGCCAGGGCTGGGCAGAGCCACGGCAGTCGTGTCCAGCCGCTCTGCTTCCCAGAAGTGGCACTGCTGAGGGTGAAGGGCACTTGGCAAGGAGGTCACTGTGCAGGCTGAGTGCCCTGCTCTCACACACACACACACGGACCTGACCCAGCTGGAGGGCTGCAGGAGGTGCCCGGTGGGACTCCCAGGACAGACGGATGCCATGTGGCTTTGCAGATCAAACTCCTGCAGGTTTGCTAGGCTGTGCAGCTGCTGGAAGCGGCTTTAAGACCCCAAACTCCGAGACATCACGGTGGTTTTCAAGTGCCATGGCTCACCTTCTGATCTCACCGCTCTAACTCACCGGTTTAACTCATACATCCCCTAGAAACACCCCGCAGTCAGTCTGTCCTTCGAAGCAAACACCACTTATTTCCTCCTGCTATTTTTTGCTTTTAACTCACAGCTTCAGATTTCAAGGCTGCAAGGATGCTTGAGTCTTACTTTGAGTTCTGCCAGAGATTTCCTTTGTGATTTTTAAGTAAACCCCCTTAGGATCTGGCCAGCTGGGGAAATTAGCAACTAATAAACTCTTGCATGAAGTTGCAGGGGATGAGCTGCTCGGCACAGTGCCCTGTGACTCTGCCCCTCTTCTCCGAGGGGATTCACCGTGCGAACGGCTCGCTGCGGGTTATGAAGTTGCTGCATGTCAGCTGATCCATGGTAGCTGTCTGTCCATGGCAAATGTGAGATAATTTAAAGGAATTTAATCCTTTTTCTTTGCCAGTCCACATGATGAGTTCGTGCAGGGTGGGTAGTACACAGTAAATTCACACCGTAATTTACTGTGTACTAATTTCCCCAAGCTTTTAATTTCACAGTGTCTCAGTTTCCTCATCTGTAAAAGAGAGATAATAAATACTTTCCTTTCTGGCAGGAGTGCTTGAGATCCTTCAGCAGTAAACATAAAAGCAACCATTTTAAAATAGTTACTTACAGAAACTTAATTTTCAGTGTAAGCACTTATTTGTGCCTGATCTTCTACTACAGTAGCATGAGACTAACGATGGGAAGCAAATAAAATCTGAGAAGTAAATAACCCTGATAATGTGAAAAATAACTAGAATGCTGACCATAATAATATTTATGTGCAACTGCGATTGCAAACATTTTTAAAGCTTTCTGTTTCTAAACACCTGTGATTCCCTTTAAAGTGAATGCATCTAAAATGGTGTATTTTCAATAAGGACACACTAGACTGTTTTCTTTTAAAAAGAACACCACATGTAAAGAAGGCCTAAACTTTGTATTTCTTAGGAGGCCCTTTTTTTTTTTTCCTTTTTTTTTTTTTTTAAAGGAGTGATGCATGATCAGACCCAGAAAACAGTGTGGTTTTTATTTCAGATTTTTCTAGACTGCAATAGCCCAAGGGTCCATGCTATAAACTGGAGGAGTTTGAGGAGACCAGTTTTTAAGAGCAACATGGTAAGGTTTCTGTTTCTGATTGGAATGTTTGTTTTAAACTTTTCGTTTAGGGGAACATTTCAAAACTGGTCACAGTTTCAGCAATGGCTAAATTTACCTTGCAATCCCAGTTCCTGAGATTTGTCTTATTCTTTCTGGTACAGCTGAAACATCAAGAAAGGATCATTTGGCTTTAAAAAATGTTCCTCATGCTGAAATTATGAGTACAGAATTAAAACTTAAAGACTGTTGAGGTCAGGAAGCAAAAGGAAAACCAGGAACTTTATTCATTAATATCCATATACTGGAAATTCTGATTAACATATAAAATAGAGACCCTTGAAACTTGTGTATATGGATATGTCTTTTTTTCTTCAACTGCTGAAGAAAACTTTTAGATCTGCTCCTGCTCTACTAACAAAGCGGTTTAAAAAGCAGTTTAAATTGAAAAGCTTTCCATTTCCTCCTCTTTAATTCTTCAGGTATTCCTAAGTGATATTTCACGCAGGCAAAGAACAGTTAATTTCAATCATCGCTTGCCTCCTTGAGAGTTTTACACCGTGGTGCAATTTCGCTTCGTTCTTTATCGTGGAACTCAACTGCCCTCCACTGGATGAGAAAGGCAAAAGCAGGCTTCCTTTCCACTGGAAAAAAAAAATCACGGCCAAAAAAAAAAAAAAAAGTACAGTCTTGGGGTGTACTTTGTTCATTTTGTTTGTTCTCCTGCGTCTCCCCAGCACAAAGAGTCCCCGGGGTTAGCACGACTGGAGTTAACAATTCTGAGAAAATACAGTTGCCAAGAAAATAATTTTCACTGTGTCCTGGCCAAGTGGCCGTAATGATGACTGTCATTTAACCACAACATTTAAATCCAATATTTCTTCCTAGCGCTATGAAGGGAAAGAGGGAGAGAGAAGGAAACTGTTTTGGGGGGAATGGGTAGTGGTCTCAGTTTAATCCACTTTATTGCAATTTGTCGTCCTGAGAGCATGGGCTCTTAGACTAAAAAGCACACAGGAGTCTCCTTTGACATGCTTATGTAAAGGCTAATGTTCTGAAAAACTCATTGAAGTTTAAATAAATAAAGTAAAATCTCTAAGTGTTGACTGCAATAGCCCTAGCAGCAGCAGCAAACAGGATGGCTCCAGCCAAAGATCTTGTCCATCTGCCCGACATTTTGATGCCTCAGCTGACTTGAATTAGGAGAAAATAACTTGGAAGGTTTTTCACTCCATCCAGCCCCAAGTTAAAGGAGTCCTCTGAAGCAGTGGATCACATCACATAAGCTCATGCAGGGAGCTCCTGGTTATGCTCTTGGTGGCTTTATTAGAAACACAGCGGTGGATCTGGGCAGTACGAAAGCCATCCGGGGAGAGTTACAACACCTGACCTCTTTTTGCAAGGAGCAGAAATATTTGGGTGCAAGAGGGGAAAATATAAATAATAAAAAAAGCAGCTGAGAGTGCTTCACCATTCCTCGTACCTAACGTCACCGTGCCCTCTACCCCCAAACACACACACCTCCCATGCACCACATGTTGGAGTGAACTTTTGCTCCTCAGAAAATGGGACGACACATTTTCCCGTGCAGGCAGATGAAGTTTCCCTCCAATTCCTGCAGCTTGGAGCTGAAGACTGCTGTGTTCAATAAGGTTTAAGATCTCTGGTGCCTTGAGATTTAGCTTTTTGCTGCTGGTGGGGCCCTTGATGGCTGAGCTACACAGCACTAGTCTGATTGCTGCTCCTCATCGCACTCAGGGAAAGCAGAGCTGGAAAGTTGGGTAGAAATCTCTTTTACTGCCTTCCCTGCTGAAGGAGACTGATTTGTGCTTTCCTAGCTTTCTGCAAACGCCGCAGTCCTTGTGTAGACAAAATCCTACCAAAGTAGAGGTTTAGTTTGCCTGGTGAAGGACTGCAGGATTTGACCTTTGGAAGAGTGTGCTAAGTCCTTGCAGTTTTGATTTTGAGTTTCAGCTTTGGCCTGGAATAACAATGACTGTGAGGGAAGCAATAGGTTATGAGCTGGGTGAAATGATACCTGCTTCTTGCCAGAAAAGCTAACTGGATTTAAGCAACTTCTGTCTTCGTTTTCCTTTAAAGAAATAAATAAAGATATTCAAACTTCCCATATGAACTGCAATAATGAAAATATTGTGCGCATTAATTTGTACGGGGGTCAGTGAGTCTCCCCAGCTCAACGGTTTTCAGAGTGCATAGTAAGCCCATAAAACATTTATTTTTCATAATTTATGAAGCATTACATATTGTGAGTCCACAATGCCAGCTGACGTAATATGCAATAAATTTGAAATAACAAAACATTTCTCATGTATTTTCCTCCTGATGTGACAATGTGGGACATAAATTTAAAAGAAAGTTGCCTTAGAAGACAAAGGCAAGGCAAAAGAAAAGAATGCTCTTAAATCAATAAATATTCCTATTCCACCAATCACTTACTGAGCCGTTCCCCTGCTCGTGGCTGCGGCACTCGTCTTTTTGAAGCCCCTTGCCACCACTGCTTCAAAGCTGGAGCAAGAGGCTGCCAGGGAGAGTGGCAGTCCTCCTCCGAGCCGAGCACTGTGAGCTGCAGGGCTGGCAGCAGCATCGTAGCACGAGCATGTCCAGGCCCTCCTCTGCCGACCAGGAGCCGTCTCCCTGCGTGTTCTGGGCACAGTTGGAGCAGTCCTGCGCTGGGAAAAGCTCCTACCAAGGGCTGGCAGGCATGGGGGGGGGGGGGGGGGGGGAGGGGAACAATAGTGCGTAAAGGTAATTGCCCTCCGAAGCAATTATCATCCCCTTATTCCCAGGGAGAGGAGCAGTAAGGGTCTTTGCACTTTTGAAGATAACTTTCTGGTGGTCCTTTGGTATGCATGTAAATATGTAATTGTAGGATTATAATACAGAGCACTGAGTAAAACTCACCTACAGGACTATGAAAGCCAGCTGATAAATTTTCATGTTACAGAAGATGTGTTGCAGGCTGAAGGCTGAGACACACAGATGTCTGTAAAATTGTTAAGCGACGCCCACCAAACAGCGAGGACCTGGTGCTCAGCACTGTTTGCTTTTGTTTGGTCTTGTTTTCTTCTTTGCAGTACACCAAAACAAGGTCTGCTCGAACAAAAAGCAAGGAAGGGAAAAATTGTGGAAGTTATTTGACCACAGAACAGGAGAGAAGGGCAGAGAGTAAAGCAGTTCAGGGTCTTTGTCTGAGCTCACTACTCTGACTGTCCTTATAAATAAACACAAAAATATTTATCGATAACATAAAGCGTGTTTTGCAATGAAAAAATAACCTTTTAAGAATAAATAAATAAATAAAATTAGTGTCAGTATTTAAAGGGTTTTATCAAACTTTACACCAGAAGACCAAATGGGAAGGAAAAAAAAATAAATCTATGTGAACAAATCTCATCAGAAGTGACATGAAGTTCAGCATCTCGGAGGCTGGTTCTCCTTGGGCAGACACAGCACGTCCACCACAGCCGTGCGTGCAGGGACATCTACTGGCAGAACAGCCAGAGTGGGCCCTTTCCCTTGCTGAGTACAAAAACTCCAGCTTTGCATGAAAAATCAACGGTTTCAGTGGCAGCAGCAGGTTTTGCCTAATCCAGTAGGAGGAAGACATGCAGGAAAGCGAGCAAATGAGACTGGCTTGTCCCAAGGGTAAAATTAAACTTCAGATCCCAGGGTGAGGTGTCCTTAGCTGAGCAACCCTGGCTGCAAAACTGTTCCAGGCACACAACGACCATTAGAACTATTGCCTGTGGAGGTGATAGAGAAGGATGCTAGGCACTTTCTGAACCTCCACTTTTCTAACACTCCCTCTACCCTCACTCCTGCTGATTTGGCCCCGTGCACAGAGGGAGCAAGTATAAGGTATGAACCCAGCACACCATCAAGTTCTCCTGCAGTAGCACGGGGCACAGCAATGAGATCTCTCTGTTCTTCCTTCCGTCTTCTCCAGCAGCAGATACCTCGGGCAAGCAGCCGAAACATTGTCAGAAGCAAAAGGCTCCTTGCCTCCTCTCTGCCCTTTAATAAAACCACAGGAGACAAGACATATTTAATCCCTACTGGAAAGATATGTACAGTGAACTGATTAGATAGAGCAGGAACCAGGCTGACCCTTACATTTGAAACACTGTCTACCCTTCTCAAGACTGGATGAGGATCACAAGCCAGGCAGGCGGAGAGCGAGAGGCTACTTAGAAGTGTTTGTTTTTCTCATCTCCAAATCAAGATGAATTTCTCAACTCCTTGTAAGAGTCCTGGTTCTCTAACTCATAAATGGAAAGAAGTGAGCTTCTTCCCCCTCCTTGTCTTCTCTCTCCACATACTGTTTTCTGCCTTCAGGGTATCTGTTCTATACTTCCAAAAAATCCATCTGGTTATTTTACTGTAACACACTTACCAGAACTGTAAAATCATAGGAAAAAAAAACATTTGAAAAGGACCTCCGGGGGTTTCTAGGCCAACCTCCGCTTGAAGCAGCTTTAACATCAACACTAGATCAGGTCGGTGATGGCTTTGTGTAGATGATCCCTGAAAGTCACCAGGGAGCGAAATCCCACCACTTCCCTGAAAGACATGTCCTAGTTCTGTACAGCACTCTGGGTGAAGAAGTTTAGTTCTAGCTTTAAACACCAGCCAGTAATCTTGAGGAGAAACAAACAGTCATTAGTAGTTAAACACAGTACAGCAGTAGACTTGGAGGAATAGTCTGGCAGACCCTTTATATCTTCCTATACTCCTGCCTAACACTACGTGTTGGACACTAAGGCTCAGCCAGGATGGGCATAGCGCCACAGACTAATTTTCAGTGTATTTTAATGAATAGATCGTCAAAGGCTCCCTCTGTGAGCAGATGTTTTGGTACTTGACTTTCTACTTGAAGCTATACAAAAATAAATCAGTACCTTCTTAAAGTCAACTCTGATTTTATATGACATATATGAGATGAATCCCCTACTAACCTGTCTGTTTCATCAACTAGAGATGTTACTTAAGTTAAAAACAGCTGGCACAGCTGGGGTACAACAAGTTAGACCTGCTTCAGAAGAAGCCTTCTGCCCTGTGACTAGCAGAACTTTGTTTGAATAATGTAGTTTCCCTTTCTGGGAAAATAGAAATAGAACTAAGCAGCAATGCTCAAAGTCCAGTTTGTACCTAGATTTTGTACCTAGATTTCAAATTGCCCACTGGATTACTTATACTTGAGCTTCAATTCAAACTGTGTTTACCTCCAGCACTCTCCCAGAGAAAGGCCAGAACTGGATTTAATCTGGGCTTCTATCTATCACATCTTTATCAAAGAACATGGGAGTAAAAAGGCCAAGATGTCATGAGAGATCGGGCAGGAGAGCTGGGAAACAAAGAAACATGGAGAAGTTTTGATGGATACACTGACAACGAGATATAGTCCTACGATTAGACTCCTATAAATACCTTAGACATGTGATATCTCCAAGTCCCATCTCAGTGCCATCTACCCCGAACATACTCACCCTCCCTCTGATTGCAGAGGGGTTTCAGCAAATGTGTTATTACAGGCTCTTCCCAAAGGCAGTTGTTGAAATCCAGGCAAGTGATTCTTTAGAAGTAAACCTCTCCAAAGTCTTTCACCCAGCTGACATTATGATGATCAGAAAATAATACATATGTGTATATTCCGTACAGTTCTACACTTCATTTAAAATGTTTCACCTGCTTTTCTTTTCTCCTTTTCTTTTTTTTCCCAGTCATTACACAAAGTCTGAAAGATAAAAGAGGGAATTCATTTTGTTACTTTAAATACTTATCTCAAGCTCTCAGTTTGACTTCGTCAAATGCACGCAGTATGCTAAAAAAATGCACAAGGGAAAAAATCCCAAGAATATAGCTAAAAGATTGTAAGGAAAAAAAAAAGTCAGAAAACAACAGCAGATCATAGAAGTAGTAGTGTCTGAAAAATGAGAAACAACAAAAAAAGCACAGAGCTATAGCATGGTAGAAGAAAAAATAAATATACCACATAATTTATTGCAGGGAGAGTTCTGAAGAAAATGTCTTGTGAAATAAATATAATGCTCATGAGGACAAGAGATCTCATTCATATCCAATCTGTCTTGTGTAAAGAACTAGGCAATAATGTTCAAGTAAGTGAGTCACTGCGAGATCTCCCAGTTCGGCTGAAGATTGCTCAATAGAAATAATAACAAGCCACAGAAAAAAGACAGTGTAAGTACAGGTGGGAAAGAGATACAAACTCAGAGCAATAAGTACATACAAAATATCGAGAGATTGCAGTACAATGTAAAGGCATGATGTGTGTTCTCTGTCTTACAGACTACTTTTCCTTCTGTGCCTCTGTGACAGTGAAGATCTGCTGGAGAGCCCGGGCTCACAGCCTCCCTCTGTTCGTGCTCAGGATGGCACAGACATAGGCAAAGAGGGCTAGAGGGTGACTTATTTATGGATCTGGGGTCAGGACTTTCTCTGTGAAAGGTCTTTGACTCTCTAATCCATTCCTCACAGCTAGCCACCGAGGCTCAAGTCCCAACAAACACCAGGAGCCACCACCAACCTGTTGGAGGAGCAGGGGAACCCATGCCAAGCTCTCTGCAAGGAATGGTGGCTCAGGGCTTAAGGGTTTAGATACGTGAATGATACAGATTTACCACACAGTAGCTACACCTCATATTTAGTGTGTGCTCACTTAGTCCTCCAGAGCCAGGCTGGGGTGTTGAAGCAATGTCCAAACAGGGCCAGGAGCACCCATCACCATGCAAAGGGCTGCAGCCACATCAGCAGAGCTCTCCATCCAGACCAGTGCACCCTTGGGAGATGCTGTCCTAGGGGGTGCAGGAGCAGCATGGCACAGCCCCCGAGCTGAGACAGCCCAAGCACGGCATGCTGGCAGATGGGCCTGGGGGTCACTGGTCAGCAACAGCGCTGCCCTGCCCTGCGGGCACGGTAATGCCACCCACTTGCAAAGCGGCACAAGCTGCCTGCCAGCGGGGCCGCGTTCAGCCTGCCTACACACAGGGGCTCTTGCACAGTGCCTACAGAAGGTGTCTGGGCACCTTGTGCAGTCAGAGGAGAAAAACACATCTTCAGCAAGTGATTCATCGCTCTCTAAAATCTGAGCCTTGTGGGAGCATTTCGACATACCCAAGTTCATTTCCTCCCAAAATGCAGCAAAACAAGCTTTTATTTATTTTTTTCATTAACTGCTTCTCACTAGTCCCTCAAAAATATTTGAAGGGAAGAAAGAAAAAAGAGGAGGAATTGCATATCTTTGATGCAAAGCTGCCCTGGCTATGGGCTTTAAGCTTTGGCAGGGGTGAGGTGGGAAAGGAGAGAAGATTAATGGGATGGCAGTAGGATCCACTGATGATTGCATCTGAACAGAGATTTTTCCAGCCCAGGATTACAGGTCTAGAGCAGGAATCTCCTTGAGACTGCTGGTTTTTGTTGCTGCAAATGTTTGTACAGCCAGGCTAGGATGCAGTAGGAAGACTGTTTTGTCTGTTCTTGCTTCCTCCTCTTCCTCCGTTGCTGTAACTGAGGCAGCACGGAGACAGCAGCAGAAGTAATGCAAAAACCAGCTGTGGGGAGAGGGCAGGGAGTACGCAGGGGATGGGACTGGGTGGACGGGGACAGGGCATCATCCTGCAGCTGTGTGACACCTGCAAAGAAATCATCCTCACCCTTGGCAAAGTTATGAAGAACGTTTCCCAGCTCAGGCTGCCGGCTGGCCCAGCACACTCAGGAACTCCTGGTAGCAGGCTGAATTATCAACTTATAGATTAAGGTTTTATAACCAAGAGTGTTGCAAGAAAAGGAAAAAAAAAAAAAAAGTTATCAACTCAAATTTGAAAAACATCCTCTTGTCTGCACGGTTGTCCTTTTTCAATCTAAATTTGGACTTTTGACTACTTTGATTTTTTAGGGTATAAGGGTGGGAGGGTATTTTTGTAGAAGGTAACGTATATCTGAAGTGATACAGATTGGTGCTAGAGCCAAGATGATGTTATGATGTCAGAACTGTGAGGGGAAAGACTGAGAAACAGAAAACAACAACAACACCTAGGTGACCTGAGCAAGGTTAGAGCATGAGTCAGCCACGGAGGCAGGGAACCCACTTCTGCTCTCCAAGTCACAACGCCTGTGCCTTGGATTTCACTAGCTGCAAAAAAAACACCACCAACAAGGATCCTTGGAGAAAAAAAAAAAAAAATGGAAAGGAAAAAAAAAGGCATTCCCTTTTCATGAACAACATTTGTTGTTCAAAAAAGTAGCAGTTCAAACTGCTACTATGGAAAATTTTGCCATGGACTGTATGTGCAAAGAGCACAGTGGATGATAAATAACAGGCAATGGAAACATTGCCTGTAGGTGTGACCGTGTCTGTTTTAATTGAAGGGATGCTCTTCAGTGGGGCTCCCATGGCCAGCTGAAGGAGTCAGCTTGGGGCTGTGCCTGCTCAGTAGCACAGGCTGCCGTGGCCAGTGTGAATACAGCAAGTAAATGTGGTGATGGCAATTAAACAGACACACCGATGGTCCTGAAGCACTTGCTAGCAAGGAAATGTGTTTGCAGCTCCGCATCAGCATGCACGAAACTACCTAAGCTTCAGACTTTTCAAATACAATTAATGTGTCTTTCATTTCATAACTCTGTAAGATCTCCTAGTCTGTTCTTCAGCCATTGCAAATGTTCACCTGGCAGGGGATAAATTACTCTGCTCTGTACACGAATTTTGCCTGGTCTTATTCTTTTACACTTCCAATGCTAGGGGACATATCTTCAATTGGTGTGAATTGGAATATCTCAGCTGAAGTCAATGGAACTACGAAAGCTTACACAATATTCAAGAAATTATTTCAAGACATTAAACTTAACAGTCTGACTCTTGAAATCATGGAATTAAATGAGAGAGAATCAAACAAGACCTCACAAATGTTTAAAAGAGATGTTTCTGACTCCTATTTATAACAAAAATCCCAACACCACCTTGCACAAGTGATCTGAATGTGGACTGAAGATTCCAAAAGCATGGGGAGAGGGGGAGCAGCAATTTTTAGCATCTTGATTTTTTCAGACTGGCTTCCTGCTGTTTGAACGCTCTGTGATGACAATACAAACAGTAGCTCATTTCTCAATCAAATTCCACCCACATCAGTGTGTCACATTTGTGCATGATGAGCAGGAAAGGGGTGGTGATGGGGCGTTATATACCCAGGGGCATGCATACACACATGACACAGGTACGGCAAGCCCCTTTTCAAACCTTATTGCCTTCATTCTTGTCCTCGATACAGGGCTGGATCAGCAGGGAAGGAGGCCACCAAGTCCTCCGTGACAATACCATACATAAAAAACTTTCTCCACATCCTCCAAATCTTTTAAAAAAATCAGAGGCAAAGATTTATACACTTATGTATTTGATAATACTTGACGATATGGCTCTGAAATAAATCCAGCAACGGTGATATTTTCATTCTCGGCAGAAGGGGAAGTGAACCAGAGTGCCCTGATGTCCCCCCAGCCACCCGGGGCAACCACTGGAGCTGAGCTTCGAGACCCAGCTCCCCTCATTCAGCCACTGTACTGGGATTTTTCAGGGCATAATTGCCACATCGGTAACGATGAGACAATTTTACATGACTGAGAGACTGCTCTAGGTGCCCAGCTTGCAGGTTACATCTCACCTGCAGGAACTTAAAAACTATATGGACATTTGATTTCACGATTCATTTAAAGTGATCCAAAACGCTGCTTTGAAGCTCCCCTTCCCCCTTTGCACCTGATGGCTGCACAGTGAGCAGAATTATCCTCAGCACGTCACAATCCAGTGGACAGAGATGGTTTGTAAAAGCTGATAAGCCTTGTTAGGGTTGGCAACTTTACATGAACTTCAGTGATAAATACTGCATTTGTGAAATGCCAAATACTGCTGGAATGTTGGCGTGAGCACGACAGAGATTACTGCTAATGTGGGAGCGCGTAGGTACACTGTGCAGTAAATTACAGCCGATATGCATCCACTTGCTGTGAAAAATGTTGGATTTTTGAGCCAGCAGTATTTCCTATGGCACAGTAAACAGGGATCTAATAGAGCTAACAACTTGGATTTAAATTAACGAAGTAAGAATGATGTGACGAGGCTCCTGCATGACTACTGCGGGAAGCGATTGTCAATATTTGTTCATGGCTCTCGCTCATGCTTTACCTGCTCTGGTGAGGGTGTGTGTTTATGGACTCATCCAACCAACGGCTAATGACTAGAGAGCCTCCTTTTCCCTCACTTTTAACAAAGAGATGACAACTCCAGTTACTAGCAAACTTTTGAATTTTGTCTTTTTTTTCCCCTTAATTGATTAAAAGCAATTTCAGAATGAGATGTCCTGCATGCAGATGAAAGCAAAGCTTGATGTTCTGAAGTGCTAAACTTCTCTGTTTTGACCTGCATGATTAAGATCAAGGAGAATTTTGTCTGTAGTAATTAACATGAGACATAACTGTGAATGAGAACTTGCTGTTTTCAGTGACAATGTTGTCTTCTGCTTCAGGGCGAGACGCCCAGGGCCAGGATCCTGGGGATCCCCCCCCTTTGCTTCAGTCTGGCTTTTAACAGGCTGGGAGCTCTCTGTCTCTCACCTGGTGGAGAAGAGAACAGAGGTCACTCTCACACAGGAGCACAGCACTTCTGAACACAACTTGCTCCATCTTGTGAGATATTGGGCTAAGGGAAAATATTGATTGCCCAGAAAAAGAATAATACTGGTAGCTAGATTAAAGGTATTTCATGAGCACTGCCTTTCATGCTGACAGCTCTGCTGTAATCATTCCCAGCGTACCACTCTGCCTCTGTCGGTATTCATCTGTTGCCAATTGCCTTGTAGTTACTTGGTGAGTGTTAGTCGGGGACTCTTCTTTTGTTCCCTGGTTTTACAGCCCTCAAACACAAGGGATCCTGTGACTGGGATCTTGAATGCTTTGAGACACATAATAAATAATTGTTAGCTTTCCAATACCTGAACTATGCTTTGCAGTATCCTGAAGCTTGCATAGCAAGAAGATTACCGATATTAGATAATTTGCTGTTGAGTGGCTTTCATGCAACAGACCCTGGAGATTTTTCTTATTTTGCCTTTTTTTTTTTTTTTTTTTGCATTTTATGGTTTTTGTTTTGTTTTTATTATTATTATTTTGTTGTTGTTGTTTAATTACAGAATGGAAATCTACTGGATTTAATCACCAAACTGACCAAGCCATAAAAATAGACTGAACTGGTCTAAGGCTGCTTTATCAGTGTGTAGAAGGACTTGCACTACTGTCTATGCTACATCCATTCTGTGCAAAGAATTTGCATCTTCGGACATATCATTTTGTCTTTGCTCACCAGATTGACATTTTCTACACAAACTACTCTGCATGAATGCAGCAATCCCCACTTTGTTCATATTCCCTTTCTTCTGGCTCGTGCCTGGTGCAAAGTGAGCAGCTCCTGAGATCCTGCCCCTAGCTAACATTAACACCAGCATCTGCAGAGCTGTGTAGGATGAGAGAAGTATCCTCCTTGCCCTTCCCCGTTTAAAACTTTATCATCACCAGTACCAAAATAACAATGCAATCAAAAAACACTGAAAGATGCTCTTGCTGGTAGCTGACGTGACCTCCAAGCTCAAAAAAAACCCACAGCACCCCTTTCTCCTGCTACTTCCCTACAGCCTCACCCATAGTGCCCATCAAACAATTACTCACAAACCCCATCTGTCAACACTGGGGTCTGCAGTTCATGGAATCTGCCTGGCCACAGTGTTGGATTACTGAGGCTCTCTGTAAACAGAGGTACTTTGAATGACTCATCTCTTACAAATTGCACAGGGAAAATGAAGGCTACAGGAGTGAGTGACATAATTGTAAGACAACAATTACAAAGGCCCTTCTTTCACTTACCCTGACACTTTCCAATGAAGCTAGAGTTTCACACACAGTGCCAGGGCTGATCAAAGCTCCTTGTATATTTTTTTTTCTTGCTTATTTGCTAGGTATCCTTGATGATAAGCAAATTTGCATCAGGGTGGCTTAATGCCTCACAGTCCTGTATGCTGTGAAGTCCAAACATTCCTCCTTCAGCAGAAGTTGCTGACATTGATACTTAATGTGAAGCCTGAATAAATACAAACTACGTTTTGCTGTCGTTGTTCTGTTTTAACATATTCTCAATTTAATGCCCTCCATGCATTTCCTTATCCCACCCTCACCCCTCCACCCCCCCAAAAAAAAAAAAATAGTACCTCGAGGCTCACCAGTATGAAGATATTGGGGAAAATCTTGCCTCTGCCTTGCAGTCTATCTGGTTATGTCCTCTCGAGGTAGCACTTCTGTATTTCAGTCCTATCCCTGGGAAGCAAAGGTCACAGTTAGACTAAGTGTCCAGATGTCAAAATAAAGGTAAAAGGTACCCCATTTGTTTAATAGCAGTTGGAGTCCAGACACACATTTGGGATCCAGTGATGGTTCTGGTGGGTCATACATTCCATCTACTTGTTGTGTTTCCTATCTGAACACTTTGGAGTCTAGCTAGATGCCACTGTGCTGGAGGATGAGAGCTGTGTGTAACAAATAAGGAAAAAATAGAGAACATGGTAAAAAGAAATTGTGTTGGCTTCATGCGTAATGCCCTAACAACTTCTTTTGCTCACACGGAAAAGATATGAGACTTTTGTAAAGTAGAAGTCAGCACCACCAAGGGCTTAATTATGTAATGAAACATTCTCAAAGCCCTCACATTAGCTCACTGATGCTTAGTGGAAAAGGCATTACCTAGCAACAGTCACTAACAAATCACAGGAAAAATAATAGAGATTATATGCTACATCATTCTACAGAGTCCAAACTGGTAGCAAGGTGTGCTTGCCCTTTCACTTCATGTGCAAAAAATCTATTGTTTACAGGTGTGAGGGGGAACAGATGCACTTCAGAGAAAGACAGGCCAGCTAATCTTTCATTAAAAAGTGATATATAAAAGATGCCCAAAGATAGTGAGGCTTGTTAATCTGGCCAGAGACAGCAGACTGCAGCACAGGTATGATATGAGAAAAA
This sequence comes from Anser anser, assembly GCF_964211835.1. Classification (NCBI taxonomy): domain Eukaryota; kingdom Metazoa; phylum Chordata; class Aves; order Anseriformes; family Anatidae; genus Anser; species Anser anser. Next base: position 6,056,734 of record NC_139730.1, read on the forward strand.
TGACCTCTTCTTTTTTCCTCAGAGAAGTTGTTCCTCGTGTGTCATCCGTTCTCAGGTGCTTAATTAGAAGGACGAGCTGCTGTTTTAAGCGCTGGCCATGAGTCCTGCTTTGAGCTGCCCAACACCAGTGCCCTGTGTGTGGCTCGGGCAAGTTCCATCAGAAAGTCTGGCAATACCTTGAGCACCAGGCTTTGCTGCATGGTGCCTCTGCATTCATTTCCCCCTTACTTCTGTGCACTACAGTGGAAGAAACCCTTAGAAACTGCAGTGCAAAGGACCACACCAGCATTTAAGACAGTTATTAAAACCAACCCCATATTGAAATGCATCTAGCAAAGAGAGAGATGGGTTTTATTCCGAATTATGCTTTGTTAACAAGTTGTTAGCTAAGTTCTCACTCCAGAATATTTAGAGCCAGCGAAATAATATGTGTCAAATCATTGATCTGACAAGTTTCACAACTTTTTTTTTTCCACTTTAAATTTCAAATATCTATTCAAAAAATAGCATGTTTGGTTTTTCGCTCAGCTTTAATTACCGGCGACAGCAGGGGAGGGAGAAAGAACAAAGCTGAACGCACAGATCCCAGAGGGAGTTTGCCATTTCTGACCACTAGGGGAAAAAAATTTGCACACAACATCTCCCAACTTGGAAAGTGAGCCCACTTAGCACAAAGGCCCCAGGAAGAGGCAATGCAGCCTTTATGCTCTGCTAGCATCCCTTGAGCTTACTTTGTTGACTCCAGCTGTAGCTGGCTTCTATGGCAGAGAACCTTGTACAACGGGATTATTAGAGGCAGAAGTTCTGCAAGGGTGCGCTGTTGGATCTGTTGGATGTGGTATGGCTGGTACTGAGGAGAAACAGAAACGCTGCAGCACAGAGCTACACTCTTTATTCAGAAAACAGTTCAGAGATAGGTGGCATAAAGGCACAGGACTGTGATTTTGGGGGTGAGACTTGCATATTTGCATATACGCATATAGACACACATGCCACACATCTATAAAGATCTGCAGTATTAAAAAGTAAAGTTTTTCTGGTTGCCCTGTGCAATACTCAAACAGTCAGCAGTAGCTCAGAGCTGGCATGTGAGAAGCGATTCCCCATCTCTTCTCACCTCAATTCTCAGTCCCAGACTGATGATGCTGTTAAAAGCCACATCCATGAGACTGCAACTGAGCCTATACTCTGGGCATCCTCCCCTATTACAGAGAGAGGAGTAGGATTTCTGTGTGGAGCTGGGAAATAAGGGTGTATTTCCTAACTTAGATACCTTAATCAAGCATGCTTAATTCAGTTAAAAACCCCACAGTAGGCACAGCCCTTTAACAAGTCTGGTTACGGTAAGTTTAGATAAGGCATAACTTGCTGTTAGCAAAGACCTGTGCTCTCTGACAATCCTTCCTGCTTTTGGAGGTCTCTGACCGAACAGGGCTGCTGTGACGATGGTGCTGCTCAGTGCACATGGAAGCAGCACAACTGGATTCCAGCTCCCTAGTAATTATCAGGTATACACGAAAGAGCCAATCAAGCACCCAAAAGGACAGGCTGCCCTCTGCTCCCCCCGGGTGCAGCTGGCTCCTTATTTCAAGTGCAATCTTAAATTACAAGGAAAAGGATTTGCTGCAGAAGCAATGTTGTTTGGTATCAAAAAAGATTCCTCCTTCCTTCTGCCCCCTCCCCCTGCCTGCTTTTCATGTTTTATACAAAACTTGCTGCTCTGAACACTCCTGGATTTTCTTCCCTTTTAATAATAAAGAAGTGAATCTGATGTCTCCCACTGATGGCTTCCTAACCTTCAAAAGCATGTGTTTATCATGAGTTTCAGCTATCCAAAATAGTTTTGACCTGAGGTTACAATGCAGGCTCAGACCTCTTCGAAGTGGGTTAAATGGATGATAAGCAAACATTTCATTACAACCCCTCAGTTGTTGTAAGGATGTGCAAATCCCCGAGAAAGATTTTCAGCATATCCTCCGGAGCCATGCGGTGCTTTGGACTTGGGAGGTTCACTCAATCAGCGCCCTGCTGTCACTTTGCCAGTGATGGAGAGGTGGACGGCCCCATCCTGCTGCCTCACCAGTGGCTCAGAGCTGCCTGCATGCAGCAGCCTGAAGTTTCAAGCCTCCTGCTAGCTCCACCCCAAAATTAGTTTGGACAGCACTATGCTGAGTCCATCGATTTATTGCTGGGCTTTGTCTCAGGTGCAAGTGGTCCAGCACAGACTATCACTTCTGCAAGGTGAATAGGCACTGCTGTGAAAGCGACACTCATTTTACATGTGGCTTATAATAAAATAACAGAGATGACGGTCCTAGTGGCTAAATGCATCCCCATTCCAAATCAACACAAACACAAAGCACCATGTACGTTCCCCTCTCTCTCAGCTCAGTGTCTCCTTCATGATTTTATCCAAACAACTTCAAAGACCACCGCTCACATGAATCCCGAGCTGTCTGGCCAAGAATCATGCCCCTTTTTTCCCCTTTCCCACTTCTCTTCTACATTCACCCCAAACAAGAACCTGAGTTAATTAATGAATTAATCAATAACAGAGAAAAGTGAACCCTGAGAACATGCAGTGCACATCTGAGATGGGCACCTCTGGTGACTGGTTACAGCAGCACAAGGGATGGATGAGGGCAGACCTCTGCGTGCTTGCTCCATGCCCTTACCAAGCCATGCCCCTATATCTGCTCAAGTAGGGAGGAAAGAGCTGATCCAATACAACATTAATACAGATGCACAGGTTCAGCTGTGACTGCGTGTGGCCAGCTCAAGGGTCAGGCAGACACTGGGCCAGGTTGTTTCTTCCCTGGGTTGTGTTAAACTTGTTGCCTGAAAATGTTTAAATCTACTCTGGAATAGAGCAACATGATTTTCTTTCTTTCCCCAAGGCAGTTGATATTCTAAGGACCCCTACCTTTAGCTGCCAGGTTCTTTGTTCAGCCCACTGACAGCCACTTTAAGACAAGACTCGGGTAAGTACATGAAGAATATTGCACTACTGCCAGCGAAGGTTCCCATGTCCCTAATTCCACCCTAACTGCACCAAGGCTATCAGCAGCTCTGCTCTGCGACAGCATGAATGACACGCTGATACAGCTGTGTCATCTTGCTCAGTTTTATCTGTCCTCACCAATTACCAGCCTCCATACTACTACTTCTTCAGCCCAAATTATCCCTGGTGTAGGGCTGTCCATAGCAGTGCCAGGCACAGACTTTTATTTCTGTTGGTACCATTGGGATGAGCATGGATTTACCTATTCGTGCAAAGAAAAATGTGCAGGGATACGTCTAATTATGCCTTGCTAAGTACGAAATGTCCTTCTATTTAGCAGATGCTTGGGCCCTACTTTGACCTAACACTGACTGTTTCAAGTAAACTGCCAGCAGCCCCGTCAAACTGTTGTGGGTAATTTGGAGTATGAAATGTGTTAAATTATTCAAAAAGCTGAATAAGCATAAACAGGCAGTACAACAGGAGAGATATGCATATCCAGCGATGCTGGTGTGACATTTAATACATCATATTAGCACTCCTGTTAGTACAAAGAGCTGGATGCCTAGCACAGCAGCCTGCAAATTCACAGGCAGAACACAATGTAACTGCATTTTGCCCCCTATAGCCTTCCTCCAACTGTTTCCCTTTGCAAAGCTAGATATGGCTCGCCTATAACCAAAGGTGAAAGTAGGGAAGCAAAATTTGATTCCTCCCTCAAACAGAAGGTGCAGCAGGTCAGGCTCACCCACCTTTGCTTCACACTGGCATCAATCACTGCGCTGATAGCAACTGTCTGATTTAGGGCAGGGGTGTAAATCAAATCAGGATCAGGCTAAAAACTGTCTGATAGTGGGAAGCAGACCCCTAGACAGACAAACTCTGCTCGGTAATAGAGCTAACGTGGCACAGAACACATGCAGGCTCATAACACATGTCTAGCTCAGAAATACATACAAATCCCCATGTCCTAGTAAAAGCTGACACTAATTCAAGACAAAACCCTACATTTTATCTACTGTGGAAACAGTCCATTATTTCTTATCCTTCAAAACAAAAAGCATTTTCAGGTTATGGAGTATTTCTGAGATCTCGAGGGATTACACTGCAGGGGATGAATGAGATGCTTCTGTAGTCAGGGTTTCGTGATGGTGAGCACCAAGGGGAAGTGATACTCTCTACTTTGAAAGCTTTTTCCCATTCTCAGGGAGAGGAAAAAAAAAATGGAAAAAAAAAATACCAGCACTGTGAAGTTTGGGCCTGGAAACCCAATCTTCATTGCTTGGTTTGTCAATGAAAATAGAAATAAAACCTTAAAAAAAAAAATCCATAGAGCCAGCTCATAACAAATAAATGGAATGATCTCTCCTGAGAGCAAATGGAAGCCCTAGTGATGGAGTTAAAGCAGCCCGGACAAAGCACTCATGGATGTGAAAATACTGTCAGCAATATGCCTGGATCAGCAAGAGATGGACTAGCTGACCTAAAAGGCCTTTCCATGCCTTTTTACTTTCCCCCTCCATTTTTTTTTTCCCCCCTCCTTTCTCTCCACAGTTTTAAGGGGGCTGGGGGTATGATTACTTTGTGCATGGGGGAAGTCTGGGTGTAAATGGTTCTGAAGCTAGTTCCCTGGCTGCTAGCCACCTTATCATAGTCACCATTTTCTTTCTTTTTTTTCCATCTGTTTTGGTTTAGCTAAAAAAGTGATCATCTTCTAACAATTTTATAAGGCTGGAAGGGACATCAGTACATTTTGCCCACTCCTTTGAAACAAATATGTTGCAGTATGTTTCTTGGCTCTTCTTTTGCTTGGTTCTGAACTCCAGATAGTGATAGCCTTCGATTGCTGAGTCTACCTCCATGACAAATGTTTACTAGCTTTGTTATCACACGTGCTTTGTGAGAGTATGGGGACTGAAAACTACATAGCTCAGTTTTCAAAGAGTGAATTGGAACTTGTCAGATAGACACTTGTAAAAAAAAAAAATTGCAATCAGCCAAATTTTGTTCTTTCTGGAGAGAGCTATAGAAAAAAAATAAACACTATCTTGTCAAAAACATAACCTCTGCCTATAAACACAATGGAGATAGGCAAATATTTTGAGGGGAAATGTAGGTTCAAATTTTAATCTTTAAACAAATTTTATTTTGCAAATATTTTCAGACATATTTTCCCAGGGAAATAGCCAGCTTGTATCAATTATTTAGGAGTGTTTGTAGGAAGCCAGCTTAAATTCATAACAAGAGTATCAGTTCAAGAAATGTGAATCTAAACATCAAGTCCAGTTAGTCAGGGAACAAAAACAAACCATATGACCTCTCAATCCAAATTAAACCCGATAAACAGCATCCAGAACCACCTACAGAAATTATGTAATAATTATTTGAAATTATGAGTTAATACAAACAATTGTTTGCCTTCTCATAAATATTTCAAAACCATAAACAGACAATAAACCCTTGATTCTCCATTTCCCCTGCTGCTTACAGTAGTCTTTCTGATTTAAGAAGGGTCACTTCTCTGAGCCAGCTTGAGCAGCTAAGGTCATACCCAAACTGGTAATGGAAAACCATTTTGTGAGCCCAGTCTAGAGATGGTGAAAGACAAATCCTTCCCCAAATAAACGTAGCATAGAAATCTAGTGAACAGCATTAACTATTTCCCACTGTGGAGTAGCACATAAGGTGCTCTTCTACTTATTGATATAGATGCAGTCCTGCTATAGGCAAAGAAGCCAAAGGAAAGCAGCGAAGGCAGTGAGACCACTGAGGACAAGCTGACATCACTTGGGAGCCAAAGTAAACTCAAGGATTCATCCACTTCCCAGCACCTCAGCAATAAAAATAAATCCCATTAACTTCCATCGCAATTGAATTCTCGCTCAGCTCTGCCACAGTAGCCCATTCCTATTAGAGAAAGGGCACATCAAGAGTGTTCTCTTGATCTCTGCTCCAGACATTACATGGCACCAGATGACATGCTCAGGCAGCAAGAGACCCAACAGGTTTGTGAGATCCAGGATTTCACTTCATAAAATTGGAGAATCTAGCTGGTTCCGCACCGCAGCTGAGTCCCTATTCCTTGCTGACTTTATATGCAGCAAATCTATTGTACAAAATATGGTGGATTTGTTAAAGAAAATGCAGATTAGTTCCTTTTAAACATTTTCAACTACCAGCTAAATCAGGTCAACTCATGAAAGTTAAAACTGACAAACTTGCCAAATTTCTTTAATAGAGAAAAAGAACTTTAATAATCACTGCTATGATTTAATGTGGAAGAATTGGCAGGATAGGGGGAGATTGTTTCAAAGTGCCTTCATCCCTTCAAGGAATGTGACTGCTCCATTTTATTTTTTAACTGATGATCATTCTCACAAGCCCAGCTATTGTGTAAGTCACCTGGAACTGGTTTCAAATGTTTAACACTATATTGCAGAAGCCTTATTACATCTGGCCTCTCTGTAGCTCTTAGTTCTTCCTAATGAGTTCTACTTCAGAACATTGTTTTATTTGAAGGGGGATGTATTTCTTATACAATTTCTTAAATTTTCCTGCAAAGAAAAAACACTATCCAATGTTAAGCCCCCATTATTTCTTGATTTGCCACAGAAATAAAACTATTTGAGTCATTCTTAACCACAGTACATGAAATTATGGCAAAGAAAAAGTACCACAGCTAAAAAACTGATTAACTCTCTCTTTTCTTCCTGCTTTACTGACATGGCAGATTTTTCAGTTAGTTTATCTGCATCAGAAAAGTTTTGCTCATGGTTTTCTTTAATTTATCAATAGCTGATCTCGGTAATGCTTGTATACACACTTCGTCTTGACTACAGGATCCCAAGAAGAGCCAGAGCTTGACAAAAAATACGGAAAGCTTTCACAACAGCCTTTATTAAACAACTTTCAGAGAGGTCTCGTTTTGAACTTTTCCTGTATTTAATGAAGACAAATCCAAAGTTGAATTGTCCTAAAGCACTTTCAGTTTTGCTTTCGACTTCTCACTCTCCTTTCTTGTTTCCCATCAGTGAGTGAATACAATAGCAGTAGGAAGCCAAAATACTCAATCATTGTGCCCTTTCAACGGTGTGTAATGATGTTGAAGGCTCCGTGCACTATTAGGCAATGCAGAGTAAATAAACCTCTCCATTAATATAATAATCTAGATTTTACGGGTCATTTCTGGGAAAATAGCACGCACGTCCCTGCAAGTTTTCCATAGGACCACACAGAATTATCATCATTTGGCAGAACCTTCTCTTTTGAGTCCTAGAACTGTCATTGTGAAACAAATCCCACTTTTCTTGTTGGCTGAGGTAGTACGGATCCACACTGAAAGCTCTCCAGGGACTCTGAAAGGTTTTTGTGCACGTAACAGCACATCTATCTAATCTGCAGTGGACTGCTCACTTAAGAACACTAACTGATAGAGATAAGCACAGGTTTCCAGTTTCTTACCTGGAGGGCAGTGGTTAGGTGGTTTATAGGCAAGATGACCTGACGCTACTGCCAACTTCATCCTCTTACTCTGGGTGCTCACATAAATGTCTGAAGTTGTACACATCGTATTAGCAGCCAGTTGAAATACTGGCCATGCTATCCATTCGCTTCCTTCACAGGAACGTGGTGGAAAGCAACGGGAATGTATTCAGTGCTTTCAGCATCTGAGTTCACTGGAATCATGCAGAAAAAGACAAGAGTGCAGCTCAACTAAAGTATTTCCTAATCATTTTAAAGATATTTCCTATAGTCTATTTAGACTATTTAAGAGTTTGCATCAAAGTAAATAAGCTACCATACCTGATGTGTGAACCCTCCAGATTCTTTACCCTACCTTTGCCCACCAGTCCTGTCGGGCACGGTGCAGCTGTCTCAGGTCACTTACGTACCCAATGGGAAGTTGCTGGATGTGGATATAGAAAAAAAGACACTACCAGTATAATCAGGGTAAACTGGGACCCCTGAAATCACCAGCTGAGCTGAGCATATTCTGAAGGAACCCGCGTCGCCACCAAGCACAGGGCACAGTGCTTTGATTTTCAGTTTCATTGTTCTCGGTAAGAACCTGGCCTGGGCCACACCAGGTTCAGATGGCATTTGGGCAGCATCGCTCTACAAATGGGTGAACAGGGGGTGACATAGTCTCACACCTGGGTACAAGGGAAAGATGCCACCTGTGAATTTTGTGTTGATTCCAGAAATTTTGATCAATCCCTGCTCCATTAATAAATGCAACTTTATCTACAATAAAACAAACTGCAAAATCAGCTTAGTACACTGAGCCTGTGCTCTGCTGATCAAAATAAATAGACAAAGCACTTGTGGTTAGTTTGAAAAAGTAACATCAGGAGGGTGAACATGGTACATGCCTGACATTTTTGCCATTCCTTCTCTACCACATGAAGACTACCCATACTTGTAAAAGAAGGTATTACAAACTATATATCCAAGTTTTCCATGATGCCAGCAATTGTTTTAAGCCTGTTTCTTGTGCCTTTTATCTCTCTTACAAATCTTGAAGGGAATAGGATTCATCAGTACACAAATGGCCTTTATTTCTGGCTGTTAAAAACCTGATGATGAGCAACATTTCCAAGGAAGAAAAAGAAGTCAATTTCCGAAGCATGTGCAGAGTTAATGTCTACAGTAATTGCGACTAAGTACGGTAGAGCAGAGATGTACTGCCAGCTGGAGCCAGGGATTAAAAAGGAAACATCTGTGCTGAGATTATAGGAACAGAGGAAGCTGTGGGAAGGAAGGAAGCGAGAATGCCCATGTAGGTCCACCTACCTCATTTGAACTTCTCCTTTTCCCCATGATTTTTTGTTTTCCTCTAGCAAAATTCTACATATTTACCATCCTGTGTGCAAAGAAAAGCCTGTCCTATTTCTCTGCTAATTGACCTTTGCCTTAGACTAACCTCATGACCACACATTAGCAAGATGAATCCTGAGCATTGGAATTTAGGTACACACTCACAACGGAGCAGGCTTTTAGGTAATTTGCTGAGCAAGAATGCCTTCAAGTGTAATGACTTGAGGTGAAACTTTTGGCTTCAACCAACTTACACTGAGTCTAACTTTAGGCATACAAGAAATTCCCTTATTCTCAGTGGTACTATATGCAAACTTAAATTTACACATGTTGAATTATTTAGTTAGTCTAGGAGCGAAATAAACAAGATTGCAGGCCAATAACAATATACCGCCCATTTTATCAGAACCTGAAAACATTTTAGATATTGAATACAGGATATATTCTACATTCAGCAAAATGTGCTGAAGATATCTCACCTTCAGATCTATTTTGTTTATTTGTTTTTGTTTCATTTTTCCAAGAATCAGAATCTTGTCCTTTCTTTATGAACCTTCTTACCAAAGTTCCTACTAAAATAATGGTACAAAGCCACAGGAGACGTATTCTAATAAAATAATAAGAACGTTAGTCATTTGGAGATGTACGAAGGAAGATGTGAAACTTCTAAAACAACTTTACAAAACACGGCTAGCAAAAACGTATACACACACACATTTAGCTATTTAGATTAAATTCTAATGAAACACTGTGTGTTGCTTTTATCCCTGCCAGTCTCCCCAAACTAAAGTTTCAGAAGTGCATGTTAGATTTGCAGAAATTGAATGTTGTACAAGACAGGTCAAAAAGAAATTAAAGATCTCTTTGCATTTGTGTTATTTATATATTTTTTTTCCTTTTTCCCCTCTCCTCCCTACTCCACTTGCCTTTGCACTCCTGTTCCTCAGGAGCTCTGGTGAGGTGAAAAGGCAGGGATGAATGCATTGAACCTGGGGAGAAGGAGGGAGGAGAGGAGGAAAAAAAAGCAAGAAGGAATTACTCCTTTCAAAAATAAATAAATCAATAAAAAAAAGCACAGAAGTATTACTTTAAAAAAAAAAAATCCCAGAGCCGACACACACACTCCATTTCTACTAATCGGATTGTGATGTGTTTGCCTTTAATATGTGCAGCCAGCCCCTATGCCCGGCCTTGTGCACATGTCATGTCCTTTTAACATCAGCAGCCACTGGCCTGATTCTCAGACCCTGATAACATGTTCCCAAGTAGTATCGTGTAACGGGGGAGGAGGGGGAGAAGCTGGGGAGAGGAGCCAAGGCTGGCACAAGCGATCAGTGGCTTTATTGAAATGCTACAGACAACTCTCTTCTAATCGCCAAACCTTTCACTTAATTTCAATTCTTTGTTTTTTTGTTGATATGTCAAACAGAGGCTACGCTGGCCATAAAACAAAAGGATGGATTCGAAGTAGGGCTTTTCCTTAATCCTCTCTGCTCCTTGCTCATCCTGCTTTCAGCAGATTTCCAATATCATTAGTTTCTCTGGGTGTGTGCAATTTTCTGCTCCTTTTTGGAAAGGGAAGAGTTGAGAGGCTCAGGAACCTCAAAAACTTAAATGGGTTTAGAACAGAGAATTTTGGAAAGCTGTGATGGAATAGAACAAATCCTAAAAAAGGGCAGCGAGGCCACGAAGCCTGGACTCAGCAGAGGGGACATCTGCTTGCTCCATCCAGTCCCAGGCCAAGTTCCCATTTAACACTAGACTTTTGAACTAAGTCTTTCCACTTATTTAAGTCATTTTTAAAATAACTATATTTTTTTAGAATAAGTATTTTATTAGTAGTGGCGAGCTCGTTGAAGTGGATGAAGCCCAAAATGTGTTCTACAGACCATGCTCTTGTAGCATTCATCTGATTTTTACAGACAAGAAGATACCCAAATCCAGAGTCTCTATCTCTGAATTGTGAAACAATCCTGATCATCCTCCAAGAAGTTCCACAAGGTTTGAACTCCTTGGATACGTGGTATGAAGTAACATGCCACCAAAAGAAATGAAACCTAAAAAAAGGGTACAGTGGTCTTTAAAATTTCTTCTCCTTCTCAAAAAATCCCAACATCACCCTTGAATTACATTTGAATAATGTCCACCTTATTTTTAAACATGTAGATGCCTCTACACAGGTTAAATATCAAACTAAAACATATGTTGACTTCCTGAATGGTGTATGAGCAGAAATCAAACAAGACCTGGACACCACAGAACAGACTGCACACTTATTCTGGAGCCACATCCAGCTGATAATTTTGTCTCTTTCTTTTATATTTTTTTTCCCCATTTGATTTGTAGAAAGTGAGCAGTGAAGTTTGTTTGGGATACATCAGCCTGCAAATTACACTGGACTTTGAGGTCTCACTGGTTGAATCTCTAGGGCTTATCTGAACTAAGTGCACATTGGGTTTGCTCAATGGAACTTTCTAAACGCAGTTTCTTACAGTGTTCCTGGTGTGACCATATCGGTGTGAATAAGAGAAACCTTCTGGTTCAGTGGAGATACAAGTTTGACTGCAAAGTTATTCTGTCAAAATCCACAATGTTTCTGCTTAAAAATGAATGAAAGGACTTGCTGGACTTTGACAAGTCAGAACCAATAAACTCACCGATGGTGGCTTTTCTTGAAATCGGTGCTCCTGAATGATGCTCAGAGATCAGTTCTTGAATGTCCTGAAAAACAGTGAATAAAACCACAGTTCCATCCAGAAGAGACCAAAGGGGAGATCAGATTCATGAATCCAAGCTAGAGAAGAGAGCTTATGAGCTTCCTCATTTCAGTGATAACAAGCACCAGACTCTGCATATTCCTTCCTCTTATAGAAACCTTCATGGCACTTTTCTCTAATTCACAGGAGGAGGCGCTTATAGAGGTCAGCCTACATCGTTTGTTTTGGGTCCCCAAGGACCCCAGATGACCAATTAGGTGTCAGGCAGGCACCTACCTTTACCATTTCTCATTGTGCTCCTGGTTAAAGACAATGCTGCAGAAGCAGCAGCTTTAAAGGTGTGAGAGGAGACACCCGATGGCTGGTCCTGTATTTGTGGGGCTGGTGTTGTAGCCTGCATAGCTTTTGTCATTTCATACACCTGAGCCAACAGTTTTTAAACTGCTCTGACCATCTCTGCAGGCAAAACAAGGTAATCCAAAGCATAGAACTAACTAGATAAGAGACACCACAGAGAAGAGAAGTGCACCAGCATGAACTATTTCACAGACAACCCACAAAGGTAAACTTATAAATATCCTTGGGAGTGGGGAAATCGACTAGCACATGGGAGCTGAGCACTCAACTCGCTTTCCTCATGGAAAATACTAATAGCAATAAAAATATCAAACCACTGCGAACTACTGAAGAAGAAAAAAAAAAAACACTAAAATCCTTAAAAGAGTAAGGACTTAGACTGATGCAACTTGAACCATCAATTAGGTCCACCCTTGACCCATGTGTGATTGGCAGATGTGCACATCCTGAACTCCTAGACCTCTTTTGCAGCCTACTTGTGTGGTGCTCACTGATACCCACAGGTTCTGCTGCTGTGGATTCGCATGGCATTGCCGCCAGCCAAGGATGCTCCCCAAACCTGTGAGCTGAGCCTCCACAGCACCACATACCAGGCAGCAGCACAGCTACCAGCATGCTCCTGTCAGTAAAAGCCCTGTAATTCCCTTGGCAAGGGAATAGTTTCCCTTTTATCTCTTATTAAAGGGGATCAGGTGTTTGCCCATGAGAAATGCACTCTGAGCTACAAGATTTTTTTTTTTTTCTGCTGAAATATGCCCATAAACTAGATATGTGTCTGTTTAAATAAGCATAAAATTATGAGTATCCTGCAGCAAAATGAGACAGCAGCATTCAGGGTAGTGCAGATGAAAAAGCCCATTCTTCTCTCCTTCCCTGACTTTGCTGGCGAACTTTGGGCCTATTGAGACTTTTCAAGGACACACAAGAAGGGGCTATACAGCTGCCAAAGACTTTTTAGAATAATCTTTTAGATGCATTTAGTCAGAAAGCAGCTGTGTAAGTGATGTGATTTGTATTTACATGCACATATAACGCCCCCAGTACCCTGGCAGCTACTGTGTGAAGGCAGAGCATCTCTCCCCAGGTCTGAGAGTACGCCCTGCACTTTTCCAGACAACAGAAAGGACTTTGCTATTCTCTGAGTCGAGGCTGAAGAGCATCATTATTGCACTGGCTGCAGGATCCTCCTGTTCTCCAGCCTCCTCATTTCAAAGCCTTTCATTTCCCGAGACAGCTGCAAGGTGTCCCTTCAAGGATTTTGCTTTTTTGATTTATGCTTTTATACGCTCGAATCTCAATTGAGATATCCCAGCCTCATTCCATTTCTGACCTTACACCATCAAACCGAAGTGACCCTCCATCTCTCAGGCCTGGGCTGGCTCCCAGCCCAGGTTAGAGAAGAGCAGGGGCAGAGCTGCAAAGCAACCCATCAGCCGGGTCCCGAGGAGATGCTTCGCATAAAGCCACCACAGAGCACAACAGCTTGCTGCTGGCCACGCGAGCTCTCCATCCTCCAAACTTCTGACATTTTGACACAACTCTTGTTTTGCCAAGGCTTGCTTTGCATTCTTTTTGTTCTGAGAAAATCCTGTCCAGACCAAGCCAAGCGCCCCAACAGATGGCATGGAAGCGGATGACATGGGATTGAGATCTGCAAACAATACTGAAAATTGCCTTTTAAGATAATAATTATTATTATTTCAGCTACAAGCAAGCTTTTTGGCAATGAATTGGAGTTCCTGAGGGCCAGGCACCTGCTTCTGGTCATTGTTCTGCCTCTACCACACCTGTAAGCACGTGAGCATGCAGTGAGGATATCCAGGTATTTGATCCCCTCCAAATGCAGCCAAGAACACCCAGACAGCGGCGAGACAACGCCCAGAGTTTGCCACTTTTGTGCTGATGATTCTGCAAGTGAAACACACCCCAGCGGGATAAATAAATAAATAAATAAATAAATTCTCATTACGGCATTACTTCCTTTCTTTTCTTTGTTAGAGAAAAAAAAAAAAGAAAAAAAAACTTTACTGGAATAGCTTCACTGTCATAAACTGATTGAAAAAAAAAAAATGTAAACTTCCTAACAAAAATCCTTTCACTGTCAGAGAGCCCCTGCTCTGCTCTACATAAGATGCTTCCATCAAACAGACACCTTTAAAAAAATCAGCTGAAAGGAAAAGCAACTCTCATTCAGGAGAAACTGAGGCAATTTGAGACCGTATATGCTGCATTAGCTTCCAGCTTTGACGCCAGTTAAGTACACCTCTAAACAGTCCTTAGTACTTGCTTAAATAATAAAGGAGAGAAGGGAAAGAAAAAAAAAAATTTGAGGCTGGAGGTCTATAAAATCTTTATTCCTGTCCTATTCAAGAGCCACCCTTAGCTGCTGCTGCTGAGAGCAAAATTGGGAGCAAATAATACTACCATCCTCCTTCTTCAGTAATGCCTTTAAAACATATAAGTGCCAGTTGAATTAGCCTATTTATAAGACTTCTTTTTTCCCCCGACTGTAAACTCCTAATGACTCTCCGTTACACAATGCAATTCAATATGACTCAAGCTTCCAGGGGTCTTGATCCCCTCTAGATAGTGTACCACAAAAGTGATTTATAAACTACAGTCTGAGAAAGTCAGAGACTGAAGTGATTTGAGAAAATAGTTCAAGCTTGTAAGTGAATACAAGTGCTATGAATTCCAATGACAGAATACACCCCCCACCCCCAAATCTTTTCCTATATTCTCATTTCATACAGCAGAGGGAAAGGTGGTGATAAAGGAAAGGGGTGGGGGGCAGAATAAGAAAGCCCAAAGGAAATAAGAAAAATAAGAGCTGTATGGCAAGAGCTAAGTCATACACCAAAGTAAGCCTTTTGGGGTATGAAAAAGTGTAACAAGAGCCTTTGCATGGCAGATCATATCTGTGAAGCTGAGCAGTTTTGAATGGGGCACTCTGTGGCTGAAGAAGTGCTAGAGAGGAGGCGGTAGGGAAGGAGGTAATAAAAGCAGAGACCACTGATAAGCTGAACTCAGATATCAGGTGTATCACTAGAGAAAAAACACAAATTTGTCAGTCCTTCCCCAACAAAAAGTGAACAGTAAATCTATATATGTGTGTGTGTATATATATATATATATATATATATTTTTTGAGAAGGACCCTATGTCTCAAAATGTTATTTTGGATGGAAATAATCCCAAATCACACAGTTTCTTCTTGCAAGACAGATTTTCCCATCCAAATTTCAGCATGGGTTTGTTATTTTGGAACCTGTTCCCTTCCCCCTCTCCCCTTGTCGCCTCTCCCTGTCTTTCACACTGAGGCGCTTGGTCTAAAGACAGCCAGGGAGCTAAATATATATTAATTAGAACTCTTGAGGCTGCCATCAATGAGATACAATTATCCCAAACTGTTGCTATTACAGGCTCTGATAGCTTCATTTAAATTCCTGAATAAAACATGAAATATCTTTAATGAGAAATGAATATAGTTGTCAAGAGGGAGTAGTTGTGATATTGTTACTAGTTGAGATATAGAAGATGAAGACATAATATGAATACCTTCGATTTTATACAAAAATGACGGCTGTTAGGAAAAGACAGATCCCCCTTCAGAGATTTCATTTAGGCTGCATATCAAGAAAACATATAAAACAGCAACATCTCTCTTGCATGGAAACTCTGCTGTCCCAAAGGCAGCTGGCACTCCCGACTCTGTGTGAAGTGTAGCTGGTACAAGGTGTAGTGGCAGCAAAACGAAACGCTCTACCAATGAGGAGAGATTAAACAAAGCATGCCATGCTCAGCAAAACACTCCTGTTGTTACTCAGTGGCTGAGCAGGGTGCTCAGCATGGAAAATTCTCTCCCACACTCTCTCATGCACTCCCTTCTTTGTCTTTTTTCTTTTTTTTTTTTTCATTTTTATT
This sequence comes from Anser anser, assembly GCF_964211835.1. Taxonomy (NCBI): domain Eukaryota; kingdom Metazoa; phylum Chordata; class Aves; order Anseriformes; family Anatidae; genus Anser; species Anser anser. Next base: position 6,072,550 of record NC_139730.1, read on the forward strand.
ATTTTTAAGACAAATGCCAATGAGGGAGCAGAGACGTGGTTCTCTCTCCTTTTCAAGGCAACTGAAAGACACAAGGCCAGGCCAGTGAAGAGCAGTTCTTTAAATCACGCTGTCAGGGAGATGGGAGCTGCAGCACCTTCTAATTCCTCTGCAGTTGCTTGATGGACTGCACCACTCACACTAAAAATTCACCCTTGAGCTGCAGCAGAGGTCTCCTCACCTGCTGTTTGACTGAATTTACAATGACTCCCCCCTTTCCATGCAGTTCATTTATTTGTCCCTCCTTTGCTTAAAGTGAGCTCTTGGATTTTCCATCCAGAAGTGTTTCCAAAATAGCTCACAGACAAGGGGCAGCTGCGAGTCCCTGATGGAGCCCCAGGTCCCTGCTCCCATCAGACAGGGCACGCTGAAGCTCTCAGCTCTGGCACCGCCGCTGGAAAGCAGCTCTTTCCAGGGTGGAGCACAGCAGCTATTTAACAGCATGTACCATCACTTGTACTTCAGTTTAGGTTGCAAAGTGGAGATGATTATCATACTAATTGAAAGGGCATGGGAAATATTAAGGAGGCAGAACATAATTATCCAAACTGGAAATTGCCAGGTCATTCCCATTCTTGGAGGATCCTCTAGTGACCACAGAGTATGGTCAGGACCTCAATTTAAAGTCTCAGTACTAGTTTGCATCAAGCATTTTTACATTAAATCAATTAATATGTATGTCCCGAATATTAGTTTTGAGATACTTGGAGTGTAGCAGCTCAGTTTCTTCTACAAGCATTGGTTTGCATTTATTCTCTAGACACAGAGATAGAAAATTATCTCAGGGATACAATTCAATTTCTCTTAATCAACACCTCTTTGCTTCATCGAGTAAAGCATGTTTAATCCATTTAGAGTTAGTTGTCAAGGAATACACACTCTAATTAATATTTTCCTGAAGATGTTTGTACATGACAGCATAATAAATTAAACAAAGAAATAACAAGAGTGAAGAGTTTAAGTGCCCCTGCCAGACTGGACCAGAAGAGATACCTCTGTGGATTCAGTTTCTGTTCCACCTGACCATCCAGCAGCATGTCAGCTTCAAGACAGAACTTGCGAGAGGAAAAGGAAATACATACACCTAAATTGTCTCCTATTCTTGGCAGCTCATGGTGCTAAGGACACTACAGTCAGGGCAATGAATTGCCAGGTCTCAAAAGTTGCCCTTCAGAGAAGAAATGAATCAAAACCTACTGGCCAGTGTCTAAGATGAGAAAAGAGTTGCCTAATGCACCTTAAAGCTTATTCTGTCAAAGGGCCTTTGCTCGCAAGCTGAAATACATGTATTCTCCCCCAAGGAGTTGAAAACAGTTACAATTCAACTCTCCAAAACCAGCCACAAAAGACCTTGGAAGAAGCAGAGATGTGCAGTCACTGGGCCAAGAGAACAATGCAACCTCAGCCACAGCAGAACCAGGAGTACAGAACAAATACACTTCAAGCAATACCTGAACATCAGCCTAAATATTTATGCCACAGTCACATGCCTCAGATTTATATGAATAATAACGCTTCCTGGGATCAAAAGCCATCTTTAAGGTGAAATATTGCTGCTCAAAAGCAAAGAGGTTTTATTAACAAGCAAGTCCTTTTCTTTTAAAGCAATTTTGGGATTCCCTTGAGCTACTCAAAATTGCTGAAGCAAACACTTGCCCCTCACTGCATAAGTCATCTTTGAGGAACCGAATTAAAGACCTCGGAGCCCGACACTGGAAACATCAAGTGCAATTTACTGCCTTTGAATCAGTGTAACCAGCGCTATATCCAATTATACTAATTTTATTTATGTAGTTTATTCCCCACATCCCCCCCAAATTAATTTTATGTTCCTAAAAAGAATACTGGATTAATAGCCCTAGTAACCAAATCCATCCATCAACAAAAAATATACCACACAAACAGTGACTCCGCAGATTTTTCTCTCTACCACTTGTTTTAATGCAGGACTCAAAGATAGCATGTCAGGAGAGTGACGAGATTCCCCAGAGCCCTGTACAATATTTTTACCCTTTTCAGAGACGGCGTCTTTGGTGTCAGCTGGCTATGACCAGCAGCGGCAGGGATGCTCTGATGGGAGGAGGCATTTTTCCATGGACAGTTGACAGCAGTGACTTTTTGACTGGCCCCTTCCAGCTGCTCAAATCTGAAACTACATTTAAAGGGCAGAAAAAGGAAGAAAAAAAATACAGTATTACCCAAAAGATGGATGTTTACTTCAAAATCATGAGTTTTCAGCTTTCACTAGGCTTGACCCAAACTCTTCCTTTTTCCCCTTGTGTCAGCTCCTTTTCCAAGGAGGATGCCACACAGCACTTCTGTGGTCAGATCCTGCTGGGTTTGGGGTATATTCTTGCTGTACCCTGGCAAGGCAGGAAAGTTTTGGGGAGATAGCTGCAACCACTTGCCTAAAAACAGCCCCAGCTTCTTTCACTCCCCGTGCAACTTTTCCCAAATTCATCCCTAACTCCTAGCATGCTGGAACAAGACAGATTGGGCAGGGTAACCAACTTGTGCTCAGATAAAACTCTCGCATTTTCCTCATCTCAACAAGATGTTGCTTTTATTCTCTTTTCCACTGCTTTCTTTCTTGCTTTCATTTTTTTTTTTTTTTTTTTTTTTTTTTAAAGAAGGCCCCTCTGACTGAACATACCTGTTTGTTCTTATGTCCTGGGAAACCAAACAAAGCACTTTGAATTACTTATTGTTATGGCTTGGGGACAATATTGCATCTCTAGGTTTATAAAGCAGCCACTACATTTACACCACTAAATACAAATGATTTTAATAATCAGTGTCGTATTTGCTTCTTTCAGCAGGGTGCCTTGTCATTACTTTAACAATAATAATACCTGCTTTTCATTTGCTAAATGTTATTATGATTATTATTCAGAAGCTTTACTATAATTAACTAACTGAGCCTCACAACACCCCTGTGAATCAGGCAAAGAATTACAACTCCCCTATTTTTCACCTGGAAACACAGTGATGGGAAAGCTAAGTATCGTAACACGTAGGGGGCTTGGATTAAACCCAGTGCTTCAAGCTTCAAAATCCTATGCAGAAACCGCACCTTGAGCTGTCTGCCTCCAGCTCAGCACCTAGTGCTGCTGTCAGTTCAAACTCATTGAGATGACATTTTGGAAATTCAAAAATAATAATAATAATACAAAAAAAAGAGAGATAAATAAGAAGAGAATGAAGAAAAGAGACACGGCAATACTTAATGCCAAGACGCCTTGCTCTCTGCAGTTTAACAACCTCTTTTGGCAGCTCCAACTCCCGACTGGTGTCGGTGCCTGAATCCTGAGCACTCACGTTCAGCGCCTGCATCGTGCACATCTGTATCTATACAGGCGACAGCTTCTGTCTATAATAGCCACCTGTGAGACCAGGGGAGAGGCATTAAAAATTAAAGAACTGCAGAGTAGATTGGAAGCCAATCTTGGGTTTATAGACAGGGAAGTGTTTGACAGGTGGTCTCTGTGAAAGAAGTGGCCTTAGAGACACATTTCTCTTGATTTTATTTTTTAATTAACTTTTATTCTCAATATTATCATGTACTTTTTCCCCCCTTTACTTTACTCCTTGCTTCCAGCCTGGAACTCTGTTTAGCACACCGCTCTCACCACAGTGCTGTTATAAGTACATTTGGTATTATAGTCCAGAAGGTAGACTTTGTAGAGCCTTCCTTCCATCTCTACCCTGATGCCAACCATCAACCCAACAAGTTTTTCCACAGAGGTGGGTTATCCTGTACCCCAGTGACACGTCCAGCAAAGCCCACATTCATGGGGGCTGCTCAGTGGTGAGCAGCAGCCCAGGCCCTGGGTCAAGCATTGCCTGCTAAGCTCTTCCACATGTGCCATTCGGGCCCCTTCTGTTTGGGTTTCACGTACCGGTTTTACACCCCTCGCCTCACATAAAAACAGATGGCCTTGGAGGGACGAGGAGGGCCATCTCCATCACTGTCTAAAACCTAAGCTTCACCTCCTGCCATAAAAACGCTTCCTCACCTTCCCTCCTGCTCACCCCTCGCATTCCCACTTTCAAGTTAATCGGAATAACACATCTGCAGCCAAACAACAGAAACCCCTGCATCCCCTCCAGGCCCCCCTGCCCACTTCCCGCCCCCCGGCTCTGCTTCATTGACTCCTCCAAACCCACCGCGCTTGGACGGAGCACTTAACCTTCTGCAGAATATCTTTATGCTCCATTTTCCTTTCCATTAGGAAGGAGATGAAAGCAAGAAGGGGATGCTTTTGTACAGCTGCTGCCAGCAGATGTGCTCTCCCAAGATTATATGTGTTTTAAGCGTAGACTTGTACACTTCTGTGTGTGAGGGGTTTTGGTGCAGGAGGGACATATGGATGAAGCTTAAGTGATGCTGTGTTTAAGCCTGATGCAATGGTTTATATCCAAATTGGAGCAATTCGTTCTTGAGCTATCCTCTAGCTTCCAAATGAAGACAGTGCTAACCAAACCTGCTGCACCTGTAGTATTCTGAGTGCCATTTTCCAATTTCTTTATAGGCATAACAGGTAAAATTCAGCCTGAGACTACCAGGTCTTTTTCACCTGAGGAAAAGATCCATGATTGACTTAAGCTTTTTCATGGTACTCACTGCTTTTCTCACAGTTTGAAATTTATTTCTTTATTTTCCTAAGAAAAATCCCTTTGTAGTAACAGTGGGAAAAATATATGTACATTTATTTAAATCCACTTTCTAAATGCATAATAATAAATGCATAAATAATAATAAGAGCAAAAACAAAAACTAGAAGTATCTATGTGAAGAGTAGAAGTTCTTGCCCAGGTGACTGATGAGTACCAGGAATTTGTCTGTCTGTGTATATTCCTTCAAGACCACACTGTGTCCCACTGACAGTCATTGCCAAAGCAAATCATGGGAATCTCCAAGTGCACAAAAAATGACTCTAATAAAAGCTTTCTGCATTGTGTCCTCCCAGGAAGCTTTTCACCCACCAGAGATACAGACACATCTGGGGTAGGCAGCAGCTAAGCATAATAGAGAGGGAAATGAAGACTTTTCTGCAGCTGAGCAGCCGGATGTATTTTAGGTAGAAAGATCCTGTTTGGAAGCCATTCAGTCCCGTGACTACTCTTGCTTATATGCTGTGCTTTAAAGTGTGCCTGGTCATGACCTCTGTTTTCCATCTCAGGTCAGAGGAAGGTAAGTGGTGCTGGGATGGGACAGGACAGGCAGGGAGGATGCTGTCGGGGTGGCCAAGGGGTGAGTGCGGGACCTGAGTGCCCCGAGTTCAGCACCTGGCTCTGTGCTGACTTCTTGCATGACTCAAGGCGAGTCACTTAATCTCATTTTCCCATCTGTGAGCTCGCAGCGTCACTGCGAGCACAAATACTGAAGGGGCAAGGGAGGTGCTCAGCCATGACAGTGCACGGCGAGGAGGAACACACCAGGGCTATAGCAGCTGGAGACACCATCAGCTGATAGGATAAAGAGAAACAAGAGCTCCAGTCCCAAAAACTGAACCCCAATCAGCTCAGGATGATGTTAATGGAGCTGTAGCATATCAAGGCAATCACTCGTCCTTCCTTAGTGCCATCAGGACCACATCAAAGCTGCCTGCATCTTTCTTCCTCTCCCTTCCCTTACTGCACCAGGGGCTCAGAGACACTGGCTCTGGCTCACCAGTCTCATTATATTAGCTTGATAAACCACCCATTTACCTATAATTCAACAGACTGTAAAAACCCTCGCGGCTACTGCATAATAACGAAAATAAATAATAATACGCCTTAACAAGCATCAGTCGAAATAGCCAGGATCTGATGGACCTGGCGATAAACAGCAGATTTGCTTTCCCGGGAACGTAGACAAACTAATCAGATTTAGTTGGCAGCTACAAAAACACGACCGATAGGAGGCTCAGCCCCGACTCGCGCAATCCCCCAGCCCTGCTCATGCAGGGAGGGGGGCACAAAGAGAAAGGGCATCCAAACGAGATTGTGTGTACGCGTCCCTGTGCTGGATGCGATGCCCTGGCAGGCTGACAGCGGGCTGGCAGCTTTCCATCCCTTGGAAGGGGGCTCCTGGTCTGCACAGCCCAGACAGCAGTTTAACCCGGGGGTCAGAGGGCAGTCAGGCGTTATCTACCGGCTGGGCGCATTTCCTCTGCATCTGTGGCTCTGATATTCCCGAAAAGACATTGACAGGAGGGCGAGAGCTAATGGGAGCTCCTCCAGTATTTAGAAATGTAAAGGCCCGCATTCATTTTTAATGATGTTGGGAACTCGCTTTAAAAAAAAATAAAATAACAACAACAGAAACAAAAGAGGTCAATGGCAATTTACATAGTGTGAGAGAAAGAAAAAGACTTTTAGCCTTCCCTACCTGATTTTTGGGGACTTGAAGCTGCTGGACAAGGAGAGGATTGCTGTGTGCTTTAACTACAATGCAGTCTTCAGTATAACATTCTGACAACGGGTTGGCTTGTACAGTCATGCCTTGGATATACCATATTACATTTTTATTGTACAGGACTAAAATAATTCCTACCTTCAGGTAAAAGCCATCATTAACTCTTTCCCTATTGCTCAGCACAGATGGTGCTTGACAGACCCTTACCAGCTTGCATGAGGCATAGGGCTGGCTTTTGAGCTAAGTGCTTATTTGGTGCATCCCTGAGATGCTTTAAAGCCACTTCTGGTTTCCAGCTGTCTTGGAGGTGCCAGTGCTGACCAAACTGGAGCAGCTCTAAATCCGATTGCACTGACATTGACTGCAAAACCAACGGGGGCTGCTGCAACACCCCATGGTCAAGCAGGCAGATGGGGGCCCTGATTACCTCCCATCTGCCAGAAACCAGGGAGGAGAGAGCAGAAATGCCACAATGGGGCTCATTTGCTACAAGCAACTCTCTGCTGGTGGGTGAAGCCCTCAGGTGATCATCCTCCTCACCTGCATAGCTGCTCTGCATCAGTAAGGGCTACCGAGCTGCTATCACTGCTGCAGAGGGCCAAGGTCTGCCATAAGACAGAAGTACAGCCAGGTGCAATTACCCTTGTAGGGTTGAACTCCTTTTATCGATTATGCTACAGCATTAATTCTGGGGTAATGCAGCCATGGATGGAGCCAGGATGACTGTCTCCAGCATAAGGCACTCCAACGTTTTTAGGTACTCTGAAATTTTTTTTTGTTTGTTTTTCTACATTTTGTTTAAAATAATGAAATCTGAGCATTCAGAATCCAAACACTCACCAATTAGGCACTATTAACAGGCCAAAGAGGTTTTCACATGTGCTAAGCTAATACAGACCTCACTAAAAATAGTAACTAGAGGACACCTCCTAAAGACTTTTTGCCAGTTCTTATGAGTCACCTTCGTATTTACTGATTCCTTCCCACCCATATCACAAAACCATCCCTACGATTAACATCTTCACTAGCATCCTCTGTGGAAGGGTAGCCAATACCAACATAACCTCTGCATTTTAAAGGTGACAGAGATTGATGAAGTCATTTTCCCATGCCCCATGTCATTTCCCTCCCCAGCTACAAGGCTGGTCCTTAGGAGAATATCCTTGTGGGTATTTGTCTAGACTACCCTCTAATTGACTCGAACGACAGGACTTCCGACGTTTCTCCAGGGAGATCATCCCACAGCCTGACAGACCTTGCTGCCAGGAAACATTTCCTGACGTTCCCCCTACACTGTCCTTGCCCACTGTCATCCCAAAGCTACACTCAGATAATATCTTCTACCAAGAGAGATGTATATCCCAGGCTTACCACCGATGACTTTACACAGAGACAACGCTTTCACCAGTCCTGTTAACTTCCATCTGACAAGTGGTCAATTTTTCTTCTTTCAAAACCCTAGATGAATGTAATTATTTTCATTTACTCCCCTGCCTGCACTTTAACTCTATTAGTTTACGGAGCTTACTCGTAAGCTTACAGCTTATGGAAAACCATTAAAACCAATGAGTCATGTATTTTTTAATTTATTAAAGGGACAAAAAATACTTATGTTTTATCTTTAATACAATCAAAATTCAGCATCTAGAAAAATGGCTTTGCCAAATTTTTTTTTCAAAAAAAATCATTTTAGAATCATTTACTGTCAGGGTAATCTCATAGTGAACAACAAGTTAATAAGGTAGCAATAGATATATTAATAATGAGTAAATCAATTGTTATGGGCTGTTCAATAGTGTATTATTAGTCAGGTTTATTCATCTACGCCCCTAGAATTGATGTGCTTTTAATAATCTATAACATGTTATTCATGACTTGAGTATTCTACTCTATTAATAATTTACTAATGCTTTATAAACTATTTATAATTGTGTTCTTCATATAAAAAATATGATCTTTGATCTAAAAGTGAATGATAACTTGGGACAGTCCCTACTGGACTAAACTGATGATGCAGAGGAAACCACAATGGAGCTACTGAAGCACCATCTGTGCAATCCACAGTCCCCAGCATTTGCTTCGACTGATTTTGCGGCTCTTCAGAAACCTGATAGGCAACATGAATCGATTTTTAATTTTGCACAACTCAGTAGCAAAAGGTTCTTAGAGGACAACCAACGCTCCCATTCAGTGTTTGAAAATCCTTTTTTCATCTCTATGTTTGAGAACACATTAGGAACACAGGCTAAGAGGGAATCACCTAGCATATTGTTATAGAATTATTATGACAGAATTGTGACTTCTCTTCATCTTACCAGTCCCATCCAGGCACAGAGACATCCCTGCTTTGAGTACAAGTCACGATGAAAATGACCGGAGAGATGCCAAGAAAAGGAGTAATATTTCATTAACAGTGTAGGGTCCTCTGGCTTCATCGAACTGAAATTGCCACAGCTGTACTCTTCCCAAGATCCACCAAACCCTGGAAAAGGGAAAGTTATAGTTCTGAAAAATTTAATCCATTAAGTGCCACAGAGGAAAAAAAGAATCTAGCATTTATTTATATTTTTTTTTTTTTTTACCTGAAGAGTGGCTGAAATACATTAGTAGAGGAGTTTTTACTAAAAACAAAAATAACGATATCGGTGTTGAAAGGTAAAAACCTGTAGGAGTATTTCATCTAGTTCTGGTACCTGTATTTAAGAACAAAGTTACTGTTACAAGTATAAAGAAGGGTACCAATACATTACAGGAATGCAATGGCTCACTTATGAAGACATTAAGGGAGTTTGTCTTGTTTCACCAGCTAAAGATTAAAAGAGGTTACTATGACTCTTCTTAAATGTATTCAGGGTTCAGGAGGGTGGGGCCAGGGTAAGAGTGAAGAAAGAAATTTTTTACGTTAAGAGACATTCTGGGTTCAGTTTTGGCCTTTCACTGAAGTATTGCTATCGGCCATTGCTAGGAACAGGATGTAGAAAGATGCACTGACATATTTACAGATCCACACATCCCAAGTTTAGATGGAGGCTGGAACTGAAGGATGAACTCTTGGGAGCCGAATAAAGTTTGTTGAATATACCTAGATAACATAAACATGCTTTATTTCTTTAGATAACTCAATAGTACAATATATGAGTGATGGGGCAAAATAGAAAATGGAAAGAAAATTCTTCTGGGTATTTGTACTACCTAGATTTGATTTTGAACTCAATCCCCATATGCTTGCGAGATGGTCTGTCTTAGTTTGTGTCTGAATGACCTTTGAAGGCTTGAATATCCTGGACCTTTCTGAATCAAGTTTGGGGCTACAATTCTCCCTCTCTGGAGGAAAAATAACTTCAGAAAAAGCTGGAACAGAAGAAGGATTTGTTATGGCTTATAGATTGGGTGATTTATCCAGTTCGGAAACTGTGTGATAAAAACCACTACCTCCTCTTCCCCCAGAATAAAGCTGAATGGTGTAGAAAATTAGCCAACTTTTTTTCAATAAAGTTTTTTTCTTAATTACTATTATTGCCAGCTCAGCCCCATCATTCAACTACGCTTAGGAGATTAACTTTATTTTTCCTTGCAAAGTACTTTCTAACAATACTTATTAAATTTGCTGGAGGAGTGGCCCAAGTAACTGGAGTGTTCTCCTGTTCTGTCCTCCCACGCACAACTCAATCTTCCTCCACGCTTGCTCAGGAACAGCATCCTCCTCTTTCATGCATCTGTGCTATAAGCAGAAAGAGGATTTGACTTAAAGGGACACCGACAACTGGTTTTAAATCTCTAGTTAATTTGTTGTGAAAGTCATTTTTTAACATAATTTGGGGGTTTCTTTCAAGTGATGAGAGAGCAAGGAATCTGTTAAATGAAGGAGAATTAATTATTCCCAGCCATTACTGAAAATACAAACACAACCAGGTTGTGATAGAGCAAATGAAATTGATTTTAAACAAAAGTGAACCTGACCGCTCGCGTTTCATCGTCCCCTTTGTGGCGCTGACGGCAACCCTTCTCCGAGGCAGGCTGCCTTCTCCAGGCTTCACTTCTTGTTCGACAGAATTAAGTATTAATCTGGCCACTCTTAGAGAGCTGCAAGATAACCCTATTTGCTCAGACCGTCTCAACTGATTAAGTCTTGTTTCCCAACTGATTGGGAAGATGTATGAGGGTGACAAGCATTTGTCTTACGGAGATCTTCGTGTCTGAAGTCAGTAAATTCTCAGTTCTCTCTTACCCACCCGTTTCTCCCTGTAAGTCGACACAAACTCAAACACCAAATCTGCAATTTAGGAGCTGAAGAGGAGGTTCCAGTCTTCCTCTTCCAAAAATCCTTTCTGGTTCCTTTTTCTTAATCTGTTTCTTGACATCATTCCTTTCCTGCTAAAAGGTGTTAGGATGCAAGCTCTGATGTGTATTGTTTTGTTTTGTTTTTTAATGAAATACATACTGTTAGATAAGTTTGCATTAAAAAAATAAAATAAAATAAACAACAACAAAGCAGTAAAGACAGGGTAGGGGGTTACTAAATGCTGATGAGAACTGAGATATATTAACCAGCTATAAACGTGCTGTTCTACTCTCTGGCTTTGAAATCCCAGCTAAAAGGCTTCAAACCCTTTCTCTCATGGCCTATAATGTACACAGAGCAGAGCAGAGGAACGCAATTAACTCTTCCCTGTCTCTACAGCTGTATTAAAAAGGATTTCCCGAGATGGATTTAGAGTTACATTATTAACAGCAAAAAAAGATGATGAACAGAAACTTCTCCTGGTGTGTTTCCAGCTCCAGAGTGTCTTCAGATCACACCAAGACAACATCCTTGCTCTTGGAGATCAGCTGAGGACCATGGCCAATGCTGCAAGGTGATGAGCTGGGAAGCAGAGGGGCACAAACCAGCAGTGGAGTAGGACGCACAGGGTACAAACCCCTGGCTTGATGGCTATAGCAGCACATTAACCATCTCTCCCCAGCTTCCTCCTGCCTAAAAACATTTGGGAGAAAAGACAGAGTGGTCAAGAAAGATTATCCACAGCCACTGAAATAGCAGTGGAGCAATTTAGAAGAACTCTGGGGATGGTCTAATTAGGCCATCGCACATTAGCTCATGGCACACTGCTGGCATAACACCAAATTTGATGGCCATTGCATCAAAACATCTTAAAGCCATCTTGGAGCCTATCCTCCGGGCAGCATCAAGACCAGGCTTACCCCACAGACAGAAAGGGCAGCAAGGCTGCCCACGTACGACACTACTCACAAGCAGAAACAATCAGCTTTGATGGACTATTTCACAAAAAGGTTTCCATCAGGCGCCAGCAGCTTTTTAAATATTAACCAGCGAGATCTGCTGGCTGACACTCTGGGATTACTGTCTCTGACACTGGTGATCCCAGCGTGTCAGCATAATTTAGCAGCCAAATCCTGGCTCCCAGCGAGTGGCTTGCAGATGTGGATTTTAATTAAAAATATTTAATTTTCAGCTCCAAGTTCCATTTGTTCTACCTGGCAGTACAGTCGCTGGTGCTCATCATGCAAACCACCGCAATGCTGCTCCAAGGAAACCTCAAACAGTTTCCTCTGCCTGTGGCAGCTCCACCAAACGGCCCCACGGAGCCCCGTTCTGCGTTCAGCCACAACAACTGAAACAGAGTTAAAAGTAAATCATCTGTGACTCAGAACCTACCTGATACCAGAGCAATTCACTCGGAGATTGGCAAAATGGAAAGTGCACCTTTCTAGCTCCGCCAAGATGCATCCCTTGAGAGTCTGTTTATCGTTTTTCACCCACAGGAGACTGACGACTCTAGGCGTTGCTCAAGTCTGGGGGAAAAAAAAAGCCAAGTTTAAATTGGCACCTCAGGGTTGTAAGCATGCACTGTTTGAAAGCTAGCTCCCGAGCCCAGCTGGTACTGCACTCCTTTTGCTTGGGATGAGAAGTTGTACTCCCAGAGCTCCTGCAGTCTCACGGGCTGGGATTTCACGTGGTCCAGTGGGACCTTACACAGCTCTTTCAGTGTGTTGTTTTCCTTCCTAAAAAGAGAAGGCAGCTCTTTAATGAAAACTTGCCATTTCACTTCTTACTCACTACCGTTTAAATTACCCTTTTTCAGTATTTATATCATGAGTAGCTTTATATAAGAATTTTTCACTAATAGGTTTCTACATTTGCAGACATCTACTTAGTGAATCCCTAATTAAGCATAGTTGGAAATGCGTTTAGTGCAGGTCCTGCTCATAAACAAGGTTCTGCCTTTGTTTTCTGATTGCACGCTGCAAGCAGCATACAGAGCTTTTGTCCATGTACAGACACTTCTTTTGAATATGGCAGAGAATGTGAGTATTTTGGAAGTTGTGTATTTAGGTTGATAAATATCTGAAGATATTTTGATATCATCATTTAGGGCCAACATTTTTAGGGAGTAAGTGGGAAGAACATTTTCCTTATGTAAGAGAAGGGAACAGACATGAAGAAAAGAAGCCAGGAACAAACAGAATTCACTATACTAATAACCAGACCATTCAATATTCAGATGTTGATAATTATTATGAATAGCTTCACATTTTAATTATGGAAAATACTTCAAAATGTCACTTTTTTTTTTTTTAAATCCCATTTTATTTCCATAAAGGACATTCATAACTCTTCACTGCTTTTGAGAAGAGAAGTAGTCCTAGATCCTCTACCAAACTTCTGTTAAAGGGCATGCACAATTCAGTGCCAGTGAGAACCTATCCACATAGAAAGACTTTGTAAACTATTTGGGGGAAGGACAGTACATGGTTGTATAGTACCTGATGCAATGGAGGCACGACATATGACCCTTATCACAAATGGAAAAATAAACATCAACAAGACAGATTGAAGAACACATCAGAAACAGTAAAAATAACATTAAAAATAATCATTGCTAACATTTAGCCTGGAGTCCTTTTTGCTTTGTTGTTTTATATTGACAATCCCACCTAGAAATGGGTCTCAGACTTTTTGACTTGTCGACAACCCATTTTGCTCTGCAGACCCCAGTGTATCCACTGTCACCCATGGGAGGGCCCCAGGCCCTCTGCTACACCGCGTCTTTGGGGACGGATCAAATGGCTCCCAGACGAGAACAGAACCAGACATTTTCCAACCAAATACATCTCAGGTCACTGAGCAATGCTCTGGTGGCTCTGCCTCTCCTGCAAATGCCCAATCTGAGGCATTTCAATAAGTAGCTTTGCCTGAGGAACCTTCCTCCTCCAGGGTTTCCGTGCTGCTGGCAGGAGGAGATGCATGCCCCTGCCTCAGACAGCACCACACGTGGTCCAGCGAACTGACTGAAGTCACCAACATGGGCTGGATGTGTTGGTGATGTCCCTAACTTCAAATTGGGGTGCTGGAGATATGCACATAGGTTGTACTCCACCAGTACTGCTAGTGAGGAAGGTAGTGATGGCAGAGGCCTAGCTGGCTGCTAGGGAAAGGAGGGTTAGAAACCCCTCTAATTGCCATGGCTCCATGTGCACTGTTGATGAGTGCTACCCACTGTTGCAGAACAGGAGCACAAGAGGACTCTGAACGAAGGAGTTTCAAGCTGGACTTTAGGATTAATTGAGTCAGCAGCTGCCTGTTGCTGCTCTGAAGTCCCAGTGATCAGAGCCCCCGTGACAAATGCTGTAAAACCTAAACAAATCCTAGTCCTTGACCATAGCATCTAACAGCCTTGGGACATTGGATTATTAATTCAGATGAGGATTTATTTCAAGTCACTGCTTTACAAGGCAGTCGGGTACTGCCACAGGTGACTGCCACAGCAAGGACATTTGGGGAATGTCTCAAGATCACCTGGTGCGTGCTGGCATAGGGTCCAGAGCACAGCTGCTTCATCACGCCCTGCCTTGCTCTCACATTGAAGGATAGGGAAATCTCACATAGTTGTTCACACTCTGTGAAAATAAGCTGTATTAGCTGTACAGGGGGACAAATCTCTTCTGCAACTAGATCAACATGAACACATGTTGAGGGGCTCGTAGATCTCCTCAGGAAAGAACAGCTAGGTTTTACAGGGCTCTAAACCCTCACCTCCAGCCATCTCACCCGACATACTGGACAGTAGAAATTATGCCATGCTCATGGTCTACACTACAGGATCCCAAACGGAAGCTCTAAGAACCACTGATGAGTTTTCTTTAATTATGTCCTGGAGAATCCACTAACAGCGGCTGATGGAATTGGCTAGAGCATTGCATTTCCCCTTCATAGCCCCACCACAGCTATTGATTTCTGCATCTCTTCTTCCTCTCTGCCCATGACATGAGTAGCAGACAACCTACCCTGCAAGCCCAGAGAAAGGTCAGCTCGAAATCCTTGTCCAAAGCCAGGCAGTTTCTTCTTCCCAGTCAGAAATGGCACAACTTTAATATGGTAATGATGTTCCACATTAACTTGTTCTCCAAACAAGGACCAGTTTGTTGTCAGACAGAAGTGGAAAAGGGTCAACCTTTTCTGCCCCTTCTACTTAAAACAATTCCTCCTTTCAGGGGGGAACGGCTTGAAAGCTCCAGTTATCTAAGTCTGTTTTCCACAAAGAGTGACACCTCCAAAACCAGACTCCTCCTCTCCCTTTTTTTAGGCTATGAACAAGTCCTTGGTGTTTAGGCCAGGCCACTTCTCCAATGCAGCTTCTGTCATTAGGAGAGAAAAAAAAGAAAAGGGGAAAAAAGAAGAAGAAGGAAAAAAAAAACACTGCTTTTTGGGAAAGTTCCACAAATATTTTATGCCCCCTTTCTTTTTTTCTTGCTTTCCCCCCCTCTTCTTACATTTGCACAAGCAAAACAACAAGAGGGTCCTCTGATGAATGTGGCGGATCGCCATGGTTACGGTTCAGAGATGCAGCAAAAAGCAATTATGGTGGGACATAGTGGAGGGAAAAAAAAAAAGAGAAATGCACCTCTTTGTCAGAATTTCTGAACAGCTGTAATAACACTTCTGCACCCCAACCAGCGCAAAGTAACTGAAATATTGTGGCATGTTAAATGCCAACGCATTAAATACTGGGATTTCAATGTCACATTATTTAAAAAGACAGGAAGCATTAATTTCCAGCTGCACTTTCAGCTTGTTAAGTCATCTAGGGGGAATAGGGAAAAAGGAGCAAGTCCATGGCACAGGGGCTCACATTTTGAGGTGTGAAATAAAACACTGTTCAGCGAGGCAGTGGAATGCACTTGTAACAGATTTAATCTGACAGCTGCTGCGGTTTCCTATTTAAGGTTTTGTGTGATTTATTTTTCCCCTTGGTGTTGGAGCTCCTGAAAGAGATGGCGATGCTCTCCTGACCTTTCCCAGTCTGAGGATCTCAAAGCACTTTACCCCCGTGCGTTCATTCTCACAGCCTCCGATGGGTGAGGTAGGTGGGTTGTCACTGTTCTCACGCAGTAGGTGAGACTTGCTCAGGTCTGATCTTCCTAACCCAAGGGTCACAGACGGGATGTCTTTGACCTTGGTTTAGGCCTCTGCAAGGACTGAGAGAAGCAGGAAATTCTCATTTTACAAGTTGTTATTCTAAGATCATATTTAAAATAAAAGCTGCATGTTGCAGTCTGGGATTGTGAAGTGCGTGTGTGCCCATAACACATTTATTCCTCTGTGGCTAGCAAAAAAAAAAAAAAAAAAAAAGAAAAGATTTGGTTCTACTCTTTCTTATTTGTATTTACTCTTGAGGATTTCTACAGATCTATTTTTAGTGACAAGAGCAGCATAAAGCATTTCCCTTCCTTCCCATACCTGTTGCATATTGCAGCCCCCAGCTGTGTTCTTGTCTTCCAGGCTATGAATCAAAGCAGGAATGAGACCTTGCTGAATTTTAACCCAGGGAAAGAGGTGGGAGGTGAGAAATGATTGAAATGGATCTCTGATCCTGTTCACCAAGCAGTTCTGCAAAACGTAGTGCCAAAGGCAGCAGAAACCCTGAAAGGTACAACTGGAGATGTCCATGGCACACCTCAATTGCAACAAAAAAGAAAGATGGGCAGAGCAACGCAAAGATGAGGAGACAAAACAGCCCAAATGGGATAAAGATTACCCACTTCAGAGATTCTTTACCTCTTTTCTGAGTCCTCCCTTCCAGTTATGTTCCCCGTCTCTTCACAGAGGAGACCATTCAAGATCACGCGCCCCAGCTCCAACCTGCCTCCATCTGGTCACGAGAGTAAGCTCATCCATCCATCTGTTCATCACTGACTCACTTGGTAGACCAAGGGAAGGACTAGGTTCCCCAGTCGCAGCAGTGGGCCACCGTTTCTCTCTTCTTTTATCTTCTATATCTTCTATTATGCCCAGCAAAAACAAAGCTCCAGAGTCCTTCCTCAAGCAAAAGAAATCTGAGAAAACCTGTATATGAAAAGATGATGCTAATTTTGAAGGAAAAATAAATTATTGCCAAGTTCTTGTGGTTATATATAACAAGACTTTTTTTTTTTTTTTTTTTTTTAGCACTGGTTTCTAAAAGCAAGAAACAGTACAAACATCTCAGCAAGAGAACAGTGGAGAAATCATGAAAAACAGAAAGAAGGGACTGCTGCAAGTTCAGCAGTGAGAAGAAGCCTAAAAAAAAGCCTCGGAGAGCTTTAAATTTTTTTGCTTTCTTAAAGCAATCCATGATTTAGACAAGCCTGTTGTGACTTCTGAGTACAGGAGACACACCATTTTAGATGAGGTACCTGAGAAAGACAGAATAGTGGGGTTTCAGAACAAATTGTCATAGTAACAAAGCTCTGTGTACTAGAACTGTGATCTAACATTGCAGGTTGTACCTTTATTGACAGAAACAGCAGAAGTCTCAAGATCTAAACCAATCCCCTCTGAAATGAAGTCTTGTCTAAATCCAACAGATGGATGCGCAGGGAAGTTGTGGTGTTACAGAGTAGTCCTCTACCAGCACACCTTCAAGATTTGTACTCTATCAGCATTGGAAAAGTAAATTAGAAAATAAACAATAAAATTTACCTGCACATTTACATTGTTATAGAAAAGATGAAAAGTCAGCCCCTCAGTTTCCCCCTATGCAGCACGATGATGTTGGGTTAAAACACTTGGAAAAGTTTTCCTTTATAGCTACATATCAAAAATTGAAAGATCAGCAAAATGACATTTCCTAATGTTTTCTAATGCCATTAAATTCTTTCCTGAAGCAACAGATTCTGATAAACTCCTAGAGGAAATATCAGTACCCCACATCCCAGGGAGGTGGTACTATTTCCTTTAACCTTTCCCTTAATATTTTATACCTTTGGAGATTCGGTTTCCACACCATTTCTCCCCTTTCTTCTGAGTAGTTCCCAAACAAAGGTACCCAGCCTGATGATCAGTGGGGCAGGCTGGATGACTTTCTCTCCCAGAAAGAGGCTTCACTGAAAACATAGTACCTTGTCAGCAAACACCGGAGCCCAAGTCAGCTTCCAAGGTATCAAGCAGAAAGGGTGGCACAGTGGGTAGAAGAAACTCTGCTCCTCGGTGAGGCTCCAGCTGAGTGAAAGCAGAGGTTATTTGCAAAACAGGATAAATTATCAGAGAAAATGCTGAAGGTATAAGCTGTTTTAAAAGCTTTAAAATCCAGCCCTTCTCCTGATAGAGATGAGATACCAAAGACTCAAGACACCACAAGTGAGTAACTTAAAAAGCCATTGTTTTGAACATGGTTGTGCTTCAGCACAGCTCCTGAACCAGCCATGTTGGGCTCCAAGGTGAAAGTACAATTAAAAGCTGAATCAACTCCTAGCTGCAGCAGGGTCCCAGCCCTGCAAGGTGCTGAACGACCCCAAATCCCATGTAAATCAACAGGATCTGGAAGCGCTCAGAGCCATTTCTGATCAAATGCATGGCGTCCAAGTGTGTAACTCCCTAGAGAAGGGTCTGGAGATAGAAAGCAGATCAGAACAACCAAAAGTGCCACGAGCCTCTGCAGCCGCGGATACCATTGTCAAGGCATCCTTTGTGTGACAGGCACGCGGCATTTATATGAGGGAGAGATAAAAGAAGGAATTTAAAACAAAGGTTTCATTGCAGATTGCTGGTTTCTCACTGCTTTATTATTTGCTCTTTGC
Organism: Anser anser; assembly: GCF_964211835.1. NCBI lineage: Eukaryota > Metazoa > Chordata > Aves > Anseriformes > Anatidae > Anser > Anser anser. The sequence goes on from NC_139730.1 coordinate 6,091,070, forward strand.
ACATGTCAGATAAGTAGACTTACGAATAGCCTTAATTAGAAATGCAGATTACACAGGGCCAGAACACACTGGACACTGTTTCTCTCCAGCAGTCCTGCTGGGAATACACATGGCTGATTTGCTAAGAAACAAACTGAAAGTCAAAGTTAGCTTCATTTTTAGGCTATACAGAGCATGCAGTTGCTGTGTCCAGTTCATAAATCCAGCAGCTGTGAATAATTCCTCATTCTTAAAGAACTCCATGGAAGAAAAGAACTACTGCATTTCCAGCAGAAAGGCCTGCTAAGAGAGACATGCAGCCTCTGGTAGTTGTTTTATCTGCTGGAATAAGAAAGGCTCAGATACAATCAGTGATGAATTGCAACCAGAACATCAGTGTGCCTTCTCAGAGTGGACAACAGGCTTGAAAACATGAATGCCTTAACAAAGAGGCTGTAGAAATGGCGTATCTAAAAGCAAAGGTTGCTTGGAATGACTGGCTGTGGATGCTGACTTGGGGGTATTTCTCTATTTGTTAAATATTTATTAATTGTTGTACTCAAAGAAACATTTCCTTAAAGGCAAAAACAAATAGCAAGCAGCCAGTTTCAAATAAGCCATTAAACATTTCAAACTGAATGGAATCGTATATGTGCATCCAAAAAGACTGCAAAGGTAGTTGTGAAAATCAAGCCCTTTCTCAGAGGCTGATGGTTATACAGGAATCCTCCTCTCTGCTGGTAATATTTTAGGGGTCCATAAGCGGAAAGTAAAGATCAGCAATCTGCTCAGAAGTAGGACTTACAGCACTGGACTGAATGTCCACAACTCGATTCCCCAGGCACCGGCTACTTGGATAAACTCAGGACACCAGTTCTCATCTAGTTTGCACTTGGGTCTATATAATTTTGCAGTCACAAACCAGAGAACAACTCTTAAATTGTTAGGTATAGAGGACTAAATTTCAGACCTAAACCTAGCCAATCCCACTTTGTAAGCACTTCATTTTATGCAACATCTGTAAGCAGAACTGGCAAGTACAGAGAAGATAAGAAGGGCTTTAGCAAATTATTTTAGAAAAAGCAAAAGTACAAACTTTTCAAAGTAGAAAGGAGTGCTGCTCGGGAGAGCTCAGTGGGCCATAACTATCTTTATGCTCCAAAATATACCTCTTTCCATAAGGTTTTGAAGGAGATTTCTGGCTTTGAAACTTTCCTCATTTATTTACTCACTACATTTTTGTCCAGGAAATTCTGTCGAGAGGATGCATATGCTAGAAAGGGGCATGAAAAGGAAATGGAGCAGGACAAGAGAATGCAACGAGCACTAAATGCACAGACATGTTATTGAAATTCTGACCTTTCTGACAGCTCCTGGCTTCCCGTCGGCATTGTGTCAGGACCATGACTATCGCGTTTCAGGCTGCGCATTGCCTGCAGCAGACTATAGCAATTTCTTTACAATCACTGGATTTTTTTTTTTCCCATTGCATCATGATGACACCTTGGCAGTGATTTTTCAGGGAATTGCAGGCAGAGGATGAGAACTTAAATGGGGTGAACTGGGATCAGCTCAGTTCGGGTTAAATGGTACCAGGCTTATTTGCAACAGCTATGGTTAAGTCCAAAATCCACTAACTATTGAACTGTTCCTCTCTGCTAATGCAAAAATTAAAGAGTTAAACTTTGCTTCCCTTTAAGTCAATGATAAAACTCTCTTTGGCAGCAGTGGGAGTAAAATGCCATTAAACATTTCTAATAGGGCTTCTAAGAAAAGGTTTGGGTGGGAAGGATAATTGTTAAGTTTTTTTTTTGTGATAACTTCATTTCACTTATTATCAGAACTATTGCCTTGTTACAAAATATTTTCCCAAGTCTTATAATGAAACATAGCTGGAAATTTAAATAAAATGTACAAAATGTGATTAGAAGTTTAAACTGTTTGCCACTTTCTATTTTGGAAATGGAAAAAATCTTGGAGTTTCAGAGCAACGTTTACATTTCTATTTGTGGCACAGTACTTACTATCAGGTTATGAACTGATTTACTTCTCAGACATAACTGACTGGACATCTGCAAAGCTAACAGTAAAATAAAAAATAAAAAATAATAAATAATAATATAAAAAAATAAATAGAAGCATTGCTGACAAAACATTAAGCTATGTACCTGATATAAAGTTGGGTACTATAATTATAAAAACAGAAAAAATAGTCTGGTGGCATGTACTGGTATGTCACTGCTGTGTAACTAGGGGCTCTTTAAAAGAAACCACTTACTGAGTAGCAAGATAAGAGATTTCTTCATGATGTTTGTTCTCCATTAAATTTCACAAATTGTTAGACCCAGGTAGGAGTTTTAAATAATGTTTTATGGATATTTAAATTCAATTGTGTTGCTTCACTGGAGGCTTATTTGATATTTTTTTTTTGGTAGGTCTAATGTTACAGAGAATTAATTTTATGTGAAGTGAGGAAACTTATTGGAACAGACAATAAGTGAGCATAAGTGCACACGTAAGTGAACCTCAGCATCAGAAGCATGACTTCAAAAACATGCTCACCCAGCTCAAGAAACTGAAAATTTCCATAGGTATGAGTCCACTGGAGATGATGTGATGTGCAGGTGGGACCGGCTATGACCTTCTGCAGAAGGTCGACATCTCGGAGCCCAGTGCCACAACCTTCGTGCAGGCTGCTAGAGGTCTCTGTGTGGCATCATGCAGCATTTTCAAATGTTCAACACATTTTCCAAGCTTTATGAACTGAAAATGTAAAAGAGAAACTAAACTATATATCATTAGAACTAATTTCTATGGACCACGCAAGCAAATCTTCAGCATTCTGTCTCTCTTGACAGTAACACAACCTCTCCCCAAGCTGATGCTCAGTGATTCTAATGTCCTTCCATCTGTGAGCATCCAGTCCCCTCTCCTTTCATGGACCTGTTCATATCTCTGGGGTTTATCTCCGCTGCCATCCTCTGTTCCCAATGTGGCCTTGCAGATGAGCACCTAACTACCATGTGTGTTACTACTAATACCTAACTCCTGGGTGTTCACTAGTTCTTTAAAAGTCACATCATTTTAGACATCTTACTGTCTCTAACACTTTATTTTCTTCTATTCTGTGATTTTGGTGTTTCAATAGTTCAGGAGAAAACTCGCAGTAAATCTGAGGTTATAACTTAATGATCTCAGTAAATGTTTCTTTTGAGCAAAACAAACAAACATATTTTTCCCCAGGTCTCATCTGCAAAGCAGGAAAGAGTGAGTTTATAGTAATGAAGCATTTCTATTTTAGTGGTGTTTTTGACACTTTTCCAAAACTTCAACCCCTAATAAAAGGCACATGGCTATGGACTGCCAAAGGTATTAAAATTTTACTTCTAAAAGCTGGCATTAAACTTCAAAGCTGCTCAATCAGGCAAGCTTTCTCTATTTTTCAGTTTAATCTTTTAACTCTAGAATTAAGGAGCCAAACTTGCATAGATTTGGTCCCTAAATGTTAGGACCCCAACAGGTGCCCAGTTCTCTTTCCAGAAAGGTGGCCTCACTTGGGCGTTTGTTGAAGCATACATCCAAACTCGTAATTCAAATATCCATGGACTAGTGCTTTGCTGTAAACAATAGAGGCAAATGAACCTAAAAGGTTCATGTTCGTTTCCATTCCCCACCATCACTACCACCGCCCCCCCCCAGCCCCCCCCCCCCCAAAAAAAAAAAAGGCTCTGGTGTGGATAAGAAAATATCTTTCTAAGCCTTTTACACAAGGCCAGGTATGAATGTAATGAATGTACCATAGACTTTGGAGTACTAGGTGACAACCTAGGAGTGACAACCTGCCTTGGTAGGAAGTTTGAATATCTCCCACTTGCAAAATTAGGGCAGAAGAATGGTCTGGCAGCAGACTCTGCCTTCCCAAAGTTTTCTGTCCCCAGCTGTGCACCTTCACAGAGGTTTTCACCTGCTTGGAAAGGAGAGGTAAAGCAAGGACCTCGATGCTGTGGGGTCCAGCAAACTGGCGACCGTTTCAATGCAACCAACTGCAGTTTGGTGGCAGTGTGTGTAGGGTGGAACCATTGCAGCCCTCCCAAACCAGGTCACCTCTGCTCTCGAGTCCGAACCCTTTGATCCCCCGGCTCCGAAGGACACAAGCTCATTTCTCAGCAGTATCGCTCGAGACAAAGTTTTGTCCCATGAGCTCAGTCGCAGGATTTCCAGACGCAGACTCCCACCAGGGGTTCAGCTGCTGTTTGCGCTGGTGTTTTACCGTACGGAGGGTGGAAAACTCACTAGTGGAGAGTTTGTTTTGGACCCACAATACAGGGCCGGTGGCGCTCAGCGCCCACCAGAAGATTGTTGTTCCAACAATGGGAAACGGAAGGGGGAAAGAGACGGACTTAGAGCACGCAGCGAAGCCAAAACACACATTGCAGGCATTTCTGCTACAGAGGGATACACAGGGTAAGCCAAGTCAACACTCTGCAAGTCTAAAAACTCACACTTGGGCAAGCGGCAGCCTTCAACAGCCCCCAACAGAGCAAACGCATGCTGCCCTGGCAAGGCAGCCGGGGGAGGGAAAGCTTGAGGGTTTTAACAAGTTGCTCCAAATAATCCTGAATATTATCTCATTCTCCAGTGTGCTCTATTCCTACAGCCTGTTCCTAGAGGATTAAAGCAAAACAGGTGTTTTGTTGTTTTGCCTTTTTTTTTTTCCTTCTTAGTCTTCTAGGCAAAAGGCATGAGCTGAGGTGGGCAAACAGAAACCCCTTCCCAAACACTGACGACAGGTCTGTACGTGTGCTTTAGCACACACATACCCTGGATTTTGTACCATGTCTCCTTCTTTGCCTTTGTGATCACTCCTCTTTCTCCACTGCCTTTGTCCCCTACACTCTCCCCAAGCCCGATGCGATATCCCAGCTTCAGCCAAGTCTGAGCTAAAGCATTCGAGCACACCATTTTGGATGCAAACCTGAGCTGGGGAATTTTGCACATCCTCCATGCATTCAGCTTGTACAAACAGCAGTAGATATTTCTGTCCCTTCTACACAAGCGCACACAAGCTCCTGCTGCTCCCATCCCTACAGGCATTCCCCAAAAGCTATCTAAAGATTATTGTAAATGCAACACCACATTATGCCTTCTAAAAAAATAAAAATAAAATAAAATAGTCAAACCCTGGCGTATCTCCAGAGAGGAAAGCGTCAGATCTCAGCTGGTAAATAAGATGTTACTGTGAAGCTTGTAAAGCCAACGTTATTTCTCCTTTGTAAAGGCTCTACCTGCATAACATGAAAGGGGCTCAGTGACAGACACATTAAAACACCATTAAACTGTGAAATAGAACACAGTGTGAAAATAGATTTAACCTTCACAGCATATTGATCTCTACCCCGCGCCGTGCCTAAGTTCTTGGACAACTGTTTTATAATAGGTTTTACTTATTTTCCTGTTGCTATTCTGACTTCCTCAGAGGAGGGTGTTATTTCTAAAAGCTCCTGACAGCTAAGGGAAAAGTGGGCTTGTTTCTTAGTCATCGCTCAGCGCTCGAGCGGCGCTGCTGCCAGCTGCTCCATAAACAGAAATCAGTTTTGTGCGAGTGAAGGATGGGTCTGGGCAGCAGTGATTGTGGTGGGATGGGAGGAGGAGGAAGGGGAAGCGGAAAGGGAAGAGGAGACAGGCTGTTTGCAAGGACTCTGCTGAACAAAACCACGCAGGATGCAGGCAACCAGGCTGAACCCGAAATGCCTTTTGAAAGGGACAGCGCCAAGATTTATTTAAGCGTGCGGGGACGCGGATGGTGTTTGGGCAGATAGGTAAAATAATTGCATGCACATCTGCATATTCAGACAGGAAATCCTTCTGGTGAGGTGACTGCAAAGGAACACACTGCTGCCAGCCAGCTCCAATACTTTCACTGCGAGACCATGACTCCTCGCATCCGTGACTTACGCCACAGGACCTCTGAACCCCCGTCACCTCTTCCCTGACCGCTCATCCATCTTCCAAAGCCTTATGCTAAGAGTTCAAACCCTTCCAAACAGCCAGGTATTTTTCTTTTTTACATCAGTTCAACAACAACAACAACCAAAAAAAAAAAAAGTTCCACCCACCTCCACACTGGGATTTCCTTTCTGACCACCCCCAAAATAAACCCGGCCAGAACACAGGACAGATAAGGTCCAGCCATGTCCTGTAGCCATGAAAGAAGATTTTGCAAAACCCGTGGATGAACGACATAAATTTTGGGGGATGGGTGGGGTTCTTTTTACAGAAACCTCCCTGATGTCTTCCCCACCACAGTCTTCTGGCAGCTCCTGGGCTGGTTGGAGGCCTCAAGACACATGTGAAGGGGAGGCTGAGCCCATCCTTCGGATATCCCCTTACACTCTGCACGGAAACCAAACCTCTACCCTGCCTGCTGGGCCCTGTGTGGAGCAGGACAAGAGGTGCAGTGCTCCCCTCTAAGCTGACCTGAACGCACAATGTGCACACAGAGCTGAGAGCTGCCTACTGCGACGATTGCTGCTCCCCCCTCGTTCAGCAGGGGCCACAACCCACCTACACGCGTTGTTTCCAAGGAGTGCCATGCTGCATGTAGGAAACCCCATCCAGGGCATCACCGCCTTCTCTGCATTAGCTGCACTTCACAAAATCATACTTTTTTTTTAGGTTGGAAAAGACCCTTAAGATCATCAAGTCCAACCATCACTTGGTTTATCAGCAATAAGCTTGGCCACTATTTATCCCTTCCATAGGGATAGGCAGGCTGATCTAAAGCCTTTGAGCTCAGCAGGCATTTGGTATGAGTGCACTTCAAGTACAGTCCCTGAAGAACCACACGTTGGTACAGCAACTGCATGATGCTCAACTGTTGATTTCTTTTTCATGTAAAGAAGTGGCTGTACTTCCCTACAGGAAACCTTACACTGTTTCTGTTCCCTAGAAGGAATTTAACTTTTTCCCTGAGCCTTAGAGAGAGCAAACACTCCCTCCCCAGCAGAGCTGAAGAATGTTTCCATTTTTAATGATGCTGGATGAGAAGGACATGGCATGGGCAAAGATGACAACCTCCACCTTTCCTATATATACAGCCTTTTTCCTATATTTCCTATATTCATGGGCAGCACCACTCTGCTTTTAGAAACTTGTCTCACTATACAACATCCTACACAGATGGTCCACAGTCTCCATTCACACACCCAGTCAATACTACATAATTTCAAACCTGTACTTCTAGTTCAGCCTACTACCAAACAGACACTTTAATTGATTTTACTTTGGTTAGCCCCTTTTTAAGAACCCTATAAAATAATCCATTATGACCCATCAGGACTTTTACCTGCTCTTGCCTCTACAGAAAATGATGGGACTCAAAGGGCTTCCTTGGGATCAGTACACACCACTCTCAGCAGAAAGCCACATGGAGCTTGCTGCTAATCCTGGACTGCCCTGTGGGCAGGAGAGGTCAGCAGGCATGGACAAGCAGCAGAAGGTCCTCATGATGGATCAATGCCCCATGGAAAATGATAAAAACAGTCTGGCACGTAAGCAGGAGAAAATTTAACGACAAGGCTAAGGAAAGCAGACAGATGAGGATAGGAAAGTGTAAACCAAAATAATCCGGTGTGTGTTGCTGTTACTTAGATGATGTTGCACGCAGTTTAGGCAGCAAAACTAGATCTTCTAATATTTGCTTTGCAGGCAAACCATGCGCAAGGAGCAGGTATTTTAAGTTGTAAAGGGTAGACAGCACACATTAAATTCCAAAAGACATCAATCTTCCAAGGTAAAGCTGGTTTCAGATTTGGGGCTCTCTCCATTTCCCAGACACTAAGGATATAAGAATAACACAGATTTACAGAACTTCCCAATTCTAATCCAATTTTAAAGAAAATTACATCAGTGCCGTCCTTAAGTCAGTTCCAGCACCCTGGAAATCCAGAGACTCAAATCTGATCTTTCACCACAATTTTCACTGGGGTACAACTACCCCTTGACACACACACACAGAAAAAAAAAAAAAAAAAAAAAAAAAAGAGGAATCAGAATTGATTTTTCTTCCAAAAGCAGCTCCCAAATGTCTCAGCACGGTTATTTATCTACCTACCCCAAATACATTTCTGTACATTTGTACAATCTTCTAAGAGATATTAAAAGAGCCATTTCTACCCTAGAAAACAAGCTCCAGAACCATCTGAAAATGGGAGATCTCTGAGCTAGTCCTTTTTCTGCCACACATGTTCTGTGACCTTGTGCAAATACTTCCTCAGTAAACATCCCAAGTCACTCCGCTTACCCCCTTGTCTTGTCTGATCAAAATGCCAAATCTTCAGGAGAGGGTCTGAAGGTTGCAGGTTGCATTTGGTTAAATCCCACCACTTAATTAACCCATTTAATTGTAATCTCAGGTGCAAAGCCTGAGATGCAAATATCACATTCAGAAATGTTTTTTGAAGCAATAGTCACCCATGACTATGGAAAGATGATGATAATAGTGAGTGCTTACAGCAAATGGTATTGCCCAAATTGATATCATATCACATATTCAAAAGGTCTGAACAGAAGCATCTGGGCATCATGGTGGAGTTAAAAACAAGCACATCGAAAATGGATAAACAATTAAAAATGTATTGAAAGAAGAAAGAAAAAGAGAAATCATTCCTAATTAATTCCAGTGCCCTGTACAACCCCAGACTATTTGTAATCCTACAGGGAACATCTTTATTGATCTGGGGGACGCTGCAGCAGACTTCTGATGCTTATCTCAGCATAAAAATAGGCTCTTGTGATGAGCAGTGATTTAATTACATGACAATCACCGCTAACAATGCATGGCGAATACCAAAAATATGCAGAGCAAGAGTGGCAGTGATAAATGCATGGGAATGGCATTGACTTTCAGTAAAGTCGTCTATTGCCAGAGATGGAGGGAGGCTTTTTTTCCCCCTCCTCTTCTTCTAAGGTAGCGGCTGCTGTGCTCTGCAGAGCCCACCACAGGCAGACAGCAGGCGGAGGGAGAAATCAGCCAGCCATGATTAAACCAAAATTTAGCACACAAGTCCATGAAACTAAGTCCTTTTTTTTTTTTTTTCTTTTTTCCTCCTTTGTAGGAACATATGTTCCTTCCACTGCTCAACTCCACCTGGAAATGAAGACAAGATATTTTACTCTACTTTGGGAGGTGGCTGTACTGAGCAAGTCAGCATTACGTGGTTTTGCTGTGCACAGACTTAGGCCTCAGAAGCAGTTGCCCTACAAGACAGGGAACAAAGGTCAGATCCCATCTTCCACATACAAATGCTAGAATAGAGGCAGCAGGAAGGGTTTGCTCAAAAAATAAAACTAATGCATTTTGCTTTGCTTCCTTTCAGGTGATCTCCTTAAAGAAGTATCCACAGCAGAAATAAAGGGGTAGCATCACTAAGACAAAAGCCTTTTTATTCACTTGCCCCTGCTGAGAATGCAACTGTAGTACTTGCCAGTTAACTTTGAAGTCACTGTAGCAATACTGGGGAGCAGACTTTGCACTGAAGGCGTTTCGATCCAGCACTATTTTATCTTCATAACCCTTTTGGACTGAAGGGGAATCTAGGCCAACAGTGCATTTTAAAGTATAAGTCCCATATCTTTAGGTTTTTTCATCTCCAGTTCCTACATGACAGTTAAACATTATTTAAAATTCTTCTCCTTGATAGAAGCAACTTAACACAAATGCAGAGATGAAGAGCAGAACATTTCTTCATTCATCTGCTAGAAATCTGATCACAACAAGCTGGTGCAGATGAGAAATCCCTAAGATGTCGCCAGTGCACACATTACCCATTCATTCCCATCCATCTACCCAGTATTTCATTGAAGCCCAGTGCTTATCCTTCCTTCATGGACCGAAGGCCACTCTTTAAACCTGCCAGCTGAGCAGAAAGCTTCATAGAGTCATTCCAGCAGTCAGTGATCACTGGTGTGAGGGACAACTTGTTCACCATCTAATCTGAACACGTTCCACCCTGGAAGACCCAGAATCAAATGCATGTACTTAATCTAGGAGCCTGTCCTACCTCCTTCTACAAAGTTGTTCTCAAGAGTTTAGAGGGCTGGTTGTGCTAGGAAATCCGCTCAAATTAAGTTTAAACCAGCATATCTTCCAGCTTTTACTTTTTTCCTCTATAAGAGGCATATTGTCTTGTTCAGCCAAGAGGGAAATTGCAGGTGTTCAATTCAACAGGCAGGAACTGATTGGCAACGTTCCTCCACGTAAAATTTAACAAGAATCACCAGCCCTCAGGTTAGAGCCACGCTGAGAACTTGAACTCATGCCCGCCCAGGTGCTGCTGCTGTTGCAGACACCGAGACCTGAACACCACCTCCTGCTTCCCCGTGCTCAATTTCATGATTCATGTCAGAAGAGCACATTATTTATTCAAACAAAATAACCTTCTAAATTCTTCTGAAATGCTGCGCTGCTTTAAGTCAAAGAAATATAGAGAAAAGTAGATTAAAAATTGTATAAACTTGAGAGGCTAGGTTTTTTTTCACTCCATTATTACTTCTAAATGCTTGTGAATATTCACACTAAGCAAAACATCTTATATTTGCATATACTTTTGGACTATGTAATTGATGTTGCTGCTGAGGGTCTTCCCCACTGATAATTGCCTGGCAGACATTTTGTCCAGAAATGCTGGAATTTCACCTGGCTTAACTTACACCAATTTGAGAATGATTAAAACACTCCGTCTGCAGTACAGCAGATTAACAATCATTTGCAGTATCTCAGCTTTCCTTCTGAGGTGCTAACTTTAAGGATGCTAAACAGAAGATATTATCATGTCCGTGTGATTTGAAGGGGTAGATGCACCAGGGCACTGACACATCTAGCTTTACAGATAAAACACAAGTACAGTATTAAGCCAGAAGAGGATTCACTTCCAACACATGCCATAGTCTCTAAAGTCAAAGCTAACATTTCCCAAACAGCCTATAAGCTTAGTTTAAAGGACGGAGAATCTAAAGGTTAAGGTTTGATTAGTGTGTATTTTGTCACTTTTTTCTTAACACGTCAGAACAGCCAAATTCCTTCCTGTTGTGAACCTACTGGTCTGATGGGAAAATAACTCCAGTTCTACTTGTGGCAATGCCTGCAGGATCAGGTGTAGAGTACAAGAAATTAAATGGCAATTCTCTATTTTCTAGGGGGACAACCAGTTCTGGGAGCTGTTAGTACTCTTACCAAGGCAGTCAGTTAGCAGCAGTCTAATGTCTAGGGGACAAACACTTTCCCATCTAAACAGAAGTAGGTGGTTGTTCTGCGGGGCAGTGCTCCCAGGTGGGAGCCCCAGAGCAGCAGGGCAGAGCCTGAGCTCTCCATCGCTTTGAGGGTAATTTGGGAAAGGATGGAGTGGGGAGCAGAGAGAGCAACTACTAGGGCTGGGGTTTAAAACTAGAGCTTTGGAAGCAGAAAAGGTGCTGGTGACATTTCCACCTACTTTGCTTTATTCAGTTGTTGCTTGCTTTCCATGTTGTGCGTTTCAGTGGCTGGGTTTTCCTGATAGTGATCCATAAAGGAGCTGGGTCCTCACTCCTATTCATGATTAGTCAAGAAACCAGCCTTCAGCAGCAGCTTATGTTTGGGCAAACATGAGTACATATTGCATCTTCACATATATGTCAAATCCAGTTATTTACACACTATACAGCTAGTAGACACATTTAGTCACATTCTGTCAATGAATTTCTGTGATTCCATAATCTACAGTCAGCCAAGAGACCCACAAATTTTCTAAATACCTTCCTGTCTTAGAGACATTAGAATGCAAATGTACATATTGTTGTACTGAAATGATTACCTCAAATTAAAAAAAAATGTTAACTTCCATGCTATACAATGAATAGATTAATAATGTAAAAAATAGCAATTCCCATGGGCAAATGGACACGCATGTATCAGTAGATATTCTTGCTTTAAGAATCAAATGAAAAGTCTGAATAAAGAGATTGATTACTGGAGTGTGCAGCAACTCTACATAACTCTCCTTTCCCTTAGGCAGGGGCTAGGAAATCCTGCCAAAGAGTTTAAAGCAGGTGGACTACCCCTTTACCTCATCTCCTACAGCAGCACAGCCTCCATTTCAAGTAACCTCCAGCGTTAGCTCTAACACTGCGCTGTCAAGTGATGTACTTGCTTACCTAGTCAAATACTTATTATAGCACAGTAAGCATTTTGTAAGGAATGGGAAACATATATCCTAATCCAGATAAATTAAAAGCATCAGCTTAACCTCAAATGTTTATTGCATTTCAAACAGCATTTCTCAAAACAAAGAGCTCATTACAACATATATAAGTACTGGACCATCCAAAACCCTTCATTTGGTGTGTCTCCAGCATAACAATCTCATACAAATTATTCTGAAACACACATATCTACATTAAAAAAAAAAAAAAAAGACTTCACCCTGTCTGCTGAACAGAAATCAGTTCAATGTGGAAAAATCTATAGAAAAAAAATATAACACTATTAAAATATCATTCTTAACTTCTGAATAAATAAACAATGTTTCCGCAGTTGAATGTTTTCACTCAAATCAATGATCAGATCTCACATGCCTGCTTAAATATGTCTGACTTTGGTACTTACAAAATAACAAAGACTACAGGATGATAAACTGGATGATAGTCTAAAGCGAGACAATGAGGCATTGTTTATACAGAAGACTGAGAAACTGGTTTAACCAAAGGGGTCCATGGACATCTATTGTATGTACAAGAAGGAGATTTACTGGAGATTTTATAATTTCTACAAGGCTCTTTCCAACTGACTTCATTAACTTGAAGTAAATCAAATCATGCAGAGATCTGGCTCAGCCAGAGAGACATGCCGGGAAAGAAATAAAATGAAGAAGAACAGACACAAGATAAGCTTTTGAATCTTTGGCATTTTTCATAAACATTTTCAAGGTTTTAAAATCTGTGTATTCACCCATTTTTCCCCACACACTCACCTATAAATACATTATACATGTACTCTTCTTTATATACAACTATGTACATGCATGGATACACAAGCACACGTGCACACAAAGAGGCGTTTTTGTAGCATTTTAAACTGGGATAATCTTTTCCCTATCTTTTCACATGCAGCTGCACACAGCTTTACATGAGCAAAACACGTTCTTTATCGAAGGGAGGCACCGATCTCTTCTCCTTGGTAGCCAAAGATAGGACGAGTGGGAATGGTACAAATCTGCACCAGGGGAGGTTCAGACTGGATATTAGGAAAATTTTCTTTACCATGAGGTTAGTCAAATGCTGGAACAGACTTCCTAGAGAGGTGTTTGATGTCCCATGCCTGTCAGTACTCAAGAAGCATTTGGATAATGCCCTCAGTAACATGTTTTAATTTTTGGTAGGCCCTGAAGTGGTCAGGCAGTTAGACTTGACGATCTTTGTAGGCCACTTCCAATTGAACTATTCTATTCTAAATCAAGCCTATGAAAATATGCCTCTCCTAATTCAAAGACACAGGGGGACTTGTTACTTTGAAAAATAAACTTTTTGAAAACTCATTAAATCTGGTTAATAATCCAGTGGAAGATACTCTGGTGTTAGTTCTTCTCCCCCAGATTCATGCAACAGACCCACAAGATTCCATTATTGAACAGTGTGACTCCATTTGGATCACCAATCCATAAACAAGGCTTTACGTGTTTTACCTTTAATTAGGTAAAGACTTCCAAAGTCTTATGTTGTTAAAAAGTAACCTGTCTCCCAGGATTCCCTATTTCTTTGTACTATGAACCACGCCAGGGGATGCTGGTGGAAACTCCTGCCTGGGAATGGTAAGAACCAAGCTCCAGCTGTCGTGCTACCAATGACTCATGGAGGCAAGTCAATCCCACCATGTCCTACAGCACCTGAAAGAACAAGGGCTACATTCTCAATAAAACTGAGCAGGTTTACACATCATTCTGCAACAGTGTCCTCAGTCAAACGATACGAATAATGCTGATTATATCATTTCTATAAAGCAAAAACACGACAGCTAAAATATCAGTAAGAAAGAAATCACATTCTCCTCAGAAGAGAAAACTGTCCTTTTTCCTGTCTCTTCAATTGTTCATTCCCTGTAGAGTTTCACTTTCTGATCCTTTCCTTGTGAATTACCAGGAAGGACTCCAACAAGAAGCAGTGGTGGAACAAAGCCTGCCCACTATTGCACAACCACGTCTTCGGACACCATGCACTTTTTCTGCACAAGAACTTGTTTCTTTAAGGCTATAAAAGTGTTTTTCTCTTGTAGCTGTAGTGTTGACCCCTCTGGATTTAGACAGAAAAACAAGAGCTATGCTGAAAATATCCGATAAGATGGAATTATAAAAGGCAAGTCAACAGAGTCTTTTCAGGTCAGTGAGTTAGGCTTTTCTGAGGTCTTTTAATCCTTTCATGGCAGAAGGTTCTCATGCATCCATTGCCAGCAATGGATCTCTGATGAATCCAGTGTCCAAAGAGTTAAGCTTCGGGTTGACTTTTCTTCTTGGAGGAAAAAAAAAAAAAAAAAAAAGGAAAAATAAAAGGAAAAACCCACAAGTGCTGGATGAAATATTGAGATACTACTGGAGCTCCTCATTCTTTCTGCTAATTATGATAAAAAACTTTTTAAAATGTACACTGCTTGAACAGAAGATGGGTATCAAAGACTTGTTAATTCAGAGCTTAAACCTTTCTAGGCACAGTGAATTAACTCAGAAAAGAATAGCTTTCATATCTTAATGTAAATCTGTTGGATATGTTAAAAACTGGTTCAGAGCATCTCCTCACATCAGCTCAGCTGATCTGCTACACTAAGCAGAATTATTTCTTCCTACATAAAACAGGGAGTGCTACCACATCCAGCCTTGCCTCTGCAATCAAAGACAAAAAAAAAAAAGGGAACGCAGTGGCAATATTCCCTCCCACACTCTTCTCCACCCTATGAACTAATTCATATGTTCCATCCTGCGCTTTTGGGGCTACATTTCAGTGCCTAAAAGGCAGCCCATAAAGACAACTCAAGATAGGTGTTTATCAAAAGCCACGTCTTCCATGAAAAAAAGTCTGTGCAGTGATTACAGTGTTGTTCCTAACCAAGAGGAGGAGAAGGGGGGAAGCATGTGAGCACATGTGGGAGGTACGGAGGGAGATGCTGCATTCCAAAATCTCACTGCATCCTATAGCGCACTCCGTTTCTTCCTAATGGGACTGGAGTTGCTGTATGGTTTCAATTCAGCATGCTGCACCTGTAAAAACAAATAGACATGACGTTTGCAGTTAGGTAACTTTAGCTCACTACAGTGTGTGTTAATGGCTCCCCAAGGACAAACCAAGGGAAACTAAGGAAGGTTCAAAAGTAATGAATCATTTTCTAAACACAGGAACATGGGGGATTAATTGCAGGAAGGATTTGAGAAGTCATGCATCATTTCTTGAAACGAAAATATTAAAAGCAGATTTTTCTAATGAGATACATGGGGTTCTACCTGATTTCAGCAACATAGGATCGATCTTTGGGTTTGTTTTGGTTTGGGAGTTGTTTTTCTTCTTCTTCTGAAATTAACCTATAAGTTTAATAAACTTCTCTCAGGAGCTACAACTCAAGTGGATCCCAATATGCAGTAAAATGACAATCATCAAAATGTACACAGGCCTTGGGATGCTGGAATATTTAATCATTTAAAAAAAGGAAAATATTTTCTCAAATGGAACCTGGACAAAGCTCCCTCCACCTTTCAAAACAATTTCATTTACAATGTAATAGTTAAAACATGTGTGACAAACTGATGAGGATCAGGTAATCCCAACAGCAAATTGTCTGTTGTGCTACAGAAAAGTATTCCTATTGAAACCATGGGAACCTTTTGCTGAACGTGCCATCTTTTCCACTCCTCCTCTGTCTTTTGTCCAGCACATGCAGGTTGTAAATGGCTAACATACAGAGGTATTTTCCAACTCATTGCAGTACCGCAGTGAAATGATGATGCATCAACAGCACGCAAGAGGAAGCAGACAGAAGGGATTTGGAGCTGCCATGGATGACTTTTCGCTGGAGGAGTGCGTGGCTGTCACACAGGCTCACTATTTTTAGCACTAGTGGAAAACTCCTCTGAGAAGGTCTGTCCCATCGTAAGAACTTTTATCAGTCCTCCCTCATAGCAAGTGGTTATCATTTTCTTCAGAGAGCTCAAAGGTTTCGAAAATGATAGAAACCACTCAAGGAAATGTTATAAATGTAAATGTTAAATAAAGCATAAATAGAAAAGCAGCTTATCTTTAAACATAAACATTAAAAGGGCATATGCAAACCATCACTGCAAATCCAGTGCACTCTACAAGAGCAATGACAAAAAAATAAAAATACACTCAAGCTTAATGTCTCTGTGATTATTCCTGTTTAGCTTTTTTCCTCCCACCAGTCTACGGAGAGATTTCTCTCAAGTTATTAGAGCTGCCATCAACCAATCTGGTGGCCTCTTGAGATAAATGTCACCACAAGCCTTTCCAACCCTGTTTCTACCAGATGCCTCGACACTGCATGGAGGCAATTATTTTTCAGTCTCCAGCAGAGTAAAATCACTACAGGCGAGATTGTGATCCCCTTATTCACAGTAAGCAGCACCTCACTGTGAAAGTACCACGATTCACAGACGAAGGTACAATGTCAGTGGGATCCAGGGCATCAGGATCATGGCCTGAGGACACAGATTCCAGTTGATTAAAACAAAAGAAAGAATCCTTTATATCGTGTGCCTCATTACCCAGCAAGACTATTTTCCTTCCTCCAAGAGAAATAAACAGATCTTGACATTCTAAAGGACTTATTGTTCAAATAATTTCCAGGAAGATAGGCAAGATTACTGAAGACAGTGGTGTTGTTTCAAAGAAATATGAAAAGAGACGAGACTTGACTGAAAATGAGGGAGGACAGATTCTGGCTAAATTAAAAGTTATAATTCCGTAATGGTAGAAGATTGATCTCATCAACCGCAGAGTATTTTATACACATCTCAAAGCTTTCTCTAATGAAAAAGATGAGCTGAGCACCGTCCAAGGACAGCCTGGAGTTCAAGGTGGGTGGGGAGGAAGAATTTTGAGGGATGGCTGATGTGAAAAAGCATAGCAAGCACAAAATCAAGGAAATAATGCTCCCCACACTCCATTTTGAGAAAAGGGAGAATTCAGCAAAGCCTTTTGTATGGTTATCTCTATCAAAGAGACTATTTTTCTCTTCCCTCCGTACAAATATCGGAGCAGAAAGGTGACGGAAACCATAGTTCAGTAACCATGCTGGGTGATTTTCCAGATCATTTTTAAGTAGGTCTTTTCAGGATAATTTTTCTGCAATCATGCTTCTGACAAAGGATTTTGGCTCCCCTCTCTTTTAACATCCCCCTTGCCCCCCACCCTTTGTGGATTTTCCCAATTCCTTATCTCACTTATTCAAAAGTGCAATGCCATTGTATTCCCCAAGCAGAGCACTCAGCCGCTCTCAGTGCCGCTTGCTGCCTCTGTTGGTGCTGGCCATTCATTACGTACCTTTTGAACATCAGATGGTACCCTGGAGAGGAAATCTAGTAGCTCATTATTATCGATGGCATAGGGATTTCTAAGCTTCTTAGTAAATTTATTTATGCCTAGAAAAAGAAAAAAAGCAAACAAAATAATGCAACTCCTTTCTATTCCTTCCCTTCTAAACTGTTCAGGCAAGGTGAAAAAGGAAAGAAAAAATTCACAAGTAAAAATTAGTGTGAAAACAGTGCCTCAGACTTCAAGCCATGCACATGTTGCCTGTCATGTGGAATCATTCACAAATGCCTCCTGGAGGAAGTAAGGGGCATTATTTAAAAAGACATTTCTCTATTTTGGGGGTGATCCATTGTCAATATTGGAGGAAAAAAAAAAAAAAAAAGACTGCAGCATACATTTATTCCAGAGGATAACGTGGGGAGAGTACACCAATTTGCTACTGAGACTACTGTTAAATCTGCTATCCTACATGAGCAAAGACATTCCCCACTGCTGATGCCCAGGGAGCTGGAAGGCTCTGAAAAGAATTGGACAGGATAAAAGTTTTTTTTCCTTCTACTTCTGAAAATAAAATTTTCCTTTGCCACCATGTCTCAGAGCTTATCCTCTCTTTTTAGTACCAAATTTGACAAGCTGACCATATTCTGATGCTGTGGCAAACTGTGAAAACTTATCACGAGATTTATTTTGTTTTAATCTTAACTTGAATAATTTGGCTTATTAACTGCAGCAACAGCATTCCCAGTGTTCTCCATGGGCTTGGATATACTTCAGCTGTCAGAGGAGGTCCCCAGTCTGTAAAGAGGATCCACAGGAGCGTAATGTTCATTTTATTGTGGAGCTCATGAGGTTTTCCCTCTCCTCTCTATGAGGAAAGGGAGGGTTAAGCTGCCTCCAGCCAGCATCACCTCCATTGTATGGACCAGGATGAAAAAATGAGAAACCTGAGCACCTTTCCCAGCACTCCCCCTGCACCAGCACACACTTTTAACACCCTGCTGCCACCGCTTCCCCACTGAGAGACTGAAGTTAGTAATGTGGCTACCTAACGGTGCAGTAGAAGAACAAAGGATCATGAAGCAGAAGAAAACACCTAGCCCACTTTAAAGAAAGAACATACAAAAAAAAAATCATATATCTGTTGCCTCTGAGAATCACAATAGAGCACTCAATCCTACCACACCCCCGTCCAAAATCCCATACTAGTTTCCTTGAAAGTAGTTTCAAATGTGATGGCTGCTCCAGCCTTCTCCTCTCTCTGAAATGTACCTGCTTCACATCTGAGATTCAGCTTTTAAGCCATATGCTTGTAGCAAAATGCCAACACAATTTTCTGTGTACCTGATTTTTAAAAAACAGAAAATACCATAAGGTCTTTTGAGGCCTTGCCACAAGGTAGTTGTTTAACACACATCATGTTTGAAGGCCCTGTCAGTCTAGATGATGTTGAATGGATGTAGAGTTCTCATGTACTCACCATGTCCTCCATACCAGAACAATAATATTTTGTTACTGAACTTTTTTACTCCCAGCAATTTCTCTCCTTTCCTTTTGCTCTTTTTGTTCAATTTAATCCTTTATTTAATCCCCTGCTCTCCCCCCCTCCAGTGGCTTTTCACACTGGCACCTTCTCATTCCCTTTTTCTGCATCCAGGAGAGCCAAGACAGCAGCATATGGCTGAGTCCAGGAAGGTGATGGGAGCTCCCTACAGCCCAGCACTGTGCCAGGGCAGAGCTCCTTGGTTCAGTCAGGATTACTTGCACCATTTCTGCTGTTTGACCTCAAGACTGAGATAAAACATATCACCATAAATAAGACAGAAGGCCATTTGGAGATAAGGAAGGATTTCAGCAGCTGAAATACCATCTTATTTTGTGAAAGACCACCTTACCCTTCTTCAGAACACTGCTAGGCAATTTTTCATATTTAAAAGCTCCTCTTTTACTTCATCCCAGAAAGTGACGCATTTTCATACAATTCCTTTCTGTCCCCTGCTCCAGATTGATGTTCAGTGCCTCCTGCTGGACCATGGGCACACTGCTCCTCCTGACTGAAGGGGAATTAAGAACCAAAAGGCTCCATGGTCAAGCCTCCACGGTGAAGCTCTTTAAATACACCTTGCCCACTCCCTACCATTTCCTGTCTGTGGGTTCCAGCACCAGGAAGCTAATTACTTCCCTGCATAATAATAATAGTTATACTGGAGATAGCTTATCTACACAAACGTGCCTCTTGCGGTGCTGCTGGAAACTTATAAAGAACCCTAAGAAAAGCTTAAAG
The DNA here is from genome assembly GCF_964211835.1 of Anser anser. NCBI lineage: Eukaryota > Metazoa > Chordata > Aves > Anseriformes > Anatidae > Anser > Anser anser. Next base: position 6,110,892 of record NC_139730.1, read on the forward strand.
CTTGCTTGATTTCATTCTGTAGATATATACTGTATTTATCACATGCATGAGAGACAGTGGAGTACTTACCCCAGATTAAAATAATGTACCTCAGCGGTATAAAGTACAAAATAACCGTTGCTGCTGCAAGGACCAGGCAGGCCAGAACAGAGAGGAAAGGCACCGTCCAGTTGAATGTGCTGTAAAGAATAACAATAATCTTTCTCAGTGTTTCTGCTCTGTACTCTGTTACCCAACAATAATTTAATGACAGCACTGCAGTGCTCAGTGTATTCAAATACACTGTAAATTGCAGACCCTTTGGAAGGCGGATAAGCCGAGTCCTGCATCTGGATGCTGTAATAGATTAAAAGCGATATCTGAGAGGCAGGTATCATGATAAGGAGAGAGGATAGTCTCTGGAGGGCTCAGTGAAGTTGTTAGCCATGTAGCGAGTTGTTTTCATTTCTTCTCATACATGTTGCACTTGCTACACATCTCTGCTCACCGGTCAGCTCTCCATTATTCATGAGCAGATTATCTGATTTGGAGACGAGGCCATGCCGCAGGTGCGAGCCATCTGAGCTGGCTCTGCTGGGCACAGAGATGACATGAGATGTGTGTCGATGCACGACTTGACTGTGGCAGGTAGTCAGAATCAACCCCACTAATAAGTTGAATGGATTAATTACGGTAAACCTTAAAAAAGCAGAGACATTTCTCTATTGGGGAATAATGTTCTACATAAATATCTCTTAATAGTTATGTAATTGCTTCAATATCCTCACATTTTCATCAGTTCTTTACTACACTGTACAAAGGAGGCTGTCTTAGGTTGGTGGTAGTATGTTAGCATCAGTCCAAGCCTTTGCACACCACCATTTCTCCCAACGGGAGCACTTTCCAGAGGCTCAGCCACCACGGTCATTCAGAAAACAAGATTTCTTTTTCACCCAGACCATTCGTATATAAGCCCACAACATACTCGGGGTGAGCAGCCATTGCTAATGCCTCTTAGAAGTTACTTTGTCAACTTGTTCCCTCACAATATGCATCTCCATGGTACCACCAAACATTGAGATACCTGGACTACATGAATGCCAATTAGTTTGTAGGTGGATTTACAGATCTGGGCATCTGTTTCACGCAATCTGCCTGCTAACTTCACATCATGATGACGGGGAGTAGGAAGAAGATAGAACGAATGTGGACCACTCGTCAGGCTATAAAATAATATGAACTTTCCTTGACAGATAAAATTAATAGGACGGGAAAAGAATTACTTTTAAGCTTCAATAGATGTATTAAATATTAAGTAAAGATAGGTGGGAGAGGATCCATCATTATCAATCAACGTAGCTTAAGTAAAAAAAAAAATAGCAAAACAGCTCAATTCAGTTAAACTATTAAAACTCCCTGTGATTGCATAACTAGAGTGACAGACAGAAACTGTAGCACAATTCAGTCTGTCACTTACAGAAAACTTTGGTGGCAATTTTTTAATGGTACATTACTGTTGAGTTACAATGGAATTCTTCTGAAATTACATCGGGCCTCCACATTAATACCCAATGTGTTCTCTAAGACCATTGTTACCAAAATGAATACAAGAATTAATAGTGCTTAAACACTCTGAGTCTTCCTGCCATGCAGCTGGGCAGAACAGTGCCCTGTTCATAGTCTGGAATACATCTCTGGGCCACTTCCACCCCAGCTGGGGTGCACGGAGTGGAACCACAGCACATGGATTTGCTGTATTTTTAGTCTGAACCCAGCTCCTCATTAAAGTGTCGTTCAATCACAAACCATCACTTTGTGTTCAAAACAGAAAACAATGTGGGTCAATTAAGTGCCAATAAAGATTGGGTTATAAAAGTTTGTGTGTGTTTGCATGCAGAGGGTTTTTTTGGTGTTTTTTTTTTTTTTTCTTCTTTTTTGGCTCTTCACCCTCTTTCCCCTGCAGGGTCAGGAATACCCTATGTGCCTCCCATGGTGACAAGACCCAGAAAACTGCCTTCGGGCTTCCTCATGGCATCAGCAGGAAGTAGGGAGTAGATAAAATGGTAGAAAAGAACATCAATGTACTAGAAAAGGAAATAAGTGACTAGTAACCCCTGTAACCAGGGCAGGGATGGCGTGGGAAAGGCAATGCCAACCATCAATCCCTACCTACTTTCTTTGGGGGAAATGCAAAGAAAAGCCTGATACTTTTGAGTGCACATCTTCAAGAAATATTCTCCTATCATGACTCTGTACCTTATCACAGACAGACAAGATCAAACATCTGGGCAAACGGGTGAAGGTGAGAGCTACACCAGCACAGCACATGGTTTCTTCTCTTTTTTATGTTTTGGAAATGTTTTTGGAGTAAAAGACTCCCTGAGAAGAAGAAACAACAACAGTACTGGCCAGGCTCTCCTACTCTACCTTAGTCGCATTTGGATCAAGAAATTCACCCCACCTTAACTTTCCTTGCTGTTCTTCATGCAAATCATAGTTAAACAAGAAAAATCCATCACTTACTTTTTAATCCTCTCTCCAAATGATGCAATTTCTTCTAGGATGCTTTGAACAGCTATGATGACCTTTTGGACCATGTGGATTCTTTCAATTAATCCTTTTTTCTCTGATTCCTTTAAAAAAAAAATATATATATATATTCATTATTTGCTAACATGATCACAGATGTGAGGAAAGTAAGAGATTTCCAATATCACTGATGTGTCCATGAATCCAATCGTGTCACTGAAGGAAGGAGAGAAAACATACCCTGAGCTTGTTACATATAATGAACATGGAGGCATACAGTTCCTTATATTTTCCTCCTTTTCCTCAGTACAGCGGCTGAGGTTTCTTCATCTTCTAATACAAATCAAATGCAAGATTTCAAACCAGGCTTTCAAAGAAGAACCCAGTTGCACGTCAAACAGGAAGAGGTGCTGAGCACCCCTGTGTCCAGCCGACCTCTAGGGGGAGTGCTGGGTGCTTAGTGCTCCTCAAGAAAAAGGATATTCTTATGCAGAACTTTTGAATATCATTTTTTCTGAGCTTTGTAGACTCCCAACAGCCATGCTGTTTTCTGTATATAAATTAACAGCAAGATACTGAATGCAACATTTTTATTTTTATTTTAACATTCTGTATACACAGACATTCTTTTACTGGAAAAAGAAAAGAATCAAAGGAAAAAATGACATTTTCCTTTTACAGCAGCCATCTCACAACTTCATTTCTTACTGCTTATTTTAGGCAACAACATTACAGGACATTACTACACATGTGCAGAAATAAAAAGGAAGCACAGAATGAATTAAAAATCAAAATGACTTAAATCAGCCTTGGAAATCAGTATACAATTATCAGCATTCAGCATTTCTTTGCCAGCAATCTAACACACATACAGGCATGCAAATTGGTGTGGTTGCAGATATTCTAGCAAGAAATCAGCAAAACATTCACTTATTACAAAATGCAGAGCCCTGGACACTGATTTTACATCACTTTTAGACTCTCCAAAACCAGCTCAATTTAGAAGAAAAAATAAAAAGAAAAGAAAATTTAAGTTGTGTTTTAACCCCTCAGTGTCCAGAGAGGGAAGATGCTGATACAATGCAAGTCGCACCCATTTTTCCTCCATGGTCCCCACTGGCTAGGGCAGAGCAAGGGGTGGGTGAGAGTAAGAAGGACCAGAGACATTCAGATCAACACTGGCTGAAATTCTGCCTCTGCGTTGAGAGCCCACAATATTTTGCTGTGCAGTAGAGAGGATCACAGGCTAGTTACAGCTGCAATAGGCCACAGAGGTGAAGTCTCATTGCTACAGACTTTTTTACATTAGCATGCTGTGAGAGGGTCTGCGTGCATCTGAGACAGGGCACGGCACTATATCTGTGTGTGCTAAAATAACATATGAACCATCCTTGGATGCTAAGAGCCAGACATGACAGCATGGCCCCTGTAACCCTTAAAAGCAAAGGTTTGAATTACTTACTGCACATTTCTCTTCACAGTAATTTTTGAGCTTAAAAAGCCAGCCAAAACCACCATGGAGTTATCAAGCTCCAGACATTTGAATATTTGCCTTTAGGTTGTAAGTGAGTGCACAATGAATAGAAGCAAGATTTTTAAATAATCACACATTTGGGTGTGAAAATGAGTATTTTTACATTAATAAAACAACCAACAAAAATGAAACCCTTCGGGTGTGAAATAACCCCAGAACAAAATAAATAAATAAATAGTTAGTTTACGTGAAAATAGCACCAAAAAGTCATTTTCACACAACTCCAGTTATAACCTTGTTAGGCTTAAATGTAAATGACACATTAGGATTATTTTTAACTATTCCTTCACTAGAATGGTGCAACAGTCGCTTAGTCATAGTTGGCTTTTATGCACCAAACTTGCAAGTAGAAGTTTAGAGCAGTTCATGGAGAAGCAGCCAGTGGGAATTTCATTCTATCCAAATTCAGACAGAGGGGTAAAGGAACCGTTTCAGACAGTGATATTCCAGGGCAAGCCTACTCTTGCTGCCCGGAGCTGCAAGGAAGATCATCTGACAACTCTATCTGCATCACGCTGACTTCATTTACACATCTTCGACTGAGCTTGGAAACATAGTGATAATACACTTTAATCAATACAACATAACTTCTGCTGCAGCCACCAAGCAGGCTAAAAAAATAAAACAGGAGCCACCAATTCATGGGATACAACAACAATTGTAGGCATATCTTTACCTAGCACGCACACTAAAATCATCCCTAGTTTGTTTTTTTTTTTTTTTCTCCGAATTTTAATACAAAATATGCCTAACCAAGGAAAAGGCAGTCTAGGACTAGACAGCCTTGTAACTGAACTCAGTTATTGGACAATAAAATGGGCTACCACTGCCCATGCTCTATGTATAGCACATCTGTGCATAACGATTTCAAAATTAGTCAATGTCTTTTCTTTGTAATTATTGTTTTGTTCTGGAAACCTGCAGTCTAAACACACCCACAGGATGATTAGGTCACCAGTAAAGCAGCAGAGAAGCAGAGAAATGAAGTATGATAAATGGGATTTTCCAAATTATATAGGTTTTTGAAAGCTGCATATGCTTTCTGAAGTCAGGACCTCACAAAACATTGTCAGAAGCAGTAAGAGTGTTCATAGTCCACCAAAAAGACAGTCATTGCTCCATTTATTAGCAAATGGGCAACTGCCATGCAGAAGTCTGTTTTTGAGCATTTCCATATTTGTGGAAGATGTAAAAAATAATCGTAAATTCATCTTCCACTAAAAACACTTTTCCTATCTGTGGAAGGTCCCCCTCAACCCAGATAATTTTTCTCCATCCTCCTGAGAAATCATTCTTTCCTGATTTCTTTTGGACTCAACATATTATGCTGCTTGAAAACAGGATTTGGATACCTATGGTTCAAAACCACAGCTCAGTATATTTTCCTTGAATTAAAAATAAAATATCCTGCCTGTTTCTGGCATTTTTTTCTACAGCCAGTCATGAAACTTCCTTCCCTTCAAGGCCTTTTTCTTCTTTATTTCTTAGCTGATTACAGCACTGTGGGTGGACCAAAACTAGCCTGGAGCCTCTGGGAAAGAATTAACTCCATCAAAATGAACTTACAACTGAGAATTAATTATATAATCAGTGTGCTACTTCAAATCTTCCTTGCATATCCTGATTTAAGAAACCTTCATTTCTACATTAATTGCCTGAACAAAAACACAAAAGGGGTCTTACAAAAGATTAAGCTTGTCAGGGAAAGAAGGAAAAAAAAAAAGCAAAAAAGCAGCAAATTCAGAAATTAAGTCTTTTGTGTCCAGTTAAGGCACATCAGCTTGAACTTTTACATGAAGACTTGAAATCTCTCTGCCCTACTGAAAACTGCTTCTAGATTTTTCTTTCTGAAATACTTAACTGTTAACAAACAGAACATGTAAATGCACACAGAGTTACTACAGTTCTGTGATCTTTTTTCCCTTTCCGACAATGCTGTGCTGCTCCCAGATGTTTGGGGACGGTTGCAAAAGAAACTCTCATGAGTGCAAAATTAATGCACATCCAGTGATGGAGACTTTGAAAGTGTGCAATACGTGGCCAGGAGGGGACACCTCCAGCAATTCATGACTGGTGAGCTACAGACCATGAGACCTACAGAGGAAGAGACTGTATTTTATTAAATTACCAATCATTTGCTCTGCCCTGCAACAGAGACCAAATAATGCTAGTTATTGAATCTGCTCTGGGGTGAAGTATTCAGTACTGAATTGAAAACATGGATGGTGGAGTTCTACTACTTCTTGTGATCATTTGTTTCCTTGATTAATAGCTGTCATCTATACAAAAGCTAAAAGCTGTTCCCTATTTTTTTTTAATTCATCCTTCAGATTTTTTTTTGTTGTTGTTGTTCTGGATACATCCAGAAAAATAAGTAACAAATGCAAGAGAAAAAAAATTAAAATTGTCCTAAGTGTATTTTTGATGTATACTGCAAATATCGTATGTACACAACTAATATTTTAGGTTTGAAGTTACTTACAACTTCTAAATACTTCACTTTAATTTCATATAAAACACTCACAAAAAGAAATCTTGCATGCAATTTTCAAACAAGTGGTATTCATCAGCAAATTTTTGGCATGCCAAGGGAAACTCAATATATAAAGCTGAAAAACACTGGGGGCAAGGACAAGGAATAAGGGGAGGAGAAAGAACAAACAAGGATACAGGGATTAATGTGAAAGGAGGAAGAAGGACACAGGCAAACAAATCAGGATTGAAAATTTAGAATATTTTCAGGATAGGAAGAATTAGTCTGCCTAGCTTGGGCTGGCCTAGCTTTCAGGATTAGCTTTTTTACAGTAGCTATTCCACTATGTCACCACTGTTACAAGCACATTAGGGCAATTTTTGCCAGGATTTATCCCTTGTACTGGATATGAACTCCCCAGTGTGTTACCAATGAACAAGACTGACAGAAAGGGGAAAAGAAGAAAAAAATTCAGGCGTGCGTGCTTTTTTGCTCCACTATTCCTCTGGGTTTTGAAAGCCATGCTGTAGTTATTTAGAGAAAAGGAGACTTAACCAAAGTTGGATTTCACTTGCAACTTGCTCTGTGCTTGACTGCGGAACTCCAAACTTGCCGCTGTCTGGCAAAACCCATGCCAAACAACATCTTAAGGCCAAAATACTTGTAGATGAAGAACTTCTGAAACCAGAAAGATTTTATTGGCTATAAACAGCAGACCACTGTCCTCTATTGTCTGCAGGGAACCGTTCACTAACAGCTTCAGTCTAGCAGCAGAATGAAGCTCTTGTGGGAGGTGGCAGCCATGGAGTGACAGACAGTCTCTTGGTAGCTAAAATGAATTCCAGGCAGAGCTTTGAAAACAGACACCACAGCAACCTTGAACTGGATCCTGCCTTCGGTGGGAGCCAAGGGTGGCTGAAACAATCCCAGCAATCTGCCTTGCTGAGTCACTGTCTTGCCCTGTGTTGTGATGTCTGCTGCGAGTCAAGGAGGGCTTCTCGGCTCCTACAGGGGAACGGGCACACAGAGGGGATGGCTGCCAAACTCTGAGCGATTGCCTCGTGCAGTCCCAAAACTGTGCATCACAGGATCGTTTTGTTTATTAACACCATACTGCAAATGTGCCTGCCTGGCTGTGGAAATTTAGTGAATCTGAGTGTACTTGAAATAATTACCAAATAGAGGAAATGCAACACATACAGGTCAATTTATGCTCTCAGTTAAAAAGGTGTGAAATCTGGAATAATTCCACCAGAGCTAATAGATTTACTTCAGACTGATATGAAGGAGAGCACCATCAGCCTTAAAAGGACATATTTCAAACACAGGGCACATCATCCTACAGCTAAGTCTGGGGGGCCACTGGCGAAACGGCCAAAGACAACCACGTCACGCCTTATTAATGAATGCTCATGGAAAACATAGCACCACACTTCCTTTGCTTACGTTAAACAAATTTCATCTATGTGCAGAGGACCAGAGAGCCTCCTAAGCCAAACCAGAGTTTAAGATTCTGTGGAGAAGCTTAAATCATGACTCTGTTGCTTTCCCACCGGACAGACGTGAAATACAGAGGGTTTAAGATGCATTTTCTGTACTTGTACACATTTGCATAGAGATATAAACCCAGAGTCTGGCGATATTGCTACAAGTCTTAAAGCAATATCAACAGTCACAACAGAATAAAACACCATTTATGTGCACAATGACTAAAAAGAAAATGCTCATCATTCATCTTTTATCTAAAAAAAATGGAAAGGGGAAAGGAAACAACTTTAAGCAAAAAAAAAAAAAAGCGCTTTCTCCTGGAAATACACATGAGACATAAGAACAATTGCACAGTGGTTAGACTTAAACTACTGGATCATCATCTATAATCTAGGCAATGATCTTTAGCAATTTGGGGTACAAGAGGAAGATAGACCTATTCATACATCTGCCAATTCAAAAGAAATTTTAAAAACATTTTAAATACTTGGAATTTTTAAGGGACAAGAACTCCCTAAAGCTTATGAGCTCAGCCTGGAAGCCTGATTGATGCTATATAATATTCCTCCAGAGATTTAGAGAAGTTAAGAGTGTTAGTTTACCTACCTGCAGGGCAAACAGAAGAATTTTAGACTGCATAGGGCTGCTAAGGTTTATATTTGAGGAGAGCCATGCAACAGTCCCTAGGATATATGGAAATCCTCTGCCAAGTCTCTGCTTTAAATTTCTCTATCTTCTCACTCCTATACCTATGGATGGTTTGACTGCTGGTGGGCCATGATGATGAGAAGGATTGTGCCAAGGTATAGGATGCCTATGGATCACAGTGTTCCCAAACAATGCCACACTGTAAAAGAGAAATAACAGACCATCTCTCTCCCAGTTTCTGGTACAAAGGAAGCTTTGCAAAGATGAAAGCATAACCAGAGCAACCCCTGCACTCTGACTTAACCAGAAGTTGATTAGGTTAATAGGAAGCTTGGAGAAAACTTACAGAAGCCATAATTGTGTCTTAAGTGACATCTGGGAACTTTTATTACTTTAGCCGAGATGGTTGCAAGACAGGACAATTGTGTGTGCTTAGAAGCGCATCCTCCAGCTTTGCAATGAGTATACCTCATGCAAGCAACAGAATCTGTCCCGTAGTATTTATTATAGCTGATGGAGAAGCCTAACTTATTCATGGTCTGTACAATGACTTGTTAGGAAGCAGTAAGAGAAGAATCAGAGAGTCCACTGAACAGAAATCAGCAACTTAAGGGAGTCCACACCTACACAAAAACACACCTTGTTTTGTTTTTTAATGACGCAATCTTGGCCACAATTTTGTGGAGAAGGTGGGTCAGCCTTGTTAGTCTGAACATAACCTTTGTATTATGGAGTATTTTCAAGCCTTTACCATCATTTCTCTTCAGTAATCTCAATGGGAGATGTTGAAACATTATATTGCAATTGTGGTATTGAAGAGAAAAGGAAAAAAACTAATGAAATTATTTATACTTTCAGGGAAGAAAACAATGAGATGATATTGTCTTGTATGACCTTTCCTAAGTATGGGGATATAGCATCTTACACAATAGACTCTTGGTTCATGTTTCAATTACTGACCTTTACTGTGGAGAAAATTAATGCAATTTTCATCGTAATCCACCCGTACAAATAAGATCCATACGGAAGGTTTCCACATGCTGAATCTAACACAAATGGAAAATGTCAGCTGTTTGCTACTGGATGAATTTGACTTTAATTTGTTCAGCTGCAGTCTTTTTGAACTATACTGATAAAAGTTGGTACATTTTTGGTACCTATTTTTGACAGAGAACTTCGTACATTAAAAATACTGAGTTTTGCTTCTTTGGGGACCCCACCCCCCAAAAAAAATAGCCATGAGGTACTAAAAATTTCTTGTAAGTTGCCAGCTGACTTGGCTTGAAGTCACAGTGTCATCTAACCCTTCCCTATTACATCCCATTAGCCAGGCACGGCTCTGTTGGCTCATCACTGGATGGAGACCCTCCAAAACAAAACAGGAAGTGCTGTTGATTTATTTTTGTCCGATTTTCTTTTAACTCGGTTACCAAATCTGGAAATAGTAGTAACTGTTCCACCACACTATCACCCCCTATTTTAGAGGAAATGCAAACTTTTATCCAGACAACTTAAGATCACAAGAAGACTCCAAAACTCTTTCCAGTTGGGTACTATGCCACACTCATTCAACAAGGTGACCATCTGCTCTTGAAGCTTTACAGTTGTTGTCAAAAAAAAGAAAAAAAAAAGTAAAATAAATAGAAATGGTCAACAATCAGATGACTCACAATCTACGCTGCAAGCAACTTGTCTATACCTTTCTACTGGCGGGCAAAAGATATTTCAGTGATGTAATTTTAAAACAATCCTTATTCAGACAGTCTGACAGACCCCAGAGCTGACAGGACACAGCCTGAACTCTACATTCAAGATGGCACAAATCCGAGAAGGCATTCATCTATCCAGCAGCTTATGCCAAAGGGACACATCTCTCTTATCTTTTACAGTCCTCCATGATGTTATTCGGAAAGGGCAGAGAGGGAAAGAACGGGGGAGTAGGCAATTAAGCCCTGTCATTTAAGACAGATAGTTTAGGTGGAGGGAGTTAATCTGCTCTTGGGTTTTGAACTAAGCATCTGTGTATTTATAATTTGTAAACAGTTCGTCTCTTAGAGGGTGTGTTACAATTCCCAGAAGCATGGTCTGTTATGTCTAACTTGCAGCAGAACCCAGAAAGGCTATGTGTGCGACTATTTTCGTACAACACGATGATAGGAAACAGAAACAGTGACCTCGTATACTACAACCCAACTAACAGATTTCAACTTTAGGAGTTCTTGTATTAGGGAGGAAAAAAAAAAAATACACAGACTTCTTTTTAAAGTATAGTTGTCTGTTTAAATGTTGACATTGCAATGAGATAATGTCATAAAATTACATTTTTCTTACACTCCCTAGAGAGCATTGGCCACCCTCAGACTTGGAAAAGTCACTTAGAATAACCTAATGTACTTAAAGATGCAAGTCAGAGTGCACACATGGTCTAACAGTGGTGCAAAGGGAATGTACCCAAGACAGCATGAAGACATTAAGGCAATGCTACAAAGCGTATGACGTGGGACATGCATAATGGTTGGCAATTCTCTACTAATTCTATGTCTGAATCTCATAGACACATAACACTAGTATACAACGAATACAAGTTATGAATTATCATTGCTGTCATATTGGGATAGAAAGCATTATCTTGATCAGAAAGCCTGATGGAGGTGTCCACTGTGAGTTGCTTTAATTATTTCTTCCAGCTCTCCATTTCTAAGGGCCTTTACTGCATGAAATAGAGATAGGGGCAATGTTGATTACAGCAAAACGGTTGAGCCAAATCATCGACAGCTCAACATTGACTCTCAGGATTTTTCCCAGACTACCACACTTAGTCAAAATAAACTAAAAAAAGAAAATGACAGTGGAGTTGTTTAGCAGGGGGCAAAAATGCAAAGTGATTAGATCCATACTTAAGTGACCCAGATGAATTTATAGAGAACCAAAGTCACAGGAGTTATATCCAGGGTAAATCTGACCTAGAATATTTTGGTTTGCAGCAATTAGCCTGTTGCACATCACAGGCAGAGAACTGTATATGTATTTAATACGTTTTTACATCTTTTTCCACCTCAGCACTTGAAAGTAAAAATACTGGAAAACTAAAAAAGAATAATGTAAATAGGATTAGTTCCAGAGAATAACGTTACACATTTAAGCATCACACAAAAAATACAGGCTCAACATATACAGGCATCTAACACTGGGTACCCACAAAATAGAAATTATCAAGTTTTAGAGGGACAATATTCCTTTGAAAATAATTCAACTTTCGTTTAGCAACTTCTGCTTAATTCCAGATATTGGTCCATTTAGTTGACCAATTTTACAGTGCAAAGAATGAAACATAAATAAGAGCATTTAAATGATTATTGTGCATTGCAAGAAACCTGTAATTCAACTGGATTGTCTAAACTTCAGTTTATAACTTTGATGGGTTTCTGGTTGTTCATCAAAATATAACAACCGCAGAAGAGCAGGTTAAATTTAAATAACTATTTCCATCAATTAGTGTGCTGAGCTTCAAGAGTCTTTGACTAAGAGTTAAGGTACACTTGCTAACTGTGGTATTGATTTCCTTCTCAATGATCAACAATTTCACTATAACACTCTTAAAACACAGAATATTCAAGAAGCACTTATTAACTTAGTATGCAATTTGAAAGTTTCACATTGCCTTGTGAACATTTTCTTCCTAACAGCTAATGTTCCTTTGCATGCTGTTGCTCGTTAAATAATTCCTCACCTTTTAGCTCTGAAGTATTTATAGATTATCAGATCCTCCTTCACTTACTTATGTTTTTTCAAGCTGTATACATTAAATTCTCTTAATCTTTCTTCATATGTCATGCCCTCTAATCCTTTTATCATTTGTCACTGTGGTTTGATAAACTTGAAAAAAATCCAATGAATTTTTCATAGTGAGAAGAATGAGTAAGTATGCTCTAATAAAATGAGGAACAGGCCTCGCCAATTCCCATTCTTTCTACATTTCAGCCAACAAACTAAAACCATTTTTTCCCAGGCTCTAAAAGAAATATTGAGAAAGCTCAAAGCTGTCCTCCAGAAATTACAGCAATTCTGGCCTACAAGAATGGAAATACTAAATAATTTGCAGTAAGCCATCAGTGCAGACTGCCTATCCAACACTTGCAATGGAAGCGATGAGGGATTTTATGTACTTACCTTGTCCACCCATAACCATATGGACATATACGTGAACATGTGTTTTATGATTTCAAGCACACAGCAGCAACTGCTCAGATTCAAATGAAGTTCACAGGTCTCATACAGGTAATGCCATTATTGAATGTTATACAAACCAACCAACCTTCTCAATCTTTCAAGTTTGCTCATCAGCAATAAGGTAACAATTGTTTTCCCATTTAATACAGATAATGAATGGAGGTCTCATGGGGATAGGCCGGTGGGTTTGTGCTTTCCTTCCACTTTCCTTCTGATTCTAGCTAACTTATCATCATGAAATATGCTTACCTTATCATCTTCGTCGTCATCTTCATCCAAGCCCATAAGATCCTGCAAAAACAGATGCCCATATTAGAAAACATAACACTTAATTCTCAGTGGCAGGCAATGTTCAAAAAGCTTATGATACTCCCACAACGTTTCATTACACAGTTTTCTCCCACTTCTATTACAAGTCATTAACAAACCCACCACTTTCACCTTTCAGAAATAATGTTTTGTATTCAAGGACTTTTTTTGTGATGGCTTGAACAAAGCATGCAATGCCCTATACAAATTTTAAGTCTACATAAAGCATTAGTGGTTGTGTCCAGTAGTTTGAAGGCAACAGGCTTTCAAATTCATTGCCAACTTTAACTATCTGTAAACAGCTTTGTTCTTAGTCTGACAAATGAACCAGTCGGCATGTCAAGGCTGAGAACTCTATACTCAACTTGTTCCATCCTCCCTGATACAATGACTGCTCCCTCTCTTTAGGGCCATTACTGAAGCATTAGATGGTAGAAAATACATTAGTACAAACATAATCAATCTCATGAATCACATTCAGATTTCTATGCAGCATTATTTTCTCCCTTTAATTTCTGTGCTGACAGGTAGGGGAGAAAACAAAAGACTTGTCTATGGCTTGAAATTAGGAGCACTTGGCTTTCAATTCAGGTATTTTATAAGCTGAGCCTCCAGGTTTTTCTCAGTTATTTAATAGGTGTATTTGAATCAGCGTATTACAAGTTTAAATACAGATAACTATAAAAGAATGTGAAGAATCAGAATAAAGGATGTTTGGGATTCGGTTTTTATCCTTTTCCAGAAAAATAGTTTCATCTAGTACACACAAGGTACCGAGAGCTCAGATATCCAGACTTACTCTTTGGCTCTCTCCAATACCCAGAGTAGTTGAATTAACAGTGATCATGGTTTACATTTCTATAGAAGCTCCCATCTGTAATTCATAAAGCATTTTACCAATATGCACGACTTTAGCCTCCTGGCAATTGGATCATGCCTACAAGGTTAATACTGTTATCCCCATTTTATAGCACAGAAATCAGAGAGAGAATATAACGTCCTCTTTTCCAAAAACTCTTGTTCTCTTTCTTCTATATACATAAAATGTGCACGCTGGCACACACAAAACAAAAGTAGTGCCAAGACCTGAAGAAACAAAAAATAAATAAATGAATGTGCAAAAAACATTGGTATTTTGAAGAAAACCTTTTGTCATCTGCAAGACAGATGTGACTAGAAGTAGCACCTGATTGTCTGTTTTTGACCTACAGATGGTTAGAATCACAGGCACACATAAAAAAGAAATCAGGTAATATTAAAGGCACTTTGACTACTTGTTCCATATGATCCCAATCCTACAAAGCACTTAGGCAGATGTGTAATTTTGCTTATGCAAAATACACCCCTGAATTCCACAGTATCTCATTGCTTGCAGGATATGTGTGACAGAAAAAGGGCAAACCTTCTGCTGGACCTTTCTTCAGTACTGCTACGATTAACTTGCATTTTCAGACAAAAGCTGTTTGAAGCATCTATCCCAATGATGTGCTGCTCAGTCTTGCTGACTTATGTGAGACTCTCCTCACTTGAATATGCAACAAATTCACCATAGGAGAAATGGTAGGTGTTGAGAGGTAGTGTTCGTGTATTTTTTCCTGGGTAACCTAGCATTATTTTATATTGCCTTTTGTATAAAATAAAATAAAATAAAATAAAAGTTTGGCTGGGATTCTCCCACATAGGAAGTTCTCATTTTCTTGATGAAATAAAGTAGTCACTGGAGACATACAATATCTTTCTATGTTATTCTGGACTTAGATGCAATTGGAGAAAAACAGTTCTCTTACCATTTATCTTCAAATCAAGTCTATATCCTGGTCCCTATAGCATAACTTGCCCTGTGTTCCAACAATCTTTCCATATGGAGATAGATCAAAACTGAACTAGAAGCAACTTTTGTTGCTAATACAATAGCAATTGACCTTTTTTAATCCTAGGATAGTATTTGTCTATATAAAATCTGTGCAATCGATTTGTGTAAAGGTAGGCTTCAGGGTACAAATGTCAATCATCTTTTCATCAGAAATTAGAAGATTTAGGTCAGCTTATATTTCATTATTGTACTTGTTACACATTCTAAAATGGAACATTATGGAAATCCATGAATTTATCTTCTTCTTAAACTGTAATTACTATTGTTATGCAAGTAAAGACAGTGGGCAACAACAGTTTAATATCTCAACAGCTGCAATTTGCAACATGTAAATATTTGTGTATTTTAATCTTTATTTTTTTTCTCCTAAATCAAGTTAAAGAACTGAAGGTTAACTTTAAAAAAAAAAAGAAAGAAAACACATTTATCATTTAAAATTGGGGGACAGGTAGGAGGAGTAAGGTTTTCTTCTTGAAGTCTCAGATAATCCAACAAGGTTTAAAAAACAACAAACTTCACTTTCAGCTTGTATTGACTTTCCTCTTCTGTGAATCATGAATCATCAGTGTGATGCACTGAGAGTGTAAGAGCAGTGGGGGCATGGATTTTGGGGTCTTGTCATGTAAGTCTTTCTTAATTCAACTTAGTTACAAAATCACTGCAAATCTTTTTAAGTGAAATCCCCCTCCTACACACTCTTCTCTTCTTCCCCCTAGTACACTGAATGGTTTATTGCTTGAATTGAATCAGAAAAATTGAGAGGGTGGAGGTTTCTTTTCAGTAACTTTGAAATAAAAATGTTTAGCTACACAACTAGCTTGATACCATTAAAATGCATGACAACTTGCTCAAGGGCAAATTCAAGCTGGGTCTGCCAGAAACGTTACTGCGATTTTACTTGCCTGGGCATCTTGGGTGTTGTTGACCTTCCCTGCTCTGACGAGGGAGAAGTTGTATGCAAAGAGCACCAGCAGAGCCAGGGGCACCATGTACAGTTCCACGCTCCACACGGTGACCACAAATACCTGGGAGAAATAAAGCAACAGAAGGGAGCATAGAAGTATTTAAGTAGAAAGACATACAAAGAAGGCCTTTCAGTCATTATCCTGATGTGCATTCATCCTTGAATCTCTCTTAACCTCATTCATATTCTTATTTTGGCAAAGAAAATCTGCTTGCAAAATGTACTCTCTTTCTATTCTGTTTGAATCCATTAGGCTCCTATTTGTTAGCTTCTCCCTCCCTGTTTTTGGTGAAGGCCATAACATAAGTTTGGTCCAAAGGCATTATTCACTCCTTCCTGGGACTTCCTAAAGCCTGAACGCTCTTTGTCATTAATGCTAGAGCATAATAGACCCACTTAAACCTGCTGCACTTCATCAAACCCTAATTGCCAGCCCGTCTTTCACAGGCTAGAGGAGTTTCTTCCTCTTGTGTAACAGGAGCCTTCCATCTCTCCAGTTGCTCAATGAGGGATGCTTAGCAAATTCATTTTCACCATTAACCCGCCTGTGTTCTTGGCATAGCAACACAGAGAAAACACCATCACCTTCCAGGAAGCAAGGCTCTAGGTTGCATGTGATGCATTATTTTGGGAAGGGATCCAGCTATCCTATTCTCCATTCCCATACACGCCATTTTCCAGCAAAGCATATTCTGATTTCACTGGTTTCTTGGGGTCTCTTTACCTAGAAAGTGTACGAGTTTGTACCTTCAGAGTGGTATCTGACAAAATCCACTAATAGCAAAAGCAGAAACAAAATTTTGAAGTTCTGTTCTGCAATTTGGATCAGCAAAACATGTAACCAATATGATGGGGAATTGAAAAAGCACTTAGTATTTTTCAAAAGTATGATACCAAGCCAAACTGCAATCCTATCTTACAAGTACCAATGATACCTGAATGGACTCCAAACTTGGAGTGGTTGGAAAAACAAAGTTAATAAACTAAATCCAGAACTGCCACAAAATGCATGTTGTGATCCCATTTCCTTTTCTACTCTTATATAGTGTTTTCAGAACTACCTAATGCCTGTAGTAACTTTAAACTATTTTAAACAATCTCCTTTAAAAACTAGACACAAATACACTTATCATATTTTTCTTTCCCCAAAGGAATATCTGAAATGATCAGAAACAAAAAATCACATTTTTAGAATAATACAGGTAAGTGAAAATGAGTCAGATCCTTCAGTTAATGCGTCTCAAACTGCAATGAGAGGAAAACTCTGTGTGATTAGAAAGTTAAATCTCTATCTCCATTAATCCTTGGTCTGTCAGACACTAGATATGAAGGCAAGTCTGGCTTTTTTAGAATGGGATATTTATGGCAACATATATTGTGTTATGGACTCAAAAGTCTAGCCACAGTGTACCAAAGAGCTACTTCCCATGGCATTCAATGGGGTGAGAATTTATGCACCTACGAAACAGCAGCTGTTGTAACTTTTAAACAGAAAGGCTTGCCTGACATCAGACAATTGGCCAGTTAATATCTACCAGGGCCAAACATAAACCAAAAAACAATGACTGTATATGTAGCCCTGCCCAAATACCAGTAGCATTTTCTAGAGCAAACCTGATTTTATGTTAGCTGTTGCTATGCAAGGAATTAGACTGTCATCCTGTTCAAGGCATTTGTAGGCCAGTAAAACAATCTTTGAGATATATGTGTTCATAAAATGGGCTGACATCCAGAAAACATATCCCCATACTATTGATTTGCAGCTTAGGAACTTAGAAGAGGATTAGGTTTTGATTTCTTTTTGATCATGCTTTTCGACATACTAAAAAATTAGAAGTGATAATGATTCCAACAGTCAAATTTCGTACATAATCAAGGCAACCAAAACACAAGAATGCTGGCAAGAAGGCATGATACTTGATCTCTCTTACAGGAGGCTTCAAAAATTGTGGTAGCTCAAGATAAATAAAAAGTTCCATAAATAAGAAGTTTTAACCCAAACAAATTCCTCTGAAGCTACTCCAGCTCTCTTGAATGAATGAATCTTTGCTTGCTTTGTAAGATAAAGTGAAGGTGATACCAGTTCCCATCCCACCTCAGATGTCATTCTAAAGAACGAGGATATGTTATTGTAAATATCTATACATATAACAATCTAGCATATATATATATATATATAAATAGCTAAAAATAGATGCACACACAGATACACACCTGATCCTTATGCAAACTCCTTTACAGAAATTCACGTTGCTAGGTATGAATTCAAAAAATTGATTTCAGACTGTTGGAGAAGGTTGCATATACATCATCTCCCTGGGTTATATGTGAACTGTCTCATCTTAACACAGCAAAAAGACTCCACTGGCAGTCAGCTATACAAAGTCCTACAGGAGTCAATGAAGCTCTTGAAGAACCTCTCTTCATTCATTCAGTTGCAGGACTTGAACCAATTTTAGTGCATCTGTCATCATCCTATATGAACATCGCTCTGCTCAGTTGCAAGTATAATACAACCTTGCAATCACAGGTCATTTAGGCACGATACAAAATCAAGACCTTGGTGATTTTAGATCCAACAGTATATTTTGTGTATTATTAAGTTTCAGACCTTAAATAAAACTTAAAATTTAATTACAAAAATCCCAGTGTAGTCTCAACTGATGGCTGAGGCATACTGTCGCTTCCTTTCTAATGCTGACTGGTTGATCAGCTGCTGAGTTATAACTCAGACAGCGACACTTTGATAGAGCTCCCACATCTACTTAAGAAGAGTTGCTTTACTGCTACCATCGCAGCGGAGGAGCTTTCATTACTGTGACACAACACAGATACAAGACAAATTGATTTAGCTATTCAGAAATTATTTAGCCTCCGAGGTATGGGAAATGATTGCTGTGAACATACAGTACATCATAAAAGTTCAGAGGGTGTTTATAAACCGAATAGAAATATTTCTGCATTCTAACAGCCTTTTCACTAGCTCTGCAGCATCAGCCATCAAAGCAGTTCCCATATAAGCCCATGACCTATTTTTTTCAGCTCTCATGCAACACCCAGGCACCAACTACAACACCAAAAGGCCCGTGGTATAGACACCCACTCCCCAAATTACAAATGGCTTTCTGTCGTGCATGTTTTTATTTTCTCCCCAGTGGTACCTTATGTTTGGGAGAAGATCCCGCACTATCCTCCTCAATTTATTTTCTAATGACATCTTTCGTCAAAACTCGAGAATGGTTCCACTGTTAACATATACATATACAATAGCTATTGCAAGCTTCAGTATACTCCCAATTTCTTGTAGTTGCTAGTCTGTCTTTTACCTAATACAGAGGCTGGTAAAGGAAACCATTAACAGGTTCAGATCACTTGCTCAAGATCACAGTAGCCAGGGACAGAATCCAAGAGCCCCCCGATTTCAAATGATCTGGTTTTAACGAACCATACTTCATTTTTTCATGTTTCATTTCATCGTTAGACCAAATTCTGTCAGACATAATCCATTACATCATTGACACCTTTTCTGCTGGGCTTCATACTGTGCATGAGAAAAGTTAAAAGGACAGTAACCAATTTCTAAAATAAAAGTCAAACAAGCAAAAACTAGCTTTCTGCATTACATCTTTTAATGCAATTTGAGAGTATAAAAGCCTGGTATAGAACTGAGCAATTTAATTCACGGCATTACAAAACAATTATCAAAATAGAAGCAGAAATGGGATAGACATATCTGGAGGAAGAAAAAGAGCTATTGAAACTAATATTTAGACTAGCGTTCTACCTAGAAGAGAACAGCAACAACACAGCCTTGGAGAAAGGACCACTCGATTTCGGCTGATTAATGTGTTGCTATTTCAAAGGGCCTAATAACTACAAGTTAAAGCTCTGGAGGTTTGGAAGCCGTTTCATCTGAAAATCATTGAAGAGGGGTCCAACTGTTCCTGTCAAGAAGCATGGAGTTTGAACAACCATAAGAGTGGCCCTTTTGACAGCAGTACAAAAGATGAGAGAAGGCAGTCTCAACTGAAAGTAAAAACAAACCCTTAGAAACACGTTTCAAATCTGTTTTTTCTGCCCCTCTGGTTCTAATTTAGGATCTGACTATTAAGAACAGATTTTAGACGGGTGTCCACTAAAGTATGCCCATAAAACATTTGTCACCAGCAAACCCACAGTCATGGGACAGAACAGTTTTAAGAGGTTTAGAAGCCTAGCATTAGACGGGACTTTCTGGGCAATTTTTCTGCACAGTAATTTTCCTTTTTGAATTAGGATTTTCCAAAAAAAAAAAAAAGAAAAAAAAAGGCTTTCGTTGGCCTGGTAAGTCTTTCTTGAGAAGTAAAAGATGCTATGTGCTATGTTGTATAACAGAATAATTCTTGGAAAACAACAGAGATGTGGAGGAGAGGGATACATTCCATCAGATGGAAAAAATAAAAGTGAAAGGAGATTAAATGCACGCATGGAACCTATGGTAAAAGGTTATTTTCTCAGCCAATGTAGGCTCCAATGCTAATGAAATGCCTCATCAGTGGAGCTGTGAAAAATATTATTTGAAACTTCAGGTTTCAAAACCACACACAATTTGACTTAAGTCTAAATGACTAACAGCTTTGTCAAAAGTTTCCTTGCAATTCATAAACATGGTCTATGCAACTCATGAAGTCAGGAGAAAAAACAAGCTAATACCACTCCAAGTTACCTGTTTTGAACTAAACCAAAACACTGATTTTGATTCGAGGCACAAAGACATGCTTCCCTTTATTTACAGGGGAGAGGAACTGCATGTTTCAAACTTATCTCGGGGTTATGTAGTCTCAAGTTGCCATGTACACACAAATCGACTGTTTAGAAAGAAGATAAATTTCTGTAGCTAAGTATTCAGGGACAAACTAGCATTTTTTTTTATTCTTTTTGAAGCCTTCTGTCCTTCTGCCCCAAACAAAATACAGGATATTAGCCAATAGTGTAAGACACTGGCTCTCCAAAAGGGCATTCAAATCCCTTGGAGGCAATAAGCTTGTCAACAACAAATTATTTTTGACAGATATTTATTCCTGTCCTTAGAAAGGGAGAGTAAAAGAGGCAAAGGAATAATGGACACACCCACTTAAAGCTGGAAACTCATGCGTGTGTATGTACCTGCATACACAGAGGCATCTCCTTCAGATAACAGGCAATATAGATGCACTAACATGGTGCTGAGATCAGGCTAACAGAAACCAGAGTATATCATGTGGACCCATGTGAACACAGTAACAGTCTTTGCAATCCTGGGATGGCTTGTGCTTTTGATGAGGAAGATATATAAAAAAAAAAAAAAAAGCCTGCAACAGAAGCTGCAATTAGTTTAAAATAGCTCCACTACAAGGCAGAGCAAATGAAAGTTGAGACAGTTTTAAAGAATGCATTTTCCAGTAATGTTCCCCTTCCAAATAATTTCTTCTTATAGTAGACCTTCTTCCAAAGAGATGCACTCCAGCATTCCTCCTTCCCATATCCATGGGATGCTCCATCACTGTGCCATGCTCAGCTGAGAGCCACCTCACCTCCAGGCACCAAGCTGGAGCTCAAGGAGGGGTCAGCGATGAGCAAAGTCGCTCCCTCATTGTGATGCAGTAACAAAGACTGTGGCAGGAAGAGAAATTATACTTAAACAGACCAGTGCTGTCAGAAGAAACCTATTTACTTTGGATTCAATCTGCTTTGTGTGTCCAGCAAGCGAACACAGAA
Source organism: Anser anser (assembly GCF_964211835.1). Lineage (NCBI taxonomy): Eukaryota > Metazoa > Chordata > Aves > Anseriformes > Anatidae > Anser > Anser anser. The sequence goes on from NC_139730.1 coordinate 6,132,655, forward strand.
CATCTCAAGAGCGGTATGGTGCGTGCGTTGTATTGAGTGGGGATGACCAAAATTAAAAATGACCTGAGGGAATGGAAGGTCTTAAATATTTATGCCATGCTATGAATTATCCCTGCATTGTTCCACACATCTCATCTGTGTACAACTTGCTAATTTCATGGATATAACACAGGCAAAAAGTTTAGCTCTTCTACATAAGTGCTCTGTTACAAGGGCAAACACTATTGGAATCTAAAAACAAAGAGGAAAAAAAAAATCCACCTAAATACTCCAAATCCAAAACAGAACACCAAATTGTGCCTCGGTATAGCTCTATCTGGGCATTAGATATACGTCACAGTACAGAACTGAGGATTAGGAATAAGGGGTTTGCTTACACAGCACAATTTGCTACCATGCGGATCTCACTCTATTTTGTATATATCACCTTAGGTAACAAAAACCGCATGGCCACGTTTGCCCATCTCAGTAGTCTGTGTAAATCAAGCCAAGCAAGACAGCTACAAAGCCATGTCCTGCTGCCACAGCCACACATCCCAGCTCTACTTGTCCCAGCCGCAGCATTCTGAGAAAGTGGCAGTGGATGAGGTTATCAGGGGAGAGAAACAGGAGGTGTCTGATCTGTGCTTGACAATTTATGTTACATGTGGTGATGCAAGAAGGAAAATGAGCAAAGACTTCGAAGTAAGGAGGCAGGATTGGAACTACACTCACCAGGGTCACAATTTTAATGGCAGTTTGAACATTAAAAAAATAATAATACTCCTTACTCATAATAAAATAAGACATGAAAACCAACAAACCAGCAAAAAAAATCCCTTAAGAACAGACAAGAAATCTCATACTGTTTAAGTCAGTATGTGTTAGGGCCTTTTTTATCACTGTCTGGTTTAGACTCTTCAGGGGGATCTCATTTTCTTTGCTGCTGCAAGGAAGTAGAAACTCATTTGTGTTTTAAATGAAAGCTGTGATTCATGTGCAATCACAGGACTCTAAGAAATGGAGCTGTAAGAAAAGCATGTTATTCTGCAAAAAGTCGCAATGAAATCAGAAGAGTTGACAATATTACGATCTGTTCTCCACCACCCTCTTGGGACGCTGCTTTTGGCAACTCAATCAGGGAAGGCTGTGATGCTACATTTAAGGCTACCTGACTGCAAACACTTACAGAACGTCCACACTTGGATACTGAATTATATTACAGAACAAGAACTAAACAAGAAACAACCCCCCCCCCCCCCCCCCAAAAAAAAAAAAGTGTCTTTTCCTTTATTTTGATTATTTTGGTTACATTAATGAGATTAGCCAGCCCAGGAAATTAAAAACAAGATCCTTAGAGACTTTTCTTTAATGAGGGGTCAGGGAAGAGCTGCCTGGTTCAAGTTTATTTCAATGAACGCATCACACCTCTTAAGTTTATATGTAAATGAAAATTTATATAGTGCATTGCAGATATTTCAAGACTATCTGTCAAATGTCACCACAAACAATTTTCAACACAAAAAGTTTTATCTGGAACAGGGTCTCAACTTTTTCCTTTAGAACATACACATTTAAACCCCAAAGCAGAGCAGCCCACCACAAGTCTAATAGGATGCCTCCATACAGTTTTCTTGTGGCTGTACTTGCTCTTTATCCCTAACATCAAAAGAGGTTAATCCAAACAAAAAGAACACCACCACCGGTTGTTTTGGGGTTCTAAATTTGTATATGCACAACAGTTTTACAATAAGAGACTTCACATCTTTTCAAACTGCAGACACTGAAGAAATAGCTGTTTGCTAGCATGCTGACTGGTCTAATTTTTCCCTCATGTTTTTATCTAATGTATTTTACATTTCCTGAGCCAAGTAAAATACAGTTAAAGACCCTCAATCAATACAGCTTAAAAATTAAGGGAAAAAAATTGCAACAGTTTTCTATCTTTCGGGGTAATCTGCTGGGAGTGGGTCACGGGAATAAATCTGCATGTTATTTCTAAAGGGGTAACTATGACAGACAAAGGCAGTGGAGGAAGATCTTACAACAAAGGGGAGGAAGGCATGCCAAACAAAAATATGTTGTTTTATATTGTAGCTAAATTAAATGGTCATTTTTATCTCTAATGTTTTGGTTGTGTTTATCAGTAGGGTCATAGTTTCAGAATTGCTCTCATACAGAAAAAGTTATGATCTATTTTCAGGGAAGACAGGCATTATGCAAGTTAAAAGCCTGATTCTATAGTAAATAATTCTTCCAGTGTCAGAAAAAATATCTGTGCTATTTAAAAGGAGAAAAAAATGTAGGTTAATTTTATTTATTCTGGATAAGGTGAACACCTTAAAAGGGTCATGAAAAAAAATTATCATTAGCTAAGCTGATAAATGTCCACTTAGTTTGGAGACATATTTGTTAACATTGTGAGAAACACTAGCAGTAAGGGTCAGATGATGACGTAACTGTACAGTAAATGGAAAGAGTATGTGGTGGAAGTGTTCTTTAACTTTCGACGATCAACATTGGGTTACAACTGGTAGCGAATGAGATGTTTAAGCAATATGTTTAAATGACTTTAATGACTTCCCTCCTTCATGTTCATAGATATGAATGAGTAAAGCAAAAAGGACTCTTAATAAAGCAAGCATATTTAATTAGACTTAATTCCAAATACGGTGGCAGGAGAATCACACAACTTTTGTTCCCTGGCAATCACCAGATATGGCACGGAAAAGAAATTAGGTTGCAGTAAACCCACATATAGAGGTACTTGTACACAGAAATGTTTTGTAACTGTCTGGCATGCATTTCTCCAAAATCTCCAGCCTTAGCAATGCTTCCAGACTGAAACAGAGCAGAAGGAGCAAAGCATTGGTTTGGGTTTCTTTGTTGTGTTTTTTACTTGTTTGTTTTTGTTTGGTTTTGGGGGGTGTTAAGTAGTTACCAAAAATACTCAAAAAAATTAAAAATCCCACTAAGCCCATAGTAGAAAAACAGAAATCTAAAAACATCTATAAAGCAATGCAGCAAGATGGCATCCTTTCAGGCAAAGGATTTCAGACAATTCTCTTGTGTGCATACAGGGTTCCCCACCACAGCCTCCGTCAGCCGCCCTGTGCCAGAGCCCAGAAGTACCCTTTATCTACCCGAGACCAATTCTCCACAGTCAAGAGTACAGCAAAAATCATAATCGAATCTCAGTCCTCCCCACATCTCACAAGCACACAATGAATGCTCAGAACAGTCAGAGTGATTCAATGCACTTAAATAATTTTAGCAGGTTCATAATCCGCAGAGAGACAAAATTGCTGCATTACAGAACAAATGCATGAATATGACTGGGATACTCACTGTAACTATATCCTAAATATGTTGCTACCATACATTAGCAACAACAGCAAAGATCCAAAAAAAAAAAATCCTAAGTATTCACAACATCACCGTGTAATAGAGATTTTCCACTAACGGACCTATGGCATCTTGATTTCCAAAACACAGAACAATAAAAGAAAAAAAAAAAGTTGCAAGACTCTTGCAATTTCAGGCAGCTGTTCAGGTAAAACTAAAGCCAGAAGATTGTTTATTTTAATAAAGCTATTATATGTGCAGCTCCAAATTAGGAATGGCAGGAGACCAGGGGATGCCTAAACCATCACCACCTGTTTGCCCTGAAAATCAATTAAAGTCACACTATCACAGCAATCCCTTCTTAGCTAATAAAAGTTATACAGCTTCAACGTGCGACTTTAGGTGCTTTGTGGGAATGTGCCTGAAATCTAAAGCCTTAGTCTTGTGTTACTTTGATAGTAAACACAGCTATGAACTAACCACTGTAAAACTTGCCTTTTTGGGGTTAGAGAAGGTGTTAAGAGAAAAGAGATTCTGAACTGTTGTTTTGATGCAGTGGATTGAACTAATATTCAGTAAATTCTAACAATCCAGCCAAGAACATTATATAGAGTTTTAAATAAGAGAAAACTGAAGTCCTTTATGACACATGCCTGTTCAACATATTCTGTGCTGCAGAACAGATACAACTTTACAAGTTGAAAGCAAGGGCAGTAGAGACATCCCAAGTGTTTTAGTAATTAAACGAATATGCATAATGAACCATATGCCCAAAGGGCCTGTTCTTCATGTGGGCCAGATTTTTGTTTGAATTTTTAATTTTTATATACAGATGAAACATTTCATGTAATATAGCAACAGTGCAAAGGAACATGCTATGCAGGAAAGGAAGGAGGAACTACCCATGTGAGAACGATCAGAATACATTTGATGAATTCTGCTCCTCAATTTCCGATTCAGAGCCAAGAGGGCTTTATTCAAAAAAAAAAAATCATTTTCTCCTTTTAACAGCTGTATTAGTCATCTGCTCAGAATCTAGAAAAGATGCATTAAATATATATATTTATATAGGTCATATTTATACATTTTTGTGTGTGAAATGGATTATATATATCAACATATTTAGATGCTACAAGACTAGTAAACCACTGACACTGTCAAATTCTAAAGCCTCCGATCCACCTAAAAAAAAAAAAAGAAAAGAAAAAAACACCCTACTGGGTGGTTTTCTGTTTGGCAGGTCCTGCAGTGTTCTGTGAGCTGTGGTAAAACGGGACACGCTCACATCTGTCTGTGAAGCAGGAATGGCCATTTTTTAAAAGATGGGTCAAATTCCCCACTTGTTACAACAGTGTTACCCTACTGTGAACATCAGGATACCATGGCCCTGCTGCAGAAATATTAAATGCTCCAAGTTCTCTCAGTGTTGAACCATGTTTCTCCTTCTCTAGTAACACTCACCCTTTTCCATCCCTCACTTTTAAAGTGCTTCTCTAAGCAAGAGAACACAAACCACTGCAATAGATCAGCCCTTAAACCAGCAACAAAACTACCTGGTGCTTCCAGCTAATTTTTAAATAACTAGATTGCAGAATAAGAACAACTATAAGCTGCCTCTTTTAAGTAGCTTTGATCCATCGGACAAATCTCTATTTTGCTTTGTAAAACCAGTACTGGGGTCTTGTCAGTGTGGACATGCTGGTTAAGCAGCAGAAAAGCTTTTCTGTAGGAGCTTTACTGCCTTACTTGTTATTTATTTATTTTATATGTGACTTGGGCTCTACAGACCAAGGGAAATCAAAGCCCTTCTTAGATTTTGTTTGGGAAAGGAAAAGTTTTGGATAAATAGCAATGAGTGGCTCACAGTAGCTCAGATTATAGCACTGCACATCATATAAACAAGCAGCATTAGAGTGGCTGTTCCATGTACTGACTTGGTACCATAGAGATAGAGTGGGGAAGCATCAGCCATGCTATAAGAAACACAGTCTGATCCGCTTTGGAATTAAAAGAGTGGCTTTTCGACAAACTCAGCAAGTTAAACTTTTTGTGGGACTTAGGGAGTTCCCATCACCAAATGAAAAAGAATAGCCTGTAAAATCAATCCCGACCCTAATGTTAAAAGTATTCAAAAGCTGAAATAACAAAGTTGTAAATAATTGCATTCGTTGTTCTCAGTCCTAATTCAGGGTTTATGCTTTTGACACTGCCTGGTTTATGTGATCTAGTGGTCTCCGTGGAAGGACAGATAAACTTCAACGGCTGTCAGAAGACAAAAATTGACATGGAGCATCACCTTTCCCGACTGTTTAAATCCTTTAAGGAAGTGTTGGAGCAATTAGAGAGGGAGTCTAATCTTTGCAGAGTGCATTAACACTCTCCGACCTCCCAGACAATAGATCAGACCTCAGACACATAATGCTTCCCTAAGGCTTTTTAACCAGAGCATTTGATCTCATAGTCACTCCGTATGTGCTACTATAGGTATCAGTGTATAAGACAGTGTGCGTTGGGCACTAAAGGGCAACTATCTGTACCAGTATTCACACAGATTTTAAAATAGCAGGAAAGCCATTGCAGTGCATGCTGTTACAGAGCTACTACTTCCCAGGGAAAGAAAAGAAAAGGAAAAAATAAAATAAAACCCAGAGTAGCTCTGCAAAATGTCTTCATTTTTAATAATCTCATATTTCCTTTCTGTCAACACTGTTTACTTCCCAGTTTTGGAATATAAATCTATTTTTAAAAGGCATAGATTAGTTTGTTATTCATAGAAACAGTTATCTGATAATAATTTCAAAATACTTTATTTCTTAACCCCTATGGAGGGACTTGAGGGAAAGGGAATTAGGAAGACAGGTCTAGTTTATTAAGGAAATTGAAATACATCATTGCAAATAATTTTCCCAAATGTGCACTAGAAAGTATCTGGGGGAGTTTTCTTAACTGCTAGAACAAGTCACTATCTAATTCCTGATGGGCATGTTCTCTGAAAAAAGAATGCTAATATTACTGTATCAATTATATATTTCTCATTTAATATTCTAAACATTTTAAGAAAAGTTGCTCAGTGTATTTTTTTTTAATTGAATTAGACTTCCTTGCCATTATGTTCTGACAGAGGCCATGTCTGAACACTCACATGGACAATTCATAATGAGATTTTAAGACCAGCTAGCTGGATTCCCACCCACTGCTAAATAACAAGCACTGCAGTCTCACTAAGCACTTTTTCCCCCCCCATGCGATATATTTGGGGTACAATACTAGCTAACAACACTTTATATTAATCTACTAATACTTTGCATTAGCTGCAGGATTTTGTTTTACTTTTCTAGAACTACAAAAAGTGGCTTTTGTGAAGTACTTGCATTGCAAATATTTGTTGCTGCTCTTTAAATGTGTATCTCAAATTTGCCAAACCAAGTGCATCAAAAATGACAAAAAGGTCACATATACCTAGTATATTTAAAAACAAACAAGCCTTCAAAGTCAAAGTGTAATGCAGTTATTTCTAATCTGAACAAACAATAGACTGCATCTAATGAAAGTTGACAATTGGCTCTGATACAAAGCTGTGCAGCTCCTCTATTCCATTAAAAGATGAAAGCTGAAGGAAAGTACAGAAGACAGCAACTTCTCTCAAAATGCAAGTAGAAAGTTCTGAATCTCAACTAGCAGAGCACATGAAGGCTGCTTTGTTATTTTTATGTATGTATTTTTTGTGGACACTTCTGCTCACATATCACACTCATCTCTCATTAAACGTGCTAGCTTTCCGTGGGTAAAGTTAAGGCTCAAATAAATCAACATATTAGACAAGTACAAAACACTACATGTCTTACATTTTTATTAACACTTCTCAAAATTAGAGCACTGTCTTTTAAACAAAAAAGCACCTGAAACCAAGCTAAGCTTGAATAAAATGTAGATTGACAATTAAAACTAATATATTTAATTTTAATGAAGCGGTGGGGAAAGAGATCAAGTCTCAGGGATGCTACTGGTGCCATTGTAATCCTTTACTGTGGCAGTAGTCAAATTTATTAACAATCAATAAAACAGACTTTTTAAATCAGATTTCTGGGATTTTACAGTTAGACCAGTGCTCCAGCTTTATATTCCCCAGTGAATGCTAAAAAACAGAATTATTCTGTTGTGGGGTACTTTTATTACTACTGCTATCCTTAAACAACCTTATGTCCAACACCCGAGAACTTCCCAGATGCTTAAGACTAACCTCTGAGTCAAATCAATTATTAGTTGCTAGTGCAGGAAAGTAAAACAGGCTTCTTAAAAAAAAAAAAAGTCTTTGCTCTGTAGTTTCTATACTAATCCTCTTTTATTTCAGATCTTATTTCAGATCTTGCAAAGGATCCAACTCTTTCTCATTTAAAAAAAAAAAAGTAGTAGAATACTTTAAGAGAAACCCCTCAAGGTGCATCTGTCTCCATCATAAAAGCCAAAATGTTGCGTTACCTTCAAATATGAAATTTCTTCCAGTTGTCAACATTTCTGCAACTAGTGTTAGATTAGCGCTGAGAGAACTGGTGAATTAAATTAAAAATAAAATAGTTCAAGCAAGAAAAAGAAAACCTGCCAGAAAAATCTGACAAAAGCATGAATGTCAGAGCTGGCTCATTCATGAGAGGCCATCGCCACCTACAGGATTTTTCTTCCTCTTCTGAAAACCTGCTAGTCATATTCAAGCAGGATTTGTTCCACAGAGGATAGAAATTTTTAACTAATGTTAAATAACAGAGGTTTGCTGAAGTAAATGGACTTGCAGTGACTCAAACCACCTACAGACATGTCTCGACTTATTCCCTCGCTTTAAAAGAATAAGAATTGCCTATTTCCAGGAAATGCGCTGTTTTAAGTTAACGTTATAAATAAAGCATTTGTCTTTTTTAAAGAAAAAGATGAAGAAAAACCACAAAGTATTGATAGGGTTGCTCCACTGATAACAGAGGGGGGTAATAGTCAATGCCTAAAATCTTTCTGTAAAACTGAGTGTTTTAAAGCACTTTATAAGAGATGCCAGCTCAAAGTAATGTGAATGAAACAAAACCAAGCAGATCTGGACCGAAGGAGAATCAGTACACTTGGGTTCTTGGAGGGGGCGGCACATTAAGACAGCAAAAGAATTTTAACTTCTAATGAAAATTTTATTTCCTAATAGATACCACAGACTTCCTACTTTTTTTTTCCCTACCATTTTCTGACAAGAAACAAGAACAGTAATTGCTTGGGCTGAGCTGGATACCTTTTCCCCGTGCGGTTTTCATACTGCACATCCATGCCAAACTTTGGGAATTTTACACAAAACCTTCTGAAATTCTGTTATCTCCAGTAGCAGTGAGCAAGTAGTTTCTCTGTCTCGCTCCTGTTTAATATGAATCTTGCCCATATGTAGTCCTCATTAAACTTGAAATACTAATTTCACTTTCATTTAAATAATTTCTAACCTGTTAATAAAGTGAGCTTTCAGGAAAGGCAACAGGCAAATTGGCAAAATAAGTGACTGGATCCTGATATGCAGTATCATGTCTTTAGGACCAGATAAACTGGCAAATGGTAACAAATTCCTGTAGTTTGTCCTATTAATTAATTGATAGGAATTACAAATTACTGCTTTCTCACAAATTTGGAAATGTTAGACATTTAATTTGAAGTTCCTCTAAAGAAGCTAAAACAGCAAAAAAACTACAAAAGAGAAAAGCCAACTTTTAGGTGTTATGCATTTGAGTCTTTGGCAGATCTTTTGCAGCAAATTCCTAACATTGGGTTGGAGATTTGTAACACAGCAATAAGAATCAGGACCAAAAAAACCCTTCGGCACATGAAAGTTTTGCAAATCTATTGAGAGTAACAGAACCCATGACACCTTTTTGGATAGCAAATCTGATCTTTATAAAATAGCATTTTCATTTTTGTTTTTTTGTTGTGTTTTTTTTTTTAAGACAAAAAAAAAAACAGAGCAAAAGGCTATTCTCTACCTAGACTCCTAAGTAGGAGAACACAATGTATCTGCTAACGTGAGGTTTAAAACGAGTTCAGCAATGCTGAATATACAAATAAAACTAATAACAAGTGAGAGTACAATTTTACCCTGCCAGACAAAGCAAAATAAAAGATATACAAAAATACATGCTAAACGTACAAAACAATATAAGAGCAACAAAAATCTAACAAAACTTCAGAACTTTAAAAGACACAAGACGTTATATATTAAAAAAGAAAGGGCTTCATAAATCAAACAGCTAAAGTACAATACAATATAGCAAACTCCAGCCAGACCACAAAGAGGGTTCTCTCTTCATAAACATCAGATCAGGCTGCTAAAATTATTACCAAAGCTCTCTTGTAACTGTCACCTGTGGTGGGTATAATTACAGGCTACTGCTGCAAGCACGCCCACGTCATATGGCAATAAAAGGACCTACAGCTTGCCAAGACCAGGCAGACAATGGAGAACATACACCACCTGACGAGAGCCCAAAAAGATCAGCCAGGGAGACTAATAAAAATGACAGCTTAGAAACAAATGACAAAGCTTCAGCCACAAAAAAGGCAATATCAAATTAGCTGGAAACGCAAGCGCCGAGCAGAGTTCTCCAACAGGTCACAACTCGAGCAGAAAGCCAGTCAGAATTGTTTTCAGATGCATTTAGTTCAGGTTTTAGCTATAAAGGGCCATTTTTCTTTTTTTCTTTTTTTATTAAGCAAAAATGTTTGCTCATTTGGGGTTGGATTTGTGAGCTGTCATTAGCCAAACAGATTAAAACTATATGTGTATATACACAAACACTTTTATATACATACACTATATATGTATATATTTCTAATTCAGGTCTAGAGACAGATAGCTAGATAGATATTTGTATGTTAATACAGGCACCTTCTAGGTGCTACTTAAGGATATATCTGTACACTATAACAAAGCTGAATTTCTTACTCGTTACCTTAATTCTTTACTGGATGCCTGCATACACATTCCTGCTGACCAACTGTACAAACGCACCTCTTCTGGCAGAACTGGGCTTTTACCTGAACGCTCCAGGACACACACAACTGACGTATTATAAGGCTTTATTCATCAAGTAAAAACAATGCAAAGCAATTACAGAAAGAGTGAGAGGCAGTGGTTTGGGGGTCTTGTTACCAGGGCTGAGGGAATTGCTCCTATGTGATGCATTCACAGCACAGAAAGCACTGCTATCGAAGATCCTCAACCCCAAAAGCAAGGGATTTGCTTTACAGGGTGCCTTGTTAAGCAGGCCCAGAGGAAAAAACTATTATTCCTCAGATGCAAAACGTCTGTTGTTGTTTTTGTTTTGTTCTGGAACGTTTCACTGGTAAAAAGCAAATCCTTGAACTTCTGAGCTAGAAACATAAGACCACCTAGCCTTTTTAGAGTGAAAAAAGGATCTGGGTATCAGTCGCTGCTATGCTCCATCTCACCCTGGCTCCAAAGCTTCAAACTTTGTTTTTTCAGCCTTGTTTATAGTGTTGTCAAGCTTCTAAGTGGTTATTTCCCTATTAACTTTGTCCTTGTTTGTTCTTGCATTTTTTAAAGAGCTGGAAATAACATGTGTTTACTTTGCTGTGTGTCTCTCAGCATCATCAATATTACTGTTGCTATTCCAGGAATTTTAACTGCTGCAGCAAAGCAAAGCCCGGGATCTCAAGCTTAAATCATATTCCCCTCAACCACAAAAGAATAATACTGGAAATGTAAAATTGCTGGGAGAAGGGCAAAACCATCTCCTTTAATTGCCCAGAGAAGCCTGTTTCTCATCCGAGCAGTTACTTGCATGTGTCAGGTAACGTGCTCAGAACAGCTTTGCATGCACAATGTTGAATTTTCACAGGCAGTGGCATGAGCAACGTGGAGGAAGCAGGATGTAAACGTTTCCTCTGTCATTAGAAAAATGCTTTTACAGGGATATAATAGCTTGAAATAAAAACATACCTCTGATCCAGCCTTTTCACGGGAGTTCAAGACAATAATTTTAAAGATGTGACTTTGCCAGGGATTTACAGAGGCAAAGAGCAGAGGAAATGTTAGGGACTCTGAAGAATTAGTTACTAGGCCAAATTCTCAAAACACTGCCTCTGACTGCTCTTCCAGCACTGGCTCTAGTCTAGATTTTATTTTTTTATTTTTTTTTGCATCAGTGTTATTTCTCAGGTTTCCTATTTAAAAAGGGCCTGCATTCATCTCTTTTCCGATTGCTTCTTTAAAACTGCAGCAAAGCACAAGCTGCAAATGGGCTGAGAAAAGCCCACAGCAAAAGCTCTACAGTAAAGCGGAAGTGAGTACCATATCTTTTGCATTACTACTTTTCTTTTACTTTTTTTTTTTTTTAAGCTTTTTCTTTTTCCAAGTTCCCTATTCAGTGTTTGAAGAATACTCATTCTTCTCTCTTTAGGAGTGCATCTATTCATTTTATTTAGCTTTTTAATGTGGAGAAATTTTAATCTACCATTACTTTAATTCTGTTCCCAACTAGTTTGGGAACAATGATATATATATCATCTTCAGCTATGAGGATAAAAAAAGGAGAAATAAAGACTATACCCTTCTCATCAGTTACGCATGTAGTAATGGTGGGGCGGTTTGTGCTTTGTATCAGAGAACTGCTTGTTCAAAATTCACAGGGCAAATAAGAAGAAATACAGAAGCTCATGTGAGAGAGCATCTTCCTCCCTCTCCCTGTAGGGAAAATGTTACCATCTGCTGGTAATTCAGAAGTAAAGTCTCACTGAAAGTTATCTTCTGTCCCTCTGCTTGATTGGCCAGAGGTCCAAGGGATGATTGGCGACTCGCTCTCTATGCCAAATTGTTTGGATTTCATTGTTCTCTTTTCTCCATTGATTTCACATGTTCCCTGTAAAACTTTTGCCCCAAACACTTCCTTTTATTGATCTAAAACTCCCTTCCACCAAAAAAAAAAAAAAAGAATAAGTAAATAAAATACCGCTGTGTTGCAAAACAGCACGAGTTAAACTGGGTGTTTTACCAGTATTTTGTTGTCATGGCCAGTGTTGAATTACGTTCAGTACAAACAGGGCTGGAACATTTTGCTTTGCTTGGAAAAGTCTAGGCAAAACATGAAGAAGATGCTTGTTCACATGCAGAATGAAAGATTTACTCCATGTTAACTCCAGAAGGCTTAGATTTTGAGTTAAACATCTTTCCTGAGGGGGGAAAAAACATTTCCCTCTTACTGATGTGTAATTAGTGATTTTAGAGGACATTGTCAACAAGCTAATGGCCTTTTGTCTTTAAATCATCAGTATAAATATAGCCCAGCTCAACAGGGATTAAAAATTATTCATGTCTAGTAAGATAGTTGGTGTCTCCTCTATGAGATGAGTTCAGCTGGGCTCAGATCCAGCTCTCATATCACAAGCTTAAGTGGCTGCACATTAAATCCTGTAATAAGCAGAGACGCCCAGAAGTTCATGGGCTGCACAGTTCATTGTCTCAACTCTCTCTCCCTGCTATCCTAGATTAGGACCAAGGCAAACTGGCAAAGGGCAGCCTCACCCAGCTCACCCCATGACTCCTCACGGCTTCCAGTTCCCACACTTCAAGAGCCCAGCACCAAAAAAGTGAGCATCCTCCAGCTCTTTCAGAATTTACAAAAAGCTTTGGAGCTCTGAACCGGAGAAGGGTGCCAAAATCCCACCTCTGCAGCAAGGAGCTCAAAAGCTTAAGTTTGGGTTTGCTGCTGCATCCACAGCTCCCAGCAGCTCTGCTGAGAGCATCCAGAAGCCCCAGGGCTTCCCTGCTCTTGCATCAGCTGGCTTTTTGGGAAGCCCAAACTGCTCCAAAATAATCCCACGCCTACCATTTTCCTTGCTGCCCACCATTCAATAACTACAGGCAGTTTGACCAGAAACTCCACATTTTGACTACATTATGTTGCATCATCATGTTTTCCTCCTGGTACTAATCCATCTTAAAAGAATTATCGGCCCCCCTGCAATGTCACTGCAAAATAAAATAAATACTGCCCTTGCTGCATTCGCTGTCTGGCTGCCAGCTAGGGCAGAGCCTGAAAAACTGCTTCCACCTGTACCCACCCTGGCAGCAGCCTTGCTTTGCAGAGGCCTGAACCTGATGCAGGGGGACACGCTGCCAGTAAAAATGAAGGATGCTGGCATGGGTTTGTGTGCAGGGACCCTGAAGCACACCAGCGGCGAGCGCTGCCAGTCACACTGGAGGTGCACTGGTGGCTGGTTTCCCATTGTTTGCCTGATCCTGTCAATGTCTCGTGGCTATCATGCAAACTTTATTAAAAAAAACACGATAGTAAAAATTCCAGTCGATATATCCTTTTAATTTGCACCAGATTATAGATTTTTTTTAATGCAATTACTGTAATTTCATTAAATGACTTAATTACCATTAATGCAGAGGAAAACTGTCAATAGAAGGTATAATTATGTTGTATAAAATCACAAGCACAATGTGCAATGATGCATAATTCCTCATGAAAATCATTCTGTGACTAAAATTAACTTTTAAAATATTTTTAAAATACATATTGTGCAGTAGGAACGATTCAGTTCTTATTATGGACTTAAATTCCACAACCGACTTGGTGAGACTGGGAGCAGAGCAGGTAGGGAGAGTGTGCATATGGAAGGAGGGAGCAGGAATTCAGCTTAAAAACACACTGGAAAGGTATTACAAGTTTTCATATGCACGAGAGTGAAAAACAAACAGCTTATTATCACACAGATACACAAGACAACGTGTAAGCAGACGTTCCCTTAGGCACATTTCACCACGCAGCTTTCTGGACACCATTAACATAACATGGAAGCAATGTCTCAGTGAAGAAAGGTGTGACAAATGGAAGGAGTGATGAGGATGAGGCTAAAACCACAATATTTGCTCTGGAAACGGGGAGCAAGTTGTCCAGGGTAGGATATGGAGATTTTCAGGCGCACAAGAACATCCATAAAGAGATATCTTATGGTATGCTTTTGGGCATGTTCAAAAAAAAGCCCTTTTTGAGGGGTATGCTCATAGACTAGAAGGAAGAGAGTACACGGACAAAGACTTAAGATCTCTCCCAGTATAAGAGCACTATAAGCAACAATTTCCACACATGCTAATATTCTCGGGTACACACAATGTCTATCAGTGTATCATTTGTGTTTGGCTTTTTTTTTTTTTTGTACCAGAGCAAAAATTAAGTCTACAAGATAAATAATCCAGAAAGCCTACACGTGACTTTCCTCTGACCCACCACGTTTATCCTAGCACTTGTGCAAAACAACTCAGACTAATCACTTTGTGCACAGGGCAAGCCTCACTGAAAGTGAATGTTAGTTTTTCTCCTCACATAATTCAACCCTATTTCCAAAACCTCTAAACCTGAAAATGCTGATGAAAAGTATGATTTCATTTCTGTACTGAAAATAAAACAAAATAAAAACCCTATTCAAGTTCTTCGACTGCCTACTCTCACAAATACAAACTAAAAAAGCAGCGTAGCTTGGGATGAGGCATCTTATAAGGAAAACATGGTGACAGCATTTTTCTCATTCACTTGTGTCCTGTCTGCACTGTCCTGTTTCCTCTCTGTCCTTTTTCTCTTGCGCACCCAGAAGTAGCAGCAAATGTCCTTGTCACACTTGCAAGCTGTCAGCACTAATGGGGAGGGAGGTGCACTGTAATAAAGACTAAAACAGGAAGGTGTAAGAGTCTGCATCCTTGCCTATTGCAATGCTCTGATGATCTCTTAAAAATATTTTCTTCCATCTGGTGGTGTTTTCAGTTTGATAGCTTAAGAAAATAAGGTTCACATGCGTGAGGGGCTTTGTGCATTTTCCCTGCCTCTGGTTTTGAATGTCAGATACAAGCAGGATGTTAGCAAGGACAAATATTGTCCAGGCTAAGCTTTTAAGCTTTAACTGAAGGCATATAGATGTTATTTTCTGGGGAATGATGATTTTAAAACAATCCTATTTTAATACACCTTTTATTTGTGGATTACAAGTTCAGGGCAGGGCAGTACAGATGCTGCACCTATCACGCTGTGTACATATTTTCACAATTATGAACGCACATACTGGAAATAGTGAGAGATAGAGAATTAGCACTTCATTATAAATGCCTGAGTGGAATTATTTCCATGTGGAAAAAATCAAATACACTTCACTTTTGGTTTGTAGAAGAAATCTGCTCTTATTATTCTTAGTCATGTATTTTTATTCCTGTCCCACTACTGACTTTCCGTAGGAAACCAGGAGCATTATGTTACCCAGTAAAGATGTTAACATCTGTAATTTGTAACCTTCCATCTTTTTGTTCATCTTTGTTTTCACCTGGAATTAATTCCTTTTTCTGCAGACTCACTTGCCCACCTTTTTTTTTTTTTAATGCCTCTCTACCACTTACAAACTTTTCCGAAGTTTAGAAAACTGAACTTCAGAGCTATAACTTCACAAGTATTTTGTTTCCTAATTGAGCAAATCTCTTAAGCACGTGCTTAGATTCCTGCTTAATGGTGATGGCAGGATGTTGGCGCTGGGATTTTACATCCCTGCCTCTTTCCAGCACAGTGTGCACAACCGTACAATTCCCTTGTGCACAACCATACAGCTCCCTTGAACAGCCATACCTGCTTTAGTGAGGTACCAGCGACTCCACTCTCCTACATGCCGTACAAAGAGAAGGATTTGAGAGCTGCCAATATTGCAAACAAATATGCATGCACAGCAGCTCCATGTGTTTGAAGAAAACCATCATCTTAAGGCCTAGAGGGCACGGTGAAGTTGATTTAGGTTTTCTTCCTCTTAGCACTTTCAGTATAACTGTGTGCATCCTACAGTATATCAGTTAGCATCTCTGTTCTTCAGTGGAGAAAACACTTTACGGTACTAGTCAGCAGCTCTTGAACCATTAATGCTAGATATGATCTAAATAAGCTTTGAACAAAAGCAGAAAAAATACAGAGAACAGACCCTCTCGTCCTACCTACTCTTACGTGCACACCATCCCTCTAATCTGCAGGGTGAAAGACAGCTGCTCCATCTTTGCTCTGATTTTCTTTCAATCACTTTACTTATCTGTAGCAAATACACTGTGAAGTGTTTTCCTCAAAAGAGCCTTTAAGTGACTTATAATTCACAGACAGTAAAAGGAGGAGCAATCTTGAAGATGTGGCTGTTATTTTGCTTAATCAACACTAAAAATAAAAAAAAAGAAACTTTCTTTTTGCATGCTGGACCATCACAAAATGATTTTGCAACCTTTAATGGCATGCCAAACATTTCAAGCATGAAGAAAATGTCACACCGCAGAATAAAAACCAGGCAAAACCTTTTTGTGCTTGAGTGGATTATGAGAAAACTGCAAATGGTGTGTTTACTACCAAGAGGAAAAAGGAGAAGACTGAAAAGTGGGACAGGCAGGTGAAGAACTTGTTTTTTTGTTCACAGAGGGGAGATCGCACTGACCAGGCTTTCCCTTTTTTTCTTTTTCTTTTCTTTAAAAGCAATGTATTGTGACGGTCAGGGGAATAAATTTGTAACTGGTGACATCAGGAGAGCTTCTTCTGTGCCACGGGGACATGTAGCATACTCTGTGGTGGCAGCATGCAAAGCAGACACTGATAACCTGTAGCTAAGTGCCTCCCCATTGCAAGGGAAGATGGATAGGAAAACAACCATCAGCTCAGTGCATCACGCAAATCAAAGATATCTCCCTGCAGCTGGTATCCACCCTCTTGGCCACCACCACCCTCCTTTCCTAACATCCAATTTCCAAGCTCTAAAAAGGTCCAGAACAGCCACATGGTCAGACCTTCACAGGGTGGTGTCACCAAGCACACTGACCCAGGTGTCCTGAGCACATGTCAGCAAGAGCCTCTGAACCAAGCAAAAAAGCAGACTATTTCTGAAGGTCTAATTTCCATGTCCAGCAGGCCAAACACTGGCCTGGCTGCCGTTGAAATCTGTACACCCTGCAGCCATGTAGCTACAAAACACCAATAACAGTAAACGATAAATGGCTTTACGCTGGTGGAGAGGAAGGCACGGCAACACTCGATATCTTATATCACTTAGCCTCATGCAATAAAAGAAGAAATCCACTTACCACAAATGCTATCATGCTCTTTACTGTGGACTCCCAGAGAAAGCAGCTCTGAAGGAATTGTATTGTATTCCATATTGCCATAGTGATTTTTTTCACACGATCAACATTTCTCGATAAGATCTGATAAATATTGAGTGGGAGGAGGGAAGGAGAAGAGGTGTTTAATCAAACACTAATATCCTACAATTGCTTCAGAAACAGGGATAATTTAAGCTACAAATGCATGCCAGGGCACATATTACAAATAAAGCTTCTATTTCAGAGACACTCTTCAGCTCCTGTCTGCTTTCTGATTACACCCATACCTTCCAGATTTTCCTTATCCCTCAGGAGAAAAAAAAAAAGAAAAAAAAAAGCACTTGATGCCAAAACTAAATAGAACAGTAACAGAAACCTATCTTTGCTCCCTTTCAATTTTCATAATATAGCAGTGTCTGAGGAGAAGGGCTCAAAAGAATTTAATCCAAACACAGAACCTCTTCTCTATATGTTTTGGATTAGTCCATAGAAATAAATGAGAATTTTAGCCTTATTATCGATCACCTTTATTTTAAAAAGGATAATAGCCATCATTCTAGAATCTTATGGATATTTTAACTGGCTAATTTAGACCTAATTTATCCTTCCCAAAGAAAGGAATAGAGCTTATGTTTTGCTTTAGGTGCTGTGAACTGTGCAACATCCACAACTATCATTTTCCCTATTCTGAAGCACAAAGCAAAACTACTGATGCAAACTAGATCAGAAAGCAATTCTGCGTTAACACAAACAAGCCTTTAAACATATACAGAAATACACAGAATTTACATGTGTTCAGTGTTTTATGCATAAATAGGTTTTGTTCTTGCAACCATGCTACAGCAACTCAAATCTTTCCAAAAACAAACACAAGAGCTTAGCCCAGAGACAATCTTTACCTTCTTAGAAAATTTGCAGTTCTCTTCAGTGAAACGCTTTTCTCGGGGCTTGAATGTTCTAATACTTGCTTTTACCTGAAAAAAAAAAAAAGTCACGCTTAAATTCATTATTTCAGGATCTTTCTCTTTTCATCCTGCGCATGATTTATGAGGAGCTGCCAGGTATATAGAGTGACACCCTCTGCAACCCTGGCACATATCTATTGGCCTGAAGAGCAGTGACAACACAAACAGTACCCTCAAAGTTGTGATGCCCCTTGATATAGGGGCCCACTCCATCATGCACGTGCAATCCTCAACCCACGGGAGTCTGCAAGAGTTCAACTGGGCAAGGTTGAACTCACTTAAGGGGCATTCAGAAGTGCAGTGATAGAAACCAAGGGGACATCTTACAGAGGAATTGAAATTAATATTTAAAATCCTAGACATTCTCTGTAGGTGTAAGAACCTTGAACTTCTCTGCCTGACACTTGGCAGCAGCCCTGCTCCCCAGGTCATTTTTGTTGACCAGCATCACGGTACCACAGGGCCAGCAAAAGCAGAGCTGCAGTACAGCCCACAATGGCCTTAATAAATAGGATTCAATTCAGTAATGGCTGGAGGGCAAAAGCAATTGAGACTGACTCAGCCACCTAAAAAACTAAGTGCAGCATGTATATGCCTCATTAATTTTCCTGTCAACACCCTGGGAAGAGAACATCGTGGGTCAGCTTTTTGGGGAGGAAGTAGGTGTTAAAAGTAACGTATAATAATCTAAACATTAAGCCCTTTTTTGGCTGCTGCAAATGAAGCCCTGGTGCACAGTAATTGACACCTCCTTCCTAAGACTCCTGTGGTCACTCTAAGTCCTAAAGTGCCTCTGAATTGTCCCATCCACCTAGATGGGCTATCAGGTTATGATGTGCCAATACCTCCTCACCCATGGTATGAAACAGCCCTCCGTGACCCCGATGCAGTTAGGACGGAACTTTTCCTGCTTGGCTACTGGTTTTAAAGGATCAATTACCAGGTTCACACATTCCCCCATTCCTTACACAAATGATAAGCAAAGAGAAAATATTTTAACTCACAGGATTAAATAGGACATCCAGCTCCAAGTAAATTACTCCTTTTGAAGCACGTTCCAAGTCTTTATTCTTCAGCGTGTAACAACTTTGTTTACCGTTTCTGATCTATAGTTTGGGGGAAGAAAAAGCATCAATATTTTCCCAGCTGTAATTCACAATTTTAAAAGACACTACTAAAAAAGAGAAAAACACTCCAGCACAAAAATCCTCCCCAAACCCTGATAATATACTCAGAGCCTGAAATACAAAATGACCATTGGATTAGAGACCTATAAAATTGCAGATTAAATCTCTTATGGTCCAACTTTAATTTACAGACCTTGTACTTTATAGTAGAGCAGCGCACGCAATAACCAGTTTGAAAATTCTGCCCTGGAAGCCAGTGAGTTGATGGGAAGTAATCAGCCTCCGTTATTACAGGTTGAAAATGGATTTTTTCTTCCAAAGTTCAGAAAGCGCCACGACAACAACTTGCCTACCTACTGCATGCTCCAGTACATGAACCCGCTTCTTAATGCTTAGTTTATTGCAAGGTTGTCAAATTATTACCCAGGAAACAAACATAATCCAAAGAAATTAATCAGCTTAAGTGGAGTGAATGTTTATGTAACAAATGTTCAAAATTAACAAATTTATGTAAAAGACTTCTCCCCCACCCCACTCCCAAATTTCAATACAATTTCTATGCTCTAATCTGCCGGTTGGCCCTATCATATTAAATGTCTATAAAAACAACAACAACACCAAAAAAAATCGCTAACCATTTTGTAAACTATTTGGCTCAAATCAAAAGCATTCTCTCTTCAAAAAGTGATGGCAGAAATGTATTTATTATACACAGTAGGATATGTATTGATTAAACATTTGGCTTTTTAGGAAGCAGACCAGTTAATTCTAAACAGCAGTAACATAAAAAACTGCAGCTTACCAAAAAGCTACATTCAGGGACTGTAATGATCAAAGATTAAAGATAACGGAGGAAATTTGGGGGCATGAAATTGCAACCATATTTAAAATGGCTATTGCTGCTCTGGCATTTAGAAGAGGTACTCATATAAACCATGGCAGAAATGAGTAAGGAAAAAGAAAAGCTATAATGGGAACCAAGTGATTTCACATGACAAGGGAAAGGTCACTTTCCTTCCCAATCTTGCTCCACCCTTTCTGTACCAATTAGCTAGTCAAAGCATAGATGGCTTTCCTGGCTAACGGTCGAAAGGGAAGAGGGCTCTCATAAAGACCAAGTTTGCATCCTCAGCGGTGTCCAAACAGGAACTCCAGCTTTTACTGTGTTCTCATCCAAAGCTTTTTTGCTTAACGGGATGCTGGGAGTTATCCAGCCATTTGTAGGGTCTATTTAATAATAGCAATAATAACAGGCATTGTACTAAACTGATCGTGAACCTCCTCTGCTTTCACTGCAAGAGAACACAAAGGGTTAGAGGCAAAGGATGCTGCCAAGAAAGTAGCAGGCAAAAAATTATTCGGATAACCTGTAGTCTCAAAGCAGCAAATCGGCAGAAGTGCCTAGCCCCATTTTTAGGATAGACAGACATCAGAAGGTTCTCAAGCCAACTACCACATAAAATAGTCCACCTATCGGAAAGGATTCTACCTGTTCAACAGTTTCCCCATTTCTACACCCAGAAAGGGGGAAAATAGTTTTAAAAGAAAAAAAAAATTGTTTGTAAATTGAAGACTTTGATCAATTTTCCAAACTGAAAATTGGATTTGCTGATGTTGGAGATAGTGAGCCAAACAGACTTGGCTTGAGGTCATTATCCCTTTCATCCAAGGGGATGCCACCAGCATTGTACCCAGCAGTGTTTCTGCAGAGATGCAAGTGTCCAGGCACATATCATAATATCATAATTCTGGATTCTCCATACTTATGAATTTGGTGAATGAATTACAGTGTATTTTGATTACAAACATTTCTTACAAGTTTTCATCCTTGCGATGAAATTCTTTTATACCTTAGGAGTAAGAACACATGGAAATCTGAATATATTTATATCTTTCAAGAGTATAGCCAACCAGGAAAGACATCTCACATGATGCTAAATTCACAGAAAAAAGGAAAAGCCATGCTGTCACTACTGAGAAGGTCTAGCAAAACAGCATTCTGCACTCAAAAAAATGCTTCTGACTTTGGATATTTTTCATTTGCACAACTGGAGCTGAATCAAACATTTTGGGTGTGTCTATAGGTGTGTTCATACAGTAACTTTCAAATCAGCAACAAAATTTCCATCTCCATCATTCTTTGAAAATGGGCGCTTGCTTGGAAAACTTTTAAATGGTGTCGTTATTGTTGCTGCTATTTTGAAATTGGAAAGGGCAGAAAATATTGCAGTGCAGATCCATTTTTGCAGTCAGCTCCATTTGGCATCCTTATTTCTAAATGTTTGACTTGTCTAGTAAAAGATGTGCAATTATAACTCAGTCTAAGACTAAACATTCATACAGATCTCCTAGCTTTTGACCTTCAGGATTAAAAAAAAAAGGCACAAGAGAAAACATTTCTTTGTTTCTTTCTCATGGCATTTCTCCACTGCATTTTCATTTGGACAAAAAGAAAAAACCTTGAAAAAAGTCAAACAAAAGTCTCTCTCAGAGTTTTGGCAATGTGCTAATCCAGTGTGGTTCAGCAAAAGGTGTAGAGTAATACTAACATCCATGACTGCATGGAGATTAGATCGGTGGCATGTCTCAACTGTGCCCAGGAAAAAATATCCAAAATAGCTTTTAATATACTACATTTTCATTGTATTCTGTTCATAGTCCAGAGTTCAGATTCTGTTCAACATTTCCCTCTATCTCAAGAGGCAGACAGTCATATTAATTTCATTTTGGATCCATTTCTTTCTCCTCTCTGGGTACTTTTCCCCTGTCTCTGCTATTTGCAAAGACTGCTTAAATGTTCTCTCCAGCTGTGGAAAAGGTGAGCAAATGTTGCAGCTTGGGCTAGGGTCCTAGAACGAACCTAAATTCAGAAAGATCAAATTTCTTCTATCACCCAGACATCTTTCACTGCGTAACTGATCTCATTCAAACTTCACTCAACGAATAGTCCTGATAGCTGTGTCTAAAATACGTTACCTTTACCGTGAATATTTACCTATACTTATCTAAAAAGATAAACTATGGAATGCAAAAGAATATTGAAATTAAAAGTGAAAATACCTACAGGTTAGATCCTTGAAGAAACATTATCAATATAATTCCTTTATTAATGATTATATATATATATATTATATATAACCTCATGGAATACTGATGACTGCATTCTTTGAAAGCTTATTAATAGCACACAACATACCGGGGCTCAATCAACCACCAAGACTGCCCATAACCACTTGATTAACATGAGGACACCAGCACTCACCCCACATGCTTCATTGTGCAAGGTTGCTATCAGAAAAAAAAAAGTCACCATTTTTATCCCATGAGAATTTCTGATATTTGGGGCACTTCCATGTTCTGAAGCAACTCAGAAAGACAAAATATCAATCTTTTAACAGAGCAATTCACACTTTCTTCTGTATCATAGTTCCTTCCCCATACAGGACCATGCAAAGGATATCATCAGCTGGAAGAAAAACTAAATTCTTTGTGTACTTCAGACAGAGGCAACCTCTGGCAGTGCTTCAACTTGCCTTGCCTTCTTCCAGCTGGAAGGAAATGTTCAGGTGCATGAGACTGCAGCACAGTCAAGGCCCAAAGTGCACCGGGTTCCTTTCAAGTGAATGAATATATTTGCTAAACTCTTCCCACAGATGTCCCCAGTAAAACAAATGTGACTAAACACAGTATTGATGTAGCCAGCCAATGCTAAATCTATTAAGCAACAACCTTCTGACCGCTTGGGAATTTTAATGAAATAGCGAAAGCTGAGATTGATATGACACAAAACACTGAGAAGACAGGACCCTTACGCAGCAAAGGGTGTTTTTTCATTGCTCTTGTCTCAAAGAAATATGGTTTAGTGGCTTTTTTTTTTACATTGATTTTAAGAAAACTTCACTCTGTATCCAGCTTTGATGCAGATTCAGTGTCATATATTGATGACCTGACAGAACAATGCTGGGTTAAACCTCTGTACATCAACACCCGTGACGTGCGGAAAGGGTAATGGCTACTCTCCAAGGGTAATTCATCTGAAGCATTTGGGACCCCTGATATTCCTGCTTGAGCTCATTGCTGATGCACAATGTCATACCATTCGCCCTGAATAACATAAAGCTGTCTTGTAATAGACACACACCTACTCTTATCAAAGGACATATTTCCCCAGGAAAAGATGAAAGCAAAGCACATATTTGATCCACCTGGACATGAAGAAAGAGTTTTTTGTTTCTCCTCAGGCTTGTAATGTATGTTGATTAGATTTTTATACGAAATACCCATTCATTCATCCCAAACTCTGCCCCAAACATTTCACTTTTAATAACCTTCTGTGGGATCCAAAGTAAAATGGAAATGTGGAATCTTGGCATAGGGTTGATGTCCAAAGACTAAATGTGCATGGAGCTGATTATTTGAAAGCAGACAGCCATGGGCTTTCAGGCAGCGTGAAGAGATGCTGAAAGCCCCAGGAGCACAAGCCACTGAGTCCAAGATCTCAAGTGGTACTCAAAAAAGACATTCCCCTGTCAATACAATTTTCAATGAGAAGTGCATGGTCAAAGCAGAATATTTCGTTCCAGAAATACAGTGTCCTTTTCTCTGGAAGAGATTTTTTTATTTTTTTTTTACCAGCATTCTAAAATTTCTGATTCATGAGAGGGGTAAAAATCAGAACAGACAACCCCCTCCATAGCTACCTGTGTGACAGAAGTGCAGCACTTTCACTGTTCTCTCAAACTCTAAAGCTTTCTCCTGCAAAAGGCCGTACACTTATGGTCAAGTGCTAAGTAATCACAATTGGCAGGTGCCTGTTCTCTGAGTCCAGGCCACGTTTTAGATAATTTAGCTTGCAAAAGTCATGCTAGTTGTTTTCACTGTATCGCTGGCTGCCGACCTTGCTTGGCACTTGAAAACATTTCAGAGACCTCTTCCTGTTTGCTGAAAAAAAGGTGAAGCTGAAGTCTAATCTGAGCTGATAATTCAGCAGATAGAAACATTCCAGTCTGCAACACAACTCTTCACTCAAAGGTCTTTATGTAGAAAGATATTTGATATACCCTGCTTTCAAAATTATTGAAGCACATAAGCTTCCATGCCTCCACTAACTTGCAGCCTTCTAGGAGATAGGAGTCTCCTGAAGTAAAACAAAAAAGATGGAGCCTTAAAAAGGGAAACACGGTTGCTTTCAGTAAAATCTAGAGCACAAATGAACACAGAGATGGAAAGGACTTCTTTGATAATTAGTTCAAGACCCCTAAAACCTACAAGATCTCTAAACCTACCAAACTCCTTTCTTGAAGCAATGAAGTTTTTGCCTTTCTTCCCCATTTCCCAGTATCATCTTGAATTTCTAACACAGAGGGCTGATCTGTTCAGTGGTGTATGTAATCTTCCCTCTCATCACCCAGTTTCTGAGAAAGCAACCTCTCTTCCCAAAACTTAGGCAAGCCTGACTCTACAGGTCACCTTTGGCAAGACAGTGCTCCATTTTGTTGAATATCCTGGTAGCGGTAATTTGTGTCTTTTCCAGTGTAAACACCACTTCTGTAAATGTGGCTATCTGGCGCTGTGAACAGGATTTGAGATGAGGTCTCTTATACATGCTTTAGAGGAGTAGAGTAGTTTGACAAAGAAAGGCAGAAGAAAAAAAATGCAACAGGTTGATTAACATGGAAAAGTAAGATGCAAGCCCTGCATTTGTATTTCATCTTCCTGAAATAACAAAAGGCAAAACACTACTTCGCTCTCTCTCTGTCCCCCACCTACCTGCAAATAGAGAAGATTCCAAATTCAATGTAATGCTATCAAAATCAATGCGTCTGCAGCACATATTAATAGAGCTGTATGAGAAGCAAAGCAAATCATGCACTCATCCAATATTGCTTCATCATGCCTATTAAAAGAATGTTAAATTTTATTCATCACCTGACACTTTAAAGCTTTTCTCATGTTGCCTAGTCTTTTTACATTTCTTACTTGTTGCATGCCATAAACCTAGATCACAATCAAGGGTGAATGGAAAGCATGAACCTAATGTCACCATCCAAGATTTTTTGTGCATTAATATTATCTGTGTCTTAATGTTAATGTAATGATGAAGGTGTGCGCATGTTTGCAAAATGCCAGTGCAAGACTTCTGGACACATTTAAACCAAAGTTCTCCATCAAATTAAACTCTTCATATCCTTCCAACATATATTCTATTGAAGGTTATTTATCATTACGAAAATGTAGTCATCCATGAACAATTCCTGAAGTAAACTTACTTCATGTGCTGACAGCTCACAACTCAAACTGGTGCATTTTTAACTATATCAGGAGGGTGGCGGAAAATGCACTTCTACTTTCAAAAGACAATTTAGTGCAAGCCAAATATTTCACCTGACTACCTAGGAGGAATTAAACCTGTATGATTTGTGAGACTTCTTTAAGTTTTTAACTATTGTTCTCTTTCAGTATATTTATCTAAATGGTTCAAAAGGATACATTCAAATTTATAGTGAAAATCACAACATACGTTGAAATACCCATTTCAAGAAAAAGAGCTTAGAAAATTGCAATTCTCTGTCTGAGCAGAGTAAGTTAATAGGTGCAAAATGTTTTTAATCAAAAGCAGAGATGAATATATTTACACTATATTTGACTGAAATAGGAGGCAGAGAAGTTTGGATGGGAAGGAAGAAAATCAGTTGGCAAGGGAAAGCATAAACAATTTTTTTTTTTTTTTTGTCTCAAACTTTGGACAAAAAACCTATGCTGAATAGAGTTTGGACGTTACCACACACATGCACTCCCCTTCTCTGCCTTGTTACATGCTTCCTAAGGGATACTTGACAAATGCCTATAAAATCAACAGAAAATCCAAATCTAACATCTTCTCACTGTGAGCCCACACAGCCTGCTGCCGATCATGCAGACCATTTGGCAAGCACTGGATCTGCAGGAGAGCAGCTGCTCCAGCCACTCTCTTCCAGTAACATCAGAGATATGAGGACTTTGGGAAAAATTAACAAAGTGATCAAAAATGGAATAAAAGATGTTAACAGTTTTCCTCCCTGTAAACATCAAATCATCCTTCATGCCAAACTGACTTTAATATTGTTCTAAAACTGGAGATATTGACAACTCAAGCCACTAAAATAGATAAACAGTCTAAAATATCCCCAGCCTCAAAAAAAGAAAAAAAAAACTTGCAGTGCAAGGCATGGATAGGAGTACTGCAGAGCACATGGCAGCTTGAACGTAGGTATGTTCATATCAATGCATACATATGACCTTGCTGAACGGGCTTCTCCCCTGTTGGAGACTCAGGCTGTTCTATGAAGTCCCAAAACAGAGGTTTTATTATTATTTTTTTTTATTTTATTTATTTATTTTTTAATCTGCAGTGACTCCAGTCAGGCCAGCACCCAGGTCTCTGGGTGTACTGGTGGGGTGAGAAGCTCTGCCTGGCACTGCTTCCTGAGTGCGGCACTGTGGCAACAAAAGCTCAGTATTTATCCCACAGTCTCTCCTGCAGTTTACACATATCTTATCCCCAAAATCCCAGGGTGCCCACATTCTGGACTCCAGAACAGCTCAGAAAAAGCACATGGTGGATGAAAATAAACACACTTTCCTGAAGGGATTCAGAAGCCACACCGCTTTTAACTTGCATGCACAAGATATATACATATTTAAACAAAATAATAACAAAACTGGAGCACATTAGCTTATTTCTTTACCACTATAAAGCATTCTTTAAGCTGGGATCATATTCTCTAAAACGGTTCAAGAGCTTTCTGGGCAGTTCGTTATTTATTTGGAAACATCAAACACTTGTAGTTCAAATTCCCCTATCTGATCTTGATTGGTCTTACCTAAGTTGTGCCCATTTATTTCTCAGCTGACCCTGAGGGGCTTATATGGTCCACTTCGATTTAATGGGACTTCGCTTTCCCTCTAGAAACCTCCCATTTCTCCAGACTCTGCAAGGATGGACCCCCACTAACCTGTTACCACAATACAGCCTTTGCTGCAGCCGCCCACCTTTAAGACTCAAAAACTCTTGTCTTAAATATGAGATGTATACCAGCCTTTCTGCAGAGGTGAATATGCTTTCACAGGGATGCTTCTAAACAATACTGCAATTTTGTGCTCTATAATTTCAATCAGGATTCACCGGCTGCCTATTCAAGAGAGCTATTACCCACAGCATCACACTGTGCATTACCAAAAGGTTCACACTACTACACGCATCATTCATATCATGTTATACATTGCAAGCGTGAATGTTCGTACAGGGCTCGACACAGTACTCGCTGCATAAAACCTGTCACACCGCCTCCTCCCCATTGCGAACCGTCTACAAAACGCTGATTCCTCAAAACTCAAGGGAAACCCCATGCTTGAGGTTAAACATGTGCTTACACAACAACTGGAGTGATATGAACACAAGGGTCCCGTGAGGCCTTTCACCCCACCTAATTGATTTAACACAAGCCAGAGTCTAGAAAGTTATTCCCAAACTTTACTGCAAAATTTACTAGAATCTTCTGTGATACTGCAAATACACAGACTTGTTTACATCCTCTTGATCTGGTTTACTTACTCTATTATTACCAGCCTTGTTCCAAATTAAATCAGTCTTACCGAACACAAAGCTGCTTTTCCCCATTTCTCTATTAATGTCTTTTAATGACCCTTTCATGTTCCCTTCTCTTTAGTTTGGCCTTTTTTGGCCATTTCTGAAAAAGCTTTAACTCTCCTTAATCTCCAGAGCAACCACTTTCCCCTGAGCTTGCTTTGTTTCCAGTTTTGATTTTATACTCCCATGGTAGCGTTCACTCTTCACATATTTGTTTACAGAACAAAAGCCACCAGTCTTTAAAAGCACTGTGGAGTAGAAAACACCCCTTTTAGGTAATTTTATTCAGCTGTGCCAATAACAACAGCTATCTCTAGTCAGTCCTACTGTGATGTGCAATTACTTTCTTGGAGCAAAAAGAAGCAAGACAGAACAAAGACATGCATAAAACGTTACCTTCGGAAGATGATGTGGAAACATACAGAACAACTCAATTATGTTTTCAAACCTATACAGCATATAGCACTGATGAAGTACAGACACTTCAGCAATTTTCTTTCCAATCAACCAAATTTCTACTAAAATGGGTTGGCAATGATTGTTACGTTAAGGAGGACTATAAACACTGCCAACTAAGGCACATATAGATCACAAAAACTGTTTATCCCCAAATCTGTGTTGCTTTGTACAGAGGGGAAAAGAAATGCAACTTGCTCCCAATGTTTGAGTGATATACGTGACAAAGGTAACTTACAGACAGCAAAGGGATGGCAACTTTTCCAAGAAAATCAGGGGGTTTATCTCCATCTTCATCAAATACTGTCACTTCCAGAACATCATGAATATCTTTAATAGGGCTGTAATGAAAAGCACAGACGAAAAATGATATTCGATATACATGCACAGTCTTCTCCACAAAGATCTGAGAACACTGTTTTACTAATTAAGTTTGTATTACCTTGGAGTATAAAACCAGCATTTAATTAAATTCCAAAAAATTGAATCAAATGATGGGTATTCCCCAAGCTTTGCCCTCGTGTTGTAGTCACATAACTAGGTGAAGAAAATAACAACTACCAGTGACATTTTCTGTGCATTGATATAGATTTTAAGAGTGTAGAACTCCGCTCTCAAACAGAAAAATCTGATCACCGGGATGTCCAGGGCTGAATTCAAAACTAGGCTTCAGGACAGTAAGTATACAAGAAAAATAATCCATGAAACAAACCTTACATAATTTCATTTGACTTGAGCTATTATTTTCCTTTTAACATACTAGCAAAACCAATTACTTAAGAAAATCTAACAACCCTAATTAAAGGCCAAATGTACAATATTTGTGTTCCATTCAGTGCAAACGCTTGACCAATGTTGCAGCAGGCACTCAATCCTGAGCATTTATCAGATTGTTAATAAATCAGAGTCTCATTTGAGAAAAGTTATATGCGTGCCTGAAAAATCCTGGGTAACCAGAGATGACTTATGAGATGCATTCATTATCTCTTTTCCTTTTCCCATGTGCTAGAATTAAAGAAAAAGGCACGTGGTATATAGTGTGTCTGTTATTTAACTGAATGCAGCCATTCTGCCCAGAAGGCTGTTTCAGAGCAGTTTTCTCCTGGGCCCTCTGCTTGCAACACCATGTTGTGGCTCCTCGTGAAGCAGTCAGGACCTAAAAGTCACCTGGGTGTCCTTCCAGCTAGCAGCCACAGGATGGTCTTCAATGTGACCCACTGGTGGCAGCCAAACTACCATGATACACACTGATTACAAGACACTGTCATTAAATTACATCAAAACCCCTCACTTCAGCAACTGCCCATATTCCTCTACATGCCATTACAATTTTCCACACAATACAGCTACCGGTGATATAAAATACTGTTTGAAATGTGTCATACGGGTAAGTGTGTTGCAGAAAATCTGAATACGGTGGGAAGGGCTCTCTGGTGTTACTGAATTCTCCAGCTGAAATGGATTCAGAACAATCCACTCTGCTCCTAAAGAAATCTAAATCATCAACAGCTTTTAAGGTGTTTGATCTCAATTAAATCAAAAAAAAGCCAAAAATCTGAAGAGAGTTGTGAGCGCCTGCCTGGCTCTGTGGATTTGGTGCTTAGAGTAGCTATGAAACGGCAGTAAGAAAGTTAGTGATAGTCCACAGCTGACATTTCTGGGACCCTCAGGAAATACAGAAACAAATCGTTTCTTAAAAAATTATTTTGGATTCTTAATAGGTTTATTTTGTTGGCTGAACATCCAAAAAGACTCATCTGTTGGCACAATCTCAGAATAAACAATGATGAGTGGAAGCTTCTTGAGAACAGACAGAGAAAGAAAAAGACTCCAAGAGACACGCATTCAGTTGCATGCATGAATTAAACAGAAATCCAGCAAAGTACTTCAATCAAAGAGATCAGATACTTTTTATTGCGTTCACATTCAGCTTAGTGTTTTGGAATGTTGCTTTTGCAAGAAATCTGTGATTCTCAAACTGTTCTTCCAATGGACAGGTGTAAGTGTCATAAATGCTCAATTGCTAAACCTCACATTTGCCTTCTTTTCCACAGACTACTATAATCTTGGGGACGTTTATCCCACTTGGTTATTCACAAAAATCTTTGTCAGCATAAAGGAAGATAAAAAATTTCACTGCCAATAACTAACTATCACTTTTTGTTACTAATGAAGTCACCCTAAAAATGCACCCTTTAATTATCTTTAAAATCTAAGCTTCTTATTTGGGTTAAGCAATCTTTGACTAGTTTAAATTCATAAGATGTAACAGGAACAACGTGAGCTCTAATTTTCTGCTTGCTTACAAATTAAATGAGGTATTCTACCATGGTTCAATGAAACGTTTTATTTTAAATTACGGAAAACGTAGGCATGAGTATCTGGTCTCCACTTTCTATAATATTATCTCTTAGATCCAGATATGACTCCATTATGTCTAGTCATGATTCTTCCTATAAATATCACAGTAATTCTTCTTTTAATGACTTCTATTAATAAACTCCGTGCAAGAACTAGTAAAAGGCAAATGCTTTAATTGAGTTATATTTGATATTTCTCCAACATCCTCTTCTGACTATGAAAAAATGACATATCTTAACTTGACCTTTGTATTTTTCCAAAGTCAGTAGCTTTTATAGATAAGCTGCTAACTGTTTGGCATTTCAGCGTGTTTTCAAAAGCAATCCACTTACAATGTGAAAACTTTGTTCCACTCTGGGTTGAGGTTCTTGTAAACAGTGTGCGTTTGAAGACTGTCATTTCCCAGCTCCAGTACACAGAAAGGATCACTTTTACCTAAGAAAAGATCACAGTGAAATTAAAAAAAAAAAGTGGACCAGTTATTGTAGTTAGCATGCATACTTTTTCTTTGCAGTACAGCTGTGGAAGTGACTGACCAAATAAAAATAAGACCCATTACGACAACTGGCAATTGTCTCCCACTGTTGGAATGACTTGCTAAACAGTATCACCAATGCATCTTCAGCCCTGGAAACAGTAACACTTACCTTATAATTCATTTAGGTGACTTCATTTGAATACTTGAAATATGAAGCTTACAGTGAATAATCTCTAAATCTTTATAACAAGAAAAATCTGCTCCAGTTGACAACTACTCAGACAACATTATGAAAGCAGCACTGTCATCCTCACCCAGGTAAGTGCCAGGGCTTCAGTTACAGTTGTTTTATCCTCTAAGTAGAGTTTGCGGTCTTCTCCAGTTGAACAGAGGATTAAGTACCCACACCGTGAGAAGAGAAGCACGGCATTGTGTCTGTATCAGCAGTATTTCTTCAGACAGTTCAACGTGAGCAAGTCCTTGAAGCTACGCATACCCTACGTAGCGTCACAGCTTAAATAAAACCCACCATCTACTGAAGAACCAACTGGAGAATTCAGGTGTGAACCAGGTAAAGTACTTAAAACAAACAAAACACAAAACCAAAACAAACTTCCTCTCAAAAGGAGGATGCTAGCATGGAACCTGTTATGATGAAGACATGTTTGCTAATGTATTTTTTTGATAATTCTCATTACGTGAATTTGTAGCTTTCACAACTTAACACAGCTCAGCAGTTTCCAGCATGAACAGAGTTCCTTTTATCAGCGTGTCTGGCTGAATATCTGATTTAATCTCAACTTCAGTGTTCTTGCATAACTCAGACACAGACATTCCAGCTCCAGCCTAACTTTCACGTATGCAACTATGTCAGTAACGCAGGGATTTAGACAGCAGACAAAAAACAGTATTTAAGCAAAAGCTTTCTTTTTCTTCATCTTTATTTTTTGTATTATTAATGCAGACATTTTAAGGTTCTTACCATAATAAGAATTTTATAGAATAAAATGGAAACTTTTCAGTATGTAAACAGTGGGTATTAACTAGTCAATATTGGTAAAATTTAAAAAAACATGTATATTACTAGAATCTATTTGTCTTCTTTTCAGCTTACATGCCCATTCCCCAATAAGCAGCCCTTCAGAGAAACTGTTTGAAATGCAAACTGGTATATGCCAGAAACAATCCCACTGTATAATTTTGTATTCTGAATGCTATTTTTTGGTCAGTGAGCAAATGCAGTGTTTGAGAAGAACTCTCATGCGTACATAGAAAACATCCAACAAAGCAGAAAAAGTCATTTTCATGTCAACAAAACTATTATCTAGGAATATAAAAGTATGGAAGACTCAGCCTGGGCTAGCCGTGGCTGAAGAGCTTCTACATATCTGATATATCTGCATGGAATATCACCTAAAATTTACATCAAATGTTAAAGTATGGATTTTCAGAATCACTGTTCAGAATCAAAGCAGAAACTACGATGTTTTCTGATAGCTACTATAATAGTAGGATAAGAACTTACAATTAAAATCTGTAGTGACAATATGTATCAACTGACAACAGAAATCCAAATCACACCAAAATCCAGTATTTATTTTGGGAGTAAGTAACAAGCTGTAAGGTGGAATAACACTTCTCGTGAGATGACTGGTCTGCAGTTTACATACCCTAGACTTGTGACTGCTGTGGGACAGGACAAGGAAGGAACTCCACCTGCTCAAATGGCTCCCCTATTAACCCTTGGAAATCTTCACACCTCTTATCATCTCCACAATTATTCCTTTATCAGATTTTTAGCTGGACTTTGAATTTACTTTTATCAATAACAATAAATCTGAGCAGTCTCCCTGGCAATGCAGGAAATATGGCACTGCTCTAGGAGGGCTCTATTATGGAAACCCATAATTGCTGCACTAATCATTTATGAATGGCTCAGAACAGATAATTAATCTTTATGTCTCTCATTTCACGATCAGAAATTATGCTATTTTTACCTAAAATGGCTGCATCCTTTTGCAATTTGGTGGTCTATTACAGCATAATACTAGGATATTTTCAGCACTGCCATTGAAAAACAATTTGTCATTTGCTTCATGAATCAGGCTCAAAGCCTGGGCTATTTTGAATATAATGACAGACTGAGTAACCTTTTACTTAAGCTGAATTTCATTCTCTGCTATGCACAAGGAATGTGTGTCACATACTCTGTATGAAAAGTCTTTGAATTGCAGAATCAAGAACCTGTGTATGTCTTCCAATGTTCATTATCCACCCACATGCTCCTGTTTAAGTAATGAGGGAAAGGGGGCCAAATCCATCGACTGCATCAACTGCAACTGCATTAGCATCAGTCAAGTTTTCCAAATTCCCAGGCTCTGTTCTTTCCCTCAACACTGTCTGGATTGAAAATGCACCTATTTCTAGATATCCCTCGCCTTGTCATTTGACAAAAGTTCTGCTTTGCTGTGATACAACATCTGCACAAGCCACCTTTACTTATTGGCAGGGTTTTTTTGTTTTCAAATCAAGTTCTTCAGTTTTTAAAAATACTAGTATCTGCAGTAACCTTTTCTTCCTATACAGGGCTAAGCAGTGAATTGAAACTGAAATAGTATCATGGTTAGTGTTGGATAATATCCTTTGGTCCTTATTCTAGGAGCAATGTTCTCTTATGTTACACTGTCTGCGTGAATACCAGAGCATTTTCTCTGTAGCATCTTCCCTGCCTTTTTCAACAAGTTATCTTAAAAAGAAAAAAAAAAAAGAAAAAAAAAGACTATGTCAGCAAATACACAACACACAATGTTGTGTCTGTGAATTATATGCTGCTGCAAAATACAGAGGGGAATTAAAAGGTCTCCAGAATCCTGGAGAAGATGATAAAAATAATAATATCCAGGCAGTTGCTACAGAGAAATAACAATTCTCTATCTCTTCCCTAGAGAAACAATAGAAAATTGTATTTTTAAATGGTGTTAGTGTCCATCGCTGTCAGGACTAGGCACAATCTGAGGTAAAGCACAGTGGAAGAACTATCCTTTTCATGGAGTAAAAGCTGTGAAGATCATTCCAAACTGAAGCCTCAAACAATCTCTAAGAGAAACCATTGCACTCTTCCCCATTAATACGGATCTTTCTTTATCCACCCCCCGCCCCCACCAGGTGACAGCTTGCAGTGCCACCCAAACCCACACACTCAGCATTGTGTCAGACGCCCCCAAAATTCTTCCCCTTATTCACAAACTCACAAGACACCCAACGAAACATGAGGATGGTCCTGTGCAGGCACCATCACTTTACATAGTCACTTAGTTTACATATTGTCATTTGAAAATACAGAAGTGACCAATGCAACATGGGCATTTCCCAGAGCACAGTTGTCACAGATAAAATCAGACAAGAAGTTCACGCTCACACAGGCAGCTTTTCTAGAGCTGGACTTGACAACCTGTATCAAGCTTTCCTTTTCCTGTTGCAAGGGCTAGATGTGTTTTTGTTTCATTTGACACCATATTATTTCTACTGCAGCATACACAAGCTGGTGACATGCTGTGCCCACCAGCCACCAAGTCTCCTTGAACAAACAGTAGAAAACAGATGGCAGTATTCGATATACACCTCCTTAGGTGTAAATACAGGCAGCCTGAAACTTGCTGCGCTTCTGCAAGGAGGCTTACAGGAAGTAAATCAAATCTCACAGCATCTACAGAGGAACATTTACTTCTGTTCCAACTATCTCATTGTGTATTTCAGAAAGCAGGCACACAGATGAGCCACTGTGTAATACAAATTTGATCCGGACATCCTAAGTTACTGACAGGGAAAACTGACATGTTGATCAGATCCAAAAGGGAACCAGAACTCCAACCAATGGACCTTTCCCGCATATTTGGTGAGTCATAGTCAAAACTATTTGGTATCCCAGTTTCTTGGGGTGGGTTTCACACTGCAGAGAAGCGATCAGAAGATTTACTTTCCTACGTTCAAATTACAGTACTGCACAAAGTGTAAATAACACTCAGAACACATCATTGCATAGTATGCTGAAAAATAGAAATGGAATACCTGCAAAATCTGCTGCCAACAGGTCAACTGCCTTTAACACTTTAACTTGTAAGAAGCCAACATCCTTTATGTCCCGAAAGGAGTTCTTTATACACTGTTAAGAAGAAAGCATTTAGTTTAGGATGTGTATTTTTAATTCAGTGAGAAACAAATTGATGAACTACTGAGAAACTTGCATTTTTATATTTATTGATATTTCTGCAGCATTTCTCACTGCAGAGTAACCCTGTGTTTTTATGACAACTTAAGATAGCATCTCCTAAGGAGATTCTCAGTTCACTTAAATTACACATTAATTTTATAATGGAGATTGGAATGAGCCCTGCTTGTTTATGGAAGTATTATCTGTCCATTAAAACAAAAACAAAAAAAAAAGGACATAGGTAGATCTGCAGAACTAGTAGAAGTTGGGAAGGTAGCACACTCCATCAGGAGTTCTCAAAAGTATTATCAACTTGTTTAAATTCATCATGCTTCAATCTCACTGCCCATTTTGTAGAGAGACAGGTTTCTTCCTTCTTGCTTAACATTATAGGTTTAAAGTATGGAAGCCATCATATGCCGGTCCTCCAAAAGTTGGAAGTCCAGAACGTATCCTCCCAAAAGAGAAAAGAAAGCTAACTGCTCTTCTCTCCATGATATTCATAGTCTCTCATTCCCCATGATAATCTCTTATGCAATGCAAGTTTTTACAATTCAAGTTTTCAAAGGAAAGCTTTAGCTTAAAACTCAACAAATACAAGCAGCCAAATTGCTCAAGTCTATCTGCCCTGCCAACCTCCTTGTCATTCTAAACATAATAACTACTCCATGTTATAGATTTCTCTGGTAGGAGACATGTTATTATGACTGGACAATTTTTCCCCCCCTCTCATTTTTTGGCTGCAGTTTTGACTACTTTCAAGTATAAAGGAAAAATAAAGGGCGGGGGGGGGGGGGGGGGTCGGAATGCAAACTCACGTAGCGCTGTGAAATCTGTTTCCTTTCACTGGGGTCTCCCAAAGGGCAGACACAGAGATCAGAGATGGACACTCCCGTACATGGAGCAACAGCAATCAGCATTAGCAGGGACCCCGGATGTTTTTCCAGAGGCAGCTCTAAGCAATTGGTCTGCTTTATTGGCAGGGCAGTAATATCAACTTTGCACCTAGAACAACATTCCCAAGGGGTTAATGAGTAAGAGAAGCTGGGGAAAAAATAAATTAAATATACAAAAAAAACATTTAATATTGATTTCAGTAGCAAGCAGGCATCAAAATCTTTGTGGTGCTAAGCCACATTTTAAATATTTATGTGTGTGTATATAAAATTTGAATTGCTTGTTCAAGATCAAGAGAATACAAAAAAAGAACTCAAAATTAGACATAGGAAACAAATTAGCCAGTTTCCATTGTATTTACTGTCAGTTTTGCTTTCTGGTTCACCTAGTGGTAAAGCTGAGGTAAAAGGTTTGGGCTGCAAGTTGTACAGTAGGAAAAATTAACTCTGGCCTGCCTCACTTCCCCTCTAAAATACCCTAGTGCTTTGTGATGGATTCAAAATGCAATTTTATTTCACCTGGGGGAAAAGAAAAGGGGCAAACACAAAATTTAAAACATTAGCCTAAAATAGATTAGTTTCTTTAAAGTCACATACTCCATTTTATGCTACATTATACTGTATGCCCCAATCTCTTTTACAAGCCTTACTAGAGCTACGTATTCAGTGTACTGTTATATTTCCCAAAGGGAAGGATGGTCTTAAAAGTCCCCCCACCCCTAGCAAATAGTATGCATCATTAGCCTGATACTAAAAAAAAAAAGAAAAAGAAAAAGAAAGAAAGGCAAAAAAGAGAAACATTTATGAAGAGACAATAATAAAAGATAAGGATGGGCTAAAGGAGAGATCAGCATTCAACCAGTTATATGTGAAGAGAGCGGTTAAATGCCACAAAGTCTAATCACTTTGCTCGGCTAAATGCCTTCTATTTAGAAGTCCAGTAAATGGAGTGGAACTTTTTTGAACCTCTGTGGGGCTTGGCTTTTAAGAACAAGCTGAACAAAAGTTACAGATGAAAAGAAAAAAAAAAAGAAGGAAGGAGAAGCTTTGTTGCCACAGTGCAAACGGAGTCACATTTCTCAAAGGGACGGCAAGCGGATGATGGAGAGAGAGAGTTTTCGCTCCGCTTAATGCCTGCCGACAAGTTTTTATTTAAACTAAACTTGTTAAGGTGTTGTCTTAATAGGCTAAAATTCCACAGGGTTCCCCCAGGTGGGTTTCTTCTGGGTAAATGGTGCATGTAGTGTTCCTGATTGATCCCATTCCAGTAGTAGAGCTGGAGCAGTTTATACCCATCTGCTATAAATTGCATGCTTTCCGCTTCTTAACAGCCTATTTTCTGTGAATGCTAAGGGGGGTGAAAAAAAAAAAATCCCAAAACATTTCAGCCTTAAAACCCAACAAGCTATGTTATGAAGCAAAAGTCATTGCTCTGATGAGTTTGTAAGTCATCCAGGAGCTCTGCGTATTAAAACCCAGCTCTTTGTGTAAGCTGCTTCTGACCAGAATCAACAGGGATGGCTTTGCCTTAAATATGCTCTTTTCTCTTCACTGTGCTGAGCATACAACAGGTTGCAAGTTTACCCTTATTAACTGCTTTCAAGTGCTTTGAAAGAGAAACAAACCAGGAAGAGTACCAACACTGCTCAGCACGTAGGCTGCCTCTCAACGCGGCTTCCAAGTATGAGAGGTTGCATTTAAAGCTCATTGCTATGCCTAGACACTTCAGAAAGATATGACAAGAAAAGAAACATCAGAAAGGAAAACAACAAACAAAAAAGGCAAGCATTTGAGAAAGACCTTATCACTTTCACAACGCAGGTCAACATCACCTTGGCTGCATTAACACAGTTGCTCCTCCGACTGCAGCAGTTTTACTGATACTTGAGGTATCAGTGCAAAAGGGGGAATGTATCATTATCTCATTTTTTTATTTTTATTTTTACAGATGAAGACATTGAATCAAGGAAAGGGGAAAACTCAGGGTCACCCAGCTGGTCTGTGGTTCTGCTGGCAACACTGGCCACACATCTCCCACATCGGCATTTCATACGCCACCCACTCAACAAAGCGTAGAACTGGGAAAAGCTGCATTTGCTTTTTATGCTAAGAACTTTCCATGGGGGAAAGAGAGAGAAAAGACAGCTCTTTTAGACAACAGTGCATCTCTCACTAGAAGATATCCTCAGAAATTTCCCGTATCTCAAAGGCAAAGTTAAATATGATTCTAGTTTGTTTTGGCAAATTGGAATTGTTTCACTTATTCAAAGAATTTCATTAGCCAAAGGTCAAAGAAAAGATTGAGTATAAGGGTGTGGGGGTAGGAGGGATGCACATGTGGAGGGGAAAGCAGCAGGAGATGGAGTATAAGCATTTCTTCCTCAAATCATGTCTGATTTCCGTGCGAACTAACTTCCTTAAAACATCTGTGTTCACTCAAGGTGATGGTATGTCTCTGTATTTTCTTTTGAGGAACTGAAAAGAAAATCCACATTTGCACTTGCAAATGGCAAAAGGCTTAAGGAAAAAGAATCTGTTTCATGTAGGTTAAAC
The DNA here is from genome assembly GCF_964211835.1 of Anser anser. NCBI lineage: Eukaryota > Metazoa > Chordata > Aves > Anseriformes > Anatidae > Anser > Anser anser. The sequence goes on from NC_139730.1 coordinate 6,171,797, forward strand.
AAGGTAATTGATCAGACTGTAAAGGATGCATCTTGGTGAAACAATTAGACATTCAATTTACTATATAAATTCAGCACTTTACACACAAGCACTTCTACACTACTAAACAGAGTCTAATGATTTCAAAACTATTTCCCCCCATCCTCCTGAAAGAGAAACTCTTCCTTTCCTACCTACTCAGTTTTATATCTGATAGACCATGTTTCAGATATTTATTTTTTCCCCACAGGAAAATGGAAAGAAATTATGGTGATGGGCACAGCATAAAACTGATGGAGACAATCCCTTATTTTTTGCTCAGAAGGAGCCTGATCTAAATGCAAGTGGCAAAACTATCAGATTATTTGCACCTGAGGTGATGGAAATGATCTGAGTTAAATTCTCAACATAGCAATCCCATCTCAGGACAGGACAGCTCTGCTTGTTGACAACTTTCGCTGAATTACATATTAAATTCAATAATCTTTCTCACAGAGCCATATGCATGATCTACAGGGGATACAGGTCTGTAAGCTAAGAGCACATTGTGAAAACAAATGTACCACCTTTCTTACCACGATTAATTAAATGCTTTCCTTCCTTTTCTTGATCAATATAGAGGTCTAAGCCTCTATACTGACCTCTAGTCCTGTAGAGGATTACACCACTGCTTTAGTTTTCATTTATGATTGTTCTTTTGACTTTTTGACTTACAGCCTTCATCTTTACTGAGAAACCCATTCTCCCCTCACCCACCCCTTTTTGGGATTGATTTTGAAGAGATGCAAATTTTACTTGAGAACAGTATGTACTAAATTTGGAGTTAGCTGTTTAACTTTATCAGGAAAGGAAATGTTAAAATTTCACTAAAAGGTGCTGGGCTTAGCCACTTACCAGTAGTCATGGAGTTACATTTTATTACCCAATCCACAGTTCATCAAATTATGATAAGCACGTGTCTTTATATATATATATATATATATATATATAAAATATATAAGTATGTATCATAACACCTACACAAAACATTGCCTTTTTTTTCCCTCCAGAATTCTTGGAGCCCTTTGCAAAAGAGGTCAGAATCACTATCACAGTAGACAGTAACATGTGTCCAAGATTAATATTTGGAAAGGGATTTCAAATGCCACAGGTGTCAGAGAGACAATATGGTCCTATTCTGACTGATTCTAGACATAAATTTGGTGAAATTTAAATGAAAGGTATGGGCCCAGCCACCAAAGATTTTACTGCTTAATCCCAACTGCATGGCCTTTAGAACAGATTTTTCCTGGTTGCAAAGACACCATTTACCAGAGGCATTCCTCAAAGATACCAGACACACTCCCACCTCATAGCTCATCGTCTTAAGGCTTGTGATTTTTGTAAAAGCTCTTTCTTGATGTAAATTTGTGGAGAAAAGAACCACATTCTGTAGTATAATTTTTTTGAAAACATATTTCTTAATGCGGAAACACTCGCTAACAACTTGGCATAAACAATTTAACAAAGCCTCGACAAATTCTGCACACATTAACACCTTTGTTTATTAATATACATTAACATCATCTCCTGTTTATAGCATGCCTCTTACCCCAAAGGACACAAAAAACATTTAGCAAATGTTACTAGCAGTTCTGTGCAGACTAAATAGAGGGATTATTTCATCCAGCACCAAAATACAACCACCCCTCAGTGTCAGACTGGCAGCTGAACCACTCAGTGCTGCAGTATATTAAGTGAGGAAGAGAAATTGGATCCCGTTGGAAATATAAGGACAATGTAGGTAGGCTGAATGTAATAATTTAGATTGCATTGCGCACTGACAATGAGGGTTCATTTCATGATTGAGGAAGGTGACATGAAATCGCACCGAATGCTTTCTCACTAATTCAGAAGCAGACGAATGCCCCAGGTGTTAGTGTTTAGTACCAAAGGTCCAATACATTTCTTATTCTATATATTCCATAGGCTTCAGGTCCTATTTCAAGAACAATATTTTACCTTAAAAACAAATTATGCCTGAGAAAAAAAAAAGACATGTTCCAAAGGGTTTAAAGCATCCATTCTACACAAAAACCCAGGTCTAATGGAACTAACAGAAGTCTTTATTGCACTGAAGTTCAGTGACGTGGATCATCAGAAATGACTCTGCCTTGTGCATCTCTTCAACTTGATTTTAATATTAAAATATATATATTTTTTTCATTATTTTATTTTTATTTAAAAAAGGTCTAACCAACACAGTCCTGCCTACACAACCCTGGGAGAACATAACGAATTTTACTCTATCCATAAGTTAACCACAGAATTATTAGTTAACACGCAGCAAATTTTGCCTTTTCCTTAAAAATATGCGAATATTATTTTGGGGCATACTGCTATATGTAATGACTGAATATAACCCACGGACATTTTACTAAATCTTTTCTGCCACCCTGAACACCACCTGCCTGAAACCAGTAGGAAGAGTGGAAGAAAAAAAAATAAGGAAATTCCTCCATTGTCAGGGAGACAGAACTGAGGCAAGCCACAAATGTTGCTATGTTTCTTAACTCCAAACAGAAAATATCAGAAGTAATACAAGTAACTGTGAGAATGGAAGGAACAGATTCATCTCCAGCCACTTCTACATGTGATGAACAACAGCGTTCAGCCAGAAAGCATTTCCTGCTCTGCAAAACCACAAACATTTGTAGAGCCAAAGGGCATTGTTCTTTTCAGTGAATAGTTTCAAACTATTTGAATACTTAAAGCAAGAGAATGTTCTTATTAGCTGCTGCTATTTAGTCAGCAAGTTGTGAAATACTCACCAGGTGAGAATGCAAACAACTGCAGACAGCATCGGTGCCCCTAAGAATTTAGAGGTTGGGGCAGCGATCCTGCAAGTGCATAAAGCACAAACAAACCCAAGCAGGGCTCTGGTAAATTAAATGGTCCTCAGTGCTGTTGTATGTACCCAGCAGTGCAGACAGTTTGGGGAGATGGGTCTAGATGCCTAACATTGCAAGCCAAAAGAAGGGAGGACAGCAACAGCAGGAAAGATAGAGTTACCTCTAGGAAACCAAGACTGTATTTCTACTGTACAAAATAGGATGAAGTCAGAGTGGACAAGAAGAATCAGGATTTAACAGTAGGAACCGTATTCTATTCCCATTAAGAAATTAAAATAAAAGGTACAACTACAAGCTGCTGATGTGACATAACATATAGAATTTGAAATTATAATGTAATAATTCAGTGGGACAAAACCAGGTATAAATTATGAGAGAGAGATCACCTGTGAGGTCACCCCTGAGAACGATGCTTTAAAACAGCAGGAGCTTGTGCAACAGTGCGAGGCACCAGCCCCACACAGAGGTCACGCTTTTGTGGCAAGGGGAAGAGATTACCCAAACAAAGCAGACCTAAGTAATAGGACCCATATGCAAACAAGGCTACACCAGCAATCAGAGAAAAGGCACACCAGCTCGACTCAACAGGAGCAGAAAGGTCCCGAAGCTGTCACCAACCTGAAGCAGCCCTGCAGAGAGCAACAGTGGCTGGAGCAATATCACCATGCACGTGCAGATGAACACTGCCTCCTTGCTGCCACCAGCTCTCCCAAAAACAGCTGCCACTGAGCTCCCACGGTGTTTTGGATTTTACAGTCTGCACGTGCAAAGTCAGCTTGGGTGTCTATGCATTCGGGTCATGGCTAATCAGTTAGCCAGTAGTAGGTTTTAATAAACATACCTTTACAGACGAATACGCACATGACCAGAATAAGGAGAGAAAAATACAATACGATGCTGGTAATGAAAATAAATCGATCAATTTAAAATAATAAAAATCACATTACCTTTTACATTTAACCTTCCCTCAGAAAAGAAAAAAAAAAAAACAAAAAACTTACGTTCCCAAAAGCTCCTCATGCTTTTTGTTATCCTTTCTCCAGACCTCAATGTCCAACATATCCTTCCTGTCAGAGAAGTAGTGAAAATCAAACTGTTCCCTCCACTGAGGATTTGCACTCTTACACAGTGTCTAGAAAACATGCAGTTATAATATTTACTTTTCTTAAATGGTACTTTTTTCCACAGTAAAGCACATATCAATTCTTCTACAACAACAAGGCCAGATGTTAGGGCATCAAATACTAAGAAGGTCATTCAAACCGAAGCTCCGTAGCCCACCGCACAGAGCCTCGTCTTTCCTACAAGCTCTTTTCCCTCTTCCAATAATGATAAATATTCAAATGCGATCTCAGTGAATGGCTGGAGAAATGCTGACATGCAAGACGGATCCACCAGCTCCACTTTCAGTGGGCCACAGCCATCATTCAATATCATTCGTGTTGGAAGAAATCAAGAATAAACCTTTTGAAGACGATCACCTTAAAGCAGGTTTGAACGAATTCAGAAATTCAAACAAATATTTTTCCTCTTTGGTGTTACGATACAGGCAAAGTAGCATCAGCCTTGAAAAATATTAACATCCAGGTAATTTGATATCTGTAAATTGTCCTGCTGAGTTCAGTGAGACCTTCCACATGTTCAGGTTACTCTGAGAACACAAGTATTCACCAGACTGGGACTTAAATCACTTGCACCACACTCACCACGATCAGCATGGCCACTGAGAGAACAGGCAACAGGATTAGCTGGACCATGACAGATTCACCCCACCTGGTCTGCTTTTCTTGACTATGAGATTGTACTTCATAAGTTAAATAAACTCCAGGAAAGAACGTGAAGTACTACCAATCTGAAATCTTACTACAGTGTTAAAGCTGCAGTCCCCAACTTTTTCTGGACCCCAGACAGAAATGCTAAGCAACTAGTTCACTGCAGGCAACATTGTCCTGGACTCCCCCTCTGAAACTTTTTAATTTTCTGTGACTGCAAACATTGCAGAGTCTTGCAAATTCATGATACAGACTATGGACCATAAGGAGAAACATAAAAAGGGATCTTTACTGGAATAACATATTTATTCTAAAATAACTAACCCATTTGTTATTTTTGAAAGCTGCTTTTCTGAATAAAAAACATTATATCATGACCTTGGTTTGAGGTCTTTTCTGGAGGACAGAGTGCAGGTTTCAGATGAGTCTACATCTGAACGTTATGTTCTGTGAACTCTCTGCACATTTTGTACAGGAGGGGTTTTGTTTGTTTCCTTCTCCTCCCTCCACACTTTCAGTTCATGACACGCAGGGCTTTTGCCTTCTCAACAGAAAACTTTTTTTGTTGTTGTTAACTATAGCTTCCCCCCTTACTAGACTTCAGAGACGAAATGTAGAGCTTTGGGAACACCGCTCAATGGGCTTTTTTTTTTTTTTTGTTCCCCTGTTAAAGTTAACATTTTTCACGAAAAATGCTTTAAAGAATGCACCAGAAGCCACTTCAGGTCTGCTTTTCCAGCATACCTAACATTGCAAACCTGACTTCTGTATTGGCAGAGAACAAAAAATATGTGTGATGCACGTTGCCTTCTTTCATTTCATATCAACATCAAACATCCATCAATATGAGTATGTTTAAAGCACAAAAACAGATACACACAATTCCCAACTTCCTATTTCTATATTGCCATGTATAACATTAGTAAAATGTTAGTGTCCCTGGTATGGCCTCCTGGTTTTGATCTCACAAAAAAGATTTAAGAATAGTTCCAAACTTAAGGAAATTCTTAGTACTTACCTTACTCTTGTATCTTTGATCTCCCAGTTTCAGGAGAATAAAAACCTCTGCCAAGCCCCCACCAGGGATGTTCTTCCCTTCCAAGAGCGTGATGGTGACCAGCCCATTCCACAACTGGTTCTTGCGCAAAGAGTCAGAGAGTCGCATACTCCGCATGAAACTCGACTGAAAAACACGTCAGGGACACAAAACATTTACACACAAACCCACGTTTTTACGCACACACTGACAGTGATACGAAATCATAATGAGAGAGTTATCACCATTCCCTAGTAGTAGAACTGAGGGCACAAAAACGCTACCCGTTTTTTTTTTTTTTTGCCCGTTCCATGCTACACTTGGCCCCGTGAAGGGGCTGCATTCAGCATCAGAGCAACATCAGCACATTGGTTTAAACCAGCAGAGAAGTCAACCTCACCTGACCTGGCTGACCTTTGGTGAGAGCAGAGCTCGTGCATTTAGAGCACACTCTTACCTTGGCTCAGGGCAAGACACAGGAGAATGCTAGGGAGGAGAGGTGGAAGAGGGGAGAAACAAAAGTAAACTCAAACGTCTCCAGCTACATCCACAAAACTTGGTCTGTCCTTTCCTGTGAGGTAGCCCACAGACGTACAAAAGTCCATGACCAGGTGAAAGACTGAAGTCACGTCTTCCACCACTCAACTGCCTGTCCTCTGCATTAGCTCTTTGCCTGCAGATCTCTGGAGCTGCCGCTTCCAGAAACTGAGCTCACGAATCAAAAGTCCTGATGCCTGCTGAAAAAACTGACACGACTTGGATCTTTATCAGGAGTTATGGTTAACTGGTAGCCACATTTGTTACCTTCACGATTTCCTCCAACATAGCATGGCTGTGCTAACAGTTTGCTAACTGGCAATATTTTATTGGACAGAGGATGATTAAATAGGCCTTTATTTGGGGGGAGTGAGAGCTGGAAACATTAAAACCCAAGGCTATACTTTTCTTCCCGCAGTAAAAACCCTGCCGTATTTTATTCTTGTGAAGCAACTTTTAACTCGCCACACTTCAGAGCTTCAATCATGTCATATACAGGTGGGAGCAAGACGGAGGAGAAGATTTCACAAGTCACTTTAAAACAGGACGTGTTAGCTTTAAAAGCAAGTAAGAAATGTTGTTGCTAAATAAAATGATTGCAAAAGCACCTGATGTCTGAAGATTACTTTTTATGGATCAATTACCCAGCAACAAAATTCTTAAATCATGGGTGGTGAACTCACAAATTTTTTACTCGCTTTTTACTGGTTAAAATACCCAACTCTTTGAATCCCACAAGCATATTAATATACTTCTATTTAAACACCCCGTTTGGCTTTCCTGGCACACTGGAGAAAAATTCCTACCTTTAAAAAGAAAATGAGATTTTGATTCATAAATCCAGCTGCAATGTAATTTTTTTTTTTTTTTTAAAGTTCATCTTTTAGGCCAAAAAGCTAAAGCATGACTGTTCCCATGGACATACTTCAAAGTCCCGGCAGATATATTCCTCCCTAAACACTGCAACTATTTCAAAATCCTTTTTATAAAAAAGGGAGTAATGTCCACATGGGATCAAAGGGCATTCTGCAGTCTGGCAATCGCCTTAGAAAAATGGCAGTGCTTCCATGAAATATGCCCTAAAATAATTTTGCAGCTTGGTATGTCCTAATTTCGAATTGGATGTTTATCTTGGAAAGGCTTCTATCTAACTTGTCCATAAAACAGCTCCACTTAGCTCTATGAGCCCTGCGAAAATGGAATCCAAAGCTGGCTATTAAAGGGGCCTGGAGATTGCTTCCATATGGCATAACAGCATGGGAGTGGAGGGCTAAGGCCTACAGCAGGCGTTGCTTGGCTTGAGCTCCCGATCTATCCATGGACACTCGTTGCATTACACCGTAACATCTGGATTATTGCTTGTAATGTCCCTGGGAAATATCCACTTCCCATCAAAGCCTTTATCTATCTCAGTTGTACTTTGAACATTTTAGCATTTAACATAGTCATGTTTGATGTGATGTACTTGCTGCTTTAGGACCAAGGATTTTCCCTCCCCCCCGCCCTTCCTCAGAGGAGGAAGAGGTATTTGATGTTAGTTCACAAAAAAACAGACAAAGTTTATAATCTGCGTTACAATTTCTTTTAAAAACAAAACATCTAGTTCTCCTCAAAGCTTCCAGGCTGAACACAAAAGAGTTCTTATCACTCAGTTTTCAAATCAAGTTTGGATTCTTTTCATTTTATACCCAGTCCAGTATTTTAAGGAGTCACTCGGTGGTGGTGGGGTCTTCCTATACAAATTTTGTCCGATACATAACCCTACCCTATTAGCCAAAAACTTGACAGTTCAAAGGCGTGTTGAGAGGTGCCCAAACCATTCCCGGGAAACATCAGCACCTGCAGCTCGGTATTACTAGAGCACATTGCAATGCATCAACTCTGACCTCCCAAAACAGGTGGCCCTGAGCAAACAGCCCTGTGCGCACACACACACACACACCCCTCTTCTGGATGGCTGCACATCTGCAAAAGTACTCTGTGCTGGGGTGCTGAGCCCATCTCAGAAGAGGAGCATGTTGGCCTCCAGCTATGTTAACAGGACCTGGCTACTCTCTGGACAAGATCTGGCATCGCTTCAGAGCATCACACTGGGTAAAGGAGCCAAATGTTTTCAACTGGTTTAGGGCATGGTGCTGATCTATACCACCTCAGCACAGGCTCAATGATGCAGCCTGCTTCCAACCTTCCCCGGCCCAGCTCTCCCACCTCCACAACCCTCTCTGTAAATGGAGCAGCATGAAGCCCCAGGAAAGCTGTTTCACTTGAGTCCCTGCAAGACAGCCCATCACATTAGGAATGCTTGGATTTCCTGGATGTGCCCAGGTCGTGTGTGCTCGGCAGGTCTGACACATCTCCTGCGCCTCCTATTGTCTACGTGCACACCGAGGACCTGTTCTGTGTGTGCTCTGCCACCACCTCCCCAGCATTCCCACATATTTTGCAGGCTATTCCTCTGACAACCCTGATGGAAATCCCAGCCAAACAGGCACTGTCTCACTTTCCACTCAGTTTCTGGAAGGAAATATGTCTGGGGAAACCCAGGTGTGTGGTAGGCCCATGGACCTGGACCCTCAATGAGTCAACTTTAGTGTTGCCTGGGGAAGGCTGTACTACAGAAAATGCCTCCCTGGTGAAGAAATTAATACCGCGTTATTTATTTCAGAAGTCTCAACTCCTCTCTGATATCCCGCACCTACTTATTTCAAACAGATTTACACAGAGTTAATTGATTAAACTTCACAGCCTCCCTCTGAGTTTGCAAAACTATTAGAGAGCAGAGAACACAGTAGTGCAGTCATTAGTCTGACAAAGTCAGTCCGTGGCAAAACAAGCACTAAAAAATTCCTCCAGCCATCACTACACTAATCTGCCTTTACACCAGAAAAGTCAAAACCCTTCTCTAAGCCAGAGAGAAAAGGAAGATGTTACGGCTTAATCAGCAATAATTTTAATTTATTTTTTTTTAATCTATTCAGCTCTTCCCTTCCCCTGTTACCACCCAAGCTACAGACAGCTCTGTGCTTGGGTACTTCAGCTCCTCCCGTCTCTGAACCCTAGCTCTTTCCAGCTGTGCTCCCAAACTAGATGCCAGGTCCCTCAGGCCTCTCTTGCTGTATTTTCCTGCAAACCCTCTGCAGTCAGCCAGCTCACACTCTGGCTGCATCCCATATAAAGGTGCCTTGCAGAGGTACAGAAAAGTTGGCTGAAGCTCGGATCAGGCTATAGGGCTGGAAATTAGGAAACACATGCTTCATGATGGAAGCTGGCACATGTCCTGAGCGCGAGACATTGGACAAGTTTACTTATCCCCCACCACCATCCATCACTTCTGAAATTAAGCTTCTGGCCCTGACACCAGAAATTGAGGGGTTGTTTCCAGACAGAGCTCTGACTTCAGGGCTCTGCGTGCACTGAAAAATTTTCACACATGCATCTGGTGTGGGTGTTACTTTGCAAATAACCAGCAATACCATAAAGGTCATCCTTATGAGCAGTTCAATGCTGTAAAATGGATAACAACTCGAACAAAAAGCATCCCTCACACAAGCCAGACAGAAAGAAAGTAGTGAGCACAAGAATATCCAGAAAGCTTTATTATGAAAAACAACTAGATGCTTTGAAAGTTTAAGAGCTCACGTTTACTGCAGATTTAGGGATAGCAAAACATCAGGAAAGTAGTGAATAATCATTTCTGAAGCAAAAGAATAGCACTGTCATGAAGCAGGACCCTGTCACAAGAGGAACAGAAGGGTTTTTTTCTCCATAATACTTAGAAAGGACATTTCCCTGGAAAATAGCACACATCTCTGAACAGCAAAAAAAAAACAAACAAAAAAAAACAGTGCTGACAATATCATTTTCAGAAACTAGTTTCTGGTTTCAGAAATGAGTATAAAAGCTTCTCACACGATTTTTCAGTTTTCCACTACTTTCTGGTTTTGGTTTAAAGAAGAAAGCTTGACAAGAACGAGCAGGTGGGCCATATTCCGCCTTCACAGAGACAAATACAAGAGATGAGCAAGAACGTTTGAGCTTTGGAGGGGAAAGAACCGGCTCATTGACCCAGCTTCACAAAATCCTTTAGGAGCTCAAGTCTCCCTGATAGCACCATTTGGATATAATCTCCCTCTGTAGGCACCCTGTGAATCCCCTCTGGTGCATCAGCACTGCTTTCCAATCTGTCTCTTTTCCTGATGCACATATACATGCCCCAAGTTCAAACTTGTTTTTGAAGCAATAAAGAGATGCAGAAAAATTGTACATTTAAATGACACAGTGAGGTGGCCAAGTGTGAAGTGAGCCCATCTCTCACATCTTTCATTTAAAAGGATGAGACAGGACATCAGAAAGCCTGCTGCAATCCCTGTGAAGAGGTCAAACATAGAAACTGGGCCGCGTAATTTGCCATTTGAGAAAACAACAACACGCAAATATGAAGACTCTTTGGACCTCTCCTCATTAGGCAGGGAAACCATTTCGCAGAGGCAGTCTCCCCCTGGGAAAGAGGAGAGGGCAGCGAGAAAGGCAAGTGAACCAACACGAGATTACCGCCACGATGCGTGACCCCGTGGCAACCGAGTCCCTACGCTCTGCGAAATGCTCTGAGCACACCGCTGCCCACGGGGTATTGTGGGAGAAAGCCAAATACAATGAGGCAGGCAAAAATGAAACACAACAGCCCACGCAGAAAAAGGAGAGCGAGGGATTTTCCCCTGTGAGGAGACACCGAGGAGCACTTGGGTCCGGTCAGCCTTTCAGCCAATTTATTCAATCAGCTTAGGCTATCAAGGTGGCAATTGTGTCGCTTTTGTTTCAGGACTGAACTGCTGCAGGTCAATCCACCCCAAGCAAGCCTGCTTATTTGCTTCGTAGATGTTCAACACTTAAAGGTTACTCAGCTGTACAAATGCTGGAAATAGCACGAGGGGCACTCAGGGCGAGATTCAAGCCACCCAGGACAAACAAGGCTACTGAGCATCAGGACGTTGGGTTCCAGCAGATATAGTTACCAGCTCCTTCTGAGCCCCAGATAGCTCCAGAAAAAAAATAAAATATTTTAAAAAAATCAGAAAAGAGAGGAGAGCTTGCCAATACACAGATATCAGCTCACATATTGATACTACTTAACAGTATCCCCCTCCCTTTTCTCATGGAGAGCAGCATTGCAAAGAAGAAAGCTGCACTCTTGGAGACAGCTCCTGCAGAGGACAATGCTGTTCTCAGCTCCCATGAAAAATGAGGGCTCTGGATGTGCTGCCCATGTCTTGGGATACTGCCCAAATGTGAGATGATTCCCTTCTAGCAGCAGTGAAAGATATATACTGTGTAATCAACAGATAGCTAAATCATCCAGTTCAACAGCTCAAACCAAAATGATTTAAAAGACAATATTTGGCGACTGAAATTCTTCCTGCATAATATTTGTAACGACTGAGACAGACATAGCTAGACTGGATATCTTGTACTGCTGCTGTTCTCATTGTCTGAAACAAAGCTTTTCCTTCAAAAAGCAAAGGAGCTTGGAGAAAACACATGAAAAGTACATGGTATCCACCACAGCCCATCTGAGCCCCTTCGCCAATCTGACATATGGTTGCATTGGGCATTAATACCAGCAGAGGTACTAACCATTTGGGGTGAATTTCAGAATCCAGAAAGAATCCTGTGACTAATGTGACAGGACTCATTTAGTATACTGATATTCCAAATCTGCCAACTGCACTGATATAACATAACATGGTCAAATTAGAGTATAACCAGATTTCTTTTATATAGGTAAGAAAAAAAAAAACTGTGAAAAACAAGTTCATTTTGTCCATCCTTAGAATAAGTTATTTCCCCTGTATTTTTTAGAAAAATAAAAGCTAAATATTATGATATAGGTCAGCTACAGTTCAATGGAAAAAAAATCAGGAAAACCATTCCTAATACAAGACTTTTATTTACTTCAACCCAAAGAGATGAAATTTAGATCTGTCTCAGTTTAGCTGCTCAAACGGAAAGTATATGGCCTTTTTTTTCCTGCTACAACCAACCACTGTCAGCTCAGGAGCCAAAAAGGATATGAGTTTGTGCATCCATTACAGAGCTCTTCCCATTTCCCCTGCCTCCCTTATTCCTATATCTTTATCTCGTCCAGCAACATTGTTTTCTACCCCATCATACTCTCTGGCCATTCTTCCATAACCTCTTGTGCCTTCCCTAGACACCTATATTCCCCATGCACACAATTTTTCTCTCTAGCCTTTATGTTCTGCCACAAACTGCTAGTACTGCTTCCACAGACCAGAGTTTCCTAACTAAAGATGGTTATTGATGTACAGTACTAGTGTTTTAGTGCAGTAGCAGAATCAATAAACTAGGAAATACTGCTTTGTCAGATTTTTCCGGCGCATGCCGGGAAATACTTTTACTGCCTTTGGATGGTCACAGAGCTTTTCTTTAGAGATCACACTGGAGCATGAACTGTGTCTTCCCTGGGAAGAACTGAAGCTCTCCTACCCTCTAGTGACTGTAACAGAATAGAGCACAGGGTTGCAGCTCTGTTTGTCTTTTTGTCCCCTCCTCTTTTAAACAATACTTTCATTTCTCCTAATTCTCCTAACCATGCCTTAGCATCTCAATTTTATTTAGAGATGCGAAGGCACAAACCAGAGTCTTGAGAACAGAGATACCTGCCAATATGGCTTATAGCTAAAGGTCTAAAAAATGTATATATAAAAAATTATTTAAAATGCAATGAGATACAGTGTACAGCTGGAAAAAAAAAAGATGAATGACAGCAACCAAGACAGAAGTTTGGCTATTCTGGACAAAAAGGACCAGAGTTTAAAAACCTGGCTCCCTTTTCTGGGACCCAAAGCCAACCAGCGTCAAGAGACAGCTGTGTGTGCTTGCGTGAGAAAGAGGGGGATCAAGCTACACTGATTGAGTGAGGGCATAGTAATTTCCAGAGCTTTAGTTAAAAACTAAAGCACTGAGCTCTTCAATTATTCCATCACTTTCTGTCATACTGCATTCAGGGATGTCTGGCGGCTCTTTGCAAGCGCAGCGGTAAGGGTCTGTGTTATCTCCCTGGAACCAGGGCTCGCCAAGCAGCCAGCCAGCTCCAAGGGCTGTTCTTTGCACTTCTTCTATTTACAAAAATATACTTGCTGGCACAATACCTGAGAGGGTTGGCTCCTCTACTTACCACACCACAGTTATGATGAATAAAACAAGAGGAGGTTAATTATTCAATTTATTTAGGCACAAACCAATAGTTATATAGGGAAAATATCAAGATGCATATGTGTTCTCACAAGAGCCAAATTTTGCTTTTCAGAAAGTTAGACTGTAAGGCTCTCAAGCTGTGTACTGGGCCTTGCAGTTTCTATATCATTGTTATTTACTCAATAGCAAATTAAAGCTTTACAGAACAAATAAAAAGCCACACTCTGTTTCCCGAACAAGTTACAATCTAATGCAAAAATGCAACAATGCAGGAATATAAAAGTAATGGCAATCTGCAGGGCTGCTACAGAAGACCAAGGAAAGCAAGTTCTGTAGATATGTAGCAACACACAAATCCTTGAAATCATGTTACATTGCTTATAATGAAAACTGCCTACTCGTTCTCCATCCCAAGAACAAAAGGAATTTCAAAACCCACAGGAACAACTAGAAAAAATGCTGTCTCACAAATTTCTCCAGTGGCAAGAGACAGCCTAAACAATTCAACTGGGAACCAGAAGACCCATTTTCAACACCAATATCTATCTATCCATAAGCAATTCACAGTTTTTGTTGTTGAATTTATACCAATGTTTTCTTAGTACAGACTGTCCTTCTCCAACTCTTTACTGAATGAGGTCTTACTCTCGATCACTGATGGATGCTACCATAGGACATACAATAAGAAAACAGTGGCAATTTCTCACCACATAGAAAAAATCAAAAATCCAAAAGGTAATCACAACCCCTGCACTTGGGTTGAATCTACACTTCCAAGATTTTATATTTTTACAGCTTGTTTCAGAGAAGGGCACAAAGATTTGTGAGTGGACTTTTTTGAACAGAAAAAATTATGAATTACCTTGGATGAAGATCGTTTCTTCCGATTTGACCATCTCTGTTCAGGAGTCCCCACCATTGCAACAAAGAGAACCCACAGAGGGAAAACAGAGGAGGAATAAAATGGGGAAAGCTGTTTAGCAAAATAATTCAAACATCAGCTTATAAAATGAGTTAGAAAAGCTTAGTAGGGGGGTTGGATCTACTACTGCATTCATTTACCTCCCTCCCTCATGGCACATAATCAACAAACCTAAAGCACCTGCATTGCACCAAAAATAAGAGGGAAAAAAAAACAAAACACAAGAATAATAATCAGAGGGACCCAGAACCATTAGGAAGAAACATGGATTATACTTCTGGTGCCATCTGGTTCTACAGTAAGCTAGTTTAAAAAAATCATCTTGCTGTTAAGTGCTAATGTGGACAGAGACATTTCACTGTTCTGATTCCACTGGAAATGGCTGAGCAATTTGCATTTAAAATACAAGGGCTTAAAACATCATCTTTGAAAAAAATTACAGTGTGCACCAACTCTTCTATCAACTGCACTCTGAATGTTAAGTAAGCACCCAAGAGTACCAAAAGCTACTACTTTAAACCAATGTATTTTCTGTCTCACTGGTTAAGTCCATTTTAGCCCATGCCTTCCTAAAAATCCCAGAAGAATTCCTGAGGTTCTTTTGGCTAACATAAAGATACCATCTTTGCTTCACCCCTTCCTGCAATCTGATAGCATTTGCCAACAGCATTGTCCTGTAAAAGTTAGCTGGTGAATTCATACCCAAGATTGAAGCCATCTCATAACGTAGTTATATAACTATAACAACAGTGTTTTGATGTCACTAAGCTTTTTAATATTCACAGACTAAGGTAGAAGTAACTTTACAATTATCTTTAAATTAATGTAGTGGGTCATTTTACAGTTTTCAAAAAAAGACAATTTGAAAAATAAATACTGAACAGCAGACATCCCATGTTAACTTTACCACCTTTAAACATTTACATTTCTAGAAATAAACCTATTCAGACAAATTCCATACCTATAATTCAATAATGTGCTGTAAACAGCAACTTTCACACTAGACTATACAGAAGACTGCAGAAAGATTTTCTCTTTACATATTTACGTCACATATTTAAAATCGGTCTGGCTTGAGAAACAGATCTAAGAAAATGCCTACTCTTGACTTTTCCCCACCCTTTGCAAAGCTGCTGCATGGACAGTAGCAGGATGGGTTGACCAGGCTTGCTCCACACTGTGTAAAACACTAGAAGGAATCTTAGAAGATTATAACAAAAACAAATCAAAACAAAACAAATAAATAAAAACAACACATGCACAACTTAATTTAAAAACTATCAGCTTTGTGTTGTTCACAGTCTCTGCCCAGTATTTTTTGCGGGGGTTTTTGGGTGTTTCTAGCATCACCAAAAGTTGCACCATATTTCTGCGTCAGGAGTGAAGTTCAACTGAAGTCAGTAGCAACATTTTCGTTTTTACAAGAAATCTCTTCCTCAGCCAGTGTGCTTCTCTGCAGGACTGTTAGAGTTTAAATCTTAACATTAAATCCCTGTTTTTAGATTTCACAAAAATGTATTTTTCATTGGCATGATAAGAAAAAAAATAAGAATCACATTCAAATTACTGGGTTCTTTCTAGGTGATAAAATCTAAGTTTCTGGGTGAAAATCAGAAAACAGTATGCCCTGAAATGGCAATTAAAGCAAGTACAGTTCACACATTCACTTTAGCAACTTGCCCGTTGCAGTGGAAGATAACATGTACATGATACACGGAAAGCATTGCCACAGTACACTTTGCAACTACAAGACAAAAGCATTCAGCTACAGATGTCTAAGCACCTTTTACCCAGTTAAATGTGTTGTTTTTTTTTTTAAAAAAAAGCTATGATCTATCTCGATTTCAGTATAGAGTCTCTGAAGATGAAAATAAAGGTGGCATTTCCCAGTAAATCAGATTATGCCAGCTCTTTTTTTTTTCACCTCAACACATTTCAGCTATAAATTTGATTTCCTAAGCCACTTACATTATTTCTCTTGAAGTCTCCTTGCTTTACTGCTAGACTCAAGTTTAATACAATCACTCCCATGTCATCTTCTAAACTGTTGGGATCTTCCAATTTTAAAACCTGTTCAGTAGTTCTGCAAGCAAAAAAAAAAAAAAAGCATTTGTTGACTTCAGTTAACTCGAGTTCATTACTAAAGGTCACACTGAGCTGTGCAAATTTCAGCCTCTTGCCTGAAATTCCCAACACTGAGTTTAAATATTAAAGGGGGAAGTCTGGAGGGTTTCCCCCTTGGTTCTGATAAAATACACAACCTTTTAAATAACACAGCCTATCATGTTATTATGTTATTATCTGCATTTCTCCAGATGTGGATACATGCTGAATTAAGTTACTGCTGCCTCTACTTCACAGGGAAGAAGAATGACAGAGAAACTCATCCAAGTGAATTTTCTAGCATTAATGGCTGGGATTTGACTCACAAGATCTGTATTCTGCCTTACTGCCACGTGCATTTCATCTCCCTCCGTGACTCAGTTCCCTCGCTGAAAAGAGTAAGGCTGGTATTTACCTGGTGGCACTATCTCACAGACAAATTCATTAATGTTTCTGGAAACTCAGATACAACAGCCATGGGAGCTATAATATATCCACACAGGGAGAACTCATTTTCAAAAAAAAAAAGTCACACAGTGAGTGAGTATAAAAGAGAGAAATAAAACTTGAATTCCTGGCTTCCAGCTCCACATTCAGACCAAGCAGCAGTAGACAAAAGGCGTAGGGCTTGCCTCCACACTAAATCAGGGCCAGATGCCGCTGCAGCAGGGATGGATGGAGGGAGGGGGTGTTGGAAATGGGGGAGCTCACAGGCAGCAAGGCAACCGTTCCCTTGTTGAATTATCTGCAGAAAAAACACACCCCACTATACGTGGAGCTAATAGGGGGTCTCAACTTTTCTTCCCCCTTTCTTCTGCCATAAATCCACCTCCACAAATTATTCTAGTGCAGCTTTCCATAAACAATATCATATATACGAACTCTTGTCCTTATTCTGAGATACAAAAAGAAAAGTGTGCCTTCTTCTGAGCTGGGCTCCATCCAGGTTGGGTTGGAATCCGTACATAATGCCGGATAAAAGCTCGCCTATGTGGGATTTATCTGAAGCTATTTCTCATTTTTTAAATGTGCTCCCCACCCTTCAATCAGAATATGTTTTCATGAATAGATGAATTCCAATATATAGCAAAAGCATTTCATTACTTTCTCATGCTTCTCAATTAAGCTGTAATAACATTTAACTAAATAAACATATTACCTATTGAGTTCAAGTTCAGTGAGTGCTACAAATGCCGAACCCATGAAGTCAGAAGAGGTTAAGTCTCGATCATACACCTGGTGGCAAAATAAAATATTTATAATTTTCACATCATAAGCCAGTTTTATCCTGGATGATAAAAGAACAGATATTTTAAGGCCTTTATGATCAAAGCTTAAATATAATTCAGGGATAATTTTCCATCTCCCTGCTTTAATTTGTATTTTTAACTAAATATTTAAACAGTGTTTTGAAAGCGTCTTCTTAATATTATGTAAACAGAGACGTGTGCTGCTACAGATTGTGCCTGTTCCTTTATGCTCTCTGCAACAGAATGATGAAATGCTGCACAAAATCAGGTACTTCTTGCTACAGATGTTTTAGCAATTAGTGCTCACAACTGGTAGCTTGCAGTTCTGGTAACTGTAACGTTACTCATAATGAGAAAAGGCTTTGCTACTTGTCACGGCTGCATCCCAGGTAATAATTCTGTTCAACCCTGCCAAATTACACTCCTAAAACGTGCTTATGAAACCACTATTGATTTCACTAAGCTCGCACAAGCACTGTAAGTTAGAGCAGAATTTAGCTCTATAGTCTTAAACATATCCAGGCAAGGAATTTTATTTCAACTTGGGTTTTCATAGAATGAAAGCAAAACATGCAAGTAAAATCTGGAAAAGACATATGTGCATTTTAATTTGAAATTGCTCAAACTCTTAAACTGGATCATGTTTTATGTTATTCTACTAGAGTGAATAAAAAATCATAATGGTTTTAAAGTAGAAAACAATTGCTTAAGAGAGTACTTACCTAACTTTCAAAAATTTTAAACCCAAACTTACCTTGATCCAGAGTTTTTGATCGAGGGTCTGTACGGGCAGCACTACAGTTTCATCCCAAACTGGGTTTAGGTTCTTGTAGACTACCTTACTTTTGTATAGAGTTTTCCCATTCAATTTAAATTTCACATATGGGTCACTTGTACCTGTGATAATTTATAAGAAATAGATTAACACTGCCCCCATGTAAACCCACAATC
This sequence comes from Anser anser, assembly GCF_964211835.1. Lineage (NCBI taxonomy): Eukaryota > Metazoa > Chordata > Aves > Anseriformes > Anatidae > Anser > Anser anser. The sequence continues at coordinate 6,190,453 of NC_139730.1, forward strand.
TTAAAATATAATTTAATAAAACCATAAACAACAATAAGTTGCAATGAGTTTTTAATATACATGCGTATGCATAATTACCTATATAAAAACTTCTAATACAGGAAACCAATTGAACATAACCAAAAAGCTGTTTGAGAGTGGGCAACAAAATCTTCACAGTTTGCTCTATCTATGCTGTGTTACTCTTAAAGAATGTTAATTATTCTTTAGTAACTTAGTTAACATTTTAATTTGGGTACAAAGCAAACAAGGATGAAGAAATATTTACAGGGCAACTAGCAAAAGAGTGAAAGAGAAAATGTGATCCTGTGACTACAAACATATGAATAGACCAACACTAAAAAGCATTGTAACTTTGGATAGGAGCTCCAAGGAAATCAGTAACAATAGCTAAAATGTTCATCAGGATTTTATCACTGGTGTCGTTTGCCAATTTGCTTAAATCTGAATTGGAAGTTTCACTGAAAAAATACTGGCATTGTTCACCAGCTTAGGATAAAACCATACACAGAACAGACTCCATAAAGAAAACAAATAACATTCAGGTAACATTTTAAAATCCAAACAGCACATTTTGCCATGGCAATAGCATCCCATATTTTTATGGAACAGATGTCCATAGATAGACCATGGGGCTCATGCCACTCCGCAGCAATAGACAGACTTGCAGCTGTCAAAGGAAAACAGAAGAGGGGATCAACTTTTTTTTTTATTATTATTATTAAACCAATGGCATCTGCACTAACACCAATCACTGCATAAGATACCAAAAAAAAAAGGGGGTAATTATGTACACAAAGCTTTTAACTAGATGGTTGATTTAGTAAGGCGTACAGACTTCACAGAAATCTCAGACTGCCAGTAAGTGAAAGAGTAAAATTGAGGTTTAGCAGCACATACAATTAACTGATCCCAGGTGCTGCTTATCTGTCATGTTCAATATTACCTGTACTGTACCTTATATTCAGAATTCCACTTCCCTGTTAGCAGTTAAATTTCATTAGAAGAATCACAGCTAACCTGACAGACATATCCAGACCAGGCACTGCACGTTTCCAACACGGCCATCACTGCAAGCACCACATTTCAAGGTGCTTATGGCAGGAGAAAACTCCTCCACTAGACTTCACAACTTCAGAAATAAACTGATTGCGTCCCCCTGCAGGTACCCATGGAGCTACTGGTGACAAATGGGCAGCAGTTCAGGATGACCCAGTGCAAGACTAATAGTCAGTCTTGTCAGTAATTTGGTGAAACAGCGAGAACACAAAAATTCCGCATTCAAACATTCAAAGCTCTGATCAGTGCTATGTAAAGAAAAACTTGAGAAAAAAATAGCTGTGTGTTAGCATCTATTTGGAATTGAATAGTACTGTGAAGAATTGTGTGCCTGGGACATACGGAGTTATTTTTAAGAATTTCAGAAAGTTTTATTCTACTTTATTTTCAGAAATGTTTCATTCACAGAAGGAAAATATTGATTGGATTTCAACTACTAACTACTAACTACTTTTTTAAATAGTTATTGCCAAAATCAACCCCTTTATTAATGTGAAAAATGCTGCAAACTTTAAAGAAATTTCTTTCCAGTGTTCTCTTAAAGACAAAAACAATAAATCCAAGGAAGTCAGAGATCAGTTTCTTAATGGTTTTAATGGATTAGGACTAGACCTTTCACTAGAATACTTATCAAAACTATGTTTACACTTTTGCATGAAACACACCACTTGAAAACAGCACATTTTACACAATGAATGGGAACAGAAAGGTAAGACATAACCCCACAGTAGGGGCAGTAGCCCTCTGAGAATGCAGAAGTTTAGAAATGACAGCATCGAGCTCTTTGATGTTCTCCCAGCTCCAAAGATCCCAGATCCTTTCTCCTTTAAAAAGGAAATAGGTCTGACCGTTCTTTACAGGACAAGCAGGAGCAAGCTGAATGTTCAAAAATAACAAAAGCAATAATAATGTCCAGAATCTATTCTGTGCATGCAACGGTAACCAGCCCAAATACGGAAAGCACGTGAAGGAACTAAAAAATGAAGAGCGTAATGGAGGCAGGCAGTCTATGGCCGTTAACTCATTTGGTTTTGGAACAGAAAACCCATAAGCAAGGACAAATCCTGAAAAGAGAGAGAGAGAAAGAGGAGATGGAGGAGGCAAATAACCAGCAAGTTAAGTATCTGCAAGTACAAAACTCAGAGCCCATTCTCTGAGGATGGGAAGCAAGAAGACCATATCTAAGTAAGCATCCCAATCGCATTATTGCTCTGAAAGCTATCCAGGTTGTTAATAAAGGGAAAATAAGAAGAGGGGGAAAGGCTCCCTAGCACTGTTTGTGTGAATCAGGCTTTAGCAATTTTCCTTTTTTTATAAATAAATATATATATATAAAAGCAAAAGAATATATATATCTATATAACAGTGGGGAAAAAGCTATAATAAAAAGAGGCCTTTAATTAAATAAGATTGCCACTGTGGGATCAGGCCTTCATGCTTGTCAGCTTACTCTCAAAATAAACATCTCAAAGCCAGGCCTCAGCGGTGTCACTTACTCGGGCAAGGCACGCCGGGTAATCCCTCGCGATCTTGACAGCTACATAATGTTCAAACTCCTTCACGGGTGAACGGCGGCACTCGCGCGAAAGAAAATATTAATGCCGGGAATTAATAGAAAAAGGGATGATGGTTTACAAAAGCCAAACAAGGAAGAAGTGTCAAGTTAGTACCACGTTAATTGTTAGGGAAAATAATTGCGAGCGGGCGCGGGTTGCGGTGGTGCTCAGCTGTCGGGCTGTCAGAGGGGTAACATCTCAACTAGGCAGGCAGGGGAACGGGGCCGGCGGCACGGGAGCGCAGCTCCGACATCCTACAAATGATGGGCTGACACCTCGGCGCTGGCAGACAGATGGACTTTAACCTCTGAGGCTGCAGCCGGGAGCAAACCAGGGCTCAGCGGCGTTTGCTCAGGTGGACCCGGGCGGCGAGGAGAGAAAAAGCGAGCTGGGCGATGGGGCTGGCTGGAGAGGGGGCACAGCGCTGAAGCCCCTTTTCAGGCTTTCAAGGTTTCCCCCATATTGCATTGACAAAGCTCCTGTACCTCCCTGGGTAACTGCACTCATTTCTGTTTCTCTAAGATGCCCCAGATCGCTTTCAGGTGATCAGAATAGGTTAGAAGGAGACAGGGAATGAGAAATAAGGCAGGCAGACCAGCCCCACCTGGCAGGATGAACAGCACAGACTGCCAATTATTGTTAACTGTATTTGAGTTCAAGGCTTGAAGCTATTAAATGGTTTAAATGCTATTTATTAGGGACAATCTACAGTACAACCAAAAAAGAATAGATTTCCAAACGTGACTAACGATTTTAGATATTAATTGGTCTGAAAAAGGATGTTTCATTTTCTTTTAGACACAACAGGTGCTTGAGAATTTTCTGAAGCCAGACCATTAGAAAAAAACTTTTCAGCAGCAACTTCCTAGCAAAAGCAACCAAGTCAACAACTTGTAAGCACTCGCACCGAGGGGTGCTCTGCAATGCAGGTTCTGAACCTGCCCATCTCTGCCACCTCAGCTGCAGTCACACGTCAGTGGGGTAACACGAGACCAATCCTGCTCGGAAGCAGTTGACAATTTAGACCCAGACAAACATTCTTCTGGTGCATAAAGCAAGGTGAGATGTTTTGAGGTGGATTTAAACATTATGCAATGACAAGAAGGTTGTTAAACAGCTAACTATATGTGTGTGTGTGTTAGATGACCTGCTTTATAATCTAAAATCCAGTAAGAGTGAAAAAAAAAAAAAAAGGATGATTTCTAAAAAATCCTTTCATCAGCTGAATCAGTTGAAGTGCATGTTTCTCCAATGAGAAAACTGTGATACTCCCCTGAATTAATTTCCATAATATCTATTTTGCCTCTTTTTTCTTCCACTAACACTTACAAGCCACGAGTGCAGGCAGACCAAGTCTCAGCTAAAATCTGAGCAAGCTTCAGTGACCAAAAGTTGCTGGGACACAGCATCAGGACAGGGTCTAGTAGCCCAAGAAACTGTTAATGGTGTTTTTAAATGGATATTGCTGCCCTCTAGCAGCAACCAAGAGATGTACCGCATCAGCCGTGTTTAATAACACTACACACTTGCTTCATAATTAGAAAAAAACACCAGACCCGATATGATTTCAAACCACACTCCATTTTATAGGAGTAAACTTACTGGAAATACAGCATATGAAACAAGTCTTGTTACATAAATAAAAAAAAAATTACCACCTAGTCGCCTTAAAATCCTGAAAGCTCAAAGCAAGAGCAGTATGAAACATAACCTAGACCATCTTAAGTTTCAGTTAAAATCCTGTATTTGAATCTGAAGAAGGAAATGAAGGATTTATTTTATATGCACATAAAGAATGTATTTCTTAAAATCTTCCTAGAAATAGAATTACTGGAGTTATTTACAATAAGGAGTAAAAGACATTTTATAATGGAACACACACTTTTCTTTTTAAGTGGAAAACCACTATCCTTGCAAAGATCAAGGCTTAAAGAGGAAACCAGAAAAAAAGTAATCTGATGGCAGGAAATCCAGGTAATTTTGGAAAGTTTTGTGCACAGCAAGATTATAAGACCAGATGGAAATGAAACATTTCTTGGAAACAAGCATCACCAATAGGCTCCTAGGGAAAATAAACCAAAAAAACTTGACCAAAGACATATGAAGAACACACGCAAACCCTCAGCTGAGTGGAAAAAAATAAGGAAAAGTGCCAGACATTCCATAAATCGTGACTGAAATTAAACCAACAAAACAAACGAGATCCTAACAAAATGCCATTTGGGACACAATGACAGCAAGAATAGACAGCTTATGACAAAGGTTAGATCAAACATAGAGCATAGGAGGGTGCAAGGACACAGCAGAAGCCACTTTTACATTACTAGTGAGCACCAAGGACCTTTAGCATAAGTAGTTGCATCTTCTTGTATTTGTACTCTATGGCTTTATAAAAGCTCCATGTAGGAGCCCCAGAAAGACCCAGCATGAGCTGCCAAGGAAGGCAGCCACCCCTGAGAGTCAGCTTTCATGACAGAGAGCTTGAACCATTTAAGAAATCTGTTATCTAAATTAGATACCTACAAAATGAAAGGCCTAGTCTGTGGGCCCTACGTATTCTTTACCAGTGCGACCATCCTTATATTTCTTAATCTAACATTCATGTCACCAAAGGTGACAGGCACATTTTGGATTTATTGCTTTTGCTCTAACTTAATCCATGAGGGTCCATGAGGGTCCCCCATCTTTGCACTTTCCCACAGCCGGTTGAGGAGGGAGGCTTGCAGGGATCACAGTGCAGGGGCAAAGTTTCAGGCACCCGCTGCATTCGAAGAAACTGAATTAGGAGCACAGCAACAACTGCAGCACGAGCTGTTGTACACAGAGCTATGCAGAATCCAGAAAACATCAAAATAAGCACCCAAAACCACCCAAATTCTTCGCGTCTGTAAATTAGTCATGATTAGCCTTTGAAAAAGAAGTGCGAAAAGTTGCCTAATACATCTGAATAATTAATAAATCTGAAGAGCTAATGATCTAATTGCAGATACCCTGAAAACAGAGAAAGTCTAAATTAATCAGCATGTTTGCAGGGAGCGATTCAGCCTAATTGCTCTGAGCATTTGCTTTCCAAACAATGGATTTATTCTGTGTAAGCTGACAAACTCCCAGCCTAGCACAAACCCATCCTCGCTTCCAGCACTCTGCTACCACTGCAGACCCAGGCAGGAGACAGTCCAGAGATACAGTGGGTGCAGGTCTGCTGCAGGTTAGTGCTTAGAGTAGAAAGTATTTGCTGTTCTGTCCCCTTTCTTTCCATTTAATTTATCCTAGGGAGACTGAGTTTTTGCACAGCTCCCAGTGGTTTTAGAAGCTGCCCATTTGGTAGAGCAGCCCAGCCTCTGCTAGCCTGGGGAGCCCTACAAAACCTGCTGACCATCAGTGGCTGGTGTTAGAAGTGAGAGCAGCTCCTGACATGCTCTGACTGGGGGTGACGGGATGCACCCAGCCAGGAGACAGCCCCTTCTGAGTTCCTGCAACTCACCACACTCCTTGCACACGTGTTTCCCATGTTCTGCTGCCTGGATCATGAGAGAAATAAAAAGAGAGCAAAACTCAAGTGCAGCAGCAACAAGGGAAACCTGATAGGAAGAAATAGAAAAGGACAGAGACGGGGTACAAAGAACTTTTAAAAAAAAATTCTAGGAAATGCAAGAGTGTATTAAAAAAAAAAAAGAAATATCAGGTTGGAGCAATACAGCTGAGGAAAAAAAAAAAGAACCACAGACACTCACAAGCTGACATCACATCCAAGAAATCTATTTCTCATAACCACAGTGGCTAACAGAGTAAAAGATGCACTCAATACTTCAAAAGAACAGGATTTAGAAACACGAGGGGCTTCTCACCCTTAAAGGCCCTCAGAACAGTTTGCTTTCTTATAGCGGTATAGCTGGGTTTGCCAGCTGAAGGAAGGTAACACCTCCATGCAACTGTGGCATCACACTCCTGCTCACTATCACACTGTCACTGTTCTGCAAAGGTGATTCATACAGGCAGCAGCAGGCACAGTCAGAGCATCTCATGGCCATAAGGGACCGGGACATTTCAGGTCTCATTAGACTGACTCATACAAACAGACACCACTCTGCCCAAGGAAAGTGAACCAGCAAGTAGAAGTGTGTGCCATCTTCTCCCAGTTCAAAGCACAGAGCTGGAAGCTGTGAGCTTCATTAAAAAGGCTCAAAGACGCCAGAAAACCACGAAGAGTATAAGAAAACGGCAACACCTAGAACTGGTGACTATGTTTCACATTTCCTTGAAGCCAAATAAGATACACAATTTCTCTCTCTCCTGCAGAACTGCCAGTGTTCCACAGATGCACGGTTTACTAAAAAACATTTCTGCTTTCTTACTATCTACAGTATTAAAACTGCATAGGTCATAAGCTCCTCAACGACCATGACATTTCCGTGTTACCTAATAACAGTAATACTATACAAAGTACACAGAAAGCTAAATGTTGGCAGTGGGTTTGTACACACAGACAGAACCACAACCTTCAGTGTTTTGTTCATCAGTTATAAACACGGGAGGACCCGTGCACTACCTAACACATTAGGCACCCAGTGTACATGCAGGTGATGTGACTGCCACTTGCCAAGTGTCTGCTTTGGCAGTTTTAAGGTAGGACTGAACTGGACTGTATCCCAAGAAGCATCAGAAAGAAGCAAATAAACCAGGCTCCAAGCAAGCTAATGACCCATGTGTAACACCTCCACCAACCTGCACCCCCAAGAGGGGGCACTGCAATATTGACCTGGAGAGGGATTTTTTTTTAAAGCCTCTCCCATTTCACTAGAACAGAGGTGCTGTTCTACAGCACTCCGCTTCCTTGGCTTGGGTACAGAGAGATAGCCAAAAAATCATATAAAAGACAAAAGGTGAAGAAAAAACGTAGCAAAGATTAGAGGTTAACAGATAATATTATAAAGGCAAATAAAGAGTAAGAATAATCTGGTAAAGCAAAGGAGAAATTTAAGCCATACTAAAGGGAACATATCCCAGAAAGAGCAGCACATAGTGAGTGGATGTTCAGAATACCTAGAAGATTTGGTAAAAGTAAAGTCACCTGCTAGTCTTACAGTTTGGGTTTATCGGAACTACTCACCTTTACACAGCTTAAATGTAATTAATGCCTGTTTAATAACTGTTAAGTGTATGAGTAAATTTAGGGATAACCATGTGAATTTGCTGAGTAGAACGAAGACTTTCCAGCAACTATACTGGTGGCAGAAATATTTCCCCTCTGTTAAACACCATAGATTTATAGGTATATACACGCACACATGTATATAAACACACAGATGCGCAATGCAACTAAGGCTGGAAATTGCCACCAGAGGGCAGCAAGGACCCGCTGTGCGGGGCTTTCTTCCCTTTGCGCTCTCCTGCATTCCTCCACAGCCCTCCTCAACCAGAGAGATTGAAAGAGGTGGCAGTAAATTAAAATTAAGGGGAGAAGTGCACGCTTGAGAAGTGGATAGGGCACCACAGAAGTAGTATTTTATTTGAGCAAATACAGAGCTACCCCATAATGTAAACTGATGGGTCTGGTGACTCTTTTGGGACGTCTTGTTTCAGAGCAATTGCTGTTAATAATTACTAAATATTAAAATTTAGGAAATTTAGAAAAGTTATGTTAAACCTGATTTAAGCCAGCAATGCTGGCATACACTCCACTCAGGCTCTGTGGTTTCAGTGTGACCTTTTTGTTATTTAGGGTATAGAGACCGAAGATTTAAAGTTAGCATCTGTCGCTGACCAGGCAAGCAGTTGCCACCAGGTATGACCACTGTATGTGGATAAAAGCAGCACAGTGCTACTGTACTCCTACATACAAACGTTGAGACTCTGCTGCCACTGCTACCTACCTGAGCATTTTTGCAGTTGCTCGCACAAGGCTGACCAGTGGCTGTTTAAACCTCCAATACACACAATAAAACACAGGACCAGCAACTCAGCATTTGCCTCCTGCAGAGTTCCAGAGCACCTCATTACACAAAAATAAAATAAAAATAAAAAATGGGGAAGAGGGTTTGAAGCCTGCTCCCAGCTGTGTCAGACAGCATTGCCTGGTTAGCTCTGGGGGTTTCCCGCTCCGAAAACATGAATGAGCATGACTTGGCCTCCGGCCCTAGCCACAGCCAGACTTGTAGGATACACTGGCTGCAGGCAATATGTTCCGGTATTCAAATTATTTGGAGTAGGCTGGTGCACTCCAGAGCAGTGGCCATATGTGGTGTCACAGGGGGTGAGAGGAGGGAAGTCGCATTTGCCTGACCCACAAGTTTTCTCTGAGGTTCTCGTATAGGCTTTGCTCACCTCTCCAACTTCCCCTTCTAAAAGCATGATGCAAAAACCACAGTGGCTGGAGTTCAGGCTTAAGTGTCTCACAAAAATCTCATGTAACCAGCAGGACAAAGACCTATAAGGATGTGCATCAGGGCACCACCACTGCTTTTCTGAAGGCACCACCACTGCAACACAACTGTGCCTGAGGAATAATCATTAAGGCACTATTTTTCCCACTTCACCCCTAAATCCATGAAAGAGTGGGAATTTTATTGAATGATTTACCACCTCACTTACTCAGTCTTCTAAATGAACAGTCATTTTCCACAGAAAGTGACAGACCCATCAAATTGATTTTTTTTTTCCCCTTATGCTGTTTCACTTTGTTGCACAATGCTTCATTAAGACAAGCATTTGCTTTCTTATGCAAGAAAGCACAGCCTAGAGCAAACTATGTGTTCTGTCCTCTATAGAAATACTGCTCTGCTGGAATCACTCATTTATAACATCTCTTCCATAGAAGCAGCTAGATATGTCCTGGCTTGTGCAGCTTGCTAGGATATCTGATGAACTGCTATGCTGTCAGGAAGTACATGCTTCTGTTTAAAGAGTGATGATCTTAATCTAAGTATTCATTCACTACTTCCAAAAGCTAGGAAGAAAAAGCAGCATATGCTTGGCCAAGAGTTACTGTTTGGTGAAGACATGAAAAACCAACATGGAAAAAGTTAACTGAGATAATAAAAGATGGAAATCCCCAAAACAAGCACCGCATGTGAAGACTTATAAATCCATACAGGTCCCTCCAGATGGAAACCTTGAATGCAAGGCTAATTCAAGCTGATTTTCTTTAAAGCCGTACAAAAAAAAAAATAACTATAGTTTATTCTCTTTCTCTTTTTTTTATACACTATTTGTATTTTTTTCTTTTGAATTCTGTCCTCTTGAGTTCTATTAAGTTGTTGAGATTAATGAAAGGGGCCTTGACTTACACCCTCTACTCCCACAGTTTCCCTTTTATTAAAATTTTTACCGATAACCTAAAAGCTTTCCTAGAGCAGCTATTTTATTTATCACATTTCAAATTATTTTTTTTTTTTTAGCTAAATTAGAATCTCTGAAGATTAATGACTGCAGTTCTTGAACAGATACAGATGCTAAATACAATAAGGGAGGGGTTTTGCAGCTGTGCAATCAGGAAGGAGCAGCAAACACAGGGCAGCTCCCTCCCCTGTGTATCTAAGGTGGATAAACCCAGGTGTTGAGTGCTCTGACCTGGACACAAGTCAATGACTTATTGCATCAGAGATAAGAAAAGATGCTGATGGCACAAAGTGCTGCCAAACTCCCGTCAGTGAAAGCAGAGTCTTGCAACCCAAAGGGAAGCAGCTGAAAGGTGTGGCTCACCACAGCGATCTCTGATAACCAGGTTCCGGCCTTCCTTCAGGTGGATGGTCAGGAGGTAAGCAAAGGGGCTAGGCAAGTCGTTCAAACAATCGCTTCCTTCTTCTACAGCCTAAGGAGAACAAAGAAATCAGTCACCACTACATGTCTCCCCAAGCAGACACGTGAACAGAGCAGGTGTTTTCTCAGTGCTGCAGAGGTGAAGTTCACAGGCCTTTTTTCTTTGGGCATTCTTTTACAGTGCACTTGTCAGAAAAAGGAAAAGAAGATGTCTGAGACTGCTTCCTTACATAAATAACTACTTATCATTGTCAGATATACTCACAAAGCCAAGGGTAACAAAAGGAGGGCTACAACTGAAAATTAGTTATAACAGTAAACATCGTAAATGCACGGACAGGCTTTCTAAATCCTAGCATTTCTTTTTTTCTAGCTGCTTATTCCTTGCACATTCACATTTATCTGCTGAATTCATGAGGAAATACAAATTTCATAAAGTTACTGAGTGGAATATTTCTTTATACAGGTTTAGAAGACATGAAAGCTCCAGTGGGCAAAGCTGATTATAACATTTTGCCACAGCAAACTCTAGCATTCTTATTCAGAGTTGCTGCCAGGGTTACATCCCACATCATCACCATCCAGCTGGCATATTTGGTGAGGGCAAAGGTAGTGAAGTTTGCCCAGAATGAGCAAATACACTTTACATGAGGACCACATGTCAAGAACTGCCAATGTTTTTTTGCACTGTTGTAAAACTGGATTGCTGTCATCTGTTTGTTAAACCCTACATTCATGTTAAGGTAGTTGCAGTCTATATTGTAATTCAATTTATTCCTGAGATACTGAGTATTTATGCTGATGCTTTCATCAGTTATCACTGCCAACAGAAATTATAGAATACTTTATAAAAAATAAAAATGCCAATGTATTTAAAATATTCCAAACTGCCTTGCCTGACCACAAAAAAGTCCCAAAAATACCATGCTAGAAAAATCTATAGGAAGCTTCACCTGCATTTTTTTTAACCTGTAAGGAGCAAAGCAGCAAAGAACCTAAACCTAAAATTGTGTGCTTCCCCTAAACAGTCTGACCGAGTTTCAAAATACTTTAAAGTAATAGGACGTACCATCTGATCATCAAAAAATTGAGACGATATGGAAGAGTCTAAATCTATTCCTCCACAAGAGTCCTATCAAAAAAAAAAATAGAGTTAGACAATAACTCTAAGGTAACGTAGTAATAGGTAATAGTAATAATATAGTAATAGGTAACAGTAGCATAGTAATACACTGTGCTTTCAGTGCTGAAGGTCCTTTCCACAAACTCTCCTGATGCCCAACAGTTATTCCATCTGGTGACTTATCAGTTGCAATGTTGACCCTTACTCCTGGGCAGATTACATTTGTTGAATCTCCAAGTTCCCTTGCTAAAATTAAATTAAAATAAAAAAATCCAGAAGTGGCGGCAGCAGCAGCAACAACCTGAGGTTGGAGAGTGGCTGGCACTCTCACATCACTACAATTTCTCCTTCGTTGCCTGAAAGTTAAAGTCCAAGAGAAGTTTTTTTTTTTTGCAAAACCTCGTTTTGTGTTTTAATTCAGATCCCTTAAACTTTCACTGGGGAGAGAAGATTTCATGCTAATATTTTAGAATAAGTTATGCTCCAGTAACTCATACAAACATACACACAATGTGTGTAATTCCATGGGGCACATTTGCAAAGTTCAGGGGAAAAAAAATCAGAACCAAATGGTCAAAGGAAAAAAGGAGGGGAAAAAGGATGCTGGACATGTACTTCCCCACATTCTGTAGAAACTGGAAAGCCCGAACAGTTGTCATCAAGTCTCTAGCACATCAGAGGAAGTCAAACATTTCTTCCTAAAGACTAACTCATTCAAAAACTTGAGGCTATAGTGACACAGTGTCTAGACTGGACACACAGAAGGGATTCATTCAATGGCCAGGACACTGCTGACGCTATTTTGACTGCCAGGACGGTCTATGATGATCACTTACACTGAAGAGGACCTACGTGCATGTGCACCTCTTCGGTCTAATGCAGGGCAATCACAGCCCATTCAAATACCAAGATTTATTCTAAGAATAACCACCTCACGCTACAAAAATGCACACAAGGTGGAATTTGATCCCCATGTGAAAATGTTATGTCGTGCAGTGTGGCAACATCCAAATCTCTCGGATGAGAGCTGCATTGTGTTGAGCACCATACAAACAAACAAAAAAAAAAGAACCAGCTCCTGCATCACAGATCATAAATCTTAGAGGTATTGATATGCTGAAATAAATATAAATAAGCTTCTGTGTAATTATTCTTCTCCTTTCTCCATATACATATATTACATATCAGGAAATACAGTAATACAGCACTGCAAGTAAAATTTTACTTGCATGACAGACAAAATTTAACATTATGGTTCCCACAGTAATCATAACTTGGCCACCTTGCAAAAACACATTAAAAGTAGAAATATTATTATCATAAAGAGCAGCAGAAGAGTTTCCTTGCACAACAGAGCTGAGTTATAGCTGCTAGGGGAACCCTAACTTTGAATTTCCTGACTAGCATGCATAAAATCTCACTTGTGTGTATTAAACCTAGCATTTCTACAGTAGTCTCTGGCTTCACAGGAATGTCCTTCCGGCACCATCATTGGCATTGATAATAGTTTCTCTTGTTTTGTATGGCAAAAACACGGAATCAAATAAATGTATTGAAAAGCACAATTAGAATAATAAAAAGTACTCAACTACCCTAGTATCATTTACAATAAAAAAATCTATCCTCAAAGGTATGCTTTCATATTTGTTGTTTGTTCTTTCTTTACTTATATTATATGGATAGCATTTGAATAAAAATAGCTTGTTTTTTCATTTTATCTCCATATAAAGTGAAGTGCTATTATTCTAGGTAGCTGATTGCAATGAGATCACTGAATATAGATAAAAGTCCAGCCAAAAATACTGTCCTGAAATCTTGATTTTATCTAACTACAGTAATATTTCTGAACTTAATATAAGCAAACAGGACCACATTCATCAACAGGGTCATAGCTGCAAATATATCTGTGTACAAATAAATAAAACGTCAGCATATACATGAATATATACAAATGAATCAAACTTTCCTCCTGGCAGGGTTTACAACCTCTACCTTCTCTTCTTATCTGTTCAAGGCCAAGAATGATTCAAAATACAAGTGCACTGAGTGCATCATCAAGCAGACGGGCCTTTGGGTTGCTACTGACTCACAGCTAGTTGTTAGATGAAGAAATGGTGTTAGTGCACTTCAGTAATGACGCGTGACCACGGACAAAAAGCAACAGCAATAAGTGACATCAACGGTGTCCTTTGCAACCTGAACAAATCAGGCAGGGGTTTCAACACAACTTCAGTTACTCCTTCACTCTTCCAATTTGCCTACCTTGACTACAACAGAGAACAAATAAAGTAAATCTCTTAGCAAATAGAAATGCAACATGAGTAGTGAGAACTTTTACTGAAGATGGAATGCTCCCAGAACCAACAGCTCTGTGTTGAGCATTCAGAGGAGCGTAAAAACCACAACCCCACACTGAGCTTAGGTATGAGGCTCAGAAAGTGTCTCATGGTATTGGGTGACCAAAGAAAACCAGGAAATGAGTAGGTGGCATGTGACAAGCAATTCAGGGGGAAAAAAGCCCAACCTACATCTTTTCTTTTTTTAGGTTATTTTGTTCCAGGGATCTGCCTTCCTTCTGATTTACCTCACTAATCAGTGAATGATGCTCACAGAAGAATGATGCAAGTAACTGTCGTGCTGTGCTCTCTGCAGCAACCCCACCTAGTATTAGAAGACCAATAACCTGCACAACAAGATGTCCCCACCAGAGTGGCTCAGAATAAAGATTTCATGGCTGTTCAACGAAGTATAAGAACCAAGCTTTGAAAAAAATTGAGTTTAATATTCCTTATCTATTTCTACTTTCATTTGCTTCAATCTGCTGCATGTTCTTTAGAAAAATCTTTCTGTATTTAAAAGTTATTGGAGGCAGATTACAGGAATGAAGGTAAAATATTCACACTGAGATAGGGTTTGGCATGAAAGTAAACATTAAATGATTTAGATGCACAAACACACTTTGGGAATGATATAAATGCTACAGAGAATAAGACAGACAGATTGCTATGCATCTGGAGGGAACTTGAAGTTAATCTATTCCATCACTACACAGTTACCACTGTCTGCTGAAATACTTAGCTTGCCCAGAGTCAAACAGGATTTGGGATTAATTTTGGTGCTGCTGCAAATACAGTTGCTAAATTTTAGGTTAGAATTTGTTGGTCTACAACAGCAGAAAAGAACTGGTGATAACATTAAAACAACCTGGAAGCAAGCTCCTAAAATGATGACTATCCAACCTACTTTATGCTGATTAACCTGAGTTGATATAAATTTTAAGCTAACGTGTTTAAAATTTAGCAACAGAAGTGATGTTCACTAGCTAACACTGTGATCTGTTGCATCACAGGGAAGATAACACTGCTTTGATAAGAACGCACAGAGATGCAGAACAAGTTTTCTATCATAAAAGACCATTTTCCTTATAGTAGCACTGATCATAATTTTGTTAAAAATGTTAATTCACCTGTGAAAGCCACTTCCAAAGGAGAGCGTTAAACCTAAATGTCTGTTTTTCATTTTTACATCTTGGATGACTAAGAAAATCAGCTGCCATACGTGCAACACTTAATTTATGGGAAAACAACCTCAAAACTTAGCTCAAAATCTAACTTCCCTAGCGAAAACTCAACTCAGAAGGAAATACATTTCCACAAACAAAACAAATTTTGCCTAAAATGTTTCAGACAGCCACAACCTTCACCTGTTTGTATTATAAAGCTATCGTGTGACTCCATAGATTTGCCACTTTGCTCTGGCCAGGCAGGATTTACTGTTTCATGTCAAATTCAAAGCACATTGGACTTGGATCCTCCTGTTCCTGGGACATTATGTCCAGCCACAGAAGCAGTGACCACAAAAGTGGTAAGAAAGGAAAGACGGGGAACAAGATGGGGAATTCAGATGAAGTATTTTGGCTTTACACCTCCCCTGATTAATCACA
Organism: Anser anser; assembly: GCF_964211835.1. Classification (NCBI taxonomy): domain Eukaryota; kingdom Metazoa; phylum Chordata; class Aves; order Anseriformes; family Anatidae; genus Anser; species Anser anser. Next base: position 6,205,892 of record NC_139730.1, read on the forward strand.
AACCAAACACAAAGGACAGCCCTGAGCATGTTGTACACACCCACTGCACTCCACCACATGCTCATTTTGACTAATTCCAGGTGTTGGCAGAGTTCACTTCACCCTTCATCTTCCACCTCTTGCCTTCAGCTGGACCTTGAGTGGGCAGTAAGTTGGTTTTGCTACAGGAATCCTGGTAAGTTCTATTAATTAAAAAGAATTCTACAAGTGCATCAGACAGCAGTATGTTTCAGAGCTCAGAAAGCTGCAGCTACTTTTGTCCTAAGCAAGCAATTCCAACAACTCTGAACAATCTGAAGTATCATAAACTTGCCAAAATAAACAAAAAATTCAAAGCGTGGTTAATTTTGCAGCTCCAGATTGACAGAAATGGTATCTGAATTTGGCCCCAAAAACATATATATCACATTGGGTTTATGCTTTTTTTTTTTTTTCCCCTTATACCTCGCATACGGTCCCCTTCTCCACCCCTTCATAACTCAGTCAGGCCCGAGACAGCTGCTCGGCGTGGCCATCACCCAAGCCCCTCACCTCCATCATCTCGTCCGCCAGGTCATTGCTCAGTCGGGCTCTCTGCAGCAGCTCAAGGAGGTCATCACTGGACGGCCGCTTGCCCTCAGATGTGGGGCCTCCTGCCACACGCGCATCCAAGCAGGCCATGTCCCCCTCCATGCGCGCAGTCGACTGCCGCAGCCATGGCCAGTCCCCTCCCACCGGCCTCACCGACGCGCTTCTGCTTTTCAGAGATGCCACAGGCCTGGGGAGGTTGCTGGGGGAGTCTCCTGACAGCACCTGAGTGCTCGAATATGTCGTTTCTTCTTCTGTGATAGTCTCCACCTCCAGCATGTCAGGCACCGACACGCTGAGGCGCCGGTCCAGCGAGCGGGCCTTGCTCACCACCATCTTGCTGGATCTCTTCTTCGTCTTCCTCACGCTTAAGTTTTGCAGGAACGGCCTTGTTCTCTGCTTCAGGGATCCCCAGACGGATGGCTTATCCAAGTCCATTGCTGCACACGGGACCTCAGCAATGCCTCTGGTACAAAACAGCATCAGCGATTCTGGGGGTGACTAAAAGGAACGTAGGAAGAAACCAAGTCAGTCAGGAAAACTAACAGCCGCTGAAGGTTATGATTCACGTTGCCTCATCTTAAAACTTTCAGTCATTTTTCTAAACAGTAAAAGCAAAGCATTAGTAAGTGCTTCCCAATACAATCTGGTAGGTAGGTTTGATTGTTTACAAGGAAAACAGCCAGAACAAGTATTTAATCCTACACTAAAATGCAATGTCTGTCCACTGCTTTCTGACTGCTATGAGGAGACTTTATATCACTTCTGCCAAGTCCTGATTTGAAAAAAAAAAAATGATTTATCTCATTTGAAACTGCTTCTGTACAAAACTTACTGATGGAATTTAAATCATAATAATGCTAGCACACAAAAAAATGCTGGCAAAGCTGTCACTGTGATGAAAATGAACGTACATTTTCTTTGCTCTTTCTTAGACTGTGAGGATTTTTCCATGACTTACCAGAGGACAAGCACAACATGAAAATCAGCACCACAAACTAAGTGAAGGAGGCAGAAGAGGACACCTATAACATTAGAAAGCCCAACTAAGACACCCCAAAATACACCATTATGTTACCCACTATCAGCAGAAGTCACCTCTGAAGAATTAATTTTCCCTCACGAAGAAGGCAGTTCAGAGAAAATGAGGATAAAAATGACGGAAGGAATCACACATTTTGAAAACCTGCTGGTGGAGTCTTGTCTTCAAATTGATTCGATTCATGCTGAACACTTATACAATAGCGAAGGGCAAGAAGAAAAGATCCAAAATCACCTACTGAATCTGCATTGTAAGGCAATGGTTGAAGGGACACCTCTGTGCACTGGAATATCCTCACAGACTGGGTCTTTTGGGGTTAGCATCTGAGCAACCATCCTTATTCTGTAAAGCAAAGACAGTCAAACCATCATCCACACTCATTAAGAAAAAAAATGATGAAACCTGCAGATTTACTCTTACAGCCCGCAAAGACACACAGAGGTTATAGCACATACCTATATCATTAGCAATGGATACCTGTTAACTTCTATACTTCTGCTTCCAAAACTCAGAGTGCATTTAAATACACACTGTTGACCAAATTGGTTAGCTGACCAAAAATAACTTATCCCATTATTACCCTATCTTGATGGAAAATACCAGAGCAGACAATAGAAATACAACTGATGCATAAACCCAGATAGAGAAATCACTGTCTGCTCTCCAAGACATCTACTCTTACATTTCATTAATTTGAATGAGGTTGCACAGGCAGTTACTTAATAACTTATTTAAATAATTTTATGACTATCCCCACCATATTTGCAGTGTTCAGGCATCTACAAAAGTCTTTAACTGTATTAATGCGTAACAAAAGCTACACAATCCCTCCTACCCTCATTTATATTGCTATATAAATGCTTGCTATCATAATAGTTACATTCAATACAAAAAATAATGAGCTATTGTAGCACTACATGCATTCAACAAAGCAATATCAAATTTTGCCCACATAGGAATGTGTGCTAGTATAAATACATCAGCTAAACACAGTATTTTCACCCCTAGTTCCCATAGACAGACCTAATACCAAAGTGCACGTGGACAAACTACAATTATTTTTTCTTCACAACGTCACCAAAAAGCAAAAACAAATGTCTGAATCCAATTTACCAGGGATAAAAGAAATAAATGCAAACCTGAACACCTTTGACCAGATATTCAGGGATGCCCATGGTGAAGCAGCACCTGATGCCTGGTGCAAGCTCACAGGAGACACAGGAGACATGGCTCAGCTTGCTCACCTAGGCTGATAGCTTTCACCTAGGCTCTTCCTTCTTTAAATAAACACTTGACAAGGTAGCTGCAGGCCTTCTTGGTAGCATTGTACCTCAAGAGAAATTACTAGGGTAAACACAGTTGCACAAAACGTTACGAAATACCACTCTTGGCACTCATTGAAACAACCCGTCCCCTGTCAGTGGTCTCCACTCTGCCTGCCCAGAAGCCTTCCGAAGCGAAGCTATCGTGAATAAAGGCAGGAACCAACTCACGACATTCGCCTCCCAAGGCTCTTACTGCTTCCCATTCCCTTCCTGTTATTCTCCACCCCTCTCGTTTTGATGGCCCACTGCTGTCGTTTTTACTTTGTTTGCTTTGAGATTTTGTTTCCTAGCAGCAGGCTAGTTCCTGTAGGTTTTGTAGTTATATTCCTCTAGTTTTTTTCTAGTATAAATGCCCATTCAGCAAGGATGGTCTGAGGACCATGAGGTGTTTCTGAGCCCCACTTGCATTCAACCCAGCATGAGCAGACCTCCTCAAGCCAGACAGTGGAAGGAAAAAAAAAAAAAAAAACGGAAAAGTTTCTGGATTTTGGTCAGGACAGCAGGGATGGCTCCAGCAGCTCCCACGCTGGGGTAACAGTGGCGATATTTGCTGTGTGAAGGAGCACAAGGCTGCTTGAACTGAGGCCAGAGGAGAAGCTGTTCAGCCCAGCCCTGGATTGCCGAGGGGTTTGGCCATACTCCACCTCCAAACCTATACACCCACACGCCTGCTGCAACTGTAACTTTCATTTTATAAATACTGTAATGACAAGCAAATTAATCCAAACGACTGTTGTAATACACAAAAATACATACATAACTGCAAGTGTTCTGATTTTATACTAAAAGGGTAAATACAGTCTGAAGGGCAAATGCACTCTGACATCTGCCAGCCAGCCTGGCACTTTTTTCACTTCCCCAGTTCGCAAAGAAAAAACACACAAAACCACCCCCATGAGCAGAAATTTATGCCCCAGAGACATCAGTGGAAGATGAGGGATGGGGACCACCACCCCGGCGTGGTGCTGGAGCCAGGGGTGTCAGGCTTTTTGGGGTACACCCACCCCAAATGCACACATTCACATGTTCAGCTGTCTCCCTGAATGAGCACACAAGCTCTTGTGAACATTAAACCACACCGCTAATAAAGCCAGTCTGTTCTTTCAACCTCCATGAGTTTTCCTCCGCTTTCCTTTTCCATACTGAGCAGCACCAACCAAAGCACATGATTTTAAAGAGAGAGAAATTCCCCGTTGCTTGTAAAAAGCCTGTTCTCTGCGTCAACATGTTGCTCACGTACTCCTTATACACCACAGGCCAGCAGCTTTTCCTTTTCCTTCCACTGCCTAAGAAGTTTGGTGCCAAGCCTATCACCCGACATTCCCCAAGCAGCCACGGCGAAAGGCTTGCTTTGCCAAATTGCTGGTCTGAGCGTGGCCTCTTTATTCCTTCCTTGCATCAATGGCACATTGTACTATAGAGCTGCAAACAATATTCCGAGAGAAACATTTCCTGTTATCAATTTTAACGTGGTTGTTTTTAATTGAATGGCTCCTTGTTATGTAATAAGATATAAATTAAAAAAAAAAGTCCATCTTCTTCAGCTTACTCTGTAATATGCTGCTAAAGCTCAGAGCAATCCCTATAGCTTAATCTCTTCCTTCAGAGAGACACTTTCGGATTGCACCTGTCATTTTTATTACACCCTGTTCTTTTGCTGTGTCTCCTCCTCTTTTGGGGGCAGTAGGAGCAAGAAAGAAAAGATTCATGACAGCGAAACTGGTCACAGCTCACCATCTGACTGATGTTACTAATTTCTCGCATTTTATTCTCCCTTAAGTATCTTCTAACTACGGCCTTCAGGATTACTTTTTTTTTTTTTTTTGTAATGTTTTGGTCTCTCTCACTGTAACACACTCTACGTGCTCCCTTAAGCGGTTATAATATCCAGTTATATGCTTTTTTAGGTGTTCTAACAGGTGGCTGTGAGAGATTTCAGAAGTCATTGAAAGCCTAGAGAAATCATTCTGCAATTTCACTTCACATACTGTCTTGTCAGGAAGCCAGAAGGGACACAAGTGAGAAATACTACATGACAAAAAATACTATAAAAGTGAACAATATCCCAAATAAGCAGGGAAACAAAACCAAATTGATTTAAATATTGGAAATTACAGAATACGTTTGTCTTTCTTCACTTTAAGTAATCATTCTCTGCACACCCAAAGTACTTAATGCTCACTGAAGCACCCCTGAAATGCTCCCTGCTAAAGCCTTTCAGAGGCATCCTCACAGCCAGCAAAAACATAAAAACACAACTGAGCACACCGCTGCCGCTATTACAACCTTCATAAATCTGGTAATCACTGTGCTCAATTTACTTCTCCAGTTAAAGTGCGAACGTTGGGTCAGTCAGCGTGCCAACAATGTTGATAATCTGTAATTCAGTCAGTATGCTCTCAGCTCCAACCAAATGCTGGCCAACAGTTCTACCCAGTGTAGCTGGAAAGGGTAACGTGTATTAGAGCCTGTTAGGAAGACGTTCTTCAGTTGCATGCATCTTAACGTAGGTTCCCGCTGGACAACAACCAACACAACTCCCTCACTATAAAACCTCCATTGATTCTGGCTGTTCTGGTGTAAAATGCTCACCCTAATCTCTGCCTGCACAGCAGGCACTGGCATAAAACCTACATTACACAACTTTCAAGCAAAGCTAATTACACTTTTCCTACAAATCCCAGCCATCAGCACTAGGAGCCACAAATTACACCATTCCTCCCTGGGAGAAAAAAAAAAAAAAGGAAAATATAAGGAAAAAAGCTCTCTGCTGGCTAAACAACTGTATGTACAGGCTGGTTACTTTGGTAGCATTGTATGAAGTGTCCCAGGTTTTTCTCAGCACTGTGTATGGAACCTCAATCCAGTATGAAGCTTTACAACTGAGAGCATAATTACTTCAGAAAAATAAACCTATGCTTCTTTCTCTGCAGTGGCTTATTTCAGTCATTTATCTAGAAATGCAATATTTAATCATAAGCATCATCAACCACGGAGATAAGAAAATATCTGTACATCTCCACAAAGCTCCGCTTTGCTCAGAGCTACCAGTTTCTCCTGGAACCCTCCAAATGCAGCACGAGTTATGCTCATATATGATACTTAAAACATTAAAAAGAAAACTGCATACTTCACCATGGGCAGGATGTCCCTTAGGTTATCAACACCTTCAACCACTTCTTCCGCAGGTAAAACAAGTCCGAAACGAAAGGCTGACCTGTGGCTGCTCCTCTGGCTGTGATCACACAAGCTACCAAGGGCCACTGAATTACAGAGCTACATCACAACACAGAACAAGTGAGACACACTTTTCTTCCTGCATCTCTGTCCGACAGCACAGGGTAAATACCTGAGCTAAAATTTGCCAAGGCACCAGAAAAAGTCTAATCTCAGTCTGACTCTGCACAGGCTAATTACCCCGGGGAAATCAGTGTTAGAATTATTTTTAGTACTAACAAGCATCAAAGGGAGCACGCTGCTGAAGTGTAGCTAACGTCTTCATTGCACAGGCGGCTTGCTGCAAAAGCAGGGTCATGCCTTGGCCAGCTTCCAAATCTCACCACTGCAGCTGGGTTTAAGCTTCCCTTGCAGGGCTTCAAATAACGTGAGTCCATTGAGGCACATTCTGCTTTTCTATTGCTATGGATTCCTTTGCAAAGCATACTGCAAGGGTAAATTTTAAAAATAAAAATGTGACTTGACGCTGTCAAACAAGTTAGTGCAATCGTTTCATAAAAGACAATTTTGCATGCTTCAATGCTTGAATAGAAATAAGAAGCCCAAAAGAAACCAAACTTATTTTCTTGATGTAGGCTGAAAGAAATCTACAGTCTTTGCTGTAGAAAGATATAAATAATATTAAAGGTAAATATGAATCTTACAAAAAGCTTGTTTATTCCATGCAGATAACAGAAGCATCTTGAATAAGGCTCTTCTTAGCTATGTTTTTTGTTCTGCCTAAATCCTCCACAGGTCCCTGGGTTTTCCAGCTGTGGGCGTTTGGATTCCATGCTCGCCTTTTCATTTTTTAATTGGTTCAAACACGATGAGCTTCATCTTTCGCAAAAACAAGAAATGAGCACATATCTTCCTCCACTTTTCACACAAGAGAGGAACACAGGGATGCTCCAACTCCTCAGAGACTCTTTTGCACAATCTGGAGAGCTTTCTTCTCAACATTTATCAGCAGACAGTAACTACCAGAAGTAACAGAACAACCAGCTGCTACGAGCATATCAAAATAGCATCTGATAGTGAAAGTTACTGAAAAAAAACCTGCACCTGACTCCAGCTTGTAAAAGTATTGCTTTCGGTTTGTTTCTGTGTATTCTAAAACAGAAGAAAAAATGAGTATGCATGGAGGAAATGAAGGAGGAAGTGTTTGGGTGCACTTTTCTAAAAATATTTCGCAAGTCCCTTCCACTCCTTCAGCTTCCTTCAAAATATTGTCGCTTGTAATTGTATCCGTGCAAGCCAGAGGCCCCTCTCGATCTAATTCATAGGTCTGTACCGAGCTGGTACAATTGGATATGTTCTTTACAGTGCCATCACCTGCCAAGCACCAGACCTTCCCAGGGACACCTGCACATGAAGATCTGTCTCCTGCAGCCCCGTATCACAGTAGGGGATATGCACATCAACAGACACATCACAGACTCTGAGAAAGATCCTGGAGCAACAGATGCTGCCCTAGGAAAGCGCTGTGTCACATGCAGAGACCAAGCCAGCAGGCAGGTTGTTTCTCTCCCATTGGATATATTTTCTAACTTGCCTCATTGCTCCCAACCATACCGGGTGATCCCTGGAAAGGTGGTGCCTGGAGCAGGGCACCTCAAAGAGCAGGGGAAGAGGCAAAGCTGACGAGCAGAAAGGTGAAGGCAGAAGTCAATAGTTATTGACTAAAAGTGAGATAAGTGGCCTTATAAAATAAACAGAAAAATAGTGGGTTTATCAGGGCTTACGTGAGGAACGATTCAAGACGAGGAGCGAGGCAGGGAACCATGTGGTGAAGCATCCAGTGCCTGTCTGGAAGAGCTCCAGCAGGAATCCAGCCCCGCAGCCTCCTCCCAGCTCACTCTCTCCTTCGAGCCTTCGTTCACCTCTCTCATAACAAAAGGTATGTTTTTATAACAAGAGGTGCACAGAAATAGCTCGTGCCTCTTCATAACTTTCAGGGAAAACAAACCTAGGAAGGAAACTGGAGACTCATTTCCACTGGAGGCCAAGTGAGCCAGTGCCTTTTACTAGCACTGAAGTCACATTAAAAAAGAAAAGAAAAAAAAAGTTTGTGTTTATACGCAAATTACTTGTGCATGCTCCTGCATTGCTCCCTAAATAAATACCATAATTGTCAAATTACTCATCAAAACTCAGTGGCCATAGAGGAAAAAAAGCTCTGCATGATTCTTTAAGGACTATTTACCAGAGAGGCGTAAACTGAACACCTTCGATCAGAAGGAATGGCCTGATGCTAACTGGGATTGAGCCGGACAAAAGCCAGCAGTAAGGCAGCTGTTACAGTATGCCGCCTTTCTTCTGTACAGCAACGTGTCCCTCTTCCCAGCAGCGACACGGCACGTGCCAGGGCCGGAGCTCACGGTGAATGCCAGGTACACAAGAGAGGTCACATTACTCTGGATCTGTGCTGACCTTTATGATTAAGTGTCCTTTCACATTTAACATCACCGCATGGCTTGGGTATATCTGTACATAAAAATCACCCCACGTTTTTACAGTTTCTTAATTCATAAAGGCAGGAGGCCAAAGGCAACTCAAGAAAATAGAGGTTTACGTGTCAGTGTTGCTGAATGAGGAAATCTCATTGGTAAAAGTCCTCAATTTCTGTGAAAACCTCCAGCCTCCTTACAGCAAATTATTGCATTTAGGTTTCTAGAGCTGTGCGACTGGAAAAGCCACTCAGAAACAAAATTCCTAGGAAGCCTTTGGTGAAACCAAATGTTTGAGCATTTCAGTGCCATCTCTTGTGCTGTCACGCAACCCGAAGCGCATCTTGTGACTAGCTGACAGCACAGAGATGTGTGATGGACGACACCATGACCACAATTGAAACAGAGAGCCTGAGAGAAGCACAAATTGGAAGGAAGACCAAATGAAGAATGAAACAAATCTTTAGCATTCAACAAAGCAGTCGTCAGATCCTCCACTCAGAGGGCACTTATTCATAGCCACAATAGGTAAGTTTCTGACCTCCAGATTATAAATTTCATAAGCAAGTATTTACGGGAAGGGAGACAAAAAAAAAAAAAACCCTCTCATGGACATGTTTTTCTAGGGTGGGATTACTGGAAGACACAATGTTTCCCAAATACCCAAGAAATCAACTCTGACTGTGCAGAACACGTTTATGCCCATGTTACAGTCATCGTAATTTAAGCATATAGCCAATACACAAATATTTTAGTAGGCTTCACAGTTTGGCTCAGCTACTCCAAAATTCAATTACAAAAGATTCTGAGATGAGAAATTAAGGAAAATAGTAAAGCAGGTGTAGAAAGTTGTTAGGGAACAGCTACTGAAAATAAAAATCTTTGAAAGCCTTGTTTTTGCATTTACTGGCTACATGGCAGTAAGGATCAGTAATGTCAGGTAGAAAAATGGCTATTTTAGGAGAAATTTTTAGTAATCAGTAGTAAGTTTTGCTTTTAAAATGACAGTAATTTAGAGGAGACTAAGACATGTTATATTGCTAACTTCATGAAGATAAGCAGCAAAATATATACTCTGGTTACAAACAATGTAGAAAAGAGATGCATATAAACTAATCACTAATGCCAAGAAAACTTCTCTTGCTTACGCCAGCCTGGCTTCTCAGTAAGAAGCAAGGCTGTTGTACGATGGAAAAGCGAGCACGTGCGTCAGTACACCTTTAGCCTGGACTAAAGGATCTCCATGCTACTTATTCATAGAAGTCGCTCTGGAGAATGGATTTTATCCCAGACAGACAATAACTCAGTACCTTAAACATGAAGGAGCCAAAGCATGCAACTAAAAATACAAAGTCACATTGTTCCCCTAAAGACATGACAGTAAAATGTTCAGTACCCAAATGTCAGCATAAACCCAATGACCCCTTTAATTTTTTATTTTTTTTTTAATTTTACCAACTAAATATATGCCAGCATAGGTCTCTCTAAACGCAAGTCATTTCTCACAGAAGTGAAACAGCTTTGAGGTTTATCTTTCCATACACCATTTGAGTTTACAGCCTCCTGGCACAAGAAACGCAACTTGTCTCTGGGTTCTGTTACAGCCTGATTTTCCCATTAAGAAGATCAGATAAAGTCGGTAAAATTAAGTCATATTTGTTAGCAAATTACATACTGACACTTCCCAAGTCTTCACACTGGGTTTTCACTTTCCTAAAGCTGAAGCCCCTAAATACTAACATCATTCAAGAAAACCACACTCTGTAATTCCAGTAACTATTAGAAGTTTGAATAAAAAGATTAAAATTAAAATAGAAGAGCTTGCTGCCTTCCCATGTGAGGATGAAGCAACACATTCAGGACTTTAGCTGCAGAAGTTCAGAAAGCCTCGACACTACAGTATAGCCATTTAAAATTTTAATTTTTCAGCTCTTCTAATGTATTTGGCTCATATGACAAACCCTCTCTGGAGTTTTGATTTTGCACATCTTTTCCGTCACTGCAGTTCCAGGCAGCTTTTCTGCAGCAATTAGGCTCACTGACGTTATGTCAGCATTCTGATCACTCTATATGATGTCACGGGCAATTTTCTTCAGCGCTTTCTGGTTTTAATACAGAATTTTGCAAAGTATTTAGTCCTCTCTGAGGACCCAGTAAGGACTTCTCTGATTTTACACTGCATATCCTGTTGGTGACTGCCAGAGAACCAGCTGCTAGGGCCATCCCAAAGTTAAGGCTAAGGTAGGTATCACACAGCAGTGCCCGATATCCCAATGCCTGCCTCACTTCAGCATCCTCAGCACAACGCAGTCCTCATTCACACCACCCTTAAATACCTTTTGGGAAAGAGGGACAAAGGAAACACCCTGTGCTTTGAGGAATGCTGATATTGGCCAGTGATTCATGGCAGAACTGGAGAGCATCTTCAAAAGCATTATTCATTCTCGCTGTACACCATCAAGGGAAGGGGTGATTACCTCGTCTGTTGGCATGAGACACCTAAACATCAACATAAAAATATTTAAAATACTGTTATTCAAGAGATGGTCTATTCAGAGCCAGAGTTTGCAGGATTTTATTCCATTTTGATTAAACAAGACTGACTGAAGAACACAAATCCTGGATCCAAACAGAGAGCACCTGGCAGCCACATGCTGTATCCAGGTGGTGGGCCCACGAAGATGTTCCAAATCAAATTACTCTTTACCATGAAAAACCACAAACACATTACACAGCCCTTAAAAACATCTCAGCCTCGATTCATCTGCGGTAAGTTTGTCACGGGCAGGAAGGTGATGTTTAAATTTTGCTAAACTTTAAATGTCTTCCCTTCAGCCTACCTGCAGCACCTTTCTCATGCTGCCCAACTGCTTGTTTGTACACTGTTACCACTGTGGGGCTTTCTTAATTCTCCCTTCATGTACACATGGCTCCAAGCAGGATGTTTCAGTGCAAATCAAACTGACCAGTCCACTTGTCATCACCATGTCCCCTTCAGATATTCTCAAACTAAATTTTAAGTGCATGAAGTATGATAACTTTGCCTATAATTAACAAACAAAACACAGAGTTGATGAATCGTTGTTTAGTTCTGGTGAATCCTAACTAAAAGGTATTTTAATTCAGCTATTATAATCATACGATTTCCTGTATTTGCTCATGGATTAAAACAAAATAGAGCTCATAAACAAAACTTTTGCAACAGCTGTCAAAAAAAAAAAATTCCAAGATGTAGTAACACTTTTAATGGATTTAAGAGCTATCCAGATTCCCTTTATATGCATCTAGCAGATATGGGCAAGAGTCACTAATTTGACATTTGACAAGCGTCCTGAAATGGGAACTGCCCGCAGTTAGCTAAATAGATTAGGAGCTTTCTGGTTCAAATTTTGCACCTAAGTAGATGAATGCTCAATCTTCCTCAGATTTCATTAGATTATTTTCAAAGGCTAGATAGATTTTTTGCTAGATGTTACTACAATGCATCATTTGGTAGGTGTTAGAAACCAGAATCTTTCCTGAACTAGAAGAAAGGCTCCAACTCAAAACTCATATGTTCGCCTAGCTCGTAATGAGCTTTACATCTTAAATGATAGCTTTACAAAGTTAAGCATAATGCTGCCACTTATACACAAACAATAATCACACTCCAACCATGGAGATACTATCACAATTTCTTGATTGAATTATCAAATTTGAGCGTGGAGATTGTTCTAACAGAAGTACAATCAATTCAAAGCAGCAAGACTTCTAAGAAATCCACTAGAATATATAACAGAACAAATATTTGTATTTTTTAAAAAGACAAAAAAAACCTCTACAGTTAATTGTTTCCAAGTACAATAAACCTGGAACAAAGCCTGCTATTGAATGAACATTAATGATTTGCCATTTGCTTCTGCAGATGTTTCCCATGAGGGAAGACGCCAGAAAACATTCCAGTTGAAACCCAGGAAACCCCAGTTATGTTGCTTCATTCATTTGGATATTTTAATTTGAAATTGTCAAAAACATCAGGTTCAATAGGATTTTACATTAAGGGGAATGTGTATGCAATAAAATTTCAAAGGCCAGAGCATGATAAACCCTTCCCACTTAAAAACAAATGATCCAGGTTTATAAAAAAATTTCACAGCCACGATATGAGCTCAGAGCATCTGCTTCTGTCCTCGTTGACAGCTCCAAATCATCACCACCTCCACATCAATGACATTAGAGACAAATGCCTGCTTAAATAAGTTAGCATGGCCATCACATTTTCATTCATCTCTATTAAAGAGATTATCAAACAACCTAGATTATATATCATACCCCAGACAAAATTTACTTCTAGATTAGCTCTAATCTGTTAGAGAGCAAAGAGGAATAAAAGCGTTTACTAGTAAATACTGGAGGGAGCACAGAGATGCTGCTGCGTCTTAATTTATGGTGTTATATGGAGCTGGAACTCTTATTTCCGAATTAGATCTCGTCTCTGATTTTAATACAGCAAAGCTATACAATTCCAAGAATTTCCAAAAATAATGAATCCTTACTAACCTAAAATTTCCACTGAAGCAGAATTTACAAATGGAGTTCGTAGGAATGGGCAACAGGAAGAATAGTCAAGGGTACAAGTACTTCCCAGAAAGGAAGGATATAAATAAGATATTCCTTTTCTTTTTTTTTTTTTTTTTTCCCCTGGCCCAGAAGGCAAACAAAGCAACGACAAAAGATTTCTAAACCTATTTTACTGGTATTTACTGGTTACAATTTTACTGGTATTTTAGCAACTTGTTCTTGTGGGAAAGTGAAAACAAACTAACAAAGGGGCATCTGTGTAAGTACAAAGGAAACAAGCACTCACCACAGGAGGCAGAAAAGTCACCCTCCGTGTCAATTAACTCCAATTCTCACCCTACTCTAACCAAGAAGAAAGCCTTCAAGCTAACTAGTTTTAGTTAAGGACCATCAGAAAGTATTACCAAGAGGCAACCCTGTAATACAAAAGGTGGTCGCACCATGCATCCCACCTACCCATGTGAGGTTCTCTCTGGCGACGGGGAGGATGGAAACGTGCATGACCAAGCTGGAAACGTTCCAGCAACGAATTCCATGTGCAGCCTTGAAGACTCCCAGCTCAAGGGTCTGTTTTCCTTAGGCAGACAGCAGCTGAAGTCAATGGGAAAGCACAGGCACAACTTGTCACTATCAGCCCTGGCTTAGGGGAGGTGGCATAAGATTCAGAAAGAAAGGCAAAAAAGCCTACAGGTCAACATACTGAATATGTGAAGATTTAAAAAAAAAAAAAAAGTCTCTTTCAAGGAAAAAGAAAATCAGTATGCATTTAAGGGAAACATATCAAAAACAAAATCACAACATTCTTCTGATTTTCACACACTAACCCAATTATTTCTTGAGTGATAAAACAATGAAGACTTGCAGCTGCCGTATAGCCTTGCAAAACATCAGATCAATTCACGTTCTCAACAGAATGTTATGAGTAGCCAATTGATCAAAATGTAAAGAAACAGCATTAAGCACGCTACTGTAGTTTTTCCCTAAGCTTGAAAATTGAAGTTATATCCAACATTCACTTGCCTGGAAATGTTCTGGACAAAGTAGTGGTGACCTGAGAATAACCTATCCAAATTTTTATCCCATATAGCATGCAAGTGGACTTCATCGCTCCAAATATCGATTTAAACCAATAAGCTGCCTCTAATTCTGAGCAAAAGCAGATGCTCAGTGAAAAGAATATAAGATCAGCAAATTATATAGTGATTCTGCCTGCAAAATAATCTCCTGATTTCCAGGAATCTGTGGTTTAGGGGCTGCTTCAGCCAGAAATCATACCTGCATCTTTGCGATTAACAGTTCTAGCATACTTTTTTTCTCTATGGATTTGCTTTAAAACTTTTAAAATTCATTTAGAAGTTAAGCAATGGGAATGCCCTACGGTGATAGGTTCCATATACAAATTATGCTTGTACAAACCAGAATCTCCTTTTATTGAAAAGTAACTCAAAAGAAATCACTGAATTTTGCTCATTAGTCTCACTTAAGATCTTGGGTTATGTGAAATTATATGCAGTTGCTCTCTATTTACCCCATACCACTCAGATTTTGTCCACTTCTACCATATCCTCCCTAAACATTCCTCTTAATTGAAAAGCACAGATCATCACGGTGGCTAGTTAATGATATACCATCAGGACAGCTTAACTAGCAAGCACAGCAGGCATACAAAGTATGATTTTTTTTTTTTGAGGTAATTGATTTGTCTGAATTTATAATGTAGTTTAAGACAATCAAAGCCCAAAAACATTCTAGGAATGTTTCCAGAAAAGTTAATTACTTAACATCTTTTCCACAACCTTTCATTAGGTGTAGTCAAATAAGTAATTTTTAAATTGAAAAAACATGTTGAAGTGTTTTAAACTTGCCTCTGATTGGTTGTGTGAGATTTTGTTGTAAGGACTGCAGTTTTGATAAACAGTAACAAAACTGGTAATTCCCAAATACTTTTTAAAATTAGACTAGGAACTTACTTTACATCAATGCAGGGTGGCTACATGATGAGTCAATGCAAATAAAAGTACACACGTGCAGGTATTTGCCCCAGCACTGAGAGGTGAGCTGTAATGCACATGGTGACAGCTGGGTTTGCTTTGGCAGGTGGTGTCCTCAGCACTTTTGGGGCAGGACAGTCAGACTTGAGCCTCCATAGGGCCTTACCACTTGCATGCTACACAAGACCCAGGGAAGACGGAGCACATCTAACAAAGCATCCATTAACAAAGTCTCTTTATTATTGCTGCCTAAATTAGACCAAAACTGCCCACACAGCAATCACTCCACTCTGTGGCAATGCTGGTAAACCTGTAGTTACACCCAACCTAATTTCCTCAAGTGAGAAGTTGCCAAGCATTTAATAAGGCGATCAATCATTCAACCAAACACAGGAGACTCAGCCCAGTTTCTCTTAGCATTTTGCACGTGATCCTGCATTCTTCATTCAGGACCATCATTTACATGGAATACCAAAACAAAATCTAGATTGAGACACAAATTGTCCAAAACCACAAATATCCTCTCCGCTCCTAACATTTGATTTTTATAGCATCAACAGGTATGCTCAGGTGCAGCTGTTACACTGGTACTCAATTTGAGACCAGTGTTCAAGGCATTTGTGCTTCTGACAGCCTCGTAATCCTGCAAAGAACAATTTCATTTTGAAAAACAGTCCCCCGGGACCCAGGGAACATTTAACTGCTTAACTCGGGTAGGAATAGATTTGGGAAAAGCGTTCCTGTCACTTAAAAGCGGGCTTCTATCGCAAGTATGCTGTCTAACAAATACAACTGGAAGCAAGATGGGAATGTGGGAAGGATGCCAACATAAATCCTCTGAATCTGAGGAAATCAGGAGCAATTTTCCACTCAAGGATGGAACCGGTGCAGAGGAAATGCAGGGCATGTTTGGCGTGCTTCAGCCTCCTCTCCTAAGGTGAAGCCGCCTTCTCCCCCATGACAGCAGGCCCCACCCCAGCAGCACAGAGCTGAGACCCCACATTTCCAAAAACACCCCAGCAAACAAAATTCAAAGCCCTCCCCCCGCTAAAATTAGTTAAGAGTACAGGGGCAAATAACCAAAACTGATAAAACCTGAGGTTCTCTAGTCACAACAGCAGCTTGAGTTGCTACATACATCCTGTGTTACATTTCACCACAGCTAGCGAAGGCCTCAAAACAACCCTCAGCTATCAAAAAGAAATTATCTTTAGAGATGAGAAGATGAGCAAATCGCTTTTATTTAGACTAAACCAGCCAAAGCAGAGAGATATTATCGCCTGTAAATCTTCAGGGGGGAACCCAGAGGTCCCAGGACAAGGCTCATTCCCCAGAAGCGCTCAGGCCCAAACGCATCTTCACCACAGGCCCCAACCCCTGGAGAGCTTCAGCATCCAAAATGCAGCCCCCTCAGGAGCACTTCTGGCCTGAGCAGGTATTTTGAATGATTATCTGTTCGACTAAAAGGAATTTCATCAGCACAGTTAGCTGGAAACCAGCTGCTTACATTACTAAATGCAAAAGCCCTTGTGAAAAAAAAGCTTGCAGCGAAGTTGATCTAGTTGTGAAAGCAATTACCTCACACAACACAAGCACCACTTCTAGGCCTCTGTGACCACGTTGTGCTCCAGCCAAAGGGGACAATTGCAGGAAAACACATTATTTAGGTGTCCATGTGCTATCAGGTACCCACCTCCACTGGCTGTGACAGTACACGGGTGCCCCTGTAGATGTCTTGTGTCATAATGAATGCCTTAAATGCACACAAACAGTTTGATAGCTTCTCTAATATAAGCAAAGTTAAGCATACTTTTGACACCACTATTCCTATTAATGATGAAGTGTGTCAAAAAAAAACTTAAGAAACAAAATGAAAATTTCCTCTCCGCACCATGTTCTTTAAATTTTTCTTCCTACGGTTATTGCAAAGTGGAACTACACGTGCCAATTCCACCCTCAGACTCCATCATATGAAAGCTTATTTGCCTGATAAGCTATTTTATGATTGGTATTGAACAACAGCAAGAAATGAAACAAATAGGATTATTAATCAGACGCTCTCATTCATCCTGACAGCTAAAGCTACCCACTCAATAGCATCATTCTGAGAGTGAGCCAAAATCACCGCAACATGCTTCACAAATTTTACAACTTAATCACCAAAAATTAATGCAAAAATATCCAGGTGAGATTTTCTATTTTCTTAAAGTCACATAGCAGTAATTCAGCTTCCAGCACACTTTGAGTAACTCTCATATCATTAAGTGTACCAACCAGCTCCTTACCAGTTGCCACAGGTGTGCAAACATCACTGAAAAATTATTTTTTTTCTCATTACAAGCACATGAACAGGTTGCTGAAGTTTTAAAAACAAACAAACAAATGAAACGGCTTACTTCCTAAATCTCCCTTAAAAGTGCTTTTAAAACAACTTTGCTATGTCGACATACTTTTGTGAATATTTTTTTCCTTTTTGTTTTAGATTGTCATGTTTGTTTGTTTGTCTTATTAAGTAGTTTATATCTTTAACTAAAGTCAATAACCAACTCCGTTCCAATAAACAAATATACACAGGCATGAATCAGCTCAGTGAAAAGGGACTGGGAAAGAAGAATTTTGATTTCTTCAATATAACTTTCTCACATAGGAAAAAAAAACATTCACACGAGTCTGAACGTTTAGGTCCGAGTATCATGCACAGCAGCGCTGAAAGCCACGCATTGCAAAGCAAAAGCAGCGAGCAGAGTTAATCCCGAGCCTCCCAGTACAAACTTACTTCTCTTGGATACCCAGGGCAATAAGAACAACGCCCGAAAAACAACGTGGCCGCCACAATAAAATAAATAAATAGCAAAACCGCATAAACCCCCGACTTCCACGAGCAGTTTATTTTTTCTTTCAAAGAGAAGTCGCTCCGTATTTAAACCAAGGCGAAGAGAGGTGCTAAGAACCAAAGCGGCCGGGCACAAGCAGCATCTGCAGCCGTCCCCCTAAAGCCAAGGCAGGGGCTCGGGGGGGGACAGCGGGGAAGCCGGGTTACCTGCCGCCGGGTTACCTGCCAGCCGGGCACGGCCATCTCTCGCCGCTCCGTCCCCCCGCGGCGGCACGTGTCGTTGTCCCCGTCCCCGTCGCCGTCGCCTCCCCGCCGCGCTGCCCCCGCCCCGGTGCCGGTCCCCCCGCCCCGCCGGGCGGTGCCACCGCCGCCTCCGCCGCGGCCCCGGGGAGGCCCTGCCCGGAACGCGCTGGGTTTACCGCAAGCGCCCCCTTCGCAGCATCCCCGTGCCAGCCCGGAGCTCCTTCCCCCGAGCATCCTCCTCCACCCGCAGACCTCTTCCCGACAGCCCCCCCCTCCCGCAGCATCCCCCCTCCAGCACGTTGCCCCCCGAGCATCCTTCTCGCCCCCAGCGTAGATCCCCCCCCCCCCCCAGACCTCCACCCCTCCCATCCCCAGGCTGTGGAGCATCGTTTCCAGATGCCACCAGTCGCCCACCCTGTTTCCCCCACAGCATCTCCTGATTGCAAGGGTTTTGTCCCAAAGGCCGAGAAACAGAGGAGAAGGGGGTGGGTGAGTGCAGGGGGCTGGTAACAGCCACCCTGGGTAAGGGTGGAGCTGGAAAGGAAATTGCGTGTATGACTACAGGCAAGGGAAAAGAAAACCAACAGCAGCACTGCCACGTAACACATTTTCTTGGCTTCATCTTCAGGTGCCTAAGAAGGGAGCCAAGCAGCACAGCTGTGTGCTTTAGGCAAGGCAATCAAGGCAGGGCTAGGTACAGTGACCTGTTCACCTGGCATGCCCACAGCTGAGGCAAGGGCCCCCATGGATTTCCCCATGAGTATGGCACAGCATGGGAAGGCAAATGCTACCTTGCCACCTCTGCAGCGTCAGCTTGTTTGTGGAGCTCACCCTCCACCACAACCCCTTCTGAAAGACTGCATGCAAGTCAAGCGTCACCACTCGTCTGTTGCGCTTAACCTCATTGACTGGGGTATCACTAAGTGACGTGCAAAGCAATAAGGAAAAAAAGGAAGCTTTGTAATGGAATTTACTTCCCCTATCGTCTGCTCAACAGGAATTACACATTATCTGAGAGCATAGCTGACATACTGACATATCGTTGAGTGAAAACTGGTGATGCAATCATGTTATACCATTGTGAAATAGAAATAGTCATACACATGGGGTTTGGCGTAGTGCAAAGAATATCCCACTAACCACTGAAGGAAAACACAGGGAAGACATTGCGAATACCATTACCCTGATCCCTACAACCAAATCTAGGAGGGGGGGTGGGGGGCAGAATTCACATTCACCAGTCCCCCATCAATCTACAAGGTGAGGAGCAGGGAGCTAGACAACAGTGGGACAGTTGCTCACTGTGCAAGATATTTATAGGACTAGGGCAAAAGTCAGTATTGATAAAGCTTCATTTTTGCCTCGACAGTCTGTGTTTGAGTGGCCAAATCCTTATGTTCCAGCACTACCTCAATGAGAATATCAGTTACTACCATCGTCTTTATCAAAAGTATGCAGCTACTCCTAGAGTGTACATGGTTTTCCAAAGCTTTGCTGAATGCTGAGTAGGCCAGTTTTACTGACTGTGCAATTAAAAATAAATTAAGGTGAAGCTGGCTGAGAACAAAAAAAAAAAACACACCTAAACTGAAAACAGAAGAATTGTCATTAATATTTGTTATCCTTTCATCTAAACCAAAAAAGCATCAGATTCAGATAATTGAGTGAGTTTTGGAACAAGAAAAATGTAGTCTTTTTAAAATACTTTTGTTATTTCTATAATCCCACAAAATGCTTATCATAAAAGTAATTCCATGGATGTTTTGTCAAAGACTACAGCTGAGACCAGCAGAACTGTAAATGTGCCCAAGGGCAATCTAATAGAAAAGACTGCTGATGTTTTGACTAGCCAAGAAAAAAATAGTTTTCCAAAGTAAAATGCAAGCATTCCTTAGATGAAACAGGAGGAAAACATACAAAAATTAAGCTCTTGTGTCCATCAAAATGAGAAAAGATCACCATGGATTAGTGACAAAAAAATCAACTGTTACAGGACCATCCAGATACAGACTCTTATAAAAAGATTAGATGATAAATTCTTCTTGTACATCAAATAACTGATGACCGCTACATCTACCTTGGAACACACATCTACGGGGGCAGTTCACAGTGTGTAATCCCATCAAGACCATCACTACTTATGTTTGTTTTGTTGTTGTTGTTTTCTTCCCTGACGGTGCATATGCAACACTTAGCAAAAACAGTATATGTTCACTGCGTGCCTTGTTGGAAGAATAGAATGATGGAAGTGGAGTAAAAAGATTATTAATCACGTGATGACAAAAAAAATCATCCCACAGAAGTATTAGTTTGGCTTGTTTACTGAAGACATCTCACTGAAAAACATTGAGCATGAAGCCTTATCTGCTTTCTAGTTCCTGTAAATGCTAACGGACGTGGTGACTCATTACTACTCTTTGGCCACTATAGACACTTTCCATCTTTGAACTCTTCATATTTCTCTCCTCTATTTTATATAGTCATAGTAATTAAATTACCTAGAACACCCAGTTATTACAAATAGGCAAGAAACCTGTACCCTGAGAACTTATCCTGTCTCTTTTACTTGTAACAATATGTCTATTTATTAGTATTCATTTTTAACAAAAGCTAGTGCTTATTTTATTTTAAAAAAAGTAGCTTTAACAACTCCTGTAGCATAGTTTCACAGGACACATCTCACCATTTTTAAGGTATCCACATGGAGTTGAAGTGCAAGTGGAAAGGAATTGACAGAAGAAATCATCCCAGATTTGTAAGCCACTGCAAGGACTGCAGTGGGATGTTATCTGGTGCTGGTCATCGCAGCACACTGAATGCCAAGGCTCTTTGCAGGGCACTGGAAATATCAAGGCTTTGGCTGTTTTGCTGCTGACCCAGAAAGGAAAGGGAGGGTGACACTGGGCACATCCCCTGGGAAATAGGTTTCCGTTGTTGGTGGGCTGGGTGGAAGGGAGGATGGGACTTGATACTTTGGAATTGTCACCAAAGCCTAGTGAAGCAGGTGAAGTATCAAGATAAAACATAAGGGGAGCCAACCTGAGGATCTCTTATGAATGTATCCAATGGCCTTTGAAGACATCAAGAGCTAAGATATCAGTTATAACATTAACTCAGTTTGGTTTGGACTCTGAGAAACACTAGTTAAATCCCACTGTAAAAAATCCCACATTACAGATGAACGCACAGCTAAAAATAAAGCCAACAATCATTTCAATTGGAAAAAAAATGAAAGCCTGTATATCTAAGCAAGATTTTTCATTACCTTTTCAGGCAGCAATATAGAATACTTGCAAGGAGCCACTGTACACCTTCCCCTTCATGCACGCAAATGATTTTCTTCTAGATGTTATTAAGGATGGCATTAACAATTCCTTTGGGGGAAGAAAAAAGAAAATATATAATTGGAACCTACAGTTGGCATTATCAAATCCTACTTGTCTTTTGTAAGAATGTCTCATTTTCTCATAAAGAAAAGCTCTCTTCCCAGAAAAGATTGCAACTTTTCTCCTTTGCCCTGTCTTTTTCCTTGTAATCTGACTGCTAGAAAAAAAATGACTTACTCAGTCTTTATCAAAACTTGGCCACGGTGGATATACATGAGGCTGCTTAAGATAACAGTTTTCGCTGCATTCCTAATCACAAGTTCAGAGTTACAACAAGTGAAACATTAATATCCAGGCCAGTTCTCTGTGTGGGCCGCTTCCAGCAGCACATCTTCCAGGGTTATGAGGTAGGAAATGGAGGCTTGAGTGTACCGAGGCACAAGGAGATCTAGTCAAAAGAAAAAAAAAGTCCTCCATTTGCATTAGAACACCCTTTCCCTGACCTCACAGGTAGCACATATAGTAACACAAGTATTTGGAGTTCAAACAAAAAGCATTTGGTCAGTTACTCTTGTCTCCTATCCCACCCACAGGTAGGCGTTCACTATCACAACCCCTGGGAACACCACCAGAAGCCTCAAAGATCTCCTTGGCCTTATTCTAAGCACCCAGCTATTCAGCATTGACTTCACTGACTTGTTTACAGAGGTTTAACAATTACTTTGACATTTGTTAGCCTAGGGCAAAAACCCTCAGGTACACAACTGATAAAGGCTTTTTTTTTTTTTTAAAAAAAAGGGGGGGCAAAATTTGTGCAAGAGTAAATGCTGGGTTTTATTTCAAAGTTGAACAACTGGGTCCAAGAAGTCCTGATGACCCCAACACAGAACTGCAGATCTCTAACATGCAGCTTACTTTCTGTGCAGCTGAGCACCTGGCTTACAGGCAGAATTTGGAGCAAGACCAAGGGTGTGCTTGCTCTCCATGTCCGTGAGCATTAAGCCATTCCCAGAATGCAAACCAAGCAGGCTGCAAGGTTTAAGTCACTCTGTGTAACTACAGAAGCGTACCCAAGACTTCAGGACATTTAAACATGTCAGTAGCCTGGGGTTCAGATGTGAATAATGACAATCACTTATGACTTGACTACTCATTTTCACAACTCTGGCAAATTACCATAAAAACCACACTTCTTCCACTCATCCTTGTGATTCTCAGACAAAGAACACTTTATGGCTAGATTCTCTTCTCATTGTCTGAAATGTGACTGACCATTTTTGTCTGAACAGCGGAAATGCCACACGGTGAAACCTGAGCTTAAACTTCAAAGAAACGAAACCATCACAACCTCAAGTTTCCTCTCTTTTTCAGTCATGTGCCCATATTTGTGTGCAACTCAACTGTGTCAAGCCATTCAGTGCTGACTACATTTTGATCAGCTGTCTCTGGTGAGAAAGAACGGAGACAGTTGTTTCAACTCAGAATTTATTAATAGCTTTTAAAAATTATTTAAGCATGCTGCGTTTTGTGACAGATCTTATAATTTAGTATCTGTGTAGTCATTTTCCTGACAGATCATTAGGCAGCAATGCAGAGGACTTTCTTGTGCAAACAAAGAACTCCAAGAACATTTGAAAATTCATCTTTAGATTCATCTCAAAAGTAGTGCAGAGCTGTGCAGTGAATCCATGTGCTCCTGAGGGCAGCTGACCATTGCTAGAAAACATGCTCAAGGACAGAATAAGGAATTGCATCCACAAGTCTCCAAGCAATTTAACATCAGTTCATCCTCATACATCTTGGAAGTAGTCATAAGCATGACTAACAAGCTACGTTTTTGTTCTGTGGTTGGTTTAAGGTTATATAGGAATATATAAATCCACACAGGAAATCAGTGACCATCAGGAATAAAATATAGCATCTTAATTCTTCCAGTAACACCAAAACATTTGGTAGGAAATGAAAAGTTAAGTAATTTATTTTGGTTTGGCTATTCTGATGGTACTTCTTGCACTAGGAAAATTGGGTTCCTGAAGTTTCCAACTTCCAGTTCTGTGCTCTTACTGGAGCTGCAGTGAGTCATTTGAAATCAGTGAGATTGGTGACCTCACCGCTTCCCTGCCCTTTTTTGTTATTCAGTAGGTGCCTCAGACAGTGAGATCTTGCCATGGTAAGATGAAGGTAAGATGAAGGACATCCCAGCTCTTGTTGAGCTCTGACTGAAACAGGAGTCCCCAACCAGAAGTATGAATCTCCCACATTCATCCGGCTTTTGCTTTGACCCTTACTAAGCAAGCTAAGTTGATCATATTTTCTTGTTCCTTTGGTCAGCTTCAAACACTAAAACAAAAGGTAACTGCAGTTTAAATCTTACTACTGACACACCACAAATTGTACTGTGACAGAGAACACCAAGGGCTCTGGTCAGTGACGTATTGAGGTTGTTTTACCTCATAGCAATCTCTTGCCTAAATAAACTCTAAATTACCAAATTGACTTCTGCTATAACCTTTGGCACTGAGAAACATCACCAGCACAGTGGTTTGAACACATCTACTGAAGCCAGTCAATCTTTGCTCTTTGTAACTGTGGTTTTCTTCATATTTGTCCCTTTGGTCTTCATCTTCACACACAAAAAGAACACAATCACAAAAGGCACAGGTAGGAGACTTGAACAATGTAAATAAGTTAAAGAGGGCTGGAAAAAATGAAGAACAACCATTCAATATTTTGTAATATTTCTCCTGAAGAGCCTCTCCCCCTCCCTTCATCTGCAGAGTTTTATAAATCAGTATTAAAAGCAGATTATTGGTGTACACAATCCCTCCACTTCAACCGATCCTCATGGGAAGAACATGCAAACAAACTAGAAGGGTAATAGTGTGTTATAGACAAGTCCTGGATCTAGAGAACAGGGAAATGAATTTAAATCTGTATTCTATTGCAGACCACCAAGTGAAGTATTTTTCCTTTAGGCCTACTTTCAGAGAAGTGCTTATTCAGTACAGGATTCTCCTAACTTGCACTGCCTCTGTGGGAACAGACATGCTCAGAAGTTGAGTTGGGATAGATGAAGCAGGAAAGTTACACACAGTAGAAGTTTTAACATGTGAGTCTTCAATTGTGTTTAATGTTTTAGAGCTAGGAAGCAAGATCTTCATTCCTCAAAACTGACTTGGATATCTCCTATTACAGCATTTATCACTGTTTCATTACAGTACCACAAAATCTTGTTAAGCTTAAATCCCAAATCTAAGACTAAAAGCACAATATATTCCATCCCTGTTAATTAAACAATCTTCTGGATATGTCTTATCAGACTCACTAGAATTGTTGACTGAGGGATATTAGTCTTATATATGCTTCTAGATGTTGAGCGAGCTACACAGTATTAATGGTCCTGGATGAGAACAAGTGTTTCCATGTAGACATAGCCACAAGTCTACTTAGAGTACTACTGAGTGAAGCTGTCCAGTGTTTTCACATGAGCATACACAAAAGTTTACTTTTGAAAGGATCAGACTATAGACTCTTCAGTCTTTTCAATTTTTTTTTTAATATCTAAAAATACAGAAATTACTAAAGGTGAGCTGAGCACTGCTATAGCTAAGCTTTACAAGGTTTAATGATGACAAGCTAAAGGTGACCAGTTTGCAAAGCCAGACCAACTGCCATATTCACCTTTAGAGCTATTAGTACATAGATCCTTAAAGGTCTTTATGGTAGCATTAAAGGTTATCATGCTTCCTACACCAAGGACAGCTGTACTTTCCAAAGAGAAAGCCAGCTTCATCTGCTCACCACCAGCCCATGCCAAACATTATCACTCCCAGAGATGGAGAGCAAGAGATCACTAAAAGAGGTATGAAAAAACTCATCAAGCAAAGAACATTTTCCATCATTTACTACAATAGGATCAGAAATGTTAAAAACAAACAATGCCCACCCCGGGAATTAGTTGGATACATGTCAAATGTGATCAAAGGTTGTTAACATCAGCTCAGCTTCTTGCCCTACTCCCAGTCATTGTTCTTCAACAGTCATGATAAATTATTATTCAACACATACTTTACTTTGCAGAGGGGTATAACCATCTTCAAAGCAGATCAGTCATCCAAGCAATCTTCAGAACAGTGTAGCAGGAGGGCAGGAAATTGAGTCAGAATGAAAAAATAAGAATAACTTGCTATTTTTGCAACTATGGATTTGTTGGTATTGGATCATTCCACTGATCCACCAATTTCCCTTCCCTGCCTCCGGCAGAGACCAGTATTTGCCTAAGCCGAGGAAAGTGAAACCCCAGAGAAAGCATATGGTCAATTGCACAATACTGGAAGTTCAGGGAAACCATCCTCAGCAGCTTCAGGAATGGTTAAGTTTGCATCTACAAGCACAATACCCAGGAGCAATTATTCTAGCCGTGTTTTTCCTACTTCGTCATTCTACGCACTTCAGAATATAAACAGTAACGCTGAATTACTGTAACCAGTGAATGAATGCCTGTTTCCAGCAAACCTAGTGGGCTCTCATTCTCTTTGAGTATTGTAACGCATATTTGACTATTTCACAACCTAGGAAAACCTGCCAGTGATGCAGAGCAGGGAGTTTTCTCTGGAAAGATGAAGATCTGAGCTTATGGCAGAGTGTTGGTAGAAGAGGCACAGGGTGGAGCATGAAGTGCTAGGGTAAGGCCTCAGCTGCTATGATTTAAAACAGCCCCTGAGGCTTCTCTAATTTACTTTGGAGCCTTTCCTAGAACAAGGTTGAACATTTTGCAGACAGGACATGCAACAAAAGCCTCTTGCACAGGCAAAAGTAAATGAAACAATCCCTGAAAACAAGATGCTAAACCCACCCCTAGAAAAGCCCAGGTGTTTTGAGAGTTTAAACCCTCATGTAAGCAAAGCCAGGTGAGAACCCCACCTCTGTGGACACAGCTATGGTCCCCTTCCTCCGGGTTTGAGGGAATCCAACTTAAGTGTAGATAATAAGAAAAAATACAGATCAGCCTCTAATATAACAAAATAAAACAGTGAATTTGAGGTGTAGAAGTGAGAGGTAGCACTTAGTTTTGAGAACACTCATTAAAATTCATCTTCCAGATGTCTGAATTGTTTATGGAGGATCACCACAGCCACTCAGCCCTTATAAACCAGAAGTGCCAGACTAAAGATTTATGGTACTGCAGCCTTAAAAAAATGCCTAATCCTTGTGTCAACATTTTGAGGCTGATATAAAATAAGCCTACATTAAAGTATTTCATGCTGACTCCCCCCCGCACCCCCAATAAACACAGCAGGTTACTGTTAAGACCTTTAATGTAAACAATTTACCTAAGGACTAGGTGGGTAAGAGGGGAGAAAGCACTAAAAGTTGAGCGATGTTTCCAGGTAACAGCCGGAGATGACAGCCAGGTGCTTTATACATCCTGCTTCAGCACTTCTGATAAGAGATACACAAGCATCAATTAAGTTCACAATGAAATGCTACTCTCCTTCACATAGGAATACAAGTCAAATGTTATAGTACAAAAATCACCAAAGGAGATTATATCTGTTAATTTACCATCCGGGATGTCTCGAGCATAGAAAAATACAGCAAAAGAAAACAGAAAAAGGGAAACAGCCTGTTGAGTGTGGGTGTTTTAAAGGGCTTTCTAATGCTTAGCACAATACATACATTTCTATGGCATTTCTGTAAATCACATGACAAGATGTTCCAAGGTTATGTATCATTTAAGCATTTGGTTCACTATCTTTATGAATCTTAAGTTGATGGAAATGATTTAGTATCCAAGAATGAATAGACAGCCAAATCTGAAGGAGATTCGGTTCTTCAAAAACAAGATTTTTCTGACTGTAGAAAAACACTTAACTCCTCTGAACATTTGTAGGTACCTAAGCATTTTCCAATTTTGATAAGAGAAATTTTTTAGTCATGCCTTCACAAAAGCTGTGCTGCTGGTTCAGCAAGTGTAAGCTCTCAACCCACTCCACAACCATAAGAGGGGCCAAACTACAGAAGTTTCACCACAGAACTACAAGTGTACAGCAGTACCATTTGCTTTACCAAGTGAATTAACTCTGCAATACAGACCATCATGCAGCAAACTGAGTAAAAATAACACCCTTAGAGACTAAATCCTGGAGACAGCTGAAGGTGATTCCTTTGCCTGTCCTATTCAGTGGAAACCAGGTCTCCAGTTCTCCCACAGTTCTGGGGAAAAAAGTGTTCACCCGTGTTAACTTTTAGAACTTTTTCAGCGCAGCCAACATTTTCATGTTGCAAACTGATCTAGTGGCTTGTGAAGGAAGTTGTGACATGACCCCTCTTACAACAGGAGGATGAGACCAAAGCTTACTGTTTACCCCCGGCGTACAATTTTTAAGCTGTTTGTTAGGTGATGGGGGGAGGACAGAGGAGATAAATAGGAGGGCAAATTGTCCAGTAGTAGTAAGATGTTAGGTGTTGACAACATGTAGGCAAGTCATGCCCCATGTACTTATTAGGATCACACTACTGTCAAAGAATTTCTGGGAGCCAGCTGCTGTCATATCTCCAGTTGTGCTTTGCAAGAACAGGACAATTCTGTGGGAACCAGAAAGGGAGAAACTAACCCAGACCTTTTGCTGGTATAAGAAATTAAGTATCTAGAGAAAACAAAAAGGTTCATTACAGCTTACACTTTTTCATCAAGAGAGAAGCTACATTAGTGCATATATGAATATATGTCCTAGAAAGGGTCAAACAGTGCCAGTCAAACACATGAACACCAATCAAGTACTATTCTCAATATCCTTGAACTTCAAACAGAGTAATTCATCAGGCACCAGCTGGTAAGTGCTTTTATTTGTTTTCCTATGCATATCCCTTTCCAAGAGATGATACACCCCATTCTGCTGAAGGCCAAGTGTGAAATTATAATTACAATAGTATCTAAATGAAGCAAACTGGGAATCCTTCCAGAGTCATCCTGAAAACACGCGAGTAACCTGGAAAGTTAGGTAGGGACCTGTGGGGAAAATGTGTCTATGTATAGGGAAAAGGAGACAGTTTTCTGAATAAGTTGTTCTCTCCCTGCACAAATTAAAATTTAAATGAAATTTTGGGAAGTAGGTAGATCATCATGTCCTATTCTTGCTGTTACAGGCAACCATACCACAACTGATGTTTCCAAAGATGTCTACAACTTGAACTATTCCAGAAGCCACAAAGTATTTTTCTACTACTTCAGGACCAATCCGGATCTATTTCATATGAGACCACAAGCTACAGAATATTGTGTCTCAGAAAAATAGCAGATAAGAGTATAAATATTCTCTCCTCTTCTAGATCCCTCTAATAAGGAGGTATTGGCTCTGTGGAAAAGACAAATATTCCCTAGAAGCAGACCTGTACAGCACACAAGAATAAAGAAAAGACTATATATTCTTTCCAATATTAGCACCAGACCTTATAATCCCCCAAAGTACTGGCACAGTTTTCTATACCTTGCCTGGCTCACTTTATGCCATTTCTCTGCATTCACTAGCTATACGCAGAAGAAAATCCAAGACAAATGTATTGAGAGGAAACAGACAACTATAAACTTCTAGCAAAAACCTCTGCATATTCCCATCTCCCCCTTCCCAACTATTGAGCTAAGTAAACTACCAGGTAAATCACTTCTTAGAACAACCCTATAGTTTTTTTTTTCCCCCTTTCTTCCAATCAGGGTGATATCCGAGGAAAAAAAAGACACTCCAAACAGCAGAGCCAACATCAGCAGGGGATTCAACATCTCAACACTTACCTGCTCCACCTGGAACAGGGGAGAGGACAGCTCCTACCATCCAACGCCCTGGTCCAGGGCCATGGTCACAGGGACACAGGACAGACAACTCTGCTGCTCGCTGGCTTGGGACGACACAAGGTGAGTTTCTGCAATACATAGCAGTTCCTTCTCATGTTAATGCAGCTCAATTTAGTTAATTTAAAAAGATGTGTTATTTTAAAAAGATGCCTTCAGGTTACCCTCCCACCCCTTCTAATCCTGCGCTGAAGCAGTCCATGTGCATCTCACACCACCACTGCACACACCCTGTCTTTAGCAGTAATGTTGCTAAACAATTGCTTTCTAGGGAAGAGAAAATTTCCAGAGTATTTGCTTCTCTCAGCATTCATACAAAACAGTCTGGTCTTTGAGTTCTGCTCTGTATTCAGGTGTGGAAACCCTGCCAGTGAGGCTGTCCTGCTTTGCCTGGTTTTGCATCACTTGGGAAAACCTGAACTGGCTGCATAAATTTGAGTAGCTATTTTGACTGATGCAAGCTGAGAATCGGATTTGTCTGAACCCAACTCATCTGTAACTATGAAATAGAAACTAAGCTTTGACAGCCTTTTAAACGCTGGTACCAGCAGAAGGTGACTTGGCCTCCTCCCTCACCCCTTCAGCTGTCCCCTGCCTCTCCCCAGGCTCACCCAGCTCAGCCCACCTGGGGATCACCCTGCCAAGGTGCCATCTCCAAAGAGATGACCACTTCCAGCAGCGAGATGTGACGGATAATCTGGGGAGCAGCAACATTTTCCAGCAGCTTAGCTATATGCAGAGGACCCCACTGATTATACCTTAAGTCCCACAGGGTCATTATAGTCTCTCTGAATCACACCTTCTCACTGCAATTATTGGTCTCATCCCAGCTCCTAAAGACAAGGTAGCAGCATCTAGGTCAGTTGGGGAATCTTACACAGCAAGGTGCTTCCCACCTAAAATGAGTCTCCTTTCTGAAGATTATACATTAATACTTTTTTTTATTTGTCTGAAAAAAAGGTACAAGTATAAAATATTTCCCCACTTTGGTTCATAGAGCATGGGAAAGAAGAACACAAGTGTGGACCACTACTTCATTTGCCTTTTCGAATATTTCACACAGCTGTATTTTACATAGATTTCTTTTAAGTCTTAGTGTGAAGGAGTGGGAATGCTGAGAAAGTCTGATACAGCTTAAGTATTGCTAATGCTTTCAAACTCATGTGTGGCCTATCCAAATAGTGACTTTTTCCTCTTCCCCTCAACACCCTCCCCACCTTGCTTTGTACTTTTCTCAAGTACAAATTTGGGTGGACGTCAAATTTAGTACTACAATTTTTTTACAAAGTGAAGTCTAGAACTACATTTACTTTAATTAGGAAAAAACAATCAAAATGTTAAATCTCGTGAAGGAAACACTCATGCCTTTTGAAGTCTGGAACATCACCAAATAGGAAAAGCCACAAACAAGCAATGAAGTCTAATCTCAAAGTGAAGCTGATCACATTGATTTTCACAAACATTGAGAAGGAATATGCTGTTTCTTATTCAAGTCTATCACTTCTAACAGCTGATGTAGTAACATACATGGAGAATTTTGTTTACAGCACAGGTAGTTAAGTAGATAGCATCTTCAGGAATCTGCCAAATTTCATTACACAAATCCAAAATTATCTTTAAGACAACTAATTGAAACTGGGAAAGTTATTTTTATACCACCAGAAACATTACAAACATCCTGTTCAGACTACAATATTTATTTCCTCTGATAGCTCTAAGTGAGTCAGGGACTTCAAGGATAAACCTTAAAAGCTGGGAAAACAGTTTCAGAAATAGTATGTGCACACAGTTTTACCATGCTTTCAGTAAGACAGATCACCCTTTGAGTCATTCTTTTCCTCCATATTATTCTTTATTCAGTCTGATGCTCCCATATGATTTAGTAAAGTCATAAAAAATCATAAAGTATTTCTCCTCAATGCTAGCAATATAAGACAGACTTAATGGCAGTGTCTCCTTCTCCTCCTTCTGAAATGAATATTTTCCCCTCTTCCTTTCCTTCTCACTGACAGGAAAACACCACATCTTCATCTTATTATAGCATAGCTTTTTCTGATTGTAGGAGACCATGGATTATTTTGTATGTATGAGTGACAGGTGACATCTCAAATATTTTCACTATTAATTGGTTTGCCATTTTAGTGATCACAGCATCTGAACTCTGCAGAAAGGTTTCTGCTGTTATTGAAACGAAAGCTCAGATTCTTCTCTTGCCTCAAACAGGAATTGATTTATACCTAATTAAGATCAGAAAAGTTCATTAGTCTATGCTAATTAATGCTACCTAGTTGCTTTTGCTGTCTTTACCACTAACCTTCATGCCTTAGGTGTTATGCCTTCATAGCCTTCAGAAAAACAACACCACTCTTACGTGATGAAGCTAAACAGAAACAGATCTGGAGCATCATCTGGCACGAGGACCTAAAACCACTGGCACAGGCTGTTTTCCAGGTGCCTCTGCATTTTTGGCAGGTGTGTGGTTTGCCATTCAAGCTGAAACAGCCATTTCTGTGGGAACTGTATATTTGCATATGTTCCAAGTGCAGCAGTATTCGGGATGGGGAACAGGAAAAAAAAAACTAAATCAAGTCACAAGCAGTTTAAGTGGGACTAGTGGCTAAACCCATGGGAGGCTCTGCAAAGCACGTGAAGCACAAGTCTACAGCTCTGAGTACCAGCTCACCCCCATCCAAGACTACAGCTAACAAACAAATCCCAGGGCTGCATGCCAGCCAGGAAATTTGCTTCTGGTTATGCAAACAGCCAAAGGTTCAGAGAACATGTGCAAGCAGGAATGAGACCTAACAACAGGATCTGGGCACATTCAGGGAAAAAGCCATACAGAGCAGACTGAACAGGACCCCAGGAAAGGGAGGTGCATTGCCAGTTCACCTGAACCACTGATACTGCAAACCTGCCTTTGTGCTGAGCAGGGGGCTGGGAGTCTGGCCTCCTAAGGGAGGAGGGAAATAGGAGGTATAATGGAAGTTAAACATACGCATAAGGTGAAGAAAATCATTGAGACTCATGAGAATGTTTTAGATAAGATCCAGAGTATTTGCACCATGCGCTGTACACGTTTGTACAAGAACAGCAAGAGGCTGTCAGAGGATTCATCAGGTTTGCTTAGAAATAGGATTGTAAGGTTTCTCTTTCTCCAGAGGCACCGCATCATGAGCAAGCAGGTGGATAGAAGTGCAAAGAAAGATGTCTGAAAATGCAAATTGAATGAAGAGAAAGGTGCCATCACCTCTGCTGCAGCAAGAGTTGTTAAAGCTCAGGTCACCTGTCTGATGTCTAAAAAATGAGCAAGTGCTGGATGGGGAGGGAAGGGTGAGCATGGGGAACCTGCCACTGCTCATTACCCTGAAAGGAAAATAACATCACCAGAAAGTCCGACTTACCTTCAGCATAAAAGTTCAGTGTCCACTGATGGCCAGCTTGCCCATTTCCTCCTGCTAGCTGTCTCTGGGGAATCTTGGGATCAACAGACAAGCATGCACACAAGTCAGGTGAGTACATCTGCACCCAGCAGCCTCAAAATGAGTTCAAACCATGTGTAATATTCATTAAAACACCTAAGGCTACAGGATCATCTTCAGAGTCAGTCTAACCCTCCAAGAGCTACCTGCAGTGAAATAAATTTCATGCTAGAACATGTCATTTGTAAGTTATATTGGAAATTCAGAAGGACTAAGCCAAGCCTTTGCCAATGTTCAGGTGTTGTTCAGCATAGGACACAAGCATTAATCTTGATTTCCATACCACCTTGCAAAGAAATCTCTGTCCTTCTAGACAAGGAGAGGAGTGAAGATTTATGGATCAGGAGGTAAAAAATTATTTGGGGCTGTGCTAATTTTCTTTTATTATAAATGATTAGTGAGAAATAGAAAAGTTTTAAACTGGCAAGAAGCTCTACATTCCATCTAACTGCTATCTCCAAGATAAATACATCTCAGCCATAATACATAATTTCTGACGAACTCGGAAAGACAAGAGAACAAAAGAACTAAATGGGCCTGTGATGATATTCAAGAGGCACAACCAGAAGATGCAGTCTGTACTACAAGGTTACAGCACAGCTGTATGACTATAGCTCCAGATACCCTTTCTTACAGGACAGGCAAAACAGTGGGTTTGAATCTGTCTTGCTCCACATGAGTTGTTTAAATAATTTTTACTAGATTATTTCCTATTTAAACTAGTGCATTACTCCATCTATGGGTAATGGAGATAATTAAGGAAGATATTCAGATTCTATCTGCTTTAATCTACTTACAAGGAAGGCAGAAGAAGTTGCTTCAGAGTTCACACACCCCACAATGCTTTGCCCTGCTTTCCTGTATGACCACATTCCTTCGTGCAAACGCTCTGCCCATGCTGCTCCTCTCTGCTCCCAGAGCCTCTTGTCTCACTTGACTACTGCTTTGTGAACAGCTCCTCCTGTAACTACTATGCCCTAAACTATGGCTGCATGTAACACAGACCTGCTGAGCTGGACCCACTTAACCAATTTTTATTATTTTTGGTTGCCTTTCAGCCTTGTTTTCTTTTACTTTTTATGGCTCAGGCCACAAGGACCAAACAGGTCTTGGCACCAGGGATGACATGGTGCCAGAGGGCTGAGATTGTTCTCCGCTCCCCACCTGGGGTATTTCCCATGCAGTTTTAGGGAAGCGCTTGAAAACACCAAGTGATTTAGTAATGTAAAGTTCTTCAAAAAAAAAAAGTCAGCTCCTTGATTGTCTCCTGATAAATCTTTCTCCATGAAAAGGAAGCCCTCACCTCCATGCTTTGGTTCCTCATCTATGTGGAAAATATCCTCTTTTTGTTTAGGCTTCGAGAGCTAGTTACAGGATGGCTTCCTTCTTGTAAAGTACACAGCCAGACAGAACCTTGAAGCCTTAAGTGAGAAAATGACCGACTAGATTATAGGAAAGTATATATGCTCAAACCAGAGGAGCACTCATCCCCATAGAGATGCTAAATTCATGCATAATCAGCTCCTTGAAAACCTAATACAACTCCACCAAAACTTATTAAAAATACCTAGGAAAGGTTTGTAAATGCCTTATTCAAGAGCAGCCCAGCTGCTCTGATTCTGCCAGGAACAGGGTACAAGAAGATAAACCCATCAAGCTTTCCCTGCAAAAGATTCATCTAGGTCAAGAATTAAACTTGAGCAGCGTGGGCTCAAGTTCTCCCCTCATGTCCTGTGCTCCCGTGGACTTTTTTTTTTTGCTTTTAAACTTCAGTGCATCTTTCCTTACCCTATCAGCACGAACTTAATCCTCCTCCCAGCCCAAGTACTAAGGATGGGGTAACCTATTTGGGATTTGCTGCCACTGTGTGGCCGTTGAGAGCAAAGAGATTCAAGTAAAATGCCATAATCTGTTAAAGCTCGGCAGCTAAGATCACAGCCAGCCTCGGGCCCTGAATTTTCCTGTAAAAAAAAAAAAAGATTTATGTAGCTCATTCACAGGCTAAATGAGAAAATACCCAAAAAGAGTTTTCTTAGATGAGAAATGAGTGCCTGAGTGTGAGTTTCCTGGTGAGAATAAAGCAAAGTGACATTCAGAGAAGCTCTCAGCACCCCTAAGGAGCATCATCTCCTGCAGCTCTCACTTCAACAGGTGGAATTGGTGTTTGAGGGACTTGAAATGAGCACACCAAGAAAATCAGGTCTGCCCACTGCAGGACAGTTGGTAAATAAGGGTTCTCACAATCTTCTTGTAGAACTTCCTATTATGTAGCCGTGCGTACAGGATTTTTGCAGATGAAAGACAAACTCTCTCCCACCACCAAGTACAGCCAGCCCTTGGGTAAACCACATGAAAATTCTGAACCCCCAAACCAAATTAGCTGGCTGCAAAGCAATACAGGAACACGAAGAGAAACCGTCATATCTATTTCCAATGAATATTAGCATCACTGCATGGAAGCATAAAAACTTCCAGATGTGTCTTTGGTGTTGAGGCTTGTTCCACGGGAACTTGAAGACTCAGTGTAACCAAACCTCAATGAAGCATTTGAAGAGCACTCACCAGTTCAGGGTAACTGACTACCATCAGCCCAAAGCACCTCAAAGCCATCCACTTCCCAGTACTGTCATTTTGCCTTACAGGTAAATCTTGCCATTATAATCAGGCTGTTCCAGATAAACTTGGTTTTGCCTGAAACCCAGCAGCGAGTTTTAGAAAGAAAGAAGAATGAAAAGCTTGATCTGCAGAGACTGCCTAAGTGTTAAAGCAGCAATACTGTGCACAAACTTCCACCCAGCCACAACATTAAACCTTCAGAACTACTCTGCCCAAAATATTACAGAAACCAAAATGCTTCATTATTATTTTCAGGGTCAAATACTGGCTCAAATTCAAAACACAAGCAGTATGTCAATTATTGCTGTGTTTTTACACTGTATAATTGGAAAAAAATATTTTAGGTTACTTTCTATAAAGTAAACACCTGCAGTTCTGCTATGAACTTGCTCACATCCTTTCATCCTACAGGATGGCAGAACACCTCTGATTCCTGTTTCCAACAAAAGCATTCATACTACTTTAAACAAGGAGACATCCCCCTTGAATAATGGGATAGCAATATTTTGTGTACAGACATCTGTTTCATGTCAGTAAAGTATACATCCTGGTCTAGGGTCTATGATCATTACTCTTTGCTGATAAACATTCTATATTCATGTTTATTAAAGGGGGTGCAATTGAAAACAAGCACAATTACCTATTTCCTCTATCACAAAATCAAGTGTTGGAATTCAGAAAAGTTAGTTTATGTATGCACAAGATAGAAAATGCCTCTCAGATTCAGATTATAGGCTAATGAGGGGAAAAAATGTGGTGTCCCTTCACACAGAGGCTTCTAGGGGTATGCTTCTGCTTTGGAATTACCTGCACCAGTGGTCTGAAGATAGAGTATTTCTTTACAATATTGCCCCCAGTTATGAGCAGGAAGCCTCAGGATGATCCATCCAGCAGGATTACTACACTCGTTTGTTAAGATTAAATGACCTCATGGATCCGCACAGACATCCTCTTTCCCTTTCAAGTCCATGTGAAGAGGGAGGCATAAGAACTGAAACATTAAGCCTGAATGTAGCTGGAAAACAGACTAGGAGGCTTGATTACATTTCCCATCAAGTTACCCTGTTTTATTGCATTGCAGTCCTTGAAAATTTGATTAGCGATTTCTCCTCTTCATTCATCCTCCTGACATCTGGATTTCAAACCTCTGATCCATATCTGCAAATATGCTAATACAAATTCCAGCTAGGTCTTGCCACTACCCACTCCTGACCTACTAAAATTTAAGTATCAAACTCTAAACTTTATTTGTACTTTATTATTGCAAACTTCCTGAAGGCAGCACTAAAGGAAGGCCTGGGCAAACCTAGATTCAGGTCAAAGTGAGGTGCATGAATTGCAAGAAGTGTTGTCACAGCAGAGAGTATGAAGTCTTTATGCGGTGTTTTTTCAAAGTGAAAGAAAACCTCTTGAAAATGGAAGATTTAAAAAATGAATTTCATTACTTTTTCTACTCAGCTTTTTCTTTGACAGGGGTCCTGCCCACTAAACTCATGCAGTGCACATGAGCACAGCCAGGTCTTCAGCACACGTCAAGTGGAGCTTACAAGCAGCTGAACTTTGCCTGCTTGGACTCACAGGAAGCTCCAGAGAACAGCTCTCATGCAGTACCCATCATCCCAGAACAAATATTGTGCTGTGTAGGCTCTACCTGCATATCAAGAGTAATAATACCCGTAAAAGTCAAGGATTGCAATCAACTGATGGTGCTTTTATAATCAGCTTTACTTAACATGAGGCACTTCTGCAGGACTACAAGACAAGAACGGGACAAGTTTCTTCACGTCCTCTACCCTCCAAATACTGATTTTTTTTCAGCTCATTTCAGGGATTTATACAAAAACTTTCATTGCTCCCAAAGCTTTCCAGCAGTATCATTACAAATTTGTCCTCGTGCAGCATTACTGATAGCACTATTGCACCAGAGAAACCCACTCCCTCAAAATCAGATGGATTTGGGGTTTTAGCCTGGTAGGCCACAGAAGAGATCCAGCTGCAGCTCCCCTTGGATCTGGGTCTGCTCCTATGGAGCATGGAGCATTGCAGCATGCAAAGAGGGAGGTGTGGAAAGCCTTCAGGCACCCAGCTAAAGACCAGCCCCAGCAGGGATCACAACCAGAGTGGTTTTACAGGTGCTTGGCTGCAGGGAACATTTGATTTGCAAAGCTCAAAAAAGCAGCAAGAGGCGACGGTTTGGGGTTATACCACCTGCAAAGACGTGGGGAGCTGCAGTGTCTGCTTACGAGAGAGGGAAGCTGAAGGGCCCTGCGGCTCAGTGCACAAGTAAGGTGCATGCCAGCAGATGGCATCGGAAAACCATAAATCCATCGGTCCTGCTGCCTCCAGCTCTGCAGCAATCCTTCACTCCTCTAGATAAGATCACATTAGATGCAATACACCAGTAAGTGCAATCATTGTGTTAGCTCCATTTATTTACATCCTACTTCCCTGCTGTGGGAAGGATGCTAATAGCTACTTATAGAAAGGAAAAATAATGAAGTGAGGATTTGATGGGCTGCCTGTTGATACATAGAAAAAGTGTTATGGCAAGAGCAAATACAATTCTCCTCAGCCAGCTCAGCACTCTGATCCCTCTCTCTCAGCTGCACGACACTCGTGTGAATTTTGGCCTCCACATACCTGCATATATGTGAGAAGGTAGAGAGGCTTGTAAATATTGTGGTTGAATTTTAATCCCTCTTTTTTTTGCACTGTATTTATGCAGTCCCTTGTGAAATTCCTCTCCAGTTTATCATATCATAGAGCACCTGAATTTCAGCTCACATTTCCACAACCTTTTCAGAAAAACAACACCAGTTACTGACAGAAGAAGGGAGGGAATCAGTTTGCTAACTACAAGGAGTATTTTGTTTCTAGCTGTTGTCCCACAGCAAGAGGCCAGCATAGTCTAGCCAGCAACGTCCCTATAAAAACTGTTCCCAGGAACTGCTTACAAGGCTAAGGTATTGGAAAATGCTGCCTTGGTGATGGCAAAGGGCAACACTGGTGAACAAAGCAGAGCACTTGCAACTGCAGGGCCAAACCTTAGCCAAGTCATATTTTAAACATCGCTAAATTTCTCAGAATTTTACTCATTCCAGGTACTGTTCTGCATTCTTCACCTCCAAATCTAATAAAGTCTTTTCTTTACATTACTATTCCCTTCTATAGATTAATAAGAGAGCTTCCAGTTTTTAAGGACAGCAATATTTACATTTGCTGCTGCATATCTCCTTCCAGAGCCATGTCTTGGGGCTTTTAGGAGTATGCCTGAGCAAACATGACTCTTTATATAGACTTCAAGCAGAGGTAACTCGAGTAAACACTGACTTAAAACCTTGAAAGCTAATATTTAGCAAGCTCTTGTGTTCACAACTTTGGAAAGGTTTGCCTCTGGAAATAAAGCAAGAATATCTTCCCCTCAAAAAAAAAAAGCCAGTGGCAAATCCACACCCAGTGCTAACACTGGAATTCCTGACTTTGTACGTTATCCTGTGCTGGAAACAGGCATACCCAAATGCTGGTTTTATAGAGCCAGGTTTTACAGATGCAGACCCCCAGGACAAGACTTTCAAGGGTAGTCTTTGTACCTGCCTGAGTTGTATGGGCAAGTTGCCCCATGGCTTGTAAAAAAGCTGAGTCTCAGCACAGCAAATACAAGAGGGCTAGAGGCAGCCAGGGACTGATGGAAGGAAACTGAGCACTAGAAGTGGCAGAGTAGCTGTAAACGTATTGTGGGCTATATAGGATGCTCCAGTCCTAAAACCCCTTTTTCTCCAGTGTCAGCACAGGTCCCCCACAGCTTTAGCAGATGCTCTGTGAAAGGCTGCATTTGTACAAGTAACTCTGAGCTTTTTGCAGACAAAATCCTATGGATTT
This sequence comes from Anser anser, assembly GCF_964211835.1. Taxonomy (NCBI): domain Eukaryota; kingdom Metazoa; phylum Chordata; class Aves; order Anseriformes; family Anatidae; genus Anser; species Anser anser. The sequence goes on from NC_139730.1 coordinate 6,245,271, forward strand.
CATCTCTTCATATGATAGCCCAAATACTGCAGCAAATCTTTCAATTCTGTACAGGAGTGATAAGGAGGCAGAAATAACAGGGAATAGGTCCCATCACCTAAGCAATTCCTAAACAGTATCTTCCTTTTCCAGCCACCTACTTATCAGTAGCTCAAAGTAATTCAAGGAGCAGTAGCATCATCCCACTTCTCAAACATGAAAGCTAAGGCACAGGGAAAGGGCTGGGCTGTGCCCAGCAGGCTGGCTGACCGCCTGGACTAAAGCTGATCTTGCCAGATTATGGTAAGGGTTCATTTGCTCAGCCCTAATTTATCTTTCAGAAGGAGCAGAGCCCAGTTATCTCTTCTGCCTCTGCTCCCAAGCTCCTCCACAGACCAGAAGTGGAACAGAACGACTGTTTTCCCAGAAGGATACTGGAAAGAACGCAGTAAACTCTCCTGAGGCATCTGGCTCAATCTACAAACCTACGGGGTCATATTTTGCAGAGCAGCTGCACTCAGCTCTGTTGAGGTCTCGGGAATTAATTTCTCACATGCTGGAGTGCACATTCATCTAAGTTTCCTCTGAACTTCAGGGGACTTTGGATTCAGCTCCAGATTTCCCGGTGTCCAGTTAGGAACTGCTTTCAGATTGCAGGTGGTCTTGATCCGCAGCGAATGTCACCCCCACAGGGACACCGGCTGTGGGCTGCCATAGCCAAGAGCACGGAGCACACTCTTGAGGCCTGTACTGGGGCAACAAACTATTGCAATGTCACATTCCCAGCAGGCTCTCCAGGGAACTTCGCAGATGTTTTAGAAACTATTTTGCAGAAATAGCTTCATTAGGAGAACTCAGCGGGAATTCGGTGCTCTCATCTCCTCACAAACTCTTCCTGCCACTTTATAGCAGCAATAATTATTAATTTCATTAATTGATTGCATGACAGGAAGAGATGAAGAGCTGATCATATCAAGGCATTGCTGAAAAGCTTATGAAGATAACTTTACATAGCACTCCCTTTCATTTTCATATGCTAGTAGGTCTGAGGAATGAGAAGTGCTCTCCGACATTATAAGGAGACCCACACCATTTCCATTCAGCCACTGGAGACAGTGGTAGCCAAACCTTGCTCTCGAGCAAAGCTTTTAATCTTTCTGACACGCAACAAGGGAGCTCCAGCAGCAATGAGAAAAATCTCCATGCATGCAGGTATTTGGATAAGCACAAAAGGCTCCTGGCACCTCTCCAACCCAAATTGCTCGCCTTTGATGTTGGATTCCATCTACCTTGTGTAACGGCCCACTGGTTTGGTTGTCAGCAGGAACTGGACCTGAGGCACATACCTGTGGAGGTAGATGACTAATCCAATTAAGTGGAAGCAACCGAAAGTTGAGATGCTTCTTGTGTTCTGGACTTGAGGAAAAGAAGTCATGAACTAAGGGAATTCTACTTACTGAAAAAAAAAAAAGTTATTCTGAGATTCTAGCTTGGGAAACTTGCCACAGATGATCATGGAAGTGATTTTACTAGTGTAATTAATTTTGCATCAGCTTATCTCCACGTGCTTTCTTGGTAGCTGGTATTATTGCTTTGATTTTACAGAAAAATCAAAGGCAGATGGACTATCTTCTCCAAATATCTCCTTTTTTCCAGGCCAGTAGCAGTCTGGAGCAAAACATGGCTCTAGTAATATCTGTGTGTTTAGATCATATGAGGTCCAACCTTCTGATCCACTTTGAAGCTTGTGTTCAGACAAGCTCTTCAGAAGCTGCTAAATAAACCCAAAAGATAGTTTCTGGATTACTTCACTTACCCACACCTGTTTTGACAATTGCTTTTTGCAATTGGTATCCCTTTTTCCCCAGCTCCTTTTCTATAAGTATTGCAAACCCACCCAACACCATGCCTGTTTCAGGGTGAACTTGATTTTTTTTAGGTGGCCCCAATGCTTCGCTAAGAGAAAGCGGCCTAGCTGCTATATATAAACCTGAGCTCTGACAAAAATCCTCGGAAGCTCGTTTGCTCTTTACCCTCCTTGAAGGATTGGTGTTCAGAGCATCACAAACCTCTTTGGATGCCCTTCTCAAAAGGCAAGACACTTTGCCAGTGATCACCAGAGCTGGACAGACTGACAAGAGCAGAGACTTTGGCATAGCTACGAGGTTCCCTTCATGAACACAGGACATGAACAGCAAAGAAAACTGCACTGTGCAGATATCATGGTACCAAGGGACAGGCAACAGCCCATGCACTTGCCGCATGAGTTCAACAGCTGTTCAGAGCAATGGTTGTCCAGCTTTTAAGAAACAATACTGAAATGAACTTTATCATATGTATTTTCATATTTGAACATAGGATTTTATTGATATGCTTTCATTTTTGCCTGCCCAGCCCCTCTGGCAATTCTAGATCTGATTTCCCTCCTCCTGGCACTGTGAAGGACTAGAAACTCTCTGAACACCAGAGCAAGATGCATTTCCTAGGAGTCCAGACCAAGTCCTGTTGCAAATTGCAGTGATGTTTGCCCTCAGCTTCACATGCTAATGCAAAATGCTAGTAGCACCAGGAAACATCAAAACCATCTTTTAATTGCCACATCCTGAAGACTTTATAGGCCCACAGGAAGTCAACGTCCTAATACACCATACAGCCTTCTTGTCCCCTTGGAGGCAATACAATTTCTATAAGCAGTTATTTCACCTCAAATGTCACCACTCACCTCAGCTACCTCCCTGTCACAGCCTTCCTCAAATAGTCCCATATCAGCTTTCACTGTCATCGCTGCTCAACAAGGGGAATTTTTACCTGTCAAGGAGGGCACCCTTTAGGTTACCTACCTCTTTAGGACCTGACAATTCCCACACTCAATAGGACAGCTAGCACAGCTACTGTGTATTTGCAGGCTTGGGCAGAAGACCTATCAAGCCCCAAGTGGAACATTATCAGAGAAAAAACTTTGTAGCAACTTCATATCAGATAAAGAAACGGCAATGTGTAGCCTGCACAGGAAGCTGCTTTCAATAGACTTTTAATAAGTAACCCAGGTTCTCATGAATCACTCTGCATTTTTATGCCCACACACTCCTGACTCTGCCAGTGGAATCCATAGCCATCACTGTAAATATTAACCTTTACCAATCAGCTCCAATGGATGTGAAGATAAACAGCAACCACAACCATCTGCTAAGAAATACAGGTAAACTGAGAGCTAAGCTGCCAGCTGCACCTGCAAATCAAGCTTTTACTTTTCCCCCCATGGCCTACATTTTGAGATACCTCCCAGAAACTTTGGGAGGATTATGTCAGAATGTTTCTGCAAAAAAAAAATTAAACTGATTAATCAATCAGCCCTGGCCATAATCCTGCTATTTCTGTTCAGAGCTCATGCACATGTAAAATGTGCCTTGGGGACAGCTCTTCTAAGCTCACACTTTAGACCCTGGGACAAAATATTTCCAAGAGCTGCACCAAGATTTTCACACCACCAACCCTTCCCTCAGTACCCATAACAGCAAAAAAGATGGGCAAAGGGACAAGAATAGGAAATGATTCCTGTGACCTTGTCCTGTACTTGCACTTCCAAGTAAAGCCACACAACATCTGAGAGCAGTTACAAATATAAACCTCAGCTTGAGATTTTCTATACTTTTGTCTTGCTTTGATTTGGATAGAGTTTCTGGTGTCCAAAATCATCCCCCAAGTGAAGGGTACATAGGGTATTCAGCACATACTTCCAGTACATAGGGTATTCATCACACTTCTGCATGAGTGTTCAGGTGCAGCCTCATACTGCAGTCACCCTTTCACAGAGCACTAGGCATCTTGGGCACCTCACTGACTTTTCAGAATATGTTCAAAATTCACTAAAAATTATATCAGATAAACCCAAACCAAAAGCCAGTCATTCTCAGGGAGCTGAGGTTGCTGGAGAACAGTTTCCAAAGTGTGAAAAGTGAGGTGGGAGGTATGGTTACCAGGTTATCTGCTCAACCAAAATAACTATTTTGTGCAATTTATTTTGGAGATATGCTCATTGAGGAATTTGTTTAAAAAGACAAGGAATAATCTCTCTCCTTTGTTTTTAAATGAATCAAATGCACGGTAACCCCAAGCTCTTTCTGTGGCTAAAACCAGTAAGCACAGGTAGCCAAGGTGTGCTGGCAGGCAGGTCATACATTGCTCACTTCATGGCAAACAAGCAACCCAACTCTTCAGCTTTCAAAGTGTAAGTAATGACAACCTGAAAAAAATCTAATAATCTTTCCATAAATTGTCACATATTTATAGGCAGAGAAACAAGGAAAGTTTGTATAGAGCCAGGCAAATGCAGTTCCCACTCCACACCCAGATTTCTACTTTGCCTCCCACCAATCTGCTTTTATTTCACTTTTATCATCACCACGTGTTTATACCAGAAATGGTCAGGTGGGAAACAAAGGCCAAAGACAGTAATAAATATTAACAATAGGAACAGACCACAAAACTATCAGAACTGGATCAGTCTCCAGTCTCTAGCTACCCTTTGATACTTTACCACGATGTACTGCATTCAGATTCAGAAACGTACTCATTCACTGCTGTGTTCATAAAACCTATACCTGGGCCTGAACACCGATTTTTCCACAAGTTGGCCAACATCAGAAACTCACCAAAGCCTACCTGAAAATAGCTGGTCCTTTGTGGGTATTCATTTTCAGTATCCCACGTTTGGGCTCAGGTTCCACGTTTCAGAGTTGCAATCATAGTTCCTTCCTTTGCCAAAGTTAAAATACACTCTAATCACCTTTCTTTTTTTTCACAGTAAATGCCCATATGTGACAAAGTGAGGAGCAGAGGAGCCAAAGTTTCACAACTGAGAGAACTGCAATCAGATTCAGGACACGGGAAACAACTTCAGAAAATACCTACTGCTTTTACCTTCTTATTAACACCCCTGTTGGGAATGCTGTACAAAACTAACCAAAGGACAAAGAGGAACACCAGATGGGAAGACATTTCAGCAAATGGAGAGATTAAATCAGTATGAGATATTCACACAACAAGGATAAAAATATAATACCCATCTTTCGCAATAAATTAATCTTTTACCCAAATTTCTTACATAAAAACTGGTCTGAATATAGCCTGATCATTTTTTATTTTTTTGCTGGTACACATTTGTAGATTCTTGCCTCAAACATTGGCATGGATGTTGCTAAAGGATGCTCAGTCTCATGCATCAGATGAAGGAGCAGCAGCTGGAAGGGAGTTTCCTGGGACCAGCTAAAAGGCAGCCCTACCACCAGGGTTTATTGCTGAACCCTGGCCAGCATCACCAGCTAATGACAACTGCTAGTCTCAGGACTTCAGAGCCTAACCATGAACCAAGAAATGTAATACAAACAGGAAAAGCCGGACCAGAGATCCCCTCTTTGAGGGGAGCCGATATGGTGCCTTTGTTTGTTCCCCCATACAGCCTGAAGAGGGAAAGCCATCACAAATCCAAGTGGTAGGAAAAATCAGCTCTGGCTTTGCCTTTCCCACAAACAGCTCTGCCAACGGACCGGAGCCTGGCCCTGTTCTCAGCAGCCAGGAGTCTGCAGCCAACAAATCCCCTCCACACTGGCACTTCGGCAGCCCCACCACGACCAGCCTGAAGGCTGCAACAAGCTGTCCTGATTAAACTGCTCCCACCCCTGGAGAGCTCTTTCAGCAGGCAGGGAAACGGGCTCCAACCCCACTGGCAGAAAAGCTGACATCTTTGCCATGAATAAGCAGCCTTTTTTGTTTTTTTTTTTTTTTTTATCAGCAGGTGCCAGCCTTGCCCCCACTTCGACAAAATTCAGCTTTTTGCTCTTATTTTGTCAGCACAACTCACTGCCAGTAGCACTTTTTCATCCCATTTTATGGCTCACATGTGCAGCGTTGTCTTGTTCAAATTATGAAAGCATAAATACCACCTGCCACTGGTTTGTGGCTTTTTAATCTGCCTTCTGTGTGTTCAGGTAATTTATGCTGCTGTTTTCCAGGCATTAATTCTGCAATTCCTGCCTGTTTCACCCAAAGCTTCAGCTCTTGAAGTCTTGTGGCTAGAAGAAACTTGATTTAAAAGAAGAGTAGCATAAGTGACCCTGTGCCAAAACCAAGAATAATTGGAGAGAAGCAAGAGGCAAAAGGAGGAGACAGGGAGAACAAACAGTGTCACTAGGATATATAACGCAGTCAAGACAAAAGCAGAAGTAAAAATCCCAGAGACAAGACTTTAACATAAGCTTCAATCCCTAGAAGTTTTCAAACACAAAAGTGTGCATATGCCTCTTAAGTACATAAGACTCAGCAATGCCACTCACACCAGCACAAATCATATACTAAGGTTGGAATAACATCACATTAGTAGAGGCCATAAAATCAAGCCCTACTGAAAAATAGCACTTAATTAGTTACTACTCCACTTTCTCCTCTGCCTGGGTCTCCTACGGCATTTATCTGGGATCAGGGATATGTTCTGATCTCCAGAAGTGCTTATTGGATGTGGTGTAGCACCAATAAGTGCATTTTCTTCAAGTACACATTAATAGTGGCAGCCTTGCCAGAAGTGCAGTCAGCTAGAAAGCTTCGGGCCCAAGCCTTCACCTTCAGAAGCATCCCCACCCATGCTGTTCTCCCACCCCCTGTATGCACTCCACTAAGCATGCCTGCAGGATATTCAGATAACTTTACAGGACCCCATCCTACAGCTGAACACATTCCCAAAAAGGAACAAAGACACATTTACCCAAGCCAAAGAAATATTTGAAAATTCAGATGATTAAATGCAGCCTGCTGTTCGTTTTTACCTCTGTGGTCTCCAGTAAGTACCATAAATCCTGGTTTCACTCCGAGACAAATTGTCACATTATAGCCCTGCTATACAGGCATACACACATTCCTTGCTATAAAGAGAAGGCGAGAAATCCATGCCAGATTAGGACATATGGAATCTCTGTTTATGGATAAATCATTTTTAAAACCTCTCTCTCTCCATGAGTCATATGTGAATCACTGAAAGTGTCCTGTCAACAATAGTTTATTTACATACAGAACCAATTAGCATTATGATGGCAGACTGTAGAAGCAGGATTTTAGCTAGTAGACATCATAAAACCAGCGATGCCATTTTAGGAAGGTTGGGGAGCAGAGGTTTGCAGATCTCCAGCCCAGAAGTATATAAATTGGCCACTCCCCAAGGGTGTCAGGCTTAAACTCAGTTTTTAATGTGTCTTCCATTACCAATAAGATTACTTCAAAATTAAAATCCAGAATCCTAATTTGTGTTAGTTTGATGTTTGTTTGCAATATACATTTCTGAGTAGAGCCTGGTCAGCTTTTTGCTTACAGTCCACTTTTTCGGTTTGATACGTCAGCGCTGTGACGCTACCTTTAGCTTTGCAGTACTACACATCTATCTCTGATTTTAAAAAGTTTTAAATGCCCCAAAACATTTACATTCCTTGTTTGAAGATTATTTTAAGTCAGCAACCAAATTTGAGACTAAATTAAATTTACACAGCCTCTTTAAATTACTCAGCCTAGTACATACAACTGCTCTGGGACTTGCATAGACCTTTCATCATTAATAAGCGGAACAAGATAATTACATGCTCCAGTAGCTCATAGGGGTCTAGAAGTTATCACCGCATAACCTGCTTTATAATGGAAGAAGAAATCATCTCTGCTAGAGCTGGGAGTATAACCCAAAGACATTTCCATAAATATATAAACACTGTGAAATTAATTTATGTGATGTGAAGGCATTTCATTTCAGAGCCGCTAATGTGTTTGCTCATTAATTTGTCAGGAATGTTCACTTTGATTTGCTCCATTTACCTTAGGAGGGTGCTCAACAGCAAAACAGTCAAAACTGCAAAAATCAGACCTCATAAATTAAGGGTGTCTTAGATAAGCATTGCTAACGTAGCTCTAAATGGTCCTTGCACGGGTGTCTTCCCATCCAGACTAGCCAAACGCAGAAAGACCAAGGACCAGAAACGGTTTAAATGCTGTAGGGGATCCCCACGCAAACCCTTGACCGATGGACATGCCGCCTCCTCCTCCTTCGCAGCACAGCCTTTGCTGCACAGAGGGAAGATCCTGCTCTTGCATGCTTTATTTTTGGGGCAGAATCACTCCCCAGGCAGACACCCTGCTCCTGCCCACACCGCTTACTGCCCATCTCCCGGGACTGAGCCTCTTCAAAACGTCTCCGAGTCTTTGCAGTTTTACTTGATGAACGCTTTCGGGCAGGTTCCGGCTCTCCTTGAAATGATTTCCAACGATTTCAGACGGTAACGGGCAAGTTTTCCCAGCAGGGCTTCCCAAACCTCCCGTTTCCCTCCGAGGTCCCCCTTTAGAGGGCACTGTGCCCCCAGCATCGCCGCCCGCGCCGTGCCCCCGGGGGCAGGAGAGAGCCCTTTGCCGGGAAGGGGGAAGGCACCTTGTGCTCGCTGCTCTCTGCTCGGCAGCCCTGCAAGGGATAAAAGCCTGATGTCTCAAGCTTCCCACACCCTTTTGAGAAGGACGGAGCCAGTCACAAGACATCTTTCACCTCCACAGATGTAAGGCAGTGACAGTAGCCCCAACACAAGGCTTTGCTTTCTGCAACCCTATAGCCACCTGCTGCAAGTGAAAGCTTGCGCAGCCTCGGGTGTCTAGAAATGGTCAGAAGGGGTTTTAGATAAGCACAGAGCTTGCTGTATATGGTTTGGGTTATGGTGTTTTGTTGTTTGCTTTTTCTTTGTAAGGCTTTTGGTCCCACTCCCTCCCCACCACATTCTCATTCAAAAGCAAATCTGAACATTTACCAGAAAACAGGTGCACCCTTTCCTTACCCCCCATGTCAAAAGGCAGCACAGGCTGAAGGAAGAGACTGAAGGATTTCACACTGCACTGGCTCATTACAGACCACTTTTACATTAACAACAGATAACTATGGGATAGGAAAGCCTCTTTCCTCCACCTCTGCCACAGCATCCTCCACTTACATTGATGAGCAGGGCTACAAGAGGTCTCATCAGGGTGGCTGGCTGCTAGCAGCACGCCTTGCACTTGGTAACAGGCAGGATTTACTTCTCTCAATCAAACCCAAGTGTCCTTAAAATTTAGCATGTTCCTAATATTTCCCTTTGTCTAGAGTTTTCCAGCTTCTGACCAGTTTTAACAGTCAACAGCAGCTGAGCAATAAAAGGATTTGGAGCTGGAGAAGTTACATCGCTCGGAAGCCAAAGACTGAAGGTTTACCCTTGCTAAGAACTGAATTTGACAGAAGTGCGGGGGCAGAGCCAGCACCAGGAACCTTTCCATGGGCATTACAAGAACACATTGCTTTTCTTCCCCCTCCATGAAAGGGGATCAACATGCAAATCCCACATGTCCTGGGCTGCAGGCAAGAGGAACAGATGCTGGCAGAAGCAAACACTGGCACCCCTTGCTCACCAGCTCTGAGATCTAGAGAGCGATCCTGCCACCAGGGACAGGTGGGAGGAGAACAGAAACAAACACCAGGAACCTCAAGAAAGTGTTTGTGTTTCCTACATGAAGCTTGGCAGAGCCTGCCAGGTCAGATAAGCATTTCCACACAAGCAGTCAGATGATGCTGAGGTCCCTCCTCTGCCAGCTCTGCAGACCCGTGTAGGATGGCAGCTTCCCCAAATACCCGTGCCAAGAAGAGATGCCAGCAGCCCCACAGCACTGCCCCAGACCCAGATTTGTCCCACAAGTACATGGCATGGGCACCGGGCTTCCAGCAAGCACCAACACTGCTTGCCTCTCACCCCTCCCTAAAGGGATATTTGAAACTCCAGATTCCACTTATTCACATCCTTAGAGATTTTTGCTCCTTTCCTCTTGGCATTTTGATCTCTATACACTTGAATAAGTAGCGTTTTGATTTTGTTATGATGGGGGGAGCAGGGATATTCTTCTGTCACTACAACACATGCACTTAATACACAAGAGGCTCTCAGTGAGTCAGGTTTCACTGCCAACACTGGGTTTTCTGTGTGAACCATTCATTTTGCTGAGTTGGCATTTGTACATTCCCCCTCCCCCTTTCACCATTTGAAATCCGAGGCAAATATAAGCTTGAAGTCGTAACTTTTTTCTCTTTTTTTTTTTTTGCCCAGAAGGCTAAGCTCGCTGGTGTTTACATGTGGCCACCCAAATTCCAGACCAAGCTGCTGAAACCTTGTTTTGCCATTCACAAAGCATGTAAGGCCTGCCTGGTGCTGGTTCCCACATTCCTGATCTGGGCAAGCCAGATTGCAGCTCCTCACTCCCAGCCCGCTGCTCTCCCCCATGCATCTAACCTTACAGGGATGAAGCGACACAAAGGAAAGCCCAAACAAGTGCAAACTAATTTTTCCACAAATTTAAGCGCAGTATAGCCTCCCCTTCCTGCCTTCTCTCACCATCGTCCAGCTGTGCCCATAAACCAGAGCCTGACAAACCAACGCGGGAGTGGAAAGCAGCTATTAAATCCACTCCCTGGAGCTTTAACACTTGCAGCAATTTGTAGTGGAATTATTCTCCCCGCTTGCTCTGCAGCCTGCCTCCAGCCCTCTGTGCAGGGTACAGGGCTGGGGCCAAACAGCTTCATGTCTGCAAATATCCCCACTGCAACTGGGGCCAAGGAGAGGAACCATGCGTGGCTCAGATGGGCACAGGTCCCTGTGCTGGCATCCCAGCTGGGGAGCAGAGGCCAAGCTCAGCCTCTTCTTGAAGCACATTGTTGTTAGTGTTAGCTAATCTGCAAGATATGCCAACTGTCTGGCAAGCGATTCCAGGCAGCACTGTTTATTTAGGATAGGACTGGGCTGCACAAGTCCAAATTAGACTTTTTTTTTTATATCTACCTCAGCCAGGAATGTTTGAAGGTGTGTTGGGCTTTCAGAGGCAGAGAAACAGCAAAACGTGCCACAGTCCTCGAGCTTTATAAGGGTTTGGGTTGCTTTGTTTTTAATTATTTCCTTGCCTTTTCTTTAGGCTCCTTGGGAAGCCAGAAACCAACATGTATTTATGTACTAAATTCTCTTTATCTCCACAGAACAGATGCACTGATTTGTTTTTCAGTAAAATACTACAAAAACCATTTTGCATCTTTCTCCTGGAGGTGCCCTCAAACACTTTGCTGGTAAGCACTGGAAAAGTAAGATGAGGACCTTCATGTGCTACCCCAGCCCTCCTTCACTGCCACCACTACTCCAGTGGAAAAGCAGACCATGAAGTCTCAGCTCTGATCACAAGATGAACTAACTGGTTCCTCATCAGAGCATCAAGATCTTCTAGAGCCCTGGACCCCTCAAAACCACTGCCCCCACAACTTTCAAAACTTCACATGCAGGTGCTTACACCAAGCATCCCAACAGCATATGGAAGTTCACAAAAAGCCCAGCTAAAGAGCTAGCTGATGCTATTTCTTCCTTCTCCTGGTATTGCCAATGAAAGGGAATAAGACAGGAGCACCTGGAGCATCTGTTGCCCCCCAACCGTGCAAAGAATCCAGCCAAGGAATTCCCAAACATGCAACTAAACACAGACCAGGCCTCAACTCAAGGACAACAAAGCAGCTCCATCACAGCTACAGAGACAAACATGGAGCTTAATCCCCCAAACTACTCACTTTTAGAAGAGCAGCTGCCCTCAGGACTGAGCAGGACAACTGGTGGTGGTGGTCCCAGCCCAGAAGCCCTCCAAGCCTCCCTCAGGGGACTCAACCTCCAGGCTCTCACCTCCAGGCAAACCTAGGCTGACTCTTGCCACAGCCTTTATGACCTAATTAATCTGGCCAATTATGCCTCTCAGCCGCTTGATTGCAGATTGATTGGTGCTCTTTAAGCCTTTCCAGCTCAGCTGCATGGAGGTCATCTTCACATTTCTCTTGCCCACAAGTGGGCAGATTCAGCCATTCTCAGACAGAATCCTGTGTCCATCCCTGCATACCAGTAAAACGCTTTAATCACTTCATGGGTATCTTTTCCATCCTGGCTAATTGAGCTTCAGCCTGTTTGCATTCATGCTATTCCCGGGCATGTGCCAAGGCAGTAGAGACACATCTCCATAGGCTTCCTTCACAGTCCACAAGAAACACCGCAGGTCTACCTCTAACTTAAAGAAGTCTCTTTACAAAAATCTGTGAGGAATTGTTACAAAGAGCTTTGCTCACCACAGCATAGCAGCATTAAGTACAAAACTCCAGATGTTCTCTGAATGGGCTGATGCTGAAGCAACTGAAACAAAACCCCTCATAAACCTGGAACCAACACTCACCAGAGAAAACTGCCCTGAAATTGCCCCCTAAGACCTGCCTGCTGAGACAGGGTAAAGGTTTTGTGCATGACAAACCTGCATTTATTTGGAAATAAGCATCAAATAGCGCCATTTGTCTTTTATTCTCTTGTTGATGCTCAAACCCAGGGGTTATTATCCATCCAGTGGTTTACAGATGAAGTGACCTCTTCATCTGGACAGGATCTCCTTCCCTTGGGGGATATCTTTCGGCAGCTCGTTCAGCTTTTTTACCTATAACTTCAACCCCAGATTTAGTTTTCAAACAACAGTTTGAAGTGTCAGCCATTTTATCTCCATAACTGATTTTGCCTGAAAGTGTCACTACGCAGCTCTGGGATGGTGAGGGCTCCTGTGAAATCCTCCTTGACAAACAATGTCCACAACAGAAGGATTAATTCCATAAATGTGAGCTGTAGGACAGGTAAAGCACAAAGTAAAGAGGCAGTCTGGGTTGTCATCATTTCTGCACTACCTTTTCTAGCCACTACCAGCTATTCAAGGGATGTCCCTGTTGACCCTCCCTCAGAGAATCTCAAAGGGAAAATGGCAGAAAGGAAAAGAAGAAAAGAAAAAAAAAAAAAGAAAAAAAAACACAAAAACATGAAAATGTGATTTTGTTATTTTGCGTATTATCAATGGTATCTGCTATGGATTTGGTCTTTTCATTCCCTTTTTGTAAAATCTAGATGGTTTGGCTCTTGTCCCACATGACTGGGGGAAGAGCAGAGAATGAAGCTTCCTTAAGAGGTAAATTATGTGAAATACTGAGATTTCAAGTAAAAAGATCATACATTTGGAGAAAGAAATGTTGCTGAATAAAAATTCCAGGTTCCTATCAGCAAGAATATTGTCAAAGAACCCAAGTTCATGCTTTTCTCCTCGTTTCCTCTATAGCAAACATGGTTTTATGTATTTTTCTATTTCATTTCCTCCTCCTTCTCTTTCTGTTATCTACTCCAGCTGTTCCTTTTCTCTCTCCCCTCTTGCATCCATTTTTTGCTTATAATTAATTGCCTCTGTAGTAGATTGTTACTAAAAAATTTGAGACCACTTTCAAACCTTTGACCCTAAACAACAAATATCACATATCAGTAGAACAATTAATATATTCTTAATCCTAAAAATTCTGCTCTCATGTTTAAATCAAGAGGTTAAGACATTGATCAGTTTGCTTTTTAATAATGCATTCACAGCTTTATTTTCCAGTGAAGAGCAATAGATTTCCATGCGCAAGCTGGGAAAAGAAGAAAGGCTGCTCCCTGGAAGGAGCTCTTTTTTGCGGTATTATTTGTTTCCCTTCTATTCATTGCCCTTGCCATTAGCCCGAAAATTCAGCCTTTTATCTGAAAAGTAGCTGTGCTGCTTATGGATTTTTTAAAATGTGCTAATTATTCCCAATCCTCAGCCTCTGAAGTAGCTTTCTGTAGAGCTCTAGATTCATGTAACTCCGAGTGAAGGATGGGTTTCTTCTCAGCCCAGTTTCCCACAAGCATTTCTCCACTGCTGGACCTCCCACGCCCCTACACCTGATTTATCCCAGAGCCAGCAAGAGGGAAATCACGCCTACAGCTTCAGGCGTGGCAGAGAAAGATGTGAGAGGCACTAACAAGCTCAGCTCCTCCAGCTTTCATTCTGACAGAAACAACCCTTGTGTGAAGAAGGAAAGAAAAAAAAAAAAAAAAGCCACAAAACCTGCTGAATCATCCAAAATGTTGCAGATAACAATTCGGACCTTGCTGAAATGAGATACTCATTTCTCTGTGTCATTTTCATTCTTTCCTACAGATTGCCTTAACCTTGGGCACAGACGGAAGAAATTTCTTTCCTTTACTGCAGTTTCTCTTCTGTCAGAAAAGGCGGCATAAAACAGTGAATGCTCTGTGTTAGAGCAATCAGAATAAATGGACAAGACATTTATAGTAGTTCTGGTTTAATATGTGTGGCTGCCTGCTAAGAGCTTTGCTCTACCCAGAAAATACCCTCGCACACTGGCACTTTGATGTTTTCTTTTCTTTTCTTTCCTTTTTTTTTTCCTTTTTTCTTTTTTTTTTTTTTTTTGTCCCAAAGAAAGGGCTAAGATACACAGAGAAATGCTTGAATATACAGCTTCCAACAAAACTCCAGGATAGACACACCTCTGCAGAGTGGCTCTTGTCGAAAAGGGACTGGCATTGCAATAAATATAAAAGCAATGTATATTTTGTTTAAGGAAATATGTTACTTTTTTTTTTCAATAAAAATAACCACAAGCACCAGAATCTGCTGTTTTCTTCCATTTAGAGTCCTCAGCTTTTGCTTTCTTTCTTTTTCTTTCTTTCTTTCTTTTTTTTTTTTTTCTCTTTCTGTTGAGAAAGCAACGCACATGAAATCAAGGAACCCTGGAGGGGAAAAAAAATAATAAAATACGGATTAAGAAAACTTTACAAATTACAGCTGGAATGAGTAATTTTTCTGAAGATTGATTTTGATTTTCACAGGGCTTTTTCAATGAAATATCAAAATATATGGGGAAAGAAAGTTAATAATATTTGGACTATAATGGAATATTGACCTATTTTACCTCTGAGAGAGGAATAAATCTAGGAGGTCGAACAGATAGCTCATCCTGTTACAGTCAGTTCTTTTCCAGCAGAAAATGGGTGCGAACCAGTGGCCACCATTATTATCCTCCTTCTCCTCATTATTCTTATAGTTAGAAACAGTAATTGTAGTTATAGTGCTTGCCAGAGGGAGCTGTGAACTGCATTTTATTTCTCACAAAATATCCTGGAGATGTAAATTAGACAAAAACATGGCTCGTGCCTCTTCTGACTATTTCCATGCTGATTTTAGATATATTTTCATTTACCATTTAGAAAAAAAAAAATCATCAGTGAAAGTGAGAAACGTTTGCCACCCAGAATAATTTTTGAAATGACATCACTTATGTGCATGCCTTTACCACTCGATCTAAAGGATGCTTTAGCTGCTGCAGGACTCTGGACTGGAGGTGTGCAGGCTGAGCTTTGTGCTATAAGATACAAGCATTTAACTAAGATAAACCAATTCTTTTATGAACAAACACGTCTGTTAATAGTTTTCTGTGATATAAGGGTAATGGATGTATTAGCAAACTCCAGATTGAATAAAGGAGAAGAGATAAGCTCCTCTTGATAATAACAGTTTAATTCATCCACTCGGAGAATACGTGAAACAACATGTGACTTAAATACCTGGTACTAAAGACCATTTAGGAAAGTATGTGAGCGAGGGAAAGAAATAAACTATTGGGGTGAAAATGGAAAGAGACTCGGGGCAGGGAGTCACGTCAGGTTGCTGCTTGCAAAGAGCTGCTATCAGAAATCATCCTCCTTAGCCACCATATTTAATTAGGAGCTTATTCGTGGCATGTGCTCATCTGTACCACAGATGGGTGCCTTGCACTACCAGGCGGTCACTGACAGGCACCCAGAAAGGCAGGACTGATGCACAGACAAGGAGGAATGCAGTTGCCTGGCCAGAGGCCCTGAGCCTCGCTGGCACCACTCCGCCGGCAGGGCCGGAAGATGCAGGCAGGAGATACAGCAACAGCTCTAGGGATCTCCCTTCTCCTCGCTTATTTTCAGGAAGGTTGTTTGGTGTTCGGCTGGTTAGGACATGTAGGACACCTAAATGAGACCCATCACCTTCTGGGAGAGGCCAGCACGTGAGTTATCCCGTGCTTTTCATCTACTGCAAACAGAGGCCTTGCCAGCCCGCCAGGAGTCAAACCATGGGCAGCAGGGAAGATTTCAGAACACGAGGAGATGCGGTTACACCTTGCCATTCTGTACTGTCAGGAAATCTCTTTTCCTTCGTCTTTTCTTTTTCTCCTCTCTGATCTTGTTTCCCAGATTTACTTGGCATTAGTTTTTCTTTGCTGAAACTCTGACTTCAAACCTGGGGAAGTTCACACCACATCTTGGCCTGAATGTTTAATCTAGTGTCATCAAACTATAGGTTTTCTTGTACACTGGAGTGTTTGTAATAATTGAATGAACTTAACCTCAGTCAGTTTTGATTTCTTGTCAGAAGACGACTCAGCAGGCCTTCTTGATTCAGGCTTATATTTTTTTCTTCTTCTCCACTTTTTTCAAAGTCCTTTCTGACAAAACCAAGGCCCCTTGGGCAATATTTCTTATTTATTTCACTGTCCGAAGCTAATTTGAACAGATGCACTGAGAATGACAAAAGTTAAACAGCCTGAAAAATAGGTTTCCAGCCCTTGAGGCAAACATTTAAACTTTTTTTTTTTTTTTTTCCCTCAAAACAGCCTGAGAAAACTCTGCTGCTCAGCTAAGGGTTAATTTAGAAACAGCTTCATTCCCTTGTTTTACTCTTTAGCCAGGCTTAAAGTGGAAACTTCACGTCTCCAAGGTACAACAAAACAACTAGGACAAGAAATAATTGCACACTACTGTTGGGTATCACAAGTCAAACAAGACGAAACCATTTGTGAAATGTTTTTGTTTTCCAGGGCTGATGTAGCTTGTAAGCCACTTTATTCTTTCATTACTGTTCTCCTTAAAGCTCACATGCAGTTTAGGCAATTCACATGCAATGAGCTCTGATTCCTCTGCTTTCTTGAAGATCTCACGCTACTTTCTGAAGAGTTCACTCCCAAGTCAAATTCTTCTTCTCCATCCAATTCTTTCCTGATTTTGCTTCTTTGTCTAAGGCCTAGATCTGTTTTGCTTCTGTGGTTGAGTTAAATAGTAGTGCTTCACCCAGAGACAGATGCATTTCAGCAAGAGGTTACGTTGTCTTTATGCAAATCAACAGAAAAAGAAATGAGGAAAGGTAAAATATCTTTCAACACTCAGTACATCATCAAATGTGAGCTAAAACATTAAATTTGGAAAAATAAATTAAAAAAAAAAAAACACCAAACATTTATGAGGGAGTAAAAATGCACATTCCTTCTCAATAAAATAACACTAGGTCATGCTGTCCCCCCACTCTCACATCTTTGTGACACCATAGGCAAATGCCTATGTGATCACCTAAAAGTCTCTGAATTTTCACCATGTTTTATGATGTTTTCAGCTATCCACATATAAGCATATACAGTTTATATAAAGCACATGATTTACAAGACCTACTGAATGTCACACAAATACCACTAACAGCCCTGCATACAGCTAAGAACTACTTTACTACCAGCCAGTGTGTTGGAACATGTTTATACAAACTATGTATCAAAAAAATTCAAAGAATATAAACATACAAAAAATAAAACCTGTTTTCAGGATACTGAGAAAAGTTAGAAAGGTCTCAGATGATGAGATATTTGCCGTGACTAGTTCACCCAGTTCTGCTCCTAACCACCAGCAAATCCGTAGCAAGATTCCAGCAACCGCTCTGGTTGTTTTCTTTTGGTTGTTTTGTTTGGATTTTATTCTAATTAAAGACATCCAGAAAGGTTCAGGGGTTTATTGGTCTTCAGAATATAATTAGAGATCAGATCTAACAGTGTTATTCATTTGTGGAGATAAAGGACTAGCACTATTAAAAAACCACAGTCATTCAGGAAATGCACCAATTAACTCACACATTTGTACTATCCATGTGGTGCATCCACACACATGTACGTGTATACATATGTGAACATGGGAACATTTGAACCTTTGATATTGAAATGAATATTTCTCATTTAGCTTTGTAAAATGCGGTTACAGTGCTTCAGAGCTGAGCCAAAAGCAGAGAAGCAGCGTGTCGCCGCTCCCCGTGCCCACTGTGAGCAGTCCCTGGAGCAGTTCAGTCTCTCTGAAATATTGGCCAATAAAGACCACGACACATGCCTTATTTCAGGTCTCAGTGACTGGTGAGGTACCCGGAGAGCACCACTGCAATTATTCCTGTACCTGGTCCTTTACAGCCACCCAGGCCTTGTTCACATGCCTTGCTAAAAGTGTTTGGAGATACAAAGCACCTGGGTGCAATTTTTTGTTCCCAGAGGCAGACCTTACCCCAGGGACATCGAGCTCCCACTGCTGGCATCATCAGTGATGATGATGTGGAGCAGCTTGGTTTGGCTCCTGCTCCGAACGAGCCTTTGAAGCCTAACCTCTCTTCACTGATAACAGAGCATTCGTTTCCAATCCTCCTCCATTCATGGGGCTCTGTAATGCCCTGATCAACGAGGTGTAGCAATGTAAGTCTACCGAGAATAGACTTGTTTTTATTAGTTACCTTTTACTTTCCTTGTTTGAGTAGCTCCTGGATTCTCAGTCATCAGCAATGTGAAAATCGGTGCCGCGGAAACTCAGGTTAAGCTCCTAAATCTTCCTCTGGAAAAGAGGCACTGTGTCTCACTGCTGAATCAGCAACTGTCAACTCAAAAGGTTGATTAGACCTGACAGGAGATCCTGTATTATTCCCTCAGTAAATGCTAGAGACAAGCCCATACAGCCTTCACACAGTTTTCTCAGTTTCTTGTTTTCTTCAACCCTTACACTGCTCTGCTCTCAGATCATTCTTATTGTGGCTGCACTCCTCTTTCACTGCAAGTGAAGGAAACATATGTTCAGTAGGAAAAAGATCTGTTTTGCGAGTTAGATGTTATCTGTGATGGGATAGCTTCATTCCCCCCTCATGCCTGATATGGTGCTCCTGTAGCTAAATATCTGACAACAGCATCACAGCAGAAGGACTGAGGCCACCAAGCTTCAAGTCATTGCTGCTGCTTCAGGAAAAAGCTGTGCCTAAGCCACATGGCTGGAGCTGGTGGAGTAAATTTTGGGGCCTCAGAACAAGTCCAAAAGCTTAACCTCAATTGAACACAGCACATCTAGTAGTCCTGATGCCTGGGTAAATGCCTTTCAAGCGAAGGCAGCACAGCAAATTTGAACACTTCACTTCTCTGATAGGAAATCGATGCCTACTTTTAGTATTCAGCTTCCAAACTAGATTTTCCCTTTCCGTACTCCAAGTCCCTGTCCTTCAGGCAGCTGCCTTCTGCTTTCCCAGAGGCATTGAAGAAGGGGCTGGAGCGGAGGGGAGGAAGGGAAATGATCATCAATGTTTTGGTCACAGGGAGCAGATGCAGGGTAACGACAGATCTGTGACAGCCCTCACACGCTGGGCTCCTGCCCGCACTATTTACTTGTAGCATATGAAAGAGATGCTGTTTATGGCACTTGCGGGCCAGTCTTGCTATTTAAAACACTTTGCCATACTGTTTTCAAAATCTTCGCTACACTCTTGGTGCCAAGTGAAAAGCAAGCAGGGAATCAAACGTTAAACGTCTGCGAGGCTCATGACAGCAACGTCTGCGCCAAAGAAATCTGGCGTGTCTGAACTCCTCATCCTGAGAAGGATTTTTTTTTTCCCTTTCCCCCCCACTCTCTATCTTTCTTTTCTTCTCAGCTTCCCACCACATCCTGAGGTTTGAGTCACTGTGGGTTGCATTTTTATCAACAATGAAACACAGAGACACCTTTCACAGCTGCTGAGCTGGTTACTTGCTTGGAATTTGGCTTTATAAAGGCCAGTTGTTTGCTTTTAGAGAGTTCACACACATGTATATGCAGCCTCAGACTTGCACACAAAGAATTCTCCGTTTGCTTATGCTGCAGCAAAACAGCACAGCCATAGACCATTGAATATGTCATTGAATATGTCATCAGGGACGAGCCCTGCTCCTGTCACCCAGGAGCGATGAGGCGATGCTGCGTGGGCTAGCAGGTAGCCCAGTGTTTAATTAGTACCCTGTAAAAGAAAAATAAATAAATAAAAATCAACAGATGACGAAGCTTTCCAGGATGCCAGATACACTGCGGAGCGACAACAGCATCAAGATTAATGTTACTGATTTAGGATCGTTACGAGGAGAATTGGTTTTAGAGCTGCATAGTGCTTTGCAGCTTCTCATTTCAACATAGCTCCTCATCCTCCTGTGCTCCTTAATGATGGGGAAACATTATTTCCCAGCCTGCTCCTGTACGTTCTGGTGCCTCTCCAAAGTGGCCTGTTCCGGTGGCATCAGCAAACCTGGTTAACTTCCCCCTTGATATCCCCTCTCCCCTGCCTCCGAGCCCAGCACGCTGTTTTTCATTTTTGCACTGCCTCTGCACTTCCTGATTCCTGCTCATACTGCACATGATGAACTACAGCAAGAAAGGCTCTTCTGATGGTATTTCCTGCCTGTCAAACAGCAGGAAGCATCAGAAACCTTGTGAGAAAACCATTTCACATGACACTACTAGGTTAATAATACGGGCCCAGATGGCCGGGATGGGTTTGGACAGCATTCAGGTTAGTATCTGAGCGTTAGGATGTTTACCTGAACTTTTGATCCTGTTGAGGTTTGGCTATCTCTTTCAGGTTCCACATAAGCTTTTATGCCGTCTACTGTGCTTTTTTCCAGCCAAAGGAGTTTCATGAGGAGAAATTTATTATTTATGCTTCCTGATCAGCTCAAGGTGTGCATGGAGCAATAAGTGGCTCTCGTTGCATAAGGATGCTCTTTAATGGTATGGCTCCTTGCAGTTTGCTCTGACTTGTAGGGTTTTAGCGCACACACATTCTGACAAACTTGGATCTATGTATGTTCGTAAATCCCTTCACTAAACCCTTTGACATGAGCAACCCTTCATTCAAAAATTTTGCAAGCAAACAAAGTGAAAAATTTCTCCGTCATTGTGTTTCAGTCACTGAAAACAGAGAAAGGAAAGCATATTGTGTGATTTAGATCACCCATCACGTAAAATGAATAGGAATTGAATCAAAGAGTGTACACTGTCTGAACTTGTTAACAAATATTGGAAGAAAATGCTTGAAAGAAATTAGGTTCGCTTCCCAAATGATTCACGAGTCAGAAGAGGAGTTATAGTCCTACTTGGAAAGGACGGGGTTCCTCTTGAACTTAGCATCTACCCTTAACAACAAACACATGCTTAAATCCACGTAAGATGAGCGAGACTAAAGAGTGCTGAGCTGGGACACTATCATGGAACATTTTCAGCTGTTTTCAACACTGGAATTTTTCCCCAGCATCCTGCAGACGCTGCCGGAAATCCCCGAGGCAGCCTAGGGCATTTGGGTATTCATTCTGCATGTCAAAATTCCCCTGAAGGCTTTGCAAAATGTGAACCAGCTCTGCTTTGTATGCGTCTGCATGACAATGTTAGCTACTGATTTCTCTCTGAGACGGTAGAGTTCCAAAAAATCAAAGGTTCAATTTTGCTGTAGTGGTAAATGGAAATAAAAGCCAGGCAAACTACCAATTTCCTGCCTGAAATGAAAGTAACTACTGAGATGCAATAAAAAAGTCAAAGATTCAAACTCTGTGATTCAGCAGAGCTTCGCAGAACATACCTGAAAGTGTCTCTTCCCTTTATTTTTCTCATCTATTCACAGGTCAACCAGACTTTCCTTACTGGGATGTGCTGGCAGCAAATCACATTTCATGAGACAGCTATAGTCTGCAACGTCGTGTCTGCTGTTCTTATTAACAATTTTTCCCCTCATCTATGTCTGCTCCATCTGAAACAAACAGTCTACGTCAGACGTTCATTATATTGATGATGTCCCAATGACAACCAATTTATTTTCCTGCCTGCACCTCCACGAATTGTATTAGTAATGATGTCTATCTGCTGTAGAGATGCTTTGTAAAAACTGATGGTCTGCCATGAGGATACTTAATTACATCTTCTTAAAGGAATACAATTAAGTTTGCAGGTAAAAGATTGCTCTGGGGTTAAAAATGTATCTTCAAATTAGTTTTCCTGGTGGGTAGGATGTTTAATTTTCATTTCAGTAACCAAACTGGAGAATTGATCTGAGAGGTCTAGTAAGATGAATGCTCCCAAAGGCAGTGATGACACCCATCTGAGCTGTCATTCAGACTTCAGCCAATATGATATCTGTTGGTAAAACCAGGAAAACAGCATGCACGTATGACAGTGCACCTAGCCATGAGGGACCTCCTGCAGTACAAATACCGTATGCTGATGGGGCCAGGACTGTCAGCCATTTACACAGGGTGGTGATGAAATTGCAGCTCTTGGTTTGCATTTTCACAAAACGTTCACCTTGGATAAGGTTGTGCGTTTGCCACCAAAACTACAAGAACATGGCATTCCCAGTTCGCACAAGCATCCATGGGACAGCTGGCCACCTTCTGACGGGCCTGCAGGGCTTGGGGCACCACTGCCATATGGATCCTCAGCCCAGAAATGGGATGCATGAGGATACGTTGTCCAGGCAGAAACTAACTCATTCCCTCAAGCCACAGAAAGTGTTTGGGTTCTCCTGAAGCCTACACAGGAAGCAGGGATCTTTCATCTGTGGTTTCCACACTGTCCTGACTCTGGTAAAATTTGGATTTTCTGCAGTGGCTTCATTTGACTCCTTCTTGGGATCATTTATCCTTTCAGCTCAGTCTGCTCTGATGTTTTCCACATCACCTCTGACATATTTAGTTTCCACATTAGCTGTAACATATTTATTATTTTTAGCTGAGCAATTCCTTTCTGAAAGCAAATCACTTTTTCATAACATTTTGGAAGTGAACCCAAGAAGATGCCTGAAAGGAATTTCATGAAAATACATGTAGCAATACTTCCCTGCAAAGCAAATCATAACTCATTTAACATGCAGATCTCTTCAAGTGCTGGAAACCACCTGCTCCCCAAAGCACACAATTCTGAAGTCCAAAACAGAAAATAAATAAATAAAAGTGGCTACGTACTCACACACAAATCCTTATCCGAGTCTATTTTAGCACATCAGAAACCAGAAACTGTCGATGTGAAAAAGAACATAAAGAAAAAAAATCCTTTGTGTACTATTACTTTAAAAATAGTCTATCATAGTTATTTCCAGAATATGTCAGCATATAATTTAAAGCAAATGTTTTGGATGAAAACAGAGGTTTTCAAACTACTTGTGGCAAATAATATTTATAATAATATTGATTTTATTTGTGGTCTTTTCTCTCCTGTTTCCTGCTAAACCACTCATTACTGGAACATATTTACTAAACAGTTTGGACAAATGTTTGCCAAGCTGTTGTCTTTTTGCAAATTGTACAGTATGATATTTTTGTTAGTTGATTTTAATAATAACGATTATACTAGTTGGCTCAACCACACAATAAAAATTTGGTTTCTTGACTGGAGAGACTGAAGAACTTCAAACTAAAACCAGCAAATAGTAAAATTGTTTTCACTTCTAGGTGCAACATCTGGTTGAAAACAAAAGCTAGGAGAGTTCACAGGGTTTGCAACTCATAAAAATAATAATTAAAAAAAAATCATTAATCACAATTTAACCAAACTCATTAATCACAATTTGACCAAAACCTTTGCGCTGACTAAAGTTTCCAGCCAATTCACGGGAGCATTTGTGAATCACTTTAAGTACTATACCTGCTCCAGATGACTGAACAACCAAAAAGAGCGACTGTTCTGGAAAAAAAAGCTAGAGGAGATATTTGAGCTGAGCCGTGTTTGGGAGCGCTGGGAATATCCTTTGCCTTGCTGGTTCCTATGGCTGGAGACCCCTCCACTCCCCAGCAGATGCTGCTGAGGCCGCCCTCTCACCAGGTTTCTGACCTAGCTGGTCAACCCAGACCCAACATCCAGATCTTACCTATTGAGGAGAAGCCCCACTCCAGCCCTACGGATTTTCCATGCACGTACTAAAGATTAAATCAAACCTCCAGATACAAAAATCTCCTGTTCTTCGGCAAAGTTTGGATTGGGGTTGAGATCCAAACTCCATGGCTCAGGACTGTTGCCAGTTCTGTCGTGTCTTTCCATCCCTCCTTCTGGACACGATCGATAGCAGCCGTGCCAGTAGAAATGAGAGTTAGAAGCTGTTTTTAGAACTCTGCTCCTTTTGCTTTCATACAAATTAGCAAGAATATTCGAACTGAAGCCCCATGAAATTTCCATCTCCATTCTGCAGACCCGGGGTTTGGATCGGGTCCAGCCTGAAGGTGCTTAGCACACCGCAGGCCAAGACCTGGTCCTGCTCCCTTTCAGGGCAGTTTAAACTTAGCACTGAAATTAACGGATGAACTCAGGATTTTAATGCAGTGACATGCACAAAGAAAAAAGAAAAAAAAAAAGAAAAAAAAAAGAAAAAAGAAAAAAAAAGAAAAAAAAGAAAAAAAAAAGAACTAGGGAACCTAGGAATTTGCTCCTTTTGCTCAGTTTTGAGTGATTTAGTCTAATTCCTTCCTACATCGTATTGACCCTGGCACTAAACCTCTTGAAATCGATGGATGGACCTACTCTGGTGAGCCTTGCCTTCAGCCTATTCTGACAAAAGCATCAATTCTTCACATTACAAGAGGAATGAAAGCGTGTGGATAGGTATGCCTGTAGAGAAATGTTTAGAATTATACTTGTTCTCTTATTAAATTCAAGCATTAACTGCAGGATTCATTTGCTCCTTATAAGCAAACTGTCTATGAGACTTTCATATGCATGAGCCATAAATATTGCATTTAGTCAGCTCCGTGCCACATTATTAATAGGCATTCTGTTTACACCCATCAGATTTGATAGAAAACATTGCCTGCTCTGTCAGTAATACACAAGAACTAGTTAGCACCCATGAAATAAATGCTGCTTGATGTAAATTGCTTCAGAGCTAGACTTAGAAAATGTTTATTCAAGGCCTCGCAACAATCTGTTTGGATACACCGCAGCTAGGGAACATGTCACCTACAATGCTGCCGAGCGGAGGTTCCAGTTAAATCATTTTAATGGTAATACAAGCCATGCTAGCAAAGAATCTCTTGCAGAGACTGTAAGTCATGCCTCTCTGTGTTTAAGAAAAGGTGACTTGTTATTGTTCTTCTTTAGGATAGGGTGACTGACTGAGGGAATTGGCTGGAAACCCTCAGCAGAACCACACAGGGCCTTTTGGTGACAGTGTTCCTCGGGGTTAAAAGCTGGGTGCAAATGAGCAAAGACACACCCCCTCCACCATGCCTCTACCTGCAGTCAGCACATTACCAGTTCACCTACAAATTGTTTTTTTAAAGGGCTTTTGGTATTAAAGAGAAAAAAATAAATAAAAATAACTATGTGATACTAAATTTTCTGTTTATCAACTTCAGACTCGTAGAATCATCTAGGCTGGAAAAGACCTTCAAGACCATCAAAAGTCCAACCATAGACCTGACCTACTGAGTCCCAACGTCAAATCATGTCCTTTAGTGCCACCTCGTAGGAAACCAAGACTGAAAAATCACTTTCCTGTATACAAACAACCAGTATGTGGCTTTGCCACCCGGGCATCATACAAAGACTGTCAGAGCTGTATGGCAGCCTCTAGGTAAGCTTTCTGTGTTCCCCATACATAGCAGGAACACCTAGAGCTCAGCCTCAGTATTGCCATTACTTTGTTTGACCTGAGGCAGTCTCCCAAGCAGGAGCTAATCCAACAGCCCATCGGAGAGCCTGCACATGCCGAAGAGATCCCGACCCCAGGAACTCGCAGCCGGGTGCTGCTCGGGAGGCGACCAGGTGGCACAAAGCAGTGGCGACAGGAACTCGATGCTGCCATCAGCCCGTGATGAGCGGTGTAATTGGTGTACGACTGGTGTCATGGCACACCGGTTGGCAGTGCAATGGGAAAAAGCACTCATCCCTAATGAGCCTGACTACTCTGCCGGAGAAAGAAATGTTTTTTCTTTGTTTCCCAGCTTGACTCAGCAAGGAGCAGGTGCAGAGCTGGCAGCCAGGAGCAGCAAAGCCTAGGAAGTGGTAAGCTGAGCGAGGAGAAAATTATGGTGACCCAGCATGTAATTGCTCCATGGGTAGTTTTTCCTCCCCAAAAACCCTACGATGCTGTCTGCAGGTGAGCCCTCCCCTCAGGCATTCACAGACAGAACTCATAGGATTGGAGAGGCTCATTGAAAGCACTTGGGTCTCCAAGTTTTATATAATGGCGTTACCTACAATGAGCCTGCTACAGGCTGTGTGGGTATCAGACAAATGGGATTAGATGAAGCCATATCTATCTCCTCACCTGTTTTTGTCCTGATCTCCTGATTTATCTTTTCCCACTGCCTTTAACTCATTGTCTCTTATTAAAGTGATGGATAAGCTTGGCAACCATGCCCTCTTTAAAAATGAGGGGGAAAAAAAGAAGAAAAAAAAGAGTGATGTCCTGCCAGGCAGATTTTTCAAGATGATTCTCCATGCATCTGGAATGCAGCAAACCATGAAACGCCTGTGTCCCCTTAAAGCTCCACTTCAACCAGCCTGAGGGTGCATAAAAGATAGTGCTGAGAAGGACCAACCCAATTGGCCTGTAGGTAATGTACCAATATTGAAGGAAGAACATTTTTAAAAAGCTAGATCACTCTGCTCCTTAAGCGCCCTTGTATTCTCCCTGTAAATCTGGCCACACTCACCATGACTGATCTAAAATATTCCATTTTTAATTAGTTCCAGGCTTGTGAATGTGATTGCTACATCTGCACGACACAGCAGTGCCAAATCAAAGTCTGAAGCTGATGAACGAGTACTGCACAATTTAAAGACCTGTTGAAGGAGAAAATAGGGCTACTCCACTCTTGGAAATCCCTTTTTGTTAAGCTTGGAGCAACCAGGTCCTCACCTTGATCTCACAGCCCCATTAAAAATGAGCAACTGGGGGATATTATTCAATTTTTCCCAGATTCAAAAACACAGCTCTCAGAAACAATCCAAACCCATAAATGCTGTGCTGTCCCAAAGATGCCTCTCTGCAGAGGTACTACCAGTAATTGCACCTGGGGGCTGGGGAGCACCGTGGCTCAGTGAAGTCCTATTCTGAGGTTGTCACTGACTCTGTGTCAGGATCTGAGTTACTTTCTCATGGTGGAAATCCACAGCACAGAGATAGAACAGTTGTCCCATTTAGTCCCAGGTGACACACCAAATTTCCTTCTCTCATCATTCTAGCACAGTAAATCTCTTCCTTCAGTATCTTCTTTTGGTAGTATCTAATTCAATGTTGTCTCCTGTTCTTTGTCAGAGGCACAAACTCTTAATAAGGATGAGACCTAAATGCTCATAGAAGGCACGTTGTCGTGATAGCTGGCTGCAATCTTTTCTCCATCAATACCAGTTCCTTTACCACAGAGCTCTGCTATGCAGCCACTTTAAATGTAAGACACTTCAGGGGAAAGTTAAAGAATCCCTTGAGAAATTATCTTATAAGGAAGACAATAACATGAGAAGGAATGCATCACTAATAATAAAGCACACAGGCACAACTGATAGACAGAGAGACAGATGGACTGAGAGATAGTCACAAGCATTACTCCGTGGAATTTTATGCCAGCTGGAACTAACATTTTTGTGGTTCACAGAAATCATTGCTCTCTCTGCTTAGATGTCATGACCAAAGCCATCATAAGTCTGTGCATATGCTATTCTTCTCTTTTTACTTTTGCAAATGTTCTGTTACCCTCTTTCTCTCTCAACAGCAAGGCTGAAACTCTCTCACAAGGACTAGGAGGTAAAATCTAAACCATCACAAACTGTGGCTCAAATAAATCTGACCATATGCACTTTTCAAATGGCTCATATTTTAAACTACAGGTCTGCGTGTAGCTGTTCTTCCTTTCAAGCCTCAAATAAATAAATAAAACAACAACACAACTCTGTGCGTCTGTGCTCCAACAAGCTCTCTCATGCAAGGCTACTAGCACTGATTACCCCTTGCATAAGAGTTGATAACAAAAATATTTCCTTGCAACAGCTGACAGCACGTGGCCATGGGCTGCTTACAAATAGGCAGCGGGGCAGGGCACGAAAGTGGACGCTGGGTTCCTAAGGGTGAGTTATCTAGAAGCAAAGTGCCATTGCTTTCCCAAAAACAAAGAGTCTCTGGCTAGCTGGAAAGCAAGCCTGCTGTTTCTGCCCTGCCTTGTCAGGATTAGCAGTACCTACCTGGGATCTGCAGTGTTGACCATGGCTGTCAATTAAAACTAAACACATTTCAGCGTGGCTGCCAGCCAAAAACACAGAACCTGCCAAATAGTAAACACAGAAGATCTGCCTAGTTTCAAAACAATTGTGCCACCGCTGCGAGAAGGGTGTGCTTATAATTCCCTGTAAGCCAAGGACTGCCTGTGCCAATTCCTAGCTCACGGATGAGGCCTTCAGAAGGAGCCATCCAGAGCTCTCTGCCTGCTATCAGATCCTTTTTCTCTAATTTTAGGACCTCCAGATTTTTTGCTTTATCTTTTTATCTTGTGGGTTTTTTTTTCCACCTCAGTACCCTTTACCTGAATAAGCCTGGTTCGTAGCAGTGTCTTTGCTCTGTCAGCAAGGAGGGCACTAAAATGCATCAGACAAACAAAGCCAAAGGGATCAGCCAAAGATCACAAGTGGATTTCTAGACTGGGCATCTGGTTTTGACACCTCTCTTGAGGAATAAATCAAGTAATCTTGTGAAATTAATTAATTTATTTTCTATTCCAGTCACGTGGTGGTTCAAACTAACAAAAAGAAGTATTGACTAAAAAAAATAATTGACTAAAAAAATAATTGTTTGCAATTTCTAAACTGGAAACCGGAAATGGATATGTACTGAGAGAAATACATCTGAAATAATAGGTGATTAAAAAGAAGGTGGAAATATATTTTTGTTGTTGTTGTTGTTTGTTTGTTTTTATTTATCCTGAAAGTTTGGGGACATTTTGGCCTTCCAAACAGAACACCGCAAAGCTACTTGTGCTTGTGGCAGCAGAAGGGGGGCTCAAAGGAAAGCCTCTCAGCCCGCTCCAATCCAAAACTTGGCTTTAATCCTTTGGAGCTGCTATGGAAATAGTTTTGACTTCCTGAGCTCTTCAAGCACAATAGGAAATACATAAGAAGGGATCACAGGTGCAGTGAGGAATGGTGACGACTGTACAAACAGCCCATAAGGTATGTAAGCAGGCAAGCACAAATAGTTGCAGCGATGATATTAAGGTGAGAGGAGACTTATTTCCTGGCATCACAAAGGCCAGACCTTGGAGTCCTGGCAAGTTCTATTTTTGGTTTGCATATCATACTTAAAACCTACATCAGAAGAAAATATGTCTTTAATTTTATATTTTAAACAGAAACCAAACATAGATGCCAGAGCACATTCTTCTGTGTTACACTGAACTTCGTAAAGCCTATGACAGCCATGTTTTATTTTCCTAGAGATATCCACTTGCCTTTTCAATTAGGTTTAGATTCAGTCCAGAAATATGATGGTTTTGGGCCTAAACAGCACTCACATGTTCCAGATTTCACCATTATTGCCTTAAATCTGGACTGTGAAGATCTGACAACACAGCAGGACAGGTAGATCAAGGGAAAGAAATACTGAGATCCTCATAACTAAACACACTGCATCAATCCCTGGTTTTCATTCTGAAAGCTCCTAAAGCACGTTACAAATTGGGTTCTTTACCTCCCCAAATCATTTCATTCACCCACGAAGTAAAACCATGTTAGGAGGTGGGAGAGGGAAGAGAGCAAGAAAGAGGCAGATTTTTAACATCAGCCCAACAAAATAATTTTAAATCAGGAAAAAGAAAAATAATAAACCTAATTACTTATTTCTTTAATCATCATATATCAGGACTCTCACCTCCTTACTTTGGCTTTTCTGTGATGCAGGTAATAGTTCCAAGACTCATAACTTAAAATGTTTTCAAAGTGTTTTGGCAGCCCACAGGGAGCAAAGTATTGCATATGACTGGCAGGTCTTCTCCAAGCACTCCAGAAAAGCCCCAAACTGGCTTGCTGCAATAGCTTTTCTTCAGGGGGCAATGCTAATATAAACTGTCAATTTGGGCCTCATCAGGGTATAGCAGAATGTCACAGTCACCCTGATTCCTCTGACTCTCAGAGTGGGAATTGCATCATGAAGGAAGGAATAGCAGCAGAATCAGTAGCGTAAGATATTTTTCTATCTGTAAGTATCCATATAACAACAAATTATTTATGGTGAAGGTGCTTACCATCTTTCCCTCCATTTGAATGTGACGGGCAGTGTGGCAGGGTATGTTTGGAAACAAGCAGAAAAAACAGGTTGGCTGTCTGTGGACTTGCCCACCTTCTCTCAGCAGCAGCCTCAAACGCTGTTTTGTTTTGACACGTGTTTCCAATAAAAACACAAGGTTCGTATTGACAAGAGGAATGCTGGACCAGACCACTGGCATTTCAGAGCAGCCACAAATCCTGCTTTCTTCAAGCCCCCAAGGGTCAATTCCATGTGGCAAGAATCCCCACTCTCTAATTACTCATGTTCTTCCACAACCAGCCTCGTTATCTTGTGAGCTACTGTCAGCTGAGGCAGATTTTTCAATTATTTAAAGAGGCATTGTCAAGTTGACTATGCTCTATTTACATACATAAAATCAATAATATCTTTCCCATTACCTCTACTATGCCTGCTTTAAACACTACTCTGAAGTTTGGATATGGACAGTGGAGGTTTCCCTCTTTACAGTCAATACCTCGGAGAGATGTTCTGGCGACCCGTGTAAAGGCTGGGCTGCCGAGGAGCGTGAATGAAGATGAAGTGTTGCCACTGGGATACATTGCTGGAGTAATCTTAATTTCATGATTTGACTAGAAGGTCAAAGAATTTTTTCCTCAGAGCTGCCATGTAATAACTTCTAGAAAATATTTTGCTCCTGATTCAGAAATTGGCTCTTCCTGTGGCCTAGCAAGGGACAAAAGCCAGTCCAGTTGAGGCCAGCCACATTGGACCACACTTGGCCATCTCTCCCAAGGACCCTGGTTCCTGTCTCCCCATTATAAATGCCAAGCAATTAGGGTGTAAAAGAATCAAAGTCCTAGTCAGTGTTTCTCCCCTACCTTCCCTGAGGGGCTGCGAGGGTCCCCTTGCTGGTCCTCCACATGGAGGAGGTGTGTGCAAGGTCTACATGGGCTGAGGAGACACCGTGGCCCTTTGTATGCTCAGGGCAGGAATAGGGGAGTCCCAGCCCGCTCCATCCGTGCATCTCTTCAGGTTCATGGGAATGCCCCTGCAAACCCTCCATCATGAATGATGAGGCCAAGAGCTGGATTTTCTTCCCCAACTCCATAAACCATTAAGGAAGAGATTAAGAGAAAATGCAGTCTACACTAGATGAATATCTCCAAGAATCCCACAAAATCCTAACACAATAACCAGGAAAAGGACACTGGCTCCTACCCATCTCCTGCAGGGGCAAGAAAGGCATTTGTTTGTAGCTCAACTCTTTTATTTATTGATCTCCAAGAAATGATACATGTGTTAGGAATCATGTCTACATAAAGAAGAAGGAATATAGCCTAAAGGACTGATACCATGGGCCTTTTCCTCCCTCCTTCCAAACAAGTAAAATAAATATTTTGTATTTTGTGGAATTCATTCTTAAAAATAAATTCCACTCAGATTCCCCAAAACTACAAGAAGAAAACAATCATAAAGAACATAGGAAGGAAAAAAAAAAAAGAAAAAAAAAAAAAACACTCCCAAGACACATTGTTGTTACATGTCGTGAATTTCCACATCTTCACATTTCATCTCACACTGGTATGCTGATAGTGGAAGGCCGAACAAATTTTTTGAACCAGCAAGCCAGGCTCTCAGGAGAACAATTCATTTCGTTTGTTATCCTTCTGCTTTGATGTACTCCACAATCTCACATGAAATCAGGCTTCAGTGGGAATGGCCAGGCTCAACGGACAAAAGGCAATGGGCTCCCCTCCTAGGATGCTAATCAAAACCATCCAATGTCAGCAGAGGGAAGGCAAAAGCAAAGAGCCAGCAAATAACTGAATAAATACAATTGCTATCCCTTAAATAACCCTGTCACTGAAACACAGAAATACACAGATAACTCGATCCTCCTTCTGAGCGAACAGTGTGCATATTTAACTTGACAGGTTTTTCAAGACTCATATTCCATAGCTTTCCATATTGTCCTCAGCAGGACACAGCCAACAGTCTGGAAAATAATATCTTCCCTAACTTCACTACTCCCTCCCCCACCTTTTTTTTTTTTTTTGTAATCATCCATATTATTAATAGGAGGCAGCTGGTTCCCATTAATGTTGGGAAAAGTGGTCTATCTCAGGAATTATGGTTTAAATTGGCTTGTAGTCTGGGGGAATTAGCCATCTGCACCTGGCCTAACATGGATATTTTCAGCCATACTAATCATAAACAGGGCTTTGTTCTAGTTGCGTCCACTTAGGTCTCTCACTCTGTCTCTTTTCATTTTCCCCTTAAAGAATGAAAAAAAAAATCAGAAGTAAAAAGGAAGAATCCTATTTACCCTTTCACAGAGTTAATCAAAACCTAACTGCTTTGTTAGTGACCTGCATTTTATTTTGTGTTTGTAACTGAGAACATCATTTAAGTTTGAACTGGGCCCAGCAAAAGTCCTGTAGCTTTTCAGAGGCTGAACAAATTTGGCGCAAAGAAGAGCCAGTTGTTTGGCAAGACAGCTGTGATTTAGCAATATTTTTATGACGTCCACAAGAAGCGTAATACCATGTGGGCAGGAAGGGCTGCACACCAGACCGTAGCTGGAGAGAAGGAGCGTTGCAGTATTTAAAGTAAAAACACCAGAACACTGTGAATTGCTCTCAAGAACGTGCTATAACGCAACGCGAATGTTGGACTCTGTGTGTGTTTTTTTTCTTTTTCCCCTCCCATTTAACATCTCTCTTTAGCAAAACGATTGTATTTATCCAGCGCTTTTGGGCTGAGATAAGAAAAACGCATTTAAAGGTGGGTGAAAATAAATGACATCATCAGGTCAGACGCCTGCTTGCTTTGTCTCCCAGACTTGGCAGTGCAGGTATAAGCTCTATCCCATCGCCATACTCTGCAGGGAATCCATCCACAACTGCAGTTATAGGAGCGAGTGGTTTACACTGCAGAAGAATATACCCAAGTCTTTGACCGTGTTATTTTTCTATTAACAGACAAATCTCTACAGAGATTTGTAAAAGAGTCAACTTCTCTCCCTCTCTCTCTACATCAGTCTTCCTGCCTTAGTAATTATGAATCACCAGTGTTAATATGTTTAGAAAAGATCTAGACAAATTCTGGAAGAATAGGTTCATCAGTGCCTATTAAATACAATGATCTGGACATGATTTTTGGCTTGGAAGTCACAGAACTACTGCGTGCTGTAGCCCAGGAGGCTCTGCCAAGGGACAGCTCACGTCCAGCTCTCCTTCTCTCCCTCTGCTCCCCCCACAAACTTTTGCTGCAGACAGGATATTGCGTTAGCTGTGATACTACGGCTGTTCGTACACACATGCTTACGAGGGGTTGGCGTGCAAGCAAAAATCTGGTTCAATCCTACATTCACAGCTTCATCTGATTTGGTTTGTTGTTTTTGTGTTTGTTTTTGAACAAAGCCAGCTCCTTTGGCCATATTTTGTGGTGCAGCATCACTGCTCCACCTAGACTTACCCCTCGACAAGTGCCAAAGCAGTTTGTGTGCCAAAAGACATCCTCTCCAGTCCCCTCTCTATCCAATGTTAGCCTACAGGCCGTGGCAATACATGTCACAGGCACAAGCATCCAGAGAGCTCCTCACAGCCCTCTCGTGCTCCCTCCTGGCTGAATAGCTGGGTCTAATGAGCTTCTTTGCTTGCTCACGCATTTTGCAGGCTCCAGCTGAAACAAGAAGCAGAAATGCTGACCTCTCGTGCGAGAGCCTGTTGCCATGCTATTTGCAGCTTCTCTGGGATCAGGAAGTGCCAAAATCTGAGAAAGAAGCCTGGATCTTCCAGGCCAATTTAGAGTCTCGAGAGGCCCGTATAGTTTGGATAACCTACAGTCAAGCGTTACAATTTATGGGAGCTTATCCAAACCAAACTCTGACTCAAATCGCTCACCCATCAGGAACCGAAACACCTCTCGGAACAAGGTGTGCTGCCAAGCACGGGGAACCAGCTACGAGGTGGGGCCAGGCAGCATGGAGATGGGGCAGGCTCAGCTGGGGGTGGGCTTCTGGTGGCAGGGCCTGGGGAGCAAAAACGGAGCATAACGGAGGCAGTTTTTAATAAGCAACTCTGAATCCAGTTCAGCTTCCCCCCAGATGATGTAAAATCAGAAGAAACTTGCTCAGGACTGCAAGGCAGAGTGCTGAAGCCACCAAGGGGAAGGATGAAAACAACATCCCCGGTGAAGGTCAGTGCAGGTCCCACAAGGCTGAGGCTGAACGCCTGTGGCGCAGTTTATGCCGAAGGGCTCTGTGTGAGCACCTCGTGTGCCTGAGTGTTGGGTTTACTGACAGGGAGGAGGTGGGGGCAGAAAGTCACCCTTAATCTTGGTGAGATCTTAAGAATTTACCAAGACAGGCACAAATTCCCGGAAATGAGATTTCCCACCTCTTCAGGGAACAGGATTTAGGTATGAAAGCCAGAATAATGAATGTTGCATGAGAAAGGTGTATTAAAAGCAAAAGAATAGAAACGGCACGACTTCAATAACCGAGAGGAAAGGCACCTGTAATCCCCAGACATGTCTGTAATGGAGCTGCGTACAGCCTCCGCGACTCTGACACAGTATCTCAGGGCAAATACAAAATGAAGGCAAGAGCTCCCTGCCTGTAAAATGTGACTTGCTCCTTTGCTGACTCCCCCCTGTTCTTCCTAACTGAGCTCCTTACAGCTAATCTTCGGTCATTAGTGCTGTGCCCAGTACACAGCAAACCTCCTCCCATCTGTACGCTGGCTGGACATTTACACTCCTCGTGACGGTGCGGATCACAAAGCCCAGCATAAAGAGTGAACAAGCCAGAGACAAAGTCTCCCAGCTGAAGAGATCCAGCTGTGGGACAAACGTGCAGCGGAAATGAGGCAAATCCAGTTAGAGCACCTTTGGGAAACGCTGAAAAACCCTTCCCCTTTTCCATCAAAAGCAGGATGACATTCACAGCATCACCAACCCTCCACATCTGAAGGAGAGAGATCTTTTTAGCCATAAAGAAGACAAGAACCAGAGACGACATCCCAACCTTGTTTTTGCCGACTTTTTTTTTTTTTTTTCTGAGAGAAACACAAAGATATTATATCACTGTGATAACCAGAAGGATAAGCCATCAGCAAGATCAGTATAAGAGCAAGGAAAGCTCTGACAGAAAGTATTTCAGGAGGTTGTGGAGCTGCAGAGTTCCTTAAACCTTCACAGGAGATGAAGTGAGACTAGGGAGTGTACAGACAAGGGACTCTTTGCAAAGATTAATTTCTGTATCCTAGCTGTATAAAGAGCCCTTGGGTTTAATGCAGTGCATGAGGCTTCACAGAAAGGCAGAACGGTAACCACTCTAAGAGCAGCACTAACAGACCGGGATCTGGAGTGTATCACAGGTCCTTCTCACGGGCCTTTGGCCGGCTGCTTCTGATCTCGGCGCTGTGCTCCAGGGCTTTTCCAAGCATATCTCCTCTCTGGGCCCAAAAAGAGCTCCAACCTGGCCCTGTAGGCTTGTTTCTCCTTGAGAGTAAAAACCTTAAAGCTCATGTTCATAACTCTCTTCCCCTTCTTATCTTTCCCAATTCGCAGTGTGCACATCTTTCTAGACATCTCAGAAATCATCTCTGCTTTAGCTGTTCTTTTCCCCAAAGCTTTACTGTCTCTCTTGGCAGTGGTTGTGATTGTACAGCTGGGATCAAACTAAAATCC
This sequence comes from Anser anser, assembly GCF_964211835.1. Classification (NCBI taxonomy): domain Eukaryota; kingdom Metazoa; phylum Chordata; class Aves; order Anseriformes; family Anatidae; genus Anser; species Anser anser. The sequence continues at coordinate 6,281,208 of NC_139730.1, forward strand.
TGTTGCTTTTACTAATCCTGTCTAGCTCCCTACGTACTCCTTCTATGATGCTAGGGGTGCTTTCCTTCTTCCCCTGTGAAATTACCTCTCAGGAACACACTTCCCCATCACCAAACAACGTTCCCAGTTGGTAGGCACTAAAGTCAAAGAGATATCAGGTTTACGGGGACCCACCAAGCCAGGGATCCTGTGTGAGGCTAATTTGACCACGGGACATGGAGTTATTTCTATTCTTCCTTCTTCATCCTTGTTCTCTGTATAGGGAAGCTGAACAGATAACTTTAGTCTTCTTCCTGGTGCCATAGCTAGCTGAAGAAGAGTTTGTGTAAGAATGAAAGCAGAAAAGACGAGTAGGAGTTGAGAAGTCTATGAAATTTGTTAACTGCATACATATAGGGTCAGGAAATGTGTGCAAACCCCAGGAAAGTCATTCCTGAGCTTATAGGAGCAAACCACAAATCCTTAAATGTCAGGCTGGTAAGAGGGAGATAAAATGTGGCAGGGATTGACTGGGGCAAGTGCTCTAAGGAAATAGGAAATAAATGACTGACCTTGAGATTGAGTGTGTATGGTATAGCCCAGATGATGAAGCAGAGATTTTAAATGAGTTTTAGTGGAGATGGAGAAAGGATGAAAGAGAGATGAAAGAAAGGAAATACGCATACAGCCAGGCTAGCAGGGTTTTTACTTTTGTTTCGGCTAGGATTTTTCATTTTGCTCCCTCTGTTGAGGAAAAGCTTGAAACAAGTGGGTAGTAAGTTGATGAATTCATGAAGCCTAACATTTATTCTCTGTTGTGAAAAGAATATCTCAGCTTCAAAGCAAAAGACAGATGGACCACAGCTCAGCAGCAATGTGAGACTGTCCCAGAAGAAATTAACCCACTGAGCTTACACTGGAAAAATCAAGAGCCCAGAGGGCCAATGACTCCTTAAAGATTGTAGAAGGCCTGCTAAAACTTATTTTTCTGCATAGTGATGAACAAATAAAATGGCAAAAGCTCTCATGTGCACATTTAATTAGGGATAGGAACAGAAAGGGTAAGGGGATTAGGAACACAATTTATATTTTTGGGGTGCTACATCTCCTTCCACTTTTGTCTACATTTTGGTCTCAAGGAGTCACTATCACTGGGCAGCTGTTTAATGATTTACCCATTAAAAAAATTATTTGTCCTATTCCTGAATTGCTGTGCACATCCCCATCACAAATAGCCCTTAATGGTAAATATCAAAATCAAATGTCTTTGGACACCTGGTATCTTGGAGACTGAACTTACCCCGTGTTTATAGTCAGTGCTGCAAGAAGTGGCCTTCACGTCACCAGCTCCATCACTCAAGGGCCTCAGAAAATCAGAAGTTTCACATGCCATTTGGTTCCAGTAAAAATGCGATCTTGTAGCAAAATAAACAGAAAAAAAAAAAAAAGCACCTAATAGCACAAAGACCTAATTCAGAGAGTAGATTTCATTATGGGAATAGCATGTTTCTTGCAGCCTTAAAGTATCTCACAGGCTTTGACTACTTCAGAACCTGATTCCATGAAACGAAACACGGCAGGATAATCATATTTACTTGTTTGGTTTTCCACTTTGTTCAGTTATCCCAGCTTAAATCTAAGCCAAATGTCACACTAAAAAAAAAAATAAAAAAAAAAAATGGATATACATGTTTTTTGATTTACTAACAGGAGTAAGAAAATAGGTTACAACAGCCAAGACCAGAGGTCCTCATTTGTAACCATTTATCCTCATGTAGTTAAAGGTCACCCACAAATTACAGACTGCGGGTTCTAGCACCGTTTTATACATATATAAATATATATGCCTGTATTTACAACTGCTACATACTTATTTTCCACAGTGTGGTGCCCAATGTTCCTGCTGCAGCCTGAAAAGGACCTGCCACACAGGAAGGCTGGCTGCTGCTAAATATAACACAGGGGAACTTTTTTTTCCTTGGGTGGAACTGGGACAGGCGGAGGAGAGGTGACATGGCAAAATCAGTTGTGCCTGAGACAGCCAAAGGTAACTGTTGTGGTTTGTGAGCTAAATGGCTGCTTGTGTCCCAGATGAAATAGAGAAATAAACCTAGAAACTAGCCCATTAAGAAATCACTCAGCAAAAGCGGAAAATCTTGCAACCATTCTCGCCTGTCTATAAACAAAGGAGAAATTGGAATAACAAGCACAAGCTCCAAGCGTCATCGGCATGTCTAAATAATGAGGAGATTTTTGGAGAATTATAAGTCTGAGGGGGGTTTTATTTACATTCTGATTTATGATGCTTGGGTTTTTTTGTCTGTTTGTTTGTTTTCCCACTATTTCTCAGTAGCTCCTGCCACATGAAAAGCTGAAAACTTGCATTCTCAGTCAAAGACATGACTCCAACTGCAAATACTGTGAGACTAGCACTAGAACTGTGAAAGTGAGCAATAATAAGCCTGTGCAAAATTCTTACCCAGCAAGTTTATACGGTAGATGAAATTATTAAGGATCAATTTGTAGTCACCTAAAAAAAAAAAGAGATCAGGTTAATCAGGTGGTGTGTTACCATGCAGTGAAAACTTATGCAAGTGAGAGGTACCCTCTAGATTATTTATAACTTGCTGTTTGAAATTACATTTCAAAGCTCTCCATGCTTTGAGTGAGGGCTGGTCTAGATGACCTCTAGAGGTCTCTTTCAACCTGAAGTATTCTGTGATTTTCAGATTTTGGCATATATCTCTCTTCAGTTGGAAAAAAAATAAAATTAAATTAAAAAATAACACATGTTTTTCAAATGGACAAAGGAGTCAATCCAGGTTGAAAAGTGAGAGGTGAGAAAAATGAGTTTTTATGTTTGGAGTTTAAATGGCATCCTGCCTGCAGAATATTTTCTGAAGTTTTGACATTTTCTAAGCAGTTCTTCACTGAAATTGTACAGCTCCTTCAGGTCTGTGCTGCTAGGTGAGGTTTATTACAGGGTTGCTTGCTGTTATAAGGGACTGCACGTACTCTGCTCTATCAGAGCCTGTTACATTAGGTACAGACTGCTGCTGTCTCCCTTCGAAGGGCATGAGGAACTCCTCCAGCTTCGTCTCGGCTGCTGGGTTCATTTCTGGTCAGACCTTTCAAGAAAAGTCACAACAAACTACCCCAGTCTCAAAGGGTAATTTAGGTTTTCTTGCAACCCCAACTTCCCTGCATCCTTTCCTCAGGAAAAATAAATGGAGAAAATACCAAACCTTGCAGTTCTTATGAAAGGAGCAGATTTGTCTCATTTAAAAATCATCCTTCACATCCCAGCTTTAAATGGCTATTTCTCTCTTCTCACTTAGCTTTTTCTTTGCTCTTGCCCTCTGTGGCTGTGCAAGCACAGCAGCCCCAAGAGATCCAAGATGCAAAGGTCAGAGAGCAGCTCAGCAGGTCGACGGGACCACCGATACTCCCATGCTGCTGCAAACCGTGATGCCTGCGGACAGAGCTGGCATCCTAGAGCAGCCTTGGGCAGGCAGCTGGAGTGCTGTGCGGTTCCAGAGGGGAAGGAGGTAAATATATGGCACTCCGCCTCAAAGGTGGCAAATCAAAGCCCGACATGCATGGGGCAAATAGAGAAGAAAGCAAGCCCCACTTCCCCTAGCTTTCTGCTCCCTTAGAGAATCACACAAGTACAAAACCATGAAAACAATAACCCCAGCTGCAGAGGCAATGAAGCAATTTGTTAGGGAGATGACATTTTTAATGAGAAACACTTGCTGGAGGAGAACAAAAGGCCCTGTTTGGTCAGAGAGATGCTCTTGATACTCTTCTGAAGTGCATGAAAAAGTAATTTCATTTAAGCGTCATACACAGAGCAGCTGAATTTCCTGAGGCTCCAGATGTTGTCCTGTGCAGATGCTGAACAAATGGAACTCTGTCCTGATGAAATGAAAAGAAAAAAGCAAGCCTTCCTAAACCAAAACCCATGCACCAAAGTATTTCACATCTTAAAAGAAAAAAAGAGAGAAGAGAGAGAGAGCAAACCATGCAAATTGAGGAGAAAGGAAGTTCTTGAAAGCGACAATGTTTTATTGGACATAGGGCTAACTGTTCTTAATTGCACTATAGATAATTGAAGGAGCTGAGAATCTGGATTTGCAAAATACCAAGTTCTGGCTCTGTCGCCTCTTTTTCTTGGCTTTGTGCTGCTTCTCTTTGACAGTTATCTGGCTGCTATTCCACTGATTTTGTTCCCTAGGAAGGGGCAGATCCTGTGAGCTTTTATTGGGCCAGAAGTTACTGGAACTTTCCTGGGTGAGTGTCAGGTTCAGAATCAACTGAAAAATTATAATCAATATTTCACTGAATGGCTCTCATAGTAAAAGCGCAAACGTGCTTCCTAACTTGAGATTACACTAACTTGCTTCCTGAGTTTTGGGGAGGATAAGGAGTTTAGTACCTCTGTGGTAACAGCTTTTGAAATAAGAGATCGACCAAGATCATCTCTCATGTTAATGAAGACTAATGAAACATATGACCTTGATACTCAAATACTTCATTCCTGAGCCTTGGGATGGGTGACAGAAGTAGATTCAGATGATTACTAGTCTTTGTCCGTCTACAAGGCCTATACAGATTCTGATGTAAATGAGAATAGCCTTAGGCCTGCTGGCTTATGCTCTATTTTTTCCTGCCCTTTTAGGCTCTGAAAAATGGAGACTATTCACTGTTTCTTCTAAAGCCCAAGTTTCCTTCTGATACAACATTATCCTTCTGCTAAGTGGTAGCAGATGAGCGAGTCTCCAGCGCTGCACGAACACGAGAGCATTCCTACCTCTTACATAGGCCCCTTCCTAAGGAGCAAGGCTGTCACAGACAACTCAGTCTTTGACAAAGCAATAATAAAAGCCAGGTTTGTGATGCTGGTCCATCAGCAGGTGGTACTGTGTAGTCAGTTTATAATGAACAAAGTGAGAACAATCTCATTTTGAAGGAGAATTTGGAAGAGGAGGTTAGCATCACATCTGACGTGAGCTCGGTGGGCAAAGCTAACTCCTGACACACCAGAATACACACGGAAGGAGAAGGAAGGAAGTCAATGGGTGTGTTAAGATCTGAATAAGAACAGAGCGAAAACTTTCAAAAAAGAAAACAAGAGCGCATGCAAGATATGAGAAACCAGGGACTGAGCTTTTATTTCTGAGAGAGGTAGACACAAGACAGGGCTCAGAGCAGCTGCTTTCCAGCACAGAGGGAAGAAGATGCTTCCAGCATGGTCACCTCGTCTCACCAGTCACAGAGGAGTGTTTTCAGAGTTTAGACAAGAATGCAGATCAGAGGACTGAGAACAAGCATTCCTTGACTTGTTTCTTTTAAAAGAAATCCGACAGGTCAAATGAGCTAGTTTTGCCCAAGCTCAGTCAAACCTCATTCGTGATGACCTAATATAAGCATCAGCAAGCCAGCTAACAGTCATGGTACTGGTGGCTGGCGGCTCACAGAGGAGCATTGTGCTTTGTAGGAACCTGCTTGAAGCAATTCCATAAAAGTGATTTGACGTTATGATGGAAAAATCAATTTTTACAGAATTATTGGGTGTGATCTAATGGCTGTACTGAATAGCCCAAATTCCAACAATAGGTAATGCTTTTAAGCATGTTACCAGGTTTTGTTTCATGCATACATTGCCAAAATAATCCCTTTGCATACATAGAGAGTAGTCAGTGAAACTTCTAGTAAGTACTTATGAAAGACTTCAGCCAAGCAATGTTCTACTTTCTGTTCTAAAGAGGTTTGCATTAAGGCCTGCCCCTACCAGCACTAATCAGTATACAAGTCATGATGGCTAATGAGGAAGAAAAATCACTTGGATAGAGAGAAACTAAGCATAAATCAGATTTTTTCACATTCATTTCCTCTAAGAACACATTACAGCAGAGTGTGCTCAAGCCACATGGGATACAGGAGGTTTCGTCCCACGTAACTTTTGCTGTAAGGCTTTTGGCAGAGAAAACATTTTGTAAGACCACACTAACAGCCAATACTGTGGCATGAGCCACCACAAAGGAGACAAGCAGGGAGCACTGCTGGAGGACTGAGGACTTCAGGCAGCATATTTTTAAGGATGAGCAACGATAACACCAGTCCAGAGCAGCACGGTTCATGAAGTCCTGCTCCCAGGAGGAAGTAATGCAGAGCTTCACTGCAGCCCCATGTTGTCTCTCTCCTGAGTCATTTCCCTCAGCAATCCAAAGATCATCTGCATGGCAGATGCTACATTGTCTTCAGCCAGCAGAGAAGCCCACAGAGATGGGCTGTGTTGATGCTCACCAATTACTGAGAGCCATTTGATGCCCACACAGTAGCTGTAAGGGGAAGCTGCCTTAGGGCACGGAGAGGTCAGGAGCCCTCTCGTGCATCTCCAAGCAAGGTAGAGCCAAATAAACCCTTGCCATGATGGTGTAGCAGTACCCAGGGTATCATTAGAAACAACCTGTGTTCAAACTCCCAAGTGTCTGTATCCTTTGCAGGGACTTCTTGGCCTGCTCAGTATTTGATTTGATATTTCAGAACAATTAAAAAAAATTCTGATCATAAATATAAAATCATTCCTTACAAGTATCTGGAATATCTAGCTTCCTCATGGATTGCTAAGTGAACACACTTATACCCTTTTAAACACCAGGGGATGATGATTTCCTCATTCAGGAATCATATGTGCATTTTCATGGGTCATTAGAGATGGATAGCTCTAAAGGTAGTCTAAATCTTTAAGCTCCCCTGTCTTTTAGCATGGAGGTGGAAAACCAGGAGAAAGACAAAGAGAAAAGAAATAATGAACATTTGCGAGGCCACTAATAAGCTATTGCAGGTCATTAGTTTTATTTCCAATATGAATGTAAATTACAAACTGTTTTGAGAATCAGTTGAATTAGGCATTTACTTCATAATGAGTGCGACTGCAATTTTAAAAAGCTAGTGCAGAGAATGGTAGAGAGTCTATAAAAAACCCAAGTTACATATTGGATTGTGCGTACACATAATGACTGTATTATTCCTAGGGAATTAACTTCTCCCTACCCACCCCCCCTGCAACTTTCCAGACTCTGAATCATTTTCTAATAGGATCTCAACAGGCAATAGTATTAAAAATGTGTTAGATGTTAGCATCTGGGCCAGGAAAAGCATGACAATCTAATATAGAGAATCTAACCGGGGCATTCATCCAAGCCTGCCATCCGTCTTTCCATTCTCTGCGGTCTCTCTCCCACTTCAGGATACAAAGATTGAGCAAGTCCTTGGAATAATGGCATTTAAATGAGGTGAAGCCTACCTGAAGAGGTTTCTTTGCCAGGCAGGTTGCAGGTCCCAGGGAACTGATACCCAAACTAAATCATCTTTCTCACAGTAATGGTAGTTTGAATTGAGCGTCATTCCAGTACACGGAGGCAGACTAAAACCAGCAATCTCATTCCATTAAAGGGAAAAAAAAAAAAAAAAAGAGAGAGAGAACCCCAAAGCCCCAGATGTCAAGATTTTGATGATTTTCATTCCACAGCAGAACAAAAGTGAAACCTTTCAATGATTATTTTTCAGGAAAAAGAGACAAGATGGAGTAGTGAACTTGCCGGGTGGGTAAGATGAGCAAACTGGAACAGCAACACTGGGAGAATTTGAAACAGGGCCTGACTCCATGTCTCCATATTTGATAGACGATTAAGTGTCAAGATCCTCCTCTAAATTAAACAAATCTCATAGCCTCAATCTAAACAGCAAAACTTAACCTCTTCCAGTTTCTGATAAAATGACTTCTTTAATAGAAACGTTTTCAGCTTTTGTTATTATTATTATTTTTTCCCCTTCAATTCTAATCCTTGGGGCTGTAGGGAAAATAAAAAATCTTGCTTTGACCAGCATGAAATTTACTGTCTAGATTTAACATGTCCATTTACCCTCTTCCTATTTATCACAGTACAAGAGTAGAACATGAAAAATACCTGTGTATTTCCAGTTTGCCTACTTTTCCTGAGATATGAGGGTGGTTAAAAATTAATCAGTCAGGCAGCATAGGGTATCATATTTGGATGCCAGTATGCTCAATTAAAGTCTTACTTCAGTAGTGCAGACTGTCAGGAAAACTGTTAAGAAACTGCAGCTGTCTCTAAAGGTTTAAAAATGCCAAAGGCAATATAAAGAGAGAAGTAAGGAAGAAAAGACATTTTAAAGAAACTATCCTATTCGTTATAGCTTACCAAGGGAATCTTTGTCTGCAGTGAATGAAAGGAAACAAATTACACTACTATAGTACACTTCTAGTGGGTTCAGTATGCAACAGTTAAAAATATTCTTTCTCTGTTTGTGGTCATTTTGAATAAACGAGATGAATTCAGGTTTTGACCCAAACTTAAACTGGAGCTTTAGGCTTACAAATATAATTTTTTCCTACTCAAATACGCAGAGTGGGGTAGGAACAATGGGTAAGGTGGGACTTCTTTGGATACTGTGCCCAGTTCCCTTATACTGCAGGTTCATATCACATCATTTTACCACAGTCTGCCAAAACTTTACCTTAAAAGGAGGCTGTGTGCTTCAGTGAATCCTAGAAAAAGCAGCTCATCTCACTGCTCTCTCATTTCAATCCCTGCAGTGCTGCTCACAGGCAGGTTCTGACTTCACTGGAAGTGGCATTTCATAAGGCAGACTCCAATGGGGCTGGCAGCAAGTTGGCTAACAGCCAGCCTGGACGATAGCTTCATCTGACGCTTGCTGAAGTTCTCCCCAGCATAACATCTTCCCTTTCATTTTCAATCTCTTCTTGCCATAACATGGACCAAATGTTGCTTCACTTTATTTGCATTACAGTGGTCGTCAGAATTTCCATCAAACCAGAAAACATGCAAGACACTTCCTGCTGAGAAAGACCTGTGGTCAAAATAGAGAAAAGAGAAGGAGCGGAAAAGAGAGGCAGAAAATAACGAAAGTACTGAGCAAACAGAAAACATATCTTCTACCTTTCCAGTCCAATCTCAAGTCTACATATTTATCACTATCCCTTCCAGTGAAAGGCCATTGTCCCATTTTTTAATAAAGTCAAAGATGCTGGTTCAGGACTTGCCTGTCTTCACCAAATATTTAGAGAATTTTGTGGTTATCCTACTGTCTAAACCTTTCTTACAATAAGTAGACAAATGTATACTAAAACCGAATGTCTCAAAAACTGCTGCTACTACAGCCCGGTAAAACTACTCTATTAAAAGGGCCAAAATTTTCCAACTCTGGTTTCCTGCTTATCCCTATAGATTTGTGCAGAACTGTTCGTGTCAGCCAAGTGTTCTACAGAAATACTTATTTCTTTGAAAAGCCACTTAAGAAGTCAATATAACATCAAGACTTTGTTTCTTTATCTAATGTGGACATTCCACTCACACTCATCAACTCACCCTACATCCTTTGGGGCCAGGAAATCCCTTGCACTCTTACACCTGTAGGGAAATATTATGGAATGTTTGAATTTGGAAGCCATATTTCTTCCAGGTGCTCAATTATTACTTATAATAAGTAATACTTACTACTTATAATTTGAATGCATCTGTTTGGATGACCCCATGAATACACTGGTACTTCTGGCAACCTTGCAGCCACTTCACTTCAGCACCCTGCTTCTAGGTCAAAGTGACAAAAATGCAATTTGACCTGCAATGAAACCTTGCTGCAGTTCTAATGCTTGCAACAAAGTACAGTTCAAACTATTTCAATCTCTGACCAGGCGATTCTAACAAGGACATCAGGACGAGGAATGCTAGCGTTTAAAATTAATAAAAACGTAAGTAGCTAAGTTATTGTACAATATTGTCAAAAGTCTCTATAGACACCCAGTGGAGAACAAAGTCAGGCTTGTAATAGGGTGAGGGTACCACGAGATCAGCTCTCAGCCCAGCAGAAGATTTAGAAGTTCCCGTACTGCCTGGCCCACACAGAAGCATCCGCTGACAACATTAATATAGAGCTTGCTTCCTGTAAGCTGTGCGACCATCAAAGCCTAGATGGTCTTTGAATTACCCTGCTGAATGAACCTGCCATGATTTGGGAATCTGATACAGAAGTGCAGTTGTAGTCCTACCACCGACTGAATTATAAACATCTCTCCAAAGTCCTTTCCAGGGTATGTGCTTCCAGTCAGGCAGGGAGTGCTCTAAAGACAATATGCATTTAACTGCAGACATTTAGCACCTAGTGAGCGTAAAGACACCTCTCTGTTTCTGGTAGCTCTGCCCACAGAAAGTCATTGCTGTGTTTCATTTAGCACTGATTCAGGAAATGCCTGAGATGGCATGTTTTTTGTTTTTTTTTTCTTATTATTGCTTTAACCAAGAGACAAAACAAGAGGGAACAAAAGTTAAAGCTGCTGTGATTGAACGGTGTTTATTTTAAAGCTAAAGGAAAAAGAAATATTTTCTTCCAAGGTTTGAGTACTTGTAAAGTTCTTATTAAAGTGTATAAAAACACAAGTGAGTGGAAACAGCATCTGCAATGGGTATGTGGGGCTACCCAGATGTTACAGGACTTTCACAGAATTGCTATCTGAATGTGATTATTAAAGCCATGAAGGTACGAGACAGAGCTGTGCTCATTTTTATTACAAGGGAGCCTATGTATAAGCATGTCCATGTATTCTGCTATTGCATATTGCATCCATTATTCACTGCTGGTTTTGACCTATGACTTTGCTTTTGGCCATAAATGTTTACCTCAGACTAATTTGTGAAGAAACTGTTATATAAATTACTTAAATTACTGAGAATCACAGGAAATATCAAACATTTGAGTCTACACTTTGTTTAGAATATTTTCAGGGAAACTAATTTTGGCTTGGAATTCTCATCTGAAATCATTCAGTCTCATAATATTTCATAAGAACATTTACAGAACTGCTTTTAGAAAAAGAAGCCTGAAAAAGAGCAATAGAAATTTCTATTTGGCTTTAATTAAGCATGCTTTGCAGACCCAGAGTTATTAAAATTGTCCACTGCAGATGGACTTGTACTTATATATTGAATCACAGGTTCCCTCAAAGTGAAATATGTCATTGGTAACTTGCTCATAACTACTTATTGCCATACCATGGGGCAAGCCAGTCAGTAAGACAAAATCTATTAAAACCGCTTTCTAAAGTTTCCATGCTGGGAGCAAATACCCTTTTTTACTTTTTAGTATTTATTTTTATTTAATGTTTGTTCTGCATAAATACAAATACTGAGATCTTCTCCCCAGGAGAGTCTCAAGGCAAGGGGTGAGGCTCCTTGCAGAACCTCTTAGAAATGTGGTGCCATTCACACAGCTGTCAGGACGGGCAGGAAAGAGGACTTTGAACACCTCTTGGTATCCTCCTGAACGTAGACTGTCCAGGATTTTGTTTTGGTTTTTTTTGTTTTTTAATATTGACACTTCAGCCTAGAAAACTAGAACAAAATTCTACGTTAGATTTGTAAAGATGATCTCACTGATCTTACTACTAGCTGTCTATTTTGGGAAGAAAATCTTCATCCTCATGGGTTCTGGAATGGTTATTTATGGGGTTTATCTCCCACCTGAGAAATTGTAGCACAAGAAAGCATTGCTCGATCACATAAGTGGTAGATCTGTCTCTTAGACCGCATCTCCAGTTTTTAACTTTCACTGCCAATGTGGAAGACTGAAGATGACAACCATGGGCCTTGTTTGCAGATCCTTCTGCAATTATCTCCTTCACACAGAGAGGTCCTTGCACAGTAAACGCTTATGCAAAGGCACGGATGAGCAACAGAAACAACTACCACACCACTGCTCCTGGAAAATTTATTTTAAATTTTCCCTTAAAAACCTGGGTGACCCGCACAAATGCAACAAATACCTGCCAGCTTGCATAGAGGAGAAAATGAATAAGTGGGTAAGACTGGGATAAGAGCATGGATTAAACAGGCCAAGGCATATAAGGTGTTAAAAGAAAAAATAAAATAAAATGCTGTGATTGAGGACTGCTCTACAGTAAGGGCCCAAAGGCAGGGCCAGAACAAGTCTGGTCAGTTATTTTAGCAGCAGCAATTTCAGCAGATTGTAGTAGCCAAGAAGTCCTTCAGCCAGGAGAAAGGGTTGGGCAGAGCAAGAGGAGCAATTGCAGATTCGTAAGAAAAAAGGGGCTGCAAGAAAATAGCAAATAGCTCTTAATGAAGGATTTGTAAGAAAAAAGTTCTCTCTCCTTCTGTAACTGGCCTGCTAGTGTGATTTTGGATGTTCATTGTTATGCCCAAGTGCATGTGGAGTGCAATCAGAGGTGAAAAGGAGGAGAGAGAAGGAGTGGGAAGCTGAACAAATGTCCTGTGAAAGGAAAGTCTGGAATAAAAATAGCATGAAAGCCCCATTTGGCCAGCATGGAGCCAGATGTGGCAATGCAGCATGTCTAAAAAAAGTACGTGTCTCAGCTGGTGTTTGTGTGTCCATCTCTGTTTATATTGATGCTATATTACCATTAATACTGCATACTAATGTATTCACAGCACGTGCAGAGGGGATCTCTCCAAGATAAAGTGTGTAGCTGAGTAATTACATTAATTGATCACACACCTTTGGCTGCTTCACCACCTCCTCCCTCCTGAATACTTTTTAGCTTTCCAAGCAACCCTTTATGGAAGAAAATCTTAGTGTTTAAGAGGGAGGAAACCAGTAGGGTTCTATAAAAACTGAATAAGGTATTACTGAAAATATCCTGAAACTATGTTGGCTCCGTTCTTCTTTTCCAGTAGTACAAATCAGTAGAGTCACACTTCTGCTCTACTAAAAGACAACAACATAGATCAGACTCAAGATCTATACTGTGAAATTGTCTCCAACGCTAATCAGGCTTAAATTCTCTTGTAAAGCTATTAATTCTAATTAAGATCTCTAGAGATCCTTAGCACTGGTATCTCACTCATTTATTGATCTAAGACTTAAAAGCAGTTCAGATTTTGTCATCACTATTCATGCTAAGGGGTTACTCTGCAACTTCTCTGTTGGTGACTTCCTTGTTTTTCCAACCCAAATGAACCCTTGGTTGATCTGTTCCCTACAATGAGATTAGGTAAAAAAGGTAATAAGCACATATGCCCCTTACAAAAAGATCCCATCCCAAGCAGAGCAGCCCTTAGGCGTGTGACATCTCAGGGCAGACCCCAGTGCCCTCCATCGCCAAAAGCCATCCTACCAGGTTGGAAGAACCTGAGCAAGAAGCTGAGGCTGGTTCCCCTGGTAAGGAGGATTATAACAATCCTCTCGTGCTTCATCACAGCCACTCACACACATCCTTCTGTACCATGACTCTAATTAACAAACCAAACCAACTCTTTCTAAGAATTGAAGGGTTTCGGAACTATAAGCCAACATGCTGAAATCATTTGAAAAACAAAACCAAACCAAACCAGAATAACAATAGATAGCAGTGCTCTGCTTTTACTTTGATGGGGTTGGGGCAATGGGATCCACAAATAATTACCACGTTCCACCAGGACGGATAGATGACGTTTGTGATTTTCAAGAGTCTCTCCTCCCCGACCCCCTGCTAGCTCTTTTGTGTGGTTGCTGATACTCACAGCTACTTCATGGGACAGGACCTCAAAATAGGTTTTGCTGTTGCTGTCACATCTGCACCGCAGAGACTTCCTGGCTATTAACAACAAAAAGGCAGCTTGTTTCTGGTCGGGTGTCCTCTTATCCCATGGCTTCCCTTCCACATCCATCATGTGGATGAAATTTGAAAATTGCCCTCCATCTCCTCCAGACACAGGCATACCTGCAATGAATAAACAGTTATGCCTATTTATTACCTTCATAAATAACTAACTGCTGCTGAAGGCTTCAGGTTGTTCACAGAATGATTCCATGAATAAGTAGCATTGAGTGAATACATCTACGCACACACACAGAGACCCACAATTTTATTTTACTTTTTCAGGGTGGGCAGGGTTTAAAATGCACTCAATTGACCTAGTTCTTGCCCACATGCAAAATTACCTACCGACTCTTAGATCTGCTTTAGGCAGTACATACAGGTACTTCATACATTTGATTTTCTTCTGGATCAACGTAAACTCCCCAGAATCCACAGTTTTGCCTGTCCCATTCCCTCACTGACCAATTCAATACTTTGCACTTAAAATATATATATATATATAAAAGGAAAAAAAAAAAAAGAGAGAACCATCTTAAGGTATCATTATCACCGCATCTTCTTCATGTGGCATCTTTCCTTTATCCCTTTTTGAAAGATTCCTTTTATCTGCTTTTAATGGATATGAATACAAAGACAGAGAGAGTATGATTCAGCAGTCTGTATTCACGCCAGTCTGACTCATGCCAGTTTTAAAAGAAGTTTAACTCCACCATTCGCTATTTGCTTCAAGGTTGCAGGCCTGAAATCCTATGATCAGAACCAGTCCTCGGAGTAGCCTACTCAGCAAAGCAAGCAAACAAAAGCCCTGGGCTGCTGAAATTCATGTTGTTCAATTATTCTTGTTTTATATCAGCATATGGATATCTATCTATCTCCACTGATTTAATTTATGAATGCATATAGCAGCACTAGCACAGAGCTAAGCCTATTTTAATCAAAACCAAATCTAACAGAGAAAGCGATGAGGTATTGAGTGTTGTGTCATGCAGCAGGAAAGGAGAATGAACGGTAAGGATTTTGCATCTGAAATATATTGGTAATATAAAAGTCTTTGCAGCTTGATGGCTCATTCAATTTGTGCATCACTCACCTCACTTTGGAGTTTCAGTATCCTTTGGGTACCACATGAAAATACAAATACAACATGAAAACAGGAGGGTTGTTTCAATAGTTGCAGGACGGAATTGGCTCCAAGCACTACCCATGATAAATCTTTTAAAAAGATAAGCTTTGAACAGCTGAAAATTCTAAATATTAAACAGTGAGTTTCAAAGCTGATCAAACAGAACCGAGAATGTGTTTGATGCTTGAAAAACCTTGCAAAAAAAAAAATCAGTACATCCCCACTTTGGCATCGGTTATTTAAAACATTTCTTCTCATTTCTGACTCTGCTTAGACATTAAGGCAGTGAAATTCCCTTCAGTGATGCGATCCTACAGCTAAACCATGCTACTCACCTGCAGTACCACGTGAATAAGACCTGGGTTCAGAGGTTCTAATAAATCAATTTCATACAGATGAATCCTGTCCCTGATACTTTTGATATGCAGAATTTGTACATAGCAAAGGGGAAATCTGGCAGTGAATTTCTGTTGCTCAAGGTGCGATCTTAATGCACAAAGCAAAGTCCTGAGACTAGAAAAATGCATTTGCTTCTGGGAAATATTCTACGTGCATGAACATGTTAGGAAGACAGCTTCTCCTGGCGCTGGGTTGTGATCTCTATCTGTGGCCCTTTGTTCAGGAGCAGAAAAAGGGGGGAGTTAGGAGGTAGGGATGGGAGATGGCTTGGGTAAGAGGCCCAGGACCCTCTGATATAATTGCAAAGCAAAGAGGACTAAACTCTGCCTATCTCAAGCTTTGGAAAGCCTGGCACAACAAGCCGAACAATCAAAGGCAAGAGTGGGCTCAAGCATTAAGCAAAAAGAAATCTGAGGTACCAGATAACTCGGGGGCTGATGCTTTTGCTTACACAGCAGAGAACTACACGGGGGAGCAGGGGAATAATCTGTGTTTTACAGGAGTTGCGGTTGTTGCTACATTTGCCAAGTTTTCAGAGTGACTGTGTCAGCTTAGTTTGACTTTTATGGAAACCTGAAGCCTTGTCTGGCTTACGGGCAAAGCTGGCTGGCTCTGCTGTCACCCCTTGGCCTGAAGCAAGGCACATCAGCCAGCTCTCATCTCTTGCTGTGGTGACTGGCACCTCTGCGTTGCTTTCCCCTCCTTCTCTTGCTCCCAGGCTGGCCACAGAGAGCCACCCTGAGGCCCTCCTGTCCCCAGCCGAGGCCCCTACCAGCCCAAACCTCTCACCATCTCCTGTGTATATAACCTGCTCCCACTTCTGCAGAAGCATAGGAAATCCACTGAAGCCATTCCCCAAATAATCCCCCAGGAATCACTTCATCATCTAATAATCTCTTATGACCCATTCAAGTGAAGGAGAGCAGATGACAGAGCATTGCTGTTTGTTTGTTTTAAGGTCTAATTGAAACTGGAGAAGAAAACAGTTGAAATGAAGGTTTTCAAGTACCGGTTGATGCCAGGATCCTCCCTGATGATTCCTAAAAGTTGATTTAATCAGGGCTGACAACCTTCTAAGGAGTGATTCAACTCTTTTTAAGTGATGCAAAATAAGCAGGGGCAAAACTTTCACCATTAATTTGAAACTGAACCCAAAGGCTTTATAAGTGTTGACACCTGCTTATGAGAAAATTACACACGGGTGATCGAAATTTCTCTCTGAGAGGCTCTACCTCCACCCGTATGAATTTGGGGATTTTATGTTTGTTAGAAGACACACATACCTGCTCAACAGGCTTCTTGAAGGTCATCCTCAAAACCTTTGTGTATCTCCAGCCTTCAGTGAACTGGGAAGCAGAATTTTGTAAGGGGACCTCTCACAGCTGCTCCAAGACAGCATCCCTCAAAGCGTCCCTAAGGGTCAAAGACACAAACCAAAACTGCTGCCTACAGGGCTTTATATTCACCCAGCAGTGGCTAACTACCTGTAATTGCTGTCAGGCTCCTGGTGCCAATGATGATATCTAAGTGACTACACCTTGCAGCCAGGAGTCGTAGCTGATTTCCTTACCCCGCAGACAATTAACAGCCATTAACTCCGGAGGATCTCAGGAAAATAGGCAAGCTGAAAGGGAGGTTAAGAAAAGTTGCCCTGTGATGTTGGGACTCACCTGTTTCTTATAGGGCATGATGCCCCACCAGTGAGATACAGACCTCAGTTCTTTGAGAGGCAGAAATATATATGAAGGAGCCCCTAGGGTATCATTTCTGCTAGGACAAAAAAACCTGCCACTGCTCCTGCTTGAATGGCAATCGTCCTGAAATCATAGGGTTTTCCTTAAATAAGTGATGATATTAAACCCTCTCAAGAGCTGACTGCACCAAGCCATTGCTCTGACTCTAAACATCCCCTGCAAAAGAACTCTGGTACTAACCAGGAAGGCATCTGTACCCATCCAGCTCCTCCTGGTTTTGTAAAAAAACACGTACCCTGCTGACCCTATGTTCTGCAAAGCCCTACAAGGCACACAAAATATCAGAGCTCTCCCAACACCCAGCCAGCCACAAGCCCAGGATGGAAGCAACCCGATAAACCACACTGAAGCTGCTCTTTCCAAAGGGTTTACAAACACAGATGTCTTGATAAATATGTGCTGTGACTGGCAAAGTTGTTTCATCTGCCTGCAGCATCACCAGATCCAGAATTACTTCCATATTATTTCTCTTACTTGTTAAACCAAGATCTTGAGGGAGGAATAGAAGGGGAGAAGCGGGGGGTGCATAAGAGCCTCTCATGTTAAATCCACCTCATCTGCAAGCATATAAAGCCAGAGAAGTTTGCTGCCTCATGCTGTGAGTCTACGTCTCAGCTTTTGGCAGGGGAACAAAACCCTGGAAGCAGTCTGGAGGCTTTCATATGGTTTGCTGCTTGCTTTGGCTACTGTCGGAGCATCCTAAGCCCCGCGCTGGCTTTACAGAAACATGTTTTGCAAGGCATTTTTCAGAAAACATTAACAATAAAAATATCTACAATGTAGATTCTCCCACCCCCTCCTTAAAAATAAATAAATAAATATATTTAACGAGCTGATTTTCAAATTGTTCAGATAAAAACTGCAACCTTATCCGTAAGAAAATCAGAACAAGCTGCTCAAATAGATCCTGTAGACTATCCTCGGTATACCTCATATTTTATTCATAGCAGCACAGATTCTTTTCTGTGTGATTCTGCTAGGACATAAAATGCATTCGGGCTCTCACTCCTACCTAAGGAGGGCCAGAAACCTTCTCTGAGAGCTCCTGCGGTGGCACGTCGCACACTGCGGTCCCCAGGAGCGTGGTGCAGCACCTGAGCAGGCAGAGAGCTGCAGAGCTCACGAGGCAGCAGCAGATGATGATGATGATGGGGCCATGACCCCCCGCTCACTCCGCTCCTGAGGTTAATTTAGCAGCCTGTATTGATTTCTCTGCTGCCTCGGCTAAGCCGCTTCCGGTGTGTTTTGAAGTTATGCAAGCTGAAAAGTTTTATGTTGCTTTCTGGTGCTGCACAGAATACATTTGCTTCCTGCTTGCTTAAGTGCACGTAGTGCAAATGGAGCTGTGCTCAACGGTCCTCAATACCTGATGCAGCAATGCTTTGCTTCTCTCCTGCAATTCAGGGTTAAGAAATGTCTCCAATTCTCAGTATTACACTCCCGCTGGAAAGAGTGCTAAGGACAGTGAGACCATGCAGAGCCAGCGGAGAGGGAGGACTTCAATCATGAACCCAACCACAACCCCAGCCATGAGCCTGTTGCTTTGCTTAGCTTTCCTGAGGACAGAAGTGAGGATGCAAACCACAAGTACACTCGCTTTGGAGGCTTCCATCATCGCTAAAATCACTTTACACCTGGAATGACAGGAATGAAATTATCCTGATGGTATTTCTCTGGTAGATGGATCAGAAAGAGCTGTTGAAATCTGCCCACGATTCTAAGCCTGGTTATTCTTAATCTTGCTCATTGCTGCAACTCTGCTAGCTGACTCCACTTTCCCTCGGCTCAAACACTCTCCTAGTGCTGTACGAAGATGTAAAGCATGGCATGGAGGGCAGAAGAGCTCAATTTGATTGTTCAGGGTCTTTGCTCATGGTCTGATTGAAATATGGGGTATTATCTACTTCTCCTTACTTCAGAACAGCCTCAAACCACTGGCTCCCAAATGATCCTCTTTTGAGGTTCCCTGATAGTGCGCTTCAGTAAGTATTTTGCAATCAAAATGAATCTTGGTATTTCTGAAAGACGCCAGATTCATGCCAGCACATCTGTTTAGGCTGAAAGACTGACTCATTTGGGCAAGTCATTGTGCCTCTGTTTCCCCTTTCTAATAAAATAAGGATAAAATTAAACCCTCAGTAGGCTGAAGTTCTCATCCCAGTTCCAATTTTTTCTTTTTTTTTTATGTCCTTCAACATGGGAGAAAGAGAATGTTTGATGCTGTGTTTTTTTCCACTGTCATTCTCATCTGTTGTTCATCACAATGCAGACTGTAGAATTTTTTTGATATTGATATATGTCTTATCTTTCGATGTCAAAAAACAAGCAGAGAAATACTTTGGAATGTGATAAATATGGAAAATATAAGGAGGGAGTGGAATGGAAAAGAGAAAAAAGCTAAACAAAGGACATATTATTAAGAAAAGTGCTAAGAGAACTTATTCCAGCCCTGGATAATGATATGTATTAAATAAAAAGACTTCTGCATGTGGAATACAGTAGGAAAAGCTCCAGAACCTTTTATAATATATCAGTTATTTAGGACAAGGCCTGGAAGATATCACTGAATGAAACAGGTAGGAAACTACTTAAGGGACAAATAAATGTCAGAGTTTTAATTTAATTAGGTCATGGGCTGATGATGGCCACTGGAACTTCAGTTTTAACCCTCTCTGGAAGGCAGACAGCAAGGGAGAATGGACCAGGTGAATGGTCTCTAAGGAATCCAGCAGAATGAGTGAGCAATGGCATGTGTAAAAAACATGAAGGCAACAACTGCAGGACTCTTTTTTTCCCCTAAACCTGTGGAAGCTGTGGTATGTTTTACGCATTAACCTCTCCATACTATGAGCAGCACCAGGCCAGACAATACTGAGGTGATAGGTCACCGAAGCAATAAAGCAGTCCTTTATTAATGTCTCTGCTCCTAAAAATGCAACCCCAAATTCCTTCCAGATATTCAACTGGTTGGTGGAAGTTTTATTTGTAGCTTAAACCATAGAGCAAACTGCAGCCCTTATGTCCCCTTAAATCATGCAGCCTCCTTGGAATAACTAAAATTCCCTCTGAGTTGCATTACCCAGAGTTTGTAAATGTCTGGAAGGCATAAACCACTAATGCATGTAATTTTTCTTTTCCCTCCCGCCATTTCTCCAGCTTTCCCACACAGATCGCTGCTTTCTCCCAACCACTTCAAGAATGGGATATATTTCCGTCTCTAAAACTATGCGCTATCTCTCCTGATCCGAGGAGTCAGATTACACTGAGATTTAAAACGTATTTCCTCGCTGAACAAATCAGACATTCATTTTGCCCCTACAAGAAGATATCTGCTTGCAAACCAGGTGTGACTCATAGTGGTCACCTGCAGGTTTTCCTTCAGGGAGAACTCGAAGGCCTCAGACACAAGTTATTGATCACTGCAGCCTGAGCACAGCTGAGAGCTCACACCACCACGATGCACACGCAGCGCAGGGCAGTGAGCTGTGCTGGAGGTAGAGCTGGGTTATCACGTCTCCTCGGATCACATCCTTGGGCGAGTTCTGCAGGCCCCCGACTGCCCAGCACTGAAGGTTTCCTGCTGCAGGAGACGCGTGAACATCCCGAACCTGCTCAGTAGTTGTGTTCTGCTCCGTATCATTTCTGACAGATTCACTTTGCATGACATCTCAGTGCTGGTTCCCAAGGATATGTTCCACAAGCAGCAGGCTTCTCTTACTTTCAGATACTCTGCATATTCACCATATTCAGAAAACACTCATTTCTGTAGCTTCTTTACAAAGCAAGGCACTCCAAAACCCCAAAGCCGAGGTGATCTGGGCCACTTCACCTTTAATTTTCTGTCTTTCCAGCTCACTAATATTGTGTGCTCTGTATTAAAAAATTACTTAGTTCTGGGTACTTGGATGAATTTTTTTTAATAAGCTCCACCTGAAGCTCTCTCAAAACCATTTTTACAGTCATATTGCTGAGGGGCTTAGCATGAGCTCAGGCAGAGCATCTTATCCTTGCTTAATGCAAACACCCATACGCCTCAGAGGTGTGTGCATCCAGAACCTCCTCTGTTGGTCATCACAGCCGTGCTTCCATGAAAGAGATTTTCACCACCAAAATAATGCCACCCTTATCTTTGAATAGCACAGCTATTAATTCTGGTATGAAATACCTGCTGGAAGGAGCAAAGGCAGGAAAAGGCACTCTGCTTCATTACATATTCATAGTGATGGCAATAACAAACGAACAGTTTTCTTATACATCTGTATAACACTCCAGCTGTCTCAGATACTAATTTTTGCAGTCTAAAACACCACGTATTCTCTTTTCCAGGTTTAATCTCCAGAAAGCACTGTAACAAGAAATGGACTTGATTTCCCATAGTGTTTACCACTGCAAGGCAGATGGCTAAAAGGCTGACAGCCTCTTCAAAAGTTAAAAACAAAATAATCATCTAGCTCACATGGGTTGAATTCAGGTAAGGATACAAAAAGCAATGTGCTCTTCAAAACTTTTTGACTATCTATAACTTCTTCCATCTACAAAACTGATTCAGAAACAAAGGGGTTGTTCAGACTGATGCTAGGTGGGACAGACATAAACCATTTTTGTCACTGTCTTCAGAATAAAACAAAGGTGATATTGAAGGTGGATCAGGGAGGAAAGCAAACGTTACCCAAGATTTCTGTTGTTGAATAGTTTGATATAAATGTGTCTCTGTGGATCTTGCAGGAGGTTGTTTCCAGTGTGTTTCTTTGTTCCTGAATCTTTTTACCCATCTTCCTAGGGCCAGTGACCTGTAACCACACACTACAGCTTTTTCTCCTGAACCCTTACAAATGCCTCTGTAGTATTTCGATGTTGCTCACCCTAAAGGCAGGCGCCACGTACAGCAGCACAGCTCCTGCCCGGAATTTCACATGCCTCTGCTGCCCGATAACGAGTGCCCATGTGCCAGCAAGTTTCTGTGCCTGTTTGTTTTCTTACCTGGGACTCATTGCAGCGGATAAACACTGAAGTGGCACAACTTGTTCTGCATGAAGCGATGAATAGGCCTGGACTGGTGTTTGCTAAAAAAAACCCTGCTC
The DNA here is from genome assembly GCF_964211835.1 of Anser anser. Classification (NCBI taxonomy): domain Eukaryota; kingdom Metazoa; phylum Chordata; class Aves; order Anseriformes; family Anatidae; genus Anser; species Anser anser. The sequence continues at coordinate 6,303,207 of NC_139730.1, forward strand.
CACTCATTTCCTGCTTCCTCCTTCTGTTACAAGGGTTCCTCTCTCCTTAGGCTCTATCTCTCACTCTTCACTATTTTACCAACTCTTGAAAACAACTTAGAATATTTCTCAATGCACCGTACTTCTCTGAACGGCTGATCATCACAACTAATCACTTAATTATGGGGAGCTGGAGCTTCCAAATGAGCTTTTCCAGGTACCCAGCCATCAGCCCCTGCCAGGTTTCCCAGCTGCGCTCAGCTCAGTGGAGCAAATCCAACTGGGTTTGGCAACTCAGCTGCTCCCACCACCTACACACACACACCTACCGGTACGTTATTCGCTGAGCAACTCTTTCTTTTCCCCTCGTCCCACCCGCCACGGTTGCTTGGCCAGGAGGGGAATTTGTAGTTCAGCAGTTCAAAGGAAAGCTCATCCATCCTGCGCTGCAAACCGCGGCTGGGGCACGGCTGCCCTGCCCTGACTTGTCTGGGACGATCGAGGTGCTGCGGCGCTGAGCTCCCGTCTGAAAAGGCACGGGGAAGTCCTCCTGCTGTCCCACCAAGCAGCAACAAGCTTTGCAGAATAAGCCAGCCTTTCTGCTGCCATCTGAAGGAGCTTCTTGCTGTCAGCCAGCTGGGAGTCGGCGCTTGGAAAAATCAAGCGACACAATAGTATCGTGCAAGCTCCGTGGTGCAGATAGCTAAATAAAGCTCCTGTGAATGAGATATTAAAAAATAAATAAAAGCAAAGCTCTTCAGCATTATAAGCACCTAAAAAATGTAAGGACTTATTTTTCATTTTATTGCTTCTATCACTGCTTTTCTTCTCCTTATGAAATGCTTAGCATTCAGGCAATATTAAAAGCACCTTAACAGTAAGCTTTCAAACGGACACACAATACTCAATGTTTTTTTTTCATCCTTTATCTACACGGAGGAAGAAAACTGAATGAAAACACAAGTTAGCATTTCTGGAGAACCAACAAACCAGCCTCCCAGCCACCTTTCTGCAGGAACCAGCTATGGAAATGAGCTCCCTGAGGTCCTGCTGACACTGCCTGCTGATCATGGTGCACAGGGATGATGTGACCTGATAAAGCTGCACTTACTGTTTATAACTAACAGGGTACTGAGCATCTCAGGAGGAAAATGGTGTTTTTCAAAAGAAATCTGTCCTTCTTTCTACCCCTTACAAAGCTTGAACCACGTGAGGCAAACTCTCCATTTCAGTTGGTAGGAAGCCAAAATGCTGCTCAAGGAAAAGGGGATACCCTGGTCCCAAAATCCCTTGTACCATTCTCCCCAGGAAGCTCGGATATTATTCTAAGATCGGGGACATCCTGACTGAAAAAAAACAGAACGTCAGAGCCCTGCATTCTGCCACCTCACTCACCCTGGCTTTCAAATTGGAAACAAGGGAAGGAGCTAAATAAGCTTCGTTATGAAGCTGTGATACCTGTTTAGATCCCAGTGCTACACTGAAACATCGATGCTCTCTACCCACTACTTCTTTACAAGCCCGTGGGATAAAAAGAGGCCCAGAGACAGTGACAAATCCGACTGAAGCAAGCTTGGTTTTTTTACAGCCTCATCTTACCTCCTGCCTTATCTGTAATTAATACCTGTCAGATACTTTGAGCTTTCCTTTTCTCTTATCTGAACTGAAACACCTGTGGTGCAGCCCCTGGATGCAAGGGGTTGAAATGGTTTCCTAGAAGGATTGAGGCTGGCGAATGGGAGGAATCTAAACCTGCTTATCATTTGGCTTTGGCTGTATTAAACGTTTGTAGTCCAGAACTTCTTGCAAACTTTAAGATTAATGTAGTTTATTTTGGTCAACAGGCTAAATCTATGCACTTTCGGTTCGGCTCAAGCTGTGATTTTCCGAAGCAAGAGACCAAGTTTCTTCTCAACGGCTTGCTTCAGCAATGACTTGGGCGATAAGTACAACTGTGTAACACGAGAAACTTCGGGGAGCTGTAAGGAAGGGTTTGTGTACCAGACCAGGCTGAGGCAACAGGGTTTTTAGTCGTGTCAAAATATGACCTGTTTGGCTGGTTTGAGTCCTTTGCATGGCCACAAATTTCCTTCCATGAAGAGTATCAAGGACAAACCGAGATTTTAATTTGTGACAAACAGTTGCACAAAGTAATTTGCTATGGAAAGATCCAAAACAATTCAGCACCAGCCCACTTCTTCAATTTCTTTATTACTACTATCTCTAATTACAGGCATGAAACCCAGGTAATGAGTGGGTTACGTTTTCTGCTAAGAAAATGATGTGCATAATTATAGGCACATGTTCAACTGAGATATTGTGGCATCCAGTGCTTCCACAAAGATGATAATTGTCAACCTTTGCACTGTAATTAAGTCTAAATGGGAATCCTAATCGCTTTCCAAATGAGCAAACAGTAAGCCTATCTTGATTGGCTCTGTTGTGGCAATGAATGAAACGGATTTACTCTATGGGTTAATTAAGTTTTATGAAAGCCCATGCCCCCCTCTCCTCAAAACCCACATTGTCAGCAAATATTTGAGCTAATTAGTCCTGTATTGTTTCAGTGCTGTGTGATAGTATTACCTGCATTATCCCATTAAGAGCCCTGTTTTTCTGCAACCTTGATTTCAAATTTCCCCCTTGAAGCAACTACATTGCCTTTGATTCACCTGTTCCTTGGGTTCATGGCCTTCTGTTCCCTTTGAGGCTTATGATTTCAGCAAGACTCATGAACAAAAGAGGACGCTATGCAGTTTGGTGCTCAGCTTTCCTTACAAATGCTCTTTATGCCTAACCGTGACCTAACAGGCTCAGTGTAAGTGATCTCGTCTCACAGGCTTTCTTTTCACTGCTATTCATGTGGGATACTTTTTCCTACAAAACGCCAGTGCAGCCAGCTCAGAAGGACTCTGCTGAGCATGGACCACACGGAGAGGTCCTGAGGGTTGCTGGATTTTGAGTTTCATCCTGGGTAAACTTTAAAACTGCACAAGCCAACCAGAACCAATGTGACTCGCTTTTACCTTCTGTTCCCACATTCAGTACAACATAATCATCCCATAAAGCTAAAGAGATCATTTGAGCTCTCCGCTTGATTTGCTCTGTTCCTACAAAGACAATTGCACTTAACTATACAGGAGAAGAGTCAGGAAACTCTACCACATCACTTAGCAGTCTGGTCTTCCAAGGAAGACACGTGTGTCCAGGAGACCATAACACAGCTTCAGGTAGTGGCTTCTAGGAGCTAACACAGTGGAAAAAGGGGAAAAATTTGGATATATTCATCACCCAACACCAATCAGCACATATACACCCTTGTCAGTGCAGGTACACCAACTTACTATAGGTGAAGATGCAGTTTGTTTCCCCTCTGCTCTCTCTCCTCTTTCTCACCTCAGTTGTTTGCCTCCCAGAACATATTTGTTCTTCCTTTCATGAAGGACTTGAGCTGCAAAATAAATGCAGAGTAAAATGTTTCCAATGCAGTTGCCCAAACATAATGATTTGTGCAATTTAGTGGAAAAAAATCACAGAGCTGAAAAAATATATGTGTTTCCTGTGGCGAGAGCACCTGAAAGGCAATGAAATTCCATTACCTGAAACAAGCCCATAAACAGCATTACAGAGCAGCCACTTGTCAGTGCTAGATGCTATTTGTGGGAAGCCACTAATTGCAGCTTTCATAAAACGGTTTGACTCCCTTCCAGGCTGATGCACAGTGCATTCCAAGTGGGTGATTTAGAAGCTGCAAAAAGCCAAATGCCCCAGCCACAGGGGAAAGCTGCCACTTTCGGACTCCCCAAGGAAGGCTTCTCAGCTGAGCAAGACGTTGGTCCCTTCTTGTCAACCGCCTTCTGTGCTGTGGATGTCTCCTCCTCCATCACAACCACCACAACAATCAGGGCCCCATGGCAGCAGAAATGGTAGCAGACATCATAAGGGGAAGCCTCTGTCTCTAGCAAATTCCTAAGATTTACTGTCCTAGGAAAATGAGGACAACGAAGATTGTAATCCATTTGTCTAAAGAGAGACAGCAAATGCCACTCCAGATGCACTTCCCAAGGCTTTGTGGTACTAACAGATGTTATGTGGGACCTACAGGAGACCTCCTCCCTCCTGGAAGAGTATCTGGAGATCTGGAGGCCAGGCAGGGCATCAAGAGCATCCCAAATAGTTTGTGAAGTCTACAGTTAGGCAACAGTAACGGCACAAATGATTCTCATGGCCGTGCAATGATCCTGCAGCAGAAGATTTTTCCAGTCTAATGTTTTAGCTAAAGACCTTTCCTCCTATTTACCTTTCTTGCTACATAACATGGTCTCCCTTATAGAAAAAATAAGGAAAATAAAATGTAAGTCAAACTTCTCATCTTCATTCTGAGTCCAAAACACACATGCTTCACTTCTGACCCTAGCATTGCTTTATATTTTGCCCTGTGAGTCTATTCAGATGTCACAATAAGACATGCTTGATTGGCAGGTGGGAAAACTGGCATGCAGCAGTGTGATTCATCAGTCTTTTCAAAGCATACAGAGAAGACAATCTGCTGATGTTTGGATAGTTTGCATGTTCTTATCTCAATGGAACTTGTTCACACAAGCCAGGTTTGATTTTATGTTATCCTAAGCCTTGCCCTATACTTGTCCTAGTAGCTGAAAACAAGTTATTTTAGCCAAAGGCTCCAAAATCCTCACTCTTCTTTTTAAATAAAAATAAACTGATCAGTGAATGTTAAAAAAAAAAAAAAAAAGAAGAGGGAGAGGGAAAAAAAACAGAACAGTATTTTCAGTGGCTCATGAGCTGGAAAATCAACATTTTTTAATGAGGAAAAAAAAAGATTAAGGCCATGCAGCAGCTGAAAAAGCAAGCACTTATTAAAACAAAATATTTAATGTTCGCAACCATTCAATGGTTGGAAAAGCATGTTCTAATGACCATGTTTAATAATGTTTAGAGCCACCCAGGGCCTTGAAAAGCAACTTCTTACCTAACCCTATAGAGCTGCTGATTTCAATAAATAACATTCATGTCGAACCCACGTGTAGAGAATTAGATTCCCTACCAATTCTGGAGAGAAAAGGGTTAAAACACTTTTACTGTGAACTGAGGGAAGTTTGAGACAGGTAAGTGGTGGGAGAAGAGGGAACTTAGTTCCCAGTGGGAACTATCTGGCACCAACGTTGTCCCACTAAGAGCAACTGGAGAACAAACACAGGTTTTCTATTGTCAGGAAAAGAGGCAAGATTGTGCCACTGCCAACATCACCTACATCTTCACAAACTGAAGACTCTGGAGATGGTCACTGGGAAAAAAAAAAAGGCCAGGGGCAGACAAAGATGCATCCCCAAGCATAAAGTATTGTTCAGTTTGAAAATAATGGCTTGTCTTGAGGCAACACCACAGATTTATTCCTAAATTTATCATACTAGCACAGAAGATGATATTTGCTGAAAAATGCTCCTATTTTAGCTGTTTTCTGTCCAGAAATAGGCCATGCATATTGAAAAATGGTATTAATTTTTCTGCATTTAAACCAAAAAGAACAGAGGGTCTAATCCTAGGAGAGCCAAGGTGCTGTGAACCAGCCCTCTGTGCTCTTCAATAGCGTGACCACCTTGAATTTGAAACAGTGCTGCAATTTGTTGGCAATATTTCACACTCCTCTAATTTTCATGTGTAAAATTAGCGCTTGGGGTCACCTCTCCTTGTTGACTGGGGTTCAGGGAGTCGCTCTGAATCCCTCACTGCATCTGGAGCTTTTCCAGAAGCTCAGCACAGTACCTGCAAAGCAATTTGTCTTTGCAAAAATATTTTGCCATTTAAAGCCACTAAGTGGCAGGGAAAAGCAAGTCCTGAAAATATACGTTGTGCTTAGGGCAGGTTCAAAGCTGTATGTGCTTAGGGCTTTAAATGCAGTTCAGTAACCCCTGCTAGGGAAAGCACTTCCCAGGCTGCTGCTAAGAGTACCCTTTTCACCGAGCAGAAACAGGAGAAATCGATGTACGTTAATCAAGGTATCGGATATAAGAGAGATCTATCAACAAATAGAAATAGGACCAGTCTGCCGGCATGGTGCCAGGCATCTGGCCAGGACTTTGTGCAAATAAAGGCACAGTGAGTTACAGCAAAGGCTCCCCGCACAGCGACGAGACAACAATCAACTGCAGGGCTTCAGCTCCTGCCTGCAGAAGTCTGTTGTGCTCATCTGCTCCTTCCTTGGCATTCAGGTTTGCAGTTTTGACCATCTTCTGACCTGGTTGCCCTGTCCTTGCAGCTAGACCAAAATTTGAAGTCATTAAAAAAATTTATCTTCCAATTGCTGACATCACTTACGTGCAACTTCTCCAATTTTTCTGGATACCACAGCATCAATAAACTGGAGTTTCCTCCCCCTTCCTCCCCCTATTTTTTTTTTTAATTTTTTAATTAGAGCTGCAAGTTAGCTGATGTTAAAAGACTGGGCTGGGAGGGCTGCAAATGATGAACATGGGTAAGGTATTGATTGGTGGGGATCAACCCCCCAAAAAAGTATTCTCAGGGGAGATAGTGTGTGTTTGTGTGTGGAAACAACACCAGCTCGAAGGATTAGAGGTAGCAGTTCAACAGGACATGTCTGTTGCTGCTCCCAGCAGCATTCGAGCATTCTGTAAGAAACTAGAGGTCGCTTCTCATGGGACTTTTTCCCATTTTCTGCAAACATCCTGACAAAATCCTACAGCTTAGTGTCCCCAGCAGCTCCCACCACCTGCTCCTTCTAGCCTCCAGCCCTGGGTTTGTCCAAGCTCTCACAGATACTGTGCAGATGAGAGCAGCCTACAAGAATCCTGGGGAGGAAGCACATGTCTTTCTGTATATCTAAATGAAAAATGCCCCGGATCCAGTTTCCTCTTCTTAAGACCGTACCAAGCACGCAGAAATGCATGTGCTCTTTTCTCCTGAGGAGCTGCAGGGAACCACCTTAAAGCCCTGTGACAGGTTTGACAACAGCTGCAGCAAGATTAATGTTTTAACTGCATTAGTATCATTATTGGTACTAAGTAGTTTTTCATATATTTGCTCTTCCACAGTGGTACTACAGGATATTTACCCACTGGGAATGCTATACTTTAAACAGTAAAAGGATGTGATTCTTTTCACTCCTATACCATTTTTTTTTTCACTCATGATTCCCAATTTATTTATTGGGGTTGCTTGTGATTTAAAATAATGCAAACAAAGCAAAACAGAAACTAAACCCCAGACCCGAGGAGTAAGAATGTTAAATTTCAGCAATGGGGAGGGCAGATAACAAGGAATACACAGCTCCAAAAGACAATCCAGCATGCTCTGAACTTCTCCTGCTCCAAGAAGTTTTAGGGGATGAGAGCTGATGAATAAACACTATAAAACAAGTTGAGAAATGTAGATCTGATGTCAGGAGAAGGTAAATACTATAAAGCGAAGCTTGTATAGCTAAGAGAAATGGAAAGAATTAGAGATGGAGAGACGTGGATGTGAAACCTGCACTTGCCTGAAGTTCCAGCAATAGTTAAAAAGGGAGAAGGAGAAATGAATTCTGGTCCTAGTGGGAGATGGCTGGAAAAAAGTAGGATTCACCTTGTCCTGAGGAACAAGCAAATAACCAAAATGAAGTCAGTAATTAATCCGTTTGCTTCTTTAGCATGGGCTCAAATGCAATTTTTAGCACTTGTAGGCATTGTTTCATTGAATCTTTGTTTAATAATTTCTCTAAGAGAAAGAAATAAAAGCTCTGTCTGGAAAACTATGTTGAAATGTTCTTATATTTGGTTAGCTTTCGCCAGCTGAGCTAAGATGCCGAGATAGAGCTTTTCCTGACGAAGCTTCGCTACAAAAAGAACAGAGGGACAGAAACTTGTCAGGAGATGCTCATGACAATGGCTTTGTCCTCAAACTGTCTCAAAGATATTTAGCTCCCAGGGGCATTCACCATCTAAACTTTTGGGGGGAGAGAAAGGGAAATAGGAGAAGGGAATCTTCCAGGAATTTGGCCACAGCTGCTGCTCCAAATTTACTGCCTCACATCTGAAAAAGCCCATGTAAGGCAAGGCAGAACAATTGCTCCTTAAAAAATATTCACCAGGAGCAGCTTGCGGGGCAGCTGTTGGATTGGACACATTTACAACCACATCTCCACAGTCCAAAAGCAATAAGATTGCAGCTTCTGCATCATCAGCCCAGTGTCTAACGTGATGAATGTAAATTGTCTGAAGGAGTTTTGCTGTAGATGCATTTTCTATCGTTCTCATTCAAATTGGGTTAGCAGTGCAGAGGTCAACAAGCCAGAATGTTATGGTGCTAGCTTCTGGTTGCATCCCATTTGGGGCATATTCGTGTTTGTGTCCTGAAAAACAACAACATGCCCCATTTGAAGCATATTCAGGTTTGTGTCCTGATAGTTGACAACTATCCAGCAAAATAAATTGGGCTTTTTAGTATAGGTTTGCTGTCAGCTGAAGATATCAAAGTAGCTCTAGTGAGAATTATTGATTTCAGAAAACTGTTGCTCCTTAAAAAAATGAAGAGACTTTAAGTTATTGAAAAGTTAAGCTCAAACAGAAACTTTAAAGCCTGGGTTTGGAAGGTGAAGTGGGAAATATCACTTAAACATCAGGTGAAAGGCTTGCAAATGAATGAAAATGGTGCTTTGCTTTGCTGATAAATGCCAAACCATTGTAGTGAAGGGACCAGGCCTTGTGTTGGACAAGGGAGGCCTCCAGATCTGCAAGTATCATTACAGAGCAGCAGAGGTTCACAAGAACATGAGGAGCTAAATCTTCCTTTCTGTTGACAGGACTATTTTTTTCTCCTGCTCTGGGAAATAACCTGGTTTGGGCTCCTTGGAACAGCTGTTTTCTACCATCCTTGTCATCTGTTTTTCAAATTACCTAGATATTAAGTGATTATTTCTGATGATTTCAGCCTGAGAACATCTGGAATCCTTGAAAACTCCCATCACTTCACATTTCCTTTCCACCTTCTTTATATCCTGTCTTCCTCTTGTTGGTCTCAAAATAATTTTTTCCCCCAAAATTCTGATGTTGCTGGACTTTTGTTGCTCTCCTTCTCCTCAGATCTCCTTCACAGTGGTCAAACTCCAGGACCTTGCTTCACAAGGCTATTTTCACTACTGCTGAAGCTGAGGTGTATTCTGAAGGTGAATCGGTGTTTAAGAAAGATGTAGGCCATAGGCCTGAAGAGCTCAGTGATGGAACATTAACCGATAAATGTACAACCTGAAAGATAACATCAAACAGCAGGATGGGGAGCATGAGTGTGGCTATAAGAGCTGGAGAGAACGACTGCTTACATTAAAGAAATGAAACGTGATGTCCCGGTTCACAGTACAATGCACTTTACTGATCTAGGACAACGTGGAATCTCAAGGCTTTAAATGCAGCAAACGTATTTTGCTGGTTTTGTAATAAGATAGTGCATATTATTTAAATTACCACTTGCTGCCTGTATTATGCTATATGCATCCTAATTTCAGGTATCCCTCACTATAATTGCACTTGGTTTATCTCTCTCCAAATCACCAAATACGCCTCTGCTCCTCTTGCACCAATCTGAACTGATTCATCGGGGGTTAGCGCTGTGTTCTCATCTGCAGCATGGCAATAAAACAGCACTTGTGATTTCTCATTTGGTTTTCCTATACAGATTCCTCAATGGAGTTCAGCAGGGACTCAAAATGAGTTTTATTTGTCTGCCTTCAGGTCATCTGCGGTGATTGCTTACTCTGTAAAGGTTACAACTGTCAGCACCACGCTGCTTTGATGTACGAAGACTGTCACTGAGAACAGCACAAGTGGGCAGCACATAGATGTCCTCAGCCTCTCCTGCTGTCACATCACATCCTCATGATATCACTAAGGTTTAGAGGGACCTTATCTTGCAAGTCTTTCTCCCTGTGAACAAACAGTGATGGATTTTGTGGCCTGGACTGTCACCTACAACGTGAAGGAGCAGAAGGATGTGTGGTCTCCACCTGATCATGTCACACAACAGCCTCAGTGTTACAGGGCTGGGTCCAACACACGTGTGCAGATGATGAGTTGTGGGTCTGCTGAGAAATGTGCTGTTTTTTAATTCATCTGAGCATGAGTAAGAGAGGAAGATGTGGGAGAAGTGCAGGGTCCTCACCATGCTGTGCCCAAGGAAGCTGACCCTACCTGGAGTCATCAGTAGCAGACAATAGAGACATAAAGCTGCAATGGTTTGGGGGGTCTGAGGTGAGATCTCTATGTAGCAGATGTACTAACTTGCTTGAAGTGAAATTTAGCACCTGTAGCACGTTGTTGCACCATAGTTTGCCAAACTCCTTAATGAAAATATCCCTGGTTAGCAGTCTGAGGATGACCTTTTACCTGGGATCACTGTGGCTTATTGGCTCATAATCAACTAAAATGAAATAGTAGCAGAGTTCAGCAAGAAACATAGACTGGAGAAGGACTTTTAGAGGTATTCGTCTACCCGATTGATCTAGATTGCACTAGATTGCTGAGCTTGGGAAATAAATCTAGGACTGAAGTTGTGCTGCTTTTAAAAGCTACCTGACACCAATGCTGCTGAATTGGCACCACTGAGGTCATTGAATGATGGGTTGAATTTTTGTCCCACCTGGATTTTGAACACTCAGCAGCTCCCAGGCACCACCGCCCTTCCTCACAAGTACATCCATCATGACTGGCACTGACTGATTAGCCAAGGAGTGACTGGACATGAACTAATGAGCAGCACTCGGCTAAGGCAGGCGCATGCTAAAAGGGCAGCATAATGGGAGCTTTCATACCACAGGATGCATCTGTGCAGGAGACTTTGTCCGGACACAGCTTTGCAAACTCACAAACCTCTAATATCTTCGATATGCAGAGCATTGTACAGAAACTAAAGGAGCGCAGGCAATATCCTTGCCCTGCTGTGTGGTCTTCCCCATGGCCTGGGAAGCCAAAACTACTGCAGCAGCCAAACTAGTGCAGAGGTGTCCAACCCCCTCACACCTATGAAGGGGAGGAACAAGGGCATACAGTGAATGGTAGGAAAGTATCTAGGCATAATCTTTTCCCAAAGACAGTTTAAGATTAAGAGACAACAAGTACATGGAGACAGCCTCCAGGCTCACAGGGGGAAACGAGGCCTACAGGACACCCACCAGCCTCTCGAGACCAAGACCAGACCTCCAGCATGCTTGTGTGTGTCTGGAAGAGCACGTCCTTCCCACAGCCTAAGGCAGCTGATACCTGACAAGCCTGGCACTGTTTCCCCGCAGCTACACCCCAGGACCGAGGTCCCAGTTACTGTTCCCAGACTTATTCCAGCCTTGCCTCTCTCCTCCTTCTCTGTTGTCTTCTCTCCTCTCTTCCAGGTCTTTGGACCTTCATCCAGTCTTCTGCTACTGCTTCTTGTTTAGACCTTCACGTCTGAAAAAGCCTTAGTTTCTTCTGTTCCCGGCTTCAATATCTTGTTCCCATCTCAAGTCTATATCCCAAGCTGGTTGTATTAGCATATCATCTGTTTCCCTTATACGAAGTTCCCAAATCCAGAACTTTCCACCAGCATTAACTTGCATACTCCTTAGCAGCTTCTGCACCGTTCTCCATATGCCTACATTCATGGATCAACAATCTCCACATGCTATGGTGGAAGTCTCCCTGTTCAAAAGTCTCTCTAAACTAGAGTCATCCAGAAACCTCAGAAGTGGCCAGCTTTATCTGTGAAAGGCAAAATTTGCCGTCGTCACAAGATGCTCTCCAGAATATTTTAACACCCTGGAGTCTGCAGCAACTGTTTCCTATTTGCAGCATCTTCTTTTCCCTATGACACGTGTGACCAAAACCCTGATGTAAATACTGTGGAATTGCATATCTTCGTGCGTACACACTGTCACATTCTCTTTTGAAGATAACTGACAGCATACTGGATGCAAAGAACAGCTGGAAGTGGGGAAGCAAGAGGGAGATCAGATGAAACTGTGAGTAAATACCAAAGGGATTGGGTAGTGTGGGTATTAGCTGAGAGATTCCTAGAAAACAACACTAAAATTAGAGCCACTATGCTTTAAAAATTATTCACTTGCCCATCTAGACTCAATTATCATTTGGCAAATAATTGCTTGGGCAAATGAGGATATAGTGAAGGCAGGTTTGACAGTTATTTTCTTCCTGGAAAGGTGCATTTCACACCTATCAAATACTTAATTAATTCTCTCCTGCCCTTAGGAATCCACCACAGGGTTTCTCTTCCCAGAGTTTCAGCCTAGGAGAGGCAGTCCCACAGAGCGGGTTGCAGCCCAGATCTTCCACAGTGCAACATCTGGCAGCAGAATGGTAATTGATGTTGTATAAAAAAAATAGGTCATCTGTATGCTATTTTCCACCCTCCTCAGGAGGGAACCTTTTAATTGGCTGATAATATCCCCCCCTTTAGTCTGTCCTCTGAGAGATTATATAAATCAGGCATCTAAAAGGTCAAGGGATTCCCAAAGGAGGCTCTATAAAGAACAGAAAGTTTATGCCGCAGCCATCTTACCGCCTCCCCCCAAGACATGCAGAGGAAACAGAGTCCCAAATCCACCCCTCGCTAGGCTGTGAAGTCCCCATTGAGAAAACCTCCCGCTAATGAGCAGTTGCTCCTGTCTCACCAGGAAAACCCCACTGAGCAGCACCAGCCAGCCACCAGTTTCAGCTGTGGGTTTGCAGAGGGGGAGAGCATGGTGACCTCTCCTGTTCCTGCAGCGAGAGCCGATGGCATCTGTGCACAGTGGGTTTGGAGGGAGACTGTTTGGACACCCTATATGCTGCTGGAGAAACTGTGGGGTGCCAACCAGTCACTCGAAGGCACATGGACTTTAGCTGATAGCCACGCAATAGGAAGGATAAGGTGGATGGAGGAAAGAAAGGGGAGAAGGGAAAAGAGCATTTGTAACCGTGATGCTGCACCCCCTGCCATGGGACTCTAGCCTCGGAGCAGAAAGCAAGCCGATATCCAGCCCCAGGGACCAGATTATGTCACTAACTCAAATTAGCATGAGGATGAGCTACAGATTAAAATTTACCAAGATACACAAACCCGAGGCCTGGAAAAAATCGCTTTGCAACCATCTGCATCATCCCGTGTGAGACCATAGTGGGTTAATGACAGAACCCAGAAGTCAGATCAATTCACAGTCTTCAGCTTCAAAAGGGAAATCAAACAAGAAAGAAAGAAAGAAAAAGAGCATCTATTTGCCTTCATTTCCTGCATTGATGAAGTTGCCTCCAATACTTGCAATTACTCTCTTCTTGAGAAAGGAATTAATTAGCATCATAATATAGCTTCAAAGTTCCAAGAAGAATAAAGGGATCTGGCACAATGCGGGATTCCTGGCATGGAAATCAGGCCCTCATCTAAACAGCAGGGGTGATTGTACAGGCATATTAGCGTGAAACAGGGGGATGCACTTCTATTTGCTGCTGGAAGAATTCTGATGAATAAATCCAAAACCCTATCATGTCTAGAGGCACGAGGAAGGCAGCTAATATTCAAGGAGGATCGGTAAGTGCTGCGTGTTAGGGGCTAGGTCCAGTTCCACGGAAAGCAATGGGAATGTTGTCACCGGGTTTGGAGGGAACACAGATCAGCCACGAGGCCTGTGCTTCAGCTGGGAATATCCCACATTCTCCTGAGCACTAATTCAGTAGCCTCCATCCAAGAAGGGCATCACTGCAAAAGCCAACATATATTGAAAGCATCTCGCTTCTGAGCAATGGAACAAAGTCCAGCATGTTTCAAGTTAGGCAGAGATTGTTCATTTGTATCCTCAGACAATTCTAGCTACCAGCACTACCACTAAAACAGTGGTCTTTATGCCACATTTACCAAGACAACTTGATAACGTATCTACACTCTGTAGACACACAATAAAATTGAAAAAGGCACCTCCATATCAGACAACATAGGCGGGAGAAATGAAAGATGGTGTAACAACAGATGAAGGCACTCCATCACCGATCTGCTTCTTGCAAAATCTGGAAGAGTAATAAAGCGACCGGCAGCAGAAGTCACAATGTGCCACACATCTAAATGCCACCATAGCAGTAGGAGCGTGTTGTAAATCACGGCAAAAGATGACTCGGAGGTGGTATCTGAAGGACAAATGGCCATTGCTTCATCGGCCACTGACACACAGGCAAGCTATGGCGGGCTGTGTCACCCAGAAAATGATGAGCCGGATAATGCCAAACCTGAAATATAAAGCCTCACAGTCCTGCTTGATGCGAATGGAAAAGCGTAAAATAAAGGAGGTGTTGGTAACAAAGAATGGTTTTATGCATTCTCTAAAAACAATGACTGGCATCTGTCAGTGCCTCTCACGCTCTTCCTTGAAAGCTGCTACTGACATTAAACAAGAGTGTCGATGATTCTTGTCTCGTACTCGATAGCAAGGAGGATGAAAACAAAAGAGGTGACTTGAAATGCAATTACGTTTTGCATTTGAGGGTGAGTGGGCAAGTGCAAGCAGTTCCTGAGCTTCAGACGGAGATGGCTGAACTTGTTATCTTCAATCTGTTTACAGAGGAGTAATTGAAAGTAACGATGTCTATCAGGCCAAGCGTAACAGTTTGTTCATGCTTTCCTGCCCTTTCAACACAGATGAAAGGATGGCAGGAGTGATAAAGGACTGGGAACCACAAGGTGTGAAACCTATCTGATCAGTACCAGGGCACGTGGTGGTGGCCACCACAGTGATGCTATTTTTACAGCTTGCAAACTATTTTGGTTTGTGTAACCATTACAAAACTGTTCCTGGCCACGGGAGCACGTGCTCAACCACTGTGGGATTTGGGCTGGATTTTGGGTAGGTCACTGCAGCCATATCTTAAAAACAGCTGTGGGAGCACAGCTCCCCAACCCACCTGCCCTGCTTACGTCATCTGCTCCATTTTGTAGTTTCATACATTGCTTTCTTAGTGCTGTAGCAGAAAATATTAGGCACTTTCAAGCAAAAATTGGTAGTGAATGAAACAAGCACATTCTTCCCCTTTTTCAGAGCAGGACCCACTGGGCAGACTTCCTATGGTATGCTGCAGACTTCCAGAGTGAGCCCTGTGATGATCAGTCCTGCAAAAATATGTGTTGAGACAGCAACTGTAATAGACACTTGTAAAAATATAGCTTGAAAAAGAATATTTCTGGGATATGATTTTTTTTCCAGGGTCAGAAACTTTCCTCAGAAGATCCCTTGCAACAACTATAGATATACAGCGTAAAGTGTAAGAAGTACAGTGGAAGAAAGTGAGCTGCAGGTAAGCCCAGTACTGCAGGAAGGAAAAATATTCCTATTCCTATGGTGTTTCCTTCTGCCCCATGTGTATAAATTGTTCAGACCAAAACTTATCACTGAGAAGTAATGGGTAAAAAAAAAAAAAAAACTTAGTATTCTCCTAGTTTAGCAGTTCTCTGAAAGTCAAGGGCAACATTTTGGGTGATGAAATTAGCTTGAAAGTCACGGCAAGGCTGTGTGTTAAGTCAGAGCTGTTGTGTGTACGTGGGAACAGTACGGCGCTTGCAGGGCAGCCCCAGCAGCAGCCAAGTAGAAAAATGAAATCATGCCTTCTAACCTAATGCAAAGTGCCAGCCGTGTAATAGGGAAGCAGGTGAACATTAAGAAAGAGCTGGCAAGGAGAGGGTAAAATTATTGCTCTAGGTGCAGGCTGTTGAATATCACAGCAGGCATTTGCTCGGTGCTATGATTACTTGGGAACATCACTCAACGGCAAATCTAGAAAGTAGCATAGAATATTGGAAGAAATAAGGGAAATTAGGCAATTCTATACACCCACCATATTTAGAAGATCAAAGTCAGGCATGGGAAACTGCAGCCCAGATTGCCACTCGCTACACTATTTAATCCATTGCTAAAAGAGTATTTCAAAGGTTATTTATTACTTGGAAGAAACAAACAACTGGCACAAGAGGAGAAGGGTTCACAGTGGTCCTTGTCCTAAAGAAATAAAACCAAGAGTTTATAAGAAAAAATAGAGGTATATGAAATTGGGACTGAGCTCCAAAGATTCCCTGCTCTTTGGGATGATCTTATTATCAGATTTGATTCTGGGCTGTGCTGGGCAGGAAAAGGATTTACAGTGAAAAATGCAACAGAGCAGAAAACACCACCCTATTTCTCAGCCTTGTAAGTAAAATTTGCTAGAGTTTGCTTAACAATTCAGACATTCCCTACGTGCACGTATGTAAAACAAACCCCACCAGCCATGCTCCCCCTAAATCCCATTTATTCATTTTCATGCTCTTTTGTCCTTGGCACTCCAGCTGGCACCAGCACAGCCGGGGGATGCAGTGGAGAGAATTCCCTGTGCCTCAGCAGCTCTGGAGCAAGGGCAACAAGAAATCTCAGTAGGAAGCCTGCACAGCAGAGATTTTTTTTCAGCCCTTTTAGAAGGCACAGTGTGACCAAAGAATGAAGATAAATCTCCGAATGTCCTTTGGAGTGAGTTCTTGCAGCCAGAGGTTGTTGTATACAACAAAGCTGAAGATTTCCCATCACAAATAAAAACTTGCACACATACCCTTTCTCTCCTCTCCTTTCCATGACCAAGAAGCAGCTCCAGCTATTGGGTTGCATTCCCTGCTCAGTTACTGGCACGGATGATTGTGCTGCACTGGATTGCCCGCGGTTTGGAGAAGAAATGGTAATGAATTGAACCCCTGGAGTTTTAACTGATTTAAAATAAAACATTTAAAAAATGCATGGATGAATGTGACTCCTTGTGCCCTAATAAACAAACAATATAAAATGCTGCCAAATCCACTACAGGCTTGAATCTGGGGCTGAGATTTGTGGGCAGTGAGAACCCAAATCCAAGCCCGTTCCTGGCTCCCTCCCAAGCGAGTCCGAGGAGTTTCACACCCTGCATTTTGCTGCTGCTTATACAGGACCCAAAGCTAAGAAACATCCTCACAGTAACTTTGGTTTCCCTCTTGCTCTGATGGCCAGGGAATGGCAGAACAGAGCACAGAGAGCTGTTTGTCTTTTGCGACCTGTCCTCAGCTCCACAGATCAATCTATGAAATTAAATTCAAGGCGTGAATGGCCCCGCTGCCCAACCTCTCCAGGATCAATTTAGCCCACACTGTCTGTGCCCCTCACAATATTTATGCCAAAGAGCATTTTAAAAAAGAATAAGAAAAGAAAAAAAGAAAAAAGCTGTTTCTTCAGTACGCTCTGACATTCATCAAGGAAGAACTGAAGGCAAGGAGGGGAGGGGGAAGGCAGGAGGAGAGCAGTCGGTTCCCAGAACGAAAAGCACAGACATGCGTGTCAAACGGTTTTGTCTGGAGCAGTGGGACCAGGTGGTGGGAGGACGCTGCAGTTAGGAAAATCCTCAGCTTTCCTGCCTAGCAGAAGTGCCTGCATAATTGCAATTTCATTGTGCCATGCTGGTCCCCCTGAAAGCTTTGCCAAGGCAAACCCCTCCTTCGGAGGTTAAATTACTTAGCACGGCAGGAACAAAGAGCAGAAAATCCGGTTCAAAGGTACCTCCTGGAGGATATTTTGATGTAGAGGAGTCAATCAGTAGGGAAATCGGCATAAAGAAAGCCTTTGCCCAAATTTGTGTTGCGGTTTAGATGCTAATCTCGCACAGGAGGGATTACGCGGATAATCTGAGCAGGCAGGTCCCCAGTGGTTGTGGGGCTCTGCCCTGCTGGAGCCACTGGAAGCTGCACACAAACTTGGGGTGAGGATTTGTGTTCATTCCCAAAATAATGACAGGCTATCGACTTTTGCGGGACTTGCTCTAAACTCACATCTCTGAACCAACATTCACCAGGATGCCCAACAAAGAGCTACTCTCTCATTGCTCACTTACCCACCCACCACTCATCCACTATTTTTTTACCAGGGAGAAGAAACGTCAAAAGCAGCTTTTCTTTCCCCAGCCCAGGCGCTGAGCAGATTCACTCATTAGCTTGGTGGCACTGTTATCTGTCTTTTCTCTCTTGCCCTCCATTTGCTGTCTGGGATATTACAATTCACTCTGCTCTTTCAGCCACTTCCCCTTTGTTCACCTCGCTTTTGTATTTCCCTTTCTGCAAATACTCCAGCAAATGAGCTCACTGGCAGGAACAAAGGCATTTAAGGCTAATGGTGCTACCCCTGCAGGAAAATGTTTTTCAAATTTATCATTGTGTAGAGAGCTAGTAAATATTTCACAGCCTAATTTTATTTTATTTTATTTGCTGATACAAGTCATCCAAAACATTTCAGAAGTTTAAGAAGATTACTGTGAAATTGTCTCGGTAGAAAAATGGTTAGTGGCAGGGGCAATAACAATGTTTGTCTTTCACTATTAGAGAATGAAATGCTCTTGGCTTTCAACAGCACTCAATTTTATATTTACTTCAGTTTTATACATCAGGTCTTTTAAAGCCTCAGAAATTAAACAAACATTAGTTTGGTGTAAAATAATCTCCCTTTTTTTTTTTAAATCTGATTTTCCTTTTTCTTAAATAATGCAAAAATTATTTCCAGTTGAAAGGAGTTATTCTTCCTATTCTCATAACAGTTATGTGCCATTAATGGCTTATAACAGCTACGTTTAGCCAATGAGCTAATAGAAATAAACCATGTGATTGGCAAAGACAACTCTAATTAGAAAGACTTCCAACAAATTGACCACAGATGAAGATAAAGGACAGGATAAGTAAAAGTGCTATATAAATTACTTGCCATGAATTATCTGCCAGCTCAAGCAAACTGACAATAATAGACCCAGGCAGCATATTCTGTCACCTTTCATTTCAGGTCCTGATTTTCCAGTGAAATCAGCAGCAAAAATCCTGCTCTGCTCACTCCAGGAAGGTACGAGGAATTTAACTTCTGGAGGGACACACTGTGGCAGAGACAGCTTTTGTTTGTCCATGTCCAATTGCTCTCTCCTTGCCTTGTACCTGCACTCCTGAGTATTTTTTGTGACCCACAGAGCGGCTGGCTTTGAATCCGGAGCACAAAGGACAGCAGCAGGTACATAGTCAGGGCTGCAGGTGGGAGAGGTGAGAGCACCATCTCCAGAGACACTGGCTGGAGAGCAAGGAAAGGGGAACATTTCACCATGGACCTATGTGGCACGCAGCTGGGGTAGTTGCTCCAAAATAATCCACCTGGTAGAAACATCTCTCCCATTTAACCCAGAATGTGTGGCGTGGGTTTTCCTCCTGTCTCCCTATGGACAGCTCCATCCAAGCACAGAGATGTGCAGGTGGGGAGTTTGTGCCTGGGCTGGGAAGGGGCAGTACCCCCTTGGGTCCCCATAGGCACCCCTGAATTTGGCCTCCCATCACCAGCTACTAGTATCTACTAATGGCCTGGGGATTTTGGAAAGTACTTCATCAATTTCCCATAGAGCACATTAAAAAAAATAAATAAAAATAAAATAAAAAATAATCTTAAAACCATCAGAAGCCAATATTCAGGATGACTGGTATTGATGTGTCCATCCACGGAGACAAAGGCCTCGCAGACTGCTCTCAGCTGAAAGCAGGGCTGATGTGCAGGAAAAGAGAGAAAAAGAGCCTTACGGACAGCTTCCAAGTCTTGGGTTTTCATGATGCCAAGAACATTTTCTGCACTGGACAGGGGTGTGTACAGCATGTTAAACAAGGCCTCATAACAGCTATTTGCAGGGATTGTATCAGACGGCATGATAAATCATTTCAAATAAAGGTATGGGATGATATCCAGAGCCTTCAAGCTTCAATCTAATTATGCGTCTGGGAGCAGCACTGAGCTGCTGGAGGAGCAAGAGCTGTGTACAGATCCAGGGTGCTGTGCCCAGCACCTCCATTTAGGGCACATCCAGGCCTGGGGGCAGGATGGAGGTGGGCAGTAGAACTGGTGGTGGTCTCAGTGGAGGGGAAGGACTGGGGTAAGCACGCTACCTACCACTGAATCAGCGTGCAGGGGAACAAAAATCACCTTGTAATAAGGTTACAGCACGAGGAAGCTTGTATTTCTTCTGGTGACACGTCAAGGCCCATGACATCATGCCTTGGTGTCGTGGCCCCGCATCACTTCACTGTGAGGTAATGGGGTCAGCCCCAGAGTAAGGGCCCTCTCAATCACGTGGCGGGTGTCAGGGGCTGTTTCTGATGGGATGACAGCCACCGGGAGAAGGTGCCACTCACAGCCTCCAGGATCAGGCTGTCATGCAGCTGCAGATCTCAGGGAAGGGGGGATAAAAAAAAAAATCAACATCCAGGTGTTTGTAGTTTGTCCTTGCTTGGAGGCAACCAGATGCTTTAGCAGTTCAGAAGGAGAAGAGGAGGGGGGAAGGGGAATAATAAGAAATACCCTCTGGTTTCCACAAGGAGACAGACAGAAACTAGAGAGTCCATTAGATGTTAATAAATTATCCTGCAATATGCCAGGCAGGCGAGGCCAGCTCCTTACTCCGCAGTTGGCAGCTGTAGGTAGAGATGCTGGTTTATGCACATCTGGCACACAAACTGCAATGTTTTGCAATAACGTGCCAGACTACGTGGTGCTCTCCCCGGCTGCACCAAATGTTTCCTGAAGGTCCACCACCAACAGCACTATGATTTAAGACCAGGATGAATATGTGACCTTCAAGGCTAGTTAAAGCACCAAAATAATTTGCCAGAGGAGGCTATGGAACCATCACTGGCAATTTTTAACAGCAGCTTTGACATCTTTCTTGCAACCAGAGAGAGAGAGAAATTAACCTTGCAAAGTCCTTTCCAAGATGGATTTTAATGTTTTGTGGTTCAGGGAAGCAGCATTGAGAGCTCTGGGCCCTGCTCTGTATGTTTGCTGCTACCTGACCAGGAAAAAAAAAAGAAAAAACAGAAGAAAGTAAAACATCAGAATGCCCTTTACCCTTGGTTTATTTCTCTGAACCTTGGTCTATTAAAAGGCTTTCAAGTCTCTATTTTTAGAGATAGCTGTTGCTCATGATCAGAACATCTCTCCAGGCTTCTAAGCCAGAAGACAAAGTGCAAGCCAACTCGTGTTATTTTTTAGCCATCTCAGAACTTTTAAGTCAATCTCCTGAGCTTTGCAGGGTGGATGTATGAGGTTTGAAAGTCTGGCAGAAATTAAATGGTGCCGACTCAGAGCCTGATTGTTCAGGCACAAAATAAGCCCCAGAAGGGTGCTGAGCATCCTCACCCCTGGTCTACCTCACTCAGTTCTGGGGCATGCTTTGTGCCTAGGTGTGCCCAGAGCCTCACAGGACTGTGTTAGCAGTGCACAGGTTACACCATTTACCCAAATGAAGATAATGACATGACAAGCAAAATCAATTTTCATATGGTCTCTAAGCTGAGATTTGTTTCCAGAGGTTAAAGACACAGGGTAATACCCTTCAATGAAGCTAAACAATTTATAGCAGCTGAGGACCTATCCTTCAGAGCTTAACTTCTAAGAGCAGGGAGAAATTAATTTCTGATTCCACTGCATGTTCAGCCAGGCTTAAAGTAAATGGGGATTATTATTCTTTTCAGGTGAAAGCAGATTATAACAATAAATATACAATGTAGGTTTAAAAGAAAGACTCCAGGGAGACAGCTGGATTCAGAAAGAAATTAGTCAGAAAGCAACTTCTGAAAGCATTGAATATTCTTTGCCATTTCCCAATCGATTCTTAACTCAGAAAGCAAGAAAACAGCCGACACATCTAATAGCTGCTGTTGGTAGCACAGTCTGCCCAGCAGCATGATTTGTTAGACTTGCTTGAGTTCCTGGCAGCCACTGCAGATGAATCAGTGGTTTCTTTTTTAACATCTTCTGTGATAATAGCAGCGAGGAAAAGTGCTGCTTTCCTGAAATTCAGCTTTTCAGGATTCTGTCCTCCTTGGTAAAACGAGCATTTAGATTCAAGATCTGAGAAGGCTCTAATGTAGACAGCATGTCCTAAAAATACCTGCACGGCAGATCAATTTTCCACCTTGCCAACAATTTTTTTCTCCATTGCTATTTCCAGCTGATATCAGTGCCACGTTCTCAAGCACTTGGCCAGATGAATAATGCCATTTCATTACTAAGGTCCCTGCAGTTATAAGTCCCTGGTCTCCTTTCTCAAAGCACGTGCAGCACAGCTGCAAAGGCTGACCCCAGGGATGGAGAGGACCTGGATCACACCGGGAAGTGCCCCCCTTCAGCTCCACTGGTCTATTTCCAACCCAAGCCCTGCTTTCTCCCCCACCTCAGATGGGTGGGCCTTCCTATTCAAAAGTGTTATCACTCCGGGAAAATAAGCAAATAAATAAAAGACTTTGCGTGAGACTACTGCTCACCAGCCGTCTTTATATCAACCAGCCTTCCTGGCATAATGCTCTTGTTAATTAAAAGCTGCACCGTTGGGGCCATTAAGGAAAATCACAGGGCAGCACCCGAAATCTTGGCCTGGGCCCACTCCTAGTGGGCACTCCCACCACTCATCTCTTGGGCAGGGGTTTAGATCAATCTGAACAATCAGTCCTCGATGATTCCTCAGTGCCTAATGAAGTTCAGCAAAGAAAAAGATGAATGGATAAAAAAAAATGAAACGAAACCCTTGCCAGTGAACAGGGGAGTTTTTCTCAGTCTCCGCATTAGGAGACAAAAGACTCTCACATGCCTGGCTCAGCTTGATGCTATTGACAGCCGAAGCTTTGCAGCAGATTTCTCTCAGCAGGAATTCCTGTCCCTGAAGTGTGCTTTATCCCCTCTAAACAGCAAACAACAACACAAGTTAGTGGAGGAGCCGCTTCAGCTCTTGAAAATACAAATGGTGACTACAGGCTTTACCTTCAGCCTCCCCATAAACACCAGCCAATTCCTGCACAAACAAGCCATCTGATTAGGAAGAAAAAAAAAAAAAACCAGCAAAACACTAAACACAGCTTTCTTTTCACTCTTTCAGCACTCAGCCAGGCACAGGAATGGATGTTTCCCTTGGGCAGGGTAAGGAGGGTTGAATTAGTGCTTTACAAACAGGTGAAGCACATATCCAAGCCTGTAGCTTCTCAGGTTAAGGGTAAAAAGGTTGTTAATTTAATATTATATATCCCCAGCATTGCTCATGGGTAAGCAGAACTGACTTAGCATGTGCATAAAAGCAGAAGATATCTTGTTTTGCCTTTTGAAATACCTCGGTGTTTAGCACTTTCTGCACGGCTTACTACAACAAAGAATCAATAATATTTTCTTGTCTTGACGTTTTATTTATTTTAGTACTGAAAAATAACGACACGGGCCATTTTGAAATTCAAGGGATGGACAAGTCTCTTCTGATTCTTTCTTCAGACACTGAATCTCACCCACTTTTGAGGTCTCTCAAATATTATCATGGTCTTCCCTAGTTCTCATGATAAAGACATGCGAGGTGCTGCCTCTCTGACTCTCATCAGTCCTTCATGGAGACAAAGACTCACACAGAATATCTTCCCATACGTTATCTCCACTTTTAAAACTGAAAATAAAAACCATGGATTTTGTGGCATTCGTCCCC
The DNA here is from genome assembly GCF_964211835.1 of Anser anser. Taxonomy (NCBI): domain Eukaryota; kingdom Metazoa; phylum Chordata; class Aves; order Anseriformes; family Anatidae; genus Anser; species Anser anser. Next base: position 6,326,717 of record NC_139730.1, read on the forward strand.
CAAGATAATTATACTTCCCCTTCCTTCCTGCTTTACAGCTGGGGATGAAAGCCTTTGGCATGCTGGACCCAGCCTGATGCCACTGACAGCTGAACCCTTGATTAGCCCCAACTGACATGAGACAAATTTTGGCTTCTCTATACGGTCATTCCGGCCTTTCCTTACATTTCACCTGGGATCCTGACATTATTTAGGATTCCTGACAACAACATATTTATGTGGGTTACTAAGACAAGGACTCAGGATAAAAACACCATCCCTTTCCCTGGGTGGGGTTACACAGACCCAGGGCCACAGGGATCAGGGCAATCCGTATAGTCACTCACTTCACAGCCCCATTAATCTCAGATGCTCACACACCCACCAACAGGCCTTGCTCAATCCCTCATGTTCAAAATGCTTTCGTAGACGCAGTCGCTGAGCCCTTTCACATCAGTGAGAGTATAAGTCACAGGAAAGGAGGTTCAGAGGTGGAAAACGTACAGGAGGAAGCATGACCTGCATCTCAAGCAACAAGTCCACTCTCCATTCCCCTGCCAGGAAAAGCCGCAGTGAAGTCAATAACCCTCACTCAGCCAAGACCTACACTTCCAGAGCAGAGAACAAACCAATCATTTGTTAAACTACATCTTTCCCTCACCCTTTCCAACAGCAAAACAACTCGTGCGCATTAATGACACGACCTGAACTCGAATGTCCCCCTTTTCCAGCAGTATCGGGTGTTTCAGCTGACACCTGGAGAGGATTCCTGCAGGCAGCACTCTCCCTGCAAAGCGAGTGCCAAGTACAGGTGTCAGGAACTGAGTCATTTTTTCTGCACCCTCTGGTACAAAAAGTAGGTAAAGACTGAGTCCCAGTCTTGATCCTGAAGCCACTCTACTTCTGCTCCTACACAGGAGCATCCAGTTTCTTCAAAAAAACTTAAGAAAACTGTTAGGAGTACTAGAAAAATCCAGACCCCGATGTGCCAGCTCAAGGATTTCTCCCTTAGCCAGGCTAGATAATAAAGACGAGAGCTTAAACAGAACTAAGAACAACTGTTGAGTCATCTGCTTTGGATTTTTACAATGCCTTATTAGGAGCTGATTGACAAAGAAAAGAAATAAAAGGGATAATGAATCCCTAGCCTGACTAGAAGGGAGAAGGCAATAACACAACAATTTTACAGTACTGATAAATTGAAACGAACACAAACTCCACAGCCGTGACCTTTTAAAGTGTCACATATACTGGGAGCATTGGCATGGAACCATGTTTTTGATTTGTGCTGTGATCAGAAACACTGAGAAAATCCAATCTGCACTTTGTCATCGGCTGAGGCCGACCAGCCGTTGCCACTGTAATTTAGAAACGCTCAGGATTTGCTCTGCCACAGGGTAAGAGAACACGTCTGCTCTCCCTCCCCTTCGTCACCCACTGGATCCACACCGTGTAACACAGGTGTGACTTCTCCAGCCAGGCCCCAGCCTCACGCCAGTCTCCCCTGTTGAACTGGAAGAGCTCGCCAATGCTGCCCAAAGTCTGATTGTTTTAGATGAGACCGCTTTCCTCCAAAGCTATTCAAAGCTATTTCCTGGACAGCCAGGGCTTGAATAGCCATGGGTTTATATTCTCGCCCAAGTCTGAACCTCTGCAACTAGATGGTGTCCACAACGTAAGGTCAGTGCTCTCACAGATCTACCTTTTACACAGTGATGCGTGGATGGATAACAGGGATCATGACATTATTATAGATGTGCTAAAAGTGGTACAGGGGAGGTACCATCAGGTATAGAGTCCTTGAAGAGCCTGCCCGCATCATCCATGGTCTAGCTAAAAGGGAAAACACTTCTTATATCACATCTCACAAGGATTCAGCAAGTAAATAGATAATTCAAACAACACAAGGTACAAAGTCTGTCACAGAAAGTCATCTATTCATATATTTTTTCCTAGCTATGTCTAACAAGAGATGGGATCCTGCCAGAAATGAACATTTAACCTATTAGTTTATTCTAGCCTGGTGTGACTGGTTTCAGCTGAAAACAGTTTCTATTACTCCCTTGTGTAAGGCCAGAAGCATGATCTGTATAAAATATCAGGGAAAGCTAGTGTTTCTGACCATGCAAACAATCAGCGTGCCTTGGAAACACACAATGAGTGCAGACCTGCAGCCTGATTTTGCCAGCCCATGAACTATGACTCGTTTACTCAAGCCTTGGCTCATTTGGGAAAGCTTTTCCAGGCTGAATACCTTTTGAAATCGAAGCACTGATAGTGAAGAAATAGAAAACTGAATAGTATAAGTCTCTGCATAGATTAAGTAACACGATTGCTTTCTATTAATATAATATAGGAGAGAGGGGAGCAGGGAAGAAGTACTGGCAAGGAGAAGGACTATTAAGCTACAGACAAAGCTGGTACAAGAACACAGGAGACCTAGCTGGCCACAAAATGGAAAGTAAAAATTAGATTAGAGAATTTAGAGAATTTAGAGAATTTAGAGAATTTACAGATCTTTAGAGAGCAAGGCTCTGGAAGGGCCATTTCATCAGACCGGGTAGGACCTTTCGGCTCTGAATTCCCAAAACATTAAAGCACTTTGGCCTTCTAGAAGATTAAACGACAGCTATGCCAGGGATAAGCTTGCCTCCATGGCGTGTGGCTATCAGCTGGGAAGGGCAAGAAGAGAGCCCATTGCACTGGGGATTATTTTAGCAAGACATGTCAAGAACGGCTTGCCCTCTTCCCCCTGCCAACTTCATCTCAGCACAAACCTTCCCCTCTCCTCGCCGTTAAGATGTTGCCAGGATTCTAAAGGATGAATTGATTTCTCTACGGACTTTTCACACTTATCAGTCTGGAAGATTAAGATTAATTCAACACCAAATTAAAGAAAAGGGACTGATGATGCCTGGAGAGCACTAGAAATGCATCTTTCAGAATCCTGTTTCAGTTCTTCACAGACTCGGTGAAGCTGCATATCATTTCTACAGGCTTGAAAGATTGTAATTTTTTTTTTCAGGTGCCATATAGTGGTCTTTATCCTACAGAATTTCACTGCCCTCTTTCATATCATCTAAAAAATGAAATGAAATTACAGTATTACAGTCTTCCACGGCTTCAAGACCTCAACCTCCAAACCCCAGCATTGAGTCCAGATGACTTTGCCCACAGCACTACAAGTAATTCCTTTCTAAATTAAAAGGCAGGTGTGATACAAATTTTCCCCTCTTTTTTGTCCTCCTCAAGTATGAATAAAGAGAAAATTCTTGAGCATAAATAGATAATTCATGAATAATTCATCAGCCCCATGTTCTCTTCCAGATGTAGGGACCCATGTGCTGATTCCTGCACCTTTGAGTCTCCTGGGGGCCTAGGATATGACTGAGAGACAGACTTTTCTTAAGTTAAATCTTACTTCAGCTTTAGACCTGTGCTAACAGCTTTCTCAGGCTGCAAGCAATCTCCCTGATGAATTCCTTCATCTCCTCTTTGTTTGTTCTTCCTTTCATTTGTTTTGTCCGCTTACACAGAAGCGCCCCTTACTTCACAACTCTTGCAAAGAGGAATAAAACATGGAGAAATGTTTTACATTTGCCCACAGAATTCTCTCTCTTATCACAGTTGTGCATTGCCCAAGGTTTAACAGTGTGGACGCACATCCCATCGAACAAAGGAGCATCACCAGGTTCTGCTTTGCATCAGACAGGTCAGAAGGAGTCCAGAGCCCTTCCCTGGTCAATTTACTTTTCCATTTTATGCAGAGATGTTGGTTTGCATTAAGGGAATGGCAGAACAACACTGACAAAGTGTGCCTTCAGATTTTAAAGTGCCTAATAAAACAAAGAATATTAATCAAAGCACAAAAGAGACTCATACACTTCCCCAATCACAAATGTCATCAGGATCACTTTCCAGCTTTAGAAAGTTCCTTCCAAGTTGTATTTTGAATGTTAGTTACTAAATTAGGCTGAAAGTTTTCCATCTATTCTATTTTCTCCCCAGAAATTACAGTATTTTAAATTTAACCCAGAATATTACTGATTTATTGAGGGGGGAGATGTCTTTGTATTGATAAATACAGTGCCACAGAGCTCACTTCACCAAGAGAGCTTCACAACCAGGATGAGTAACTGTCACCAGACATTGTCCAGTGAAAAAAATAACACAACCCAACACAGAGGACTTGGCCCAACACTTCTCTAAAGTGTAGCCTGGTAATTTAGAGCCAGTCATGGAGCAAACCTGGATCTACAACAATAGTTTCAGATGGACCAGGATTACTAATATTTCCTTCCATCTTTTTCTACGTTTCTACCATATTGACTAAAAAGATAGTGCTGCCCTGGGTCACAGCATCATGCAAACACATTTATGAGAACAAGCGCCTCACTGCTTGCTCTTCCTTAAACTTTTTCATGTTTCTTACTCAGGGACTTATATAAAAAAAAAACCCTCACGCAGCCATCTGAGAGAGCAGCAGGACTGTAGAGACAGAAACCAGAACAACAGGCCACGCACAAGGGCTGTCAACTGCAGCAAGAAAAATTGAGAACAGATACAGAAAAAAATATTTCTCTTCTTATTCATTTACAGACTTCTTTAGAGAGTACCAGGAAAGCTGGCACACACGCAAAAAGTCAGTCGCATGTGTGACTTTCCCACTGACTGTGTCTTGCTAATAACAGCACTCACACCACGCCAGATAGCTGGAAGGTTTTACCACTCTCCTCACTGTGTGGAGGGCTTGTGAGGTCATCAGCTTTTGCACACACACAAAAAAGTCTGAATTCAGCACGAGGGAATTTTACGATCGACTTCGTTTGGGAGCATGCCAGCGAAGGGAAGGAAGATGGATCTTTTTTTAAGATGTGTTTATTTGCAATTCTTACACCTACACACACATGCAGATATTAATGCAGGTATCATAAACAGGGCTCTGTCCCTGCCTGTTTTCTTGGGAAGAAGCTGAGGCAAAAGGAAATGACAAAACATATTCTAAAGTCTCTACTATGCTTATAAAATGACTACTCCAACTGTGAAATAATCCTCCAACTATTCCTGGGTACCACAGATAAAACTTGTGGTCTAAACGCACCACTAGAAAGTGTTTGGACGTTAATTTCTGTACGGCATTAACACCAACCGTTTCCCTCCTACTCACACTTGAACCAGACCCCATGGGTCTGCGCCGCCAGGCCACCACCACCTCCACACGTAGCCCTCAGAGCGGCTGTCCCATCGCCCTGTGAGCCAGCTAGCACTTGGCACCTGGGTATTAACATTTATTAGCGGAAATATTTCGCACTGCATGAGTCAGCCTGACTGCGTGCATGAGTATATTTAGGTGTATTACAGCACAGCTGAGCATGCTTGATCAGGACTGGGTCGCTGCTTATCCAGCCAGAGTACCGCCAGCCTGCGAAGGCAGAGGTGATTTGAGGCTGGTGATAGCGGCTGTTTGGGTGACCCTCAGGGACAACAGCTAGGGGTGCTCATAGCCAGGCTAACACCTAACTCATTTAGCACACTGCAAGTTTTACACGGCATAAGGAGAATAGTAATTTAAGAAAAATCAGCAGGGTATCAACAGGTACTCAGGGTCTGACCTTCCTACGCACTTCTGAAACCCCTAAGAGAGCCCCAAACGCAATTTTAGGCGTCTAATCACTGTAGACACTCCTGGGTGACTGTGGGAACCATGTAAATCTATATTTTCCTTTCCTCCTTGGACTGGAAATGAAGCTAAATCAGAAGAGAACAATAACATGAAACCCTTTCCAAGGGCCCATATTCAAACTCCCTATACCTTCCAATAAATAAAGAGTATCTTGTGCCTTGCGGTTTTTCTACTTCAGCATGATACTTTGATAATCAAATTATCAGAATTTTTACATGTGATTTAAAGCAAGAAAATGAGAAAGAAAAGAAGGAAAAAGTTGGAATGAGCTAGTACTTCAACAGGAATGACACCCTAGAGGAAGAATCTGAGATATCCATCTATATTTTACCATCAAACTAGCGATACATCATTTTGCAATTAATTCTGAGAGCTCAAAACATTAAGTATTGATTCCAATTAGCTCTGAGGTTTAATTAATTGTTTTCTTTCCTTAAGATCGCCAAGATAAAACCTAGAGGATAAAATAGCAGTTTTACAAGGCTGTGTCATGCAAAAGCACAACAGCTGGTGAGAGAAGAGCAGCTTTGGATGCTGAAGAACAATCCAGCGCATTTAGCCTGGTTGGGAACTTTTCTCTGCTTGCTATTTAATTATGTACAAAACAAATTTGCTTTTTATCTGATTTTCAGCGGTATTAAATCTGCGTTCTCAGAGAAGAACCAAGCGAAGCAAATAAACAATTCTGAGTTTTCTGACGAGCACATTGACACAGACAGAAAAGCTGTGTTTTTATAGTCGGATGCCCAGAGGTCTTGCCCAGTGGTTGGGGTGTTAGCCCTGGGCTCAGGACCTCCACGGGGGACTCCTTGCACTGTTGCAGACCTCCTGAGCAGAGGGGTCCTGATCTGATTTTCAACCTTCAGCCACTTCCTCAAAGCATTCACGTGGGCTTTCCCTTCAGAGGAGGGCAGGGAAGTAAAGCAGGTGAAGAAACCCAGCAGAAGTTTCCACATTAGTGGCTCAAGTGCTCGGGTGCTTTGCCTCCTGGTTGCAGTTTTCCCAAGACCGTTGTTCTCATTATAAACAGTTGACTCAGAAACACTGCAAAAGATTTCACATAAAGCATTCCCACCCCATCCCCTGCTGCTCTCTTCCCAATACACAGAGATGCTTAAAACGAACCAGATGTGCCGCACAAGGCCGTTCTGTGATAAAATCCTCAGAAAGCTCTTGCTCTCCCAGCTTGTCCTTGAGTACTAGAAGTGGCCAGTTCATTTCCGTAAGTTATTATGCAAAATAGCCTGACAGGCCAGGGTGCTGGAGAGATTATTTCCCTTCTCTAATGTGACTTTCACACTCTCCTGATGATATACAACTTTAATAAAAAGCATAAGAAGAAAGTTCAGCTGAGTTGGGCATGTGGCGCACAACGCAATCCCGTTCCCCCCTCGGGCACTAATTTAAAACATTTCCCAGGATGCTGATAGTCATCCCGAGTGCTGAGAGCCTGGCAAAAATGCACACAAGTTCATGTGCTGGAAGGTCATAAACAGGCAATGCCGTTTTGCATAAGGATTCCCAGGTGAGCTTCATTTCCAGCACAAAGGTAGGATGCGTTTGACTCAGTGGGTAAAAAGACACGAGATCATGCTAATGGGCTCTGTAGCAGCACTTTTAATCCTTTAAATTTCTAGATAAGCATTTTTCCACCTGTATATTATAACTGGGGAGAGGAGATTTTACAGTCTCCTCAGATGCACGAGGAGAAACTGGGTACAGGAGAGAGAAGCTGACGGAAAAGGAGAGGGAAAGGAGAGAAGGGACTAGAATAAATAAGTACGATAACTTCCCGTAGTTGTTCAAATTGTCTGAGCTGCCCTCTGATGAAAGCTACTGTTCCCTGCACTCTTCCCCTCCACCACTCCACTATCCAGCCTTAATATTGCTGAATTTTTCATGGCTGTGCCTGCTCAGGTATAAAGGCCTTCAGGACAAAACATGGGCCAGGCACCGTCCCTGCAAGGTTTCTCATCCCCGTCTCTAAAACCAGCCAAGCAGAAGGCTCCCATTTGTCAGAGTGATTCAAATCCCTCATCAAAATTCAACCAAATGGTGTTTACAAAGTGACAACCCTCCTTTGGGTCATTACTATGTAAAGAAATAAATTGGAAAGAAAGAATGAAAAGAGCCAGGTGTTTCTCAGGTAATAAAAGCCTCCTCAATTTTAATACACAGACTCTTTAATGGATCACAGTGGGTGAAGACGTTCCAGATGAGGAGTGCGAAGGGTTAAGATCACAGAGGAATCTCATGCTGTTTCTAGTGACAGCATTTGTCTTTGCTTCACATCACATTAGACTGAGCAGTGAAACAGGGAACTAAAATAATTTCCAAGAAATTAATTATAATTTATATTTTAAATTAGAACATGTTCAGTTTAGAATTAGAGTCTGGGGAAAAAATAATAAATCAAGTTCAGCTAGAGTTCACTTATCTCCCTCCAAAACGAATTTGTTCTCCTGAGTCCCTTTGAAAGGGCATCTTGACATTTGTAAGGGAAGGTATTTAGGGACGTGAATGCCATCGCTTGCGCTCTCCAAAACTAAGAGCTCCCAGTTGTGCAGAGCAGCAGGAGGTGCAGCACAAAACACTGAACAGAAAAGAGGCAGCCTCCAGCCCAGGGCTGTAGCAGAGGTCGGAGAGAAGAGGACAAATGAGAACCAGACAAAGAGACGGAGGAGAAGAAACAACAAGGGATGAGTGAGTACATGCACCACGGACACATGTCAGCTCACCAGCAGCTGCCCAGCCCATGCTCAAAAACCTCAGGCCTGACAAAGTGGAAATCATGACATTATCTTTGGTGTTTGAAAGAGACAGGGAGCTAAATAAGGATGAAAAATTCACAAGGAGGGGAAAAAAAAAAAGAATAAAGAGCCAACTGGTTTTAATTATTCTATATATCTTGGTCTTTCCCTTGGTACACATGGCACAGAAGAGAACCAGCTAGTCAAGGGACCTGTGCTTCACACCTTGGGCCTGCTTCCCCACAAAGGAAAGGAGAGGAAAGGAGAAAGTGGGCTGTCGGTGAAACCACCTTATCGCTCTCTCTTTCTTGTCACTCTTCTCTCCCTTTTCTCCCCCAGTCCTGAGGCTATCTGGGGACATTCATATCCAAAAATATACAGGCGCATAAAGAAAAAAGTCCTGAGGATCCAATATCATTCATCAAAGAGACAGCCCTCGCTCGTTTTGATGACAATGGTGCTAATCTTATCCCCTGGCTGCTGCCCAGAAGTGACATAATGCTTCGAAATGTGCGTTTGCTTTAGAGGCTATTTACCGCAGGAGGGGAGAGGGGGAGAGATGCGAGGCCAGGAAACTAACTGGGTCTGTGCACACCACAGACCGGATCCTCGGTCTATCGCAGTCCATTTACACAGCGCTGTGCCACTTTTAAGACTCATCAGAGCAGACGGAGCCGAGTAAACTGATCTTCGTGCAAAGGGCGTTTTGGATCCCAAGTATATGGGAGGTGAATATACATGCAGAAGCAAGAGAGAATATCAGCAGAATATCAGCTGGCTACGATTCCCTCTTCGATACCTGGACTGAGGTGACCCCATCTAGCAGAATAAGATCACCTCCTTTGATCGTCTTTTATTCCAAGACTGATTTTCTTTCTTCAGCGTGAGCTCTGGAATGGTTTAAAGGCAACAGGACTCACTCTTTCAAGCATTGCTATGGTAAAAATAAGCGGTTAACTGGAGAGACATTGATCCGCATGAACTTCAGTCTAAATTAAGAACACTCCCATCAGAAATCCCAAATGCAGACATGCTGTACTCATGCAAAGCAAAGCCAGATTCCTAATAGGAAAATTACTTCAGCATCTTACCAGGTTAATCTATGCCACTATAAAGTCTTCCTGCCAAATGTAGGCCCCTCATCCAGATCTGTGTCAGAGACGATGTTGTTGAGCCAGCTGTTAAAATCACAGCCAGCTCCCAAACTGCTTGTCAAAGCCTAATTTCAGAGCACCCAGGTCCCAGCTGAGGCCAACGTGGGGCTTTCCAAAAAGCCCATCCCAGAGGGACTGGGGAGGAACCAAGCCTCCACTGACCCACCACCCTGCCCCAGGGACAGGGGACACAGGGGACACTGCCCACCCATACGGTCCATAATAACACAACCACAGCACAGCTTGTCCAGAGAGAATGAGAGTATTTCATCCATTTAAAAATGGATCTTAATTACACACACACTCATATACACATATATAATATTGGTTGTGCTTCTTTCAGACACAGAATGATGGGTAATTTGTAGTTTCAAGGACCATCAAACAAGAAATGAGATTTGCACTACTTATTCTGAAATAGATATATAGGGTCTATAGAAGAAAGGAAGCCATTTAAAATCATGGTTCTAAATACAAATCTCATGTAGATTGTACTAATCCACTGCTTCCTAATTAGTACCATGTGAGAACAGAGAACTCTGTTTTGAAACTTAGCATTATAATTAATTGGTATTACATAACGACTTAAGCTTAAATATGTTTGTAATCGATAAACGTTCAAAAATCATAAAATAATAGCCAGATTGGATCTAAAGTAAACACACATTTAAGAGCCCTAACTAACAGCATTAATGGTAATACCGCCTCTCCCCTGTAACCCATCCCACAGCACAGGATTAGAGCACAAGAAATCTGTTTTGTTTTTTTTCTGATGTCATCCTAACTTTCTTCTCATCTTGAGAATTTCATTTAGTGCTTCAGTGCCTTGCCATAAGCAAAAAAAAGCCTCCATGCATGTTGGCTTTCAAGGTTAATATGCTCACCACCCGCTCTCCCCGACTCTTGCACCCCCTTCTCACCGCTCAGAGAAACAGCTATCAGGACACAATATATTGGCCCTCTTCCTCCTCCGAGGGGATGCTGGAGGTGGTAGTCCTGTATCAAGGCATACATGGCTTGCAAACCTTTCCACTGGGCAGGCCTGAGACCAAATTCAATATGTGACAAAGTGATGGAAGACCCTTCAAAGTAGCTTCAAGCTGCTGTGGCACACCCTGTGCTGTACAGCGTCCGCCCTAGGGATCCTGGAGTGAACCAGAAAGGAAAATTATGAGAGGCAAAGGCAAGGAGAATAGGACATAACAGTACCAAACAGAGAACCCATCCCATGACTCCCAAGCCTGCTCCTTCACAGCACCTCCATCAGTACAGGACACATCAGGACGCAGCTGAGAACAAAATGTTAACCCTGACACTTTGACTTCTAATCACAGAGGGACAGCGTGCTGGCGCTTATTCTTTAAGGAGGGGTGTTTTTCTTTAGGAAGAGTGTTTTCCACCATGGATTGCATTGGAAAAGAAGGATGAAAGGATGGAAGTGAGTAAGCCAACTTCTTCAGTTACAGCCCGGCAAGATTAATAGCTAGGCTCATTGTCCTAGGCTCCACAAAGAGAAATGGGCTGGATAAACTCTGACTTATTGCCTTATCCTCCCGTTGCCTTTCAGAACAGTTTTGCCTGGTTTGTTCCAAATAGACTCATATGACATGTAAAAATTACTTTTTTTTTTTTTTTCCTTGAATGCTTTGTGCAAGACTCTTCAAATCTGGCTTAAAAGTAGGGCAGAGGAAAATAAAATCCATCCTTCAAAGAATACAAGTCAATCCCTGAACAACAGCCTGTTTTGGGTAAAGAGGCTGTAGAAGGTTACAGAAGGCCAGCGTAACATAGAAAATCTCCCTAGAACACTAATCTGTGCCTAGCAATTCAATGAGATAAAAATTTGATAACACATTGGCTGGCTGTGATTGCCCAGGGAAAAACATCTCCTTCATAATAATCTTATTATAGGCTAGTAGAGCTATTTTTGTGCCTATTCTTTGTGCGGAGCAATTTATTTTTATGGCTAGTAAAAGGAAATAAATTTCTCGGAAATGGCTCCTCAGTGAATTGGGGTCTGTGTAGCTCATTTTACGTTTATAGATAAGCAAAAGGTCAATTGAATGTTATGTCTTTTATTGCATGGCCTGCTAAGTCTTCACATAACAGGAAGAAATAATACAACCGTTCTACCGTTCCCCTCCAGAAGCCTTGTTTGAGGGGAGCCTTCTGTTTTGTGAGGTCGCTGCAAGGCACGGAAGATCAATCACTTGTCATGGGGCATTTGTCTTGCTTGTGAGATTTAATAGAGTGCATGAGATTAGATGTAGTAGATACTGCTGTTGTGGAGAACACCTGGTAAGAAATGTGCTGGGATCCTCCAGTATTTCCATCAGTTCTCATCATGCACAGATACACTCAGTAGCGATCACTTACTAGACAGTGCTTGGTGTCTTCCAGGGAGCTGCCATCAGCAGCCTGGCCAGAAGGAGCTGCAACACACGGGAGCACGTCCCCTCTCACGTACGTGAGGTGCAAAGCTTGGGTCCTTATAGCACTGCCTTGCTCCAGGTTTATCTGCTAAGAGCCACCCTATTGAATTACATCTCGCTCTTTTGCCACTTCGCCTTTTCTTGTGCTGCACTTGGCATAGCAGGGGCCATGATCTCAGCTGACCTTTAAGAGAAAGAATTAACACGAGAATAGTCAATGCAGCAAGCATGGCTGCAAACCCTCACAGCATGAGGGTGCACTTCCTGGAAAAAAAAACAGTTCTGGAAAGAGCAGCTCCTGAGACCACCGAGCATCACACTTTTGACATTGTGAGTGTGGTCACTAGCACAGAAGGCAGAGAGTACCAAAACATCGTATTTCTAAGCTATTCTGTGCTTTCTTTGTGGACGTAAAACAAAAATACATGCTAAACAGACCCAAACCACTGCTCATTACACCTGCACAGCTCTCTCATTCCACTTTCATCCTATCTTTATTTCAGGAATCCTTGCTATGAGCCCTCTCCTCTGCCCTCAGGCTCTCTTGCATTGCACCAGCACCCATACAGGCATATAGGAGCTGAGCAGAGTCTATTGGTGTTCAACGAATCCTCTGATTTTTGTCTGCTTTTGTCTAAGCCCAGCTGGAGAAACAGCACAGCCCTGAAATGGTCTGGGATATTTCTGGAGAGCTAATGAACCCATCAATGCACATGTGCTTTCTTTATGATCCTGTGGCAGGACTGAAGGAGCAAGATGCAAGCATCTCTTTCAGATTTTCTGCCAGTTTGATAAACACACTGACCCTCCTGCTAATAAAACTGTTTGAGGAAGACAAGCTTTGTGCTCCCACCTTTGCTCCGATAGATTTGACCTGCATGCTCCCGGGTCTATAGAGACACAGAGAAAGCAAATGAACTATGACTGAGCCCCCCGTTCCTGAACAAATCACACCCTAACCTCGCTTTAAATGCAGTTAAATATCACTGCTGGGTATTTAAAGCTAATGAGGGAGATCATAACTCAAATAGCTTCTGAGCACCAATTCTGCCCTAGAACTTCCCTTGCATGTGTGTATATTGTCCACATGGCCCAGTATCCGCACCCTTCCTGTTCTCCTTTCTCATTTAGCATTCGATATCTGAATTATGTGCCGGTTATGCTGGTAGAATGAGCTCTTAGAAATAACCTTTTCCTCATCCACTGAAGCAGTTACAATTCCCCGACATAACTCATCTAATCACCACCTCAATGAGCAGGGCTTAATCTAAATGCATGTACTGAGCACCTGCCACACGTACTCTTCATTTATCTTACACGGCTTTACGTTAAAACCGAGCATGGACCTTTGATACATTATAGATGAGTATATCAGCCTGTACATGGCTTAAATTAGGACCAGCCACTCAAAGGACATTACAATTATCTTCTTACCAATACATAGCTCTAATTAAGCTACTGCCACCTTGAGGGATTTACAATTAGATCCTAGGCCATACGCAGCAAGAACATGAAATGCAAAAGCCCTGATTATTTTGGCACCCTTGAGCTCTAAAACTTAAAATGCCTTGGAAGGAAGAGCTCGCTGTAGCTGAGAGATTATATTACCTGCCAATGCAACTGACTGCATATTCACTGCAGTCAAGAAAGAGAGCTGAGACAAGCCTGAATATTTTAGCAGGGGGAGAGCAGACAGAGTTCATCGCTGCCTTGGCTCAGTGGCGTGTGTTTCACACAAGAGGTAACCAGAAGTTCAGACTTTTTTTTTCCCCTCTTGTCTCTTTGTTTTAAAGATAGCCTGTGAGTGACAGAGTTTAGCTTGCCTAATCTCTTCAGGCTTTTTCTGTAGATATTATGTTCTGCTGTTGATTTCTCAAAAAGCGTTCTTTTCCTTGGGGAACAAAATGGCTGAGGTCTAGCAGGCTTGTTTCTCCACCTCTCACCACGGAGAGAAGCAGCCTGTCTGCAGTCCCGCTCTATCTGCGACAGGACAGCAGAGTGCACTCCAATTTTCCAGTTCTGCCCTGAGAACAATTGTCACAACCTATTGTAACAGGCTTCCACGATGCACATGTTTGGGCCTTCCTTGGACACTTGAACTCCAGCTGAAAAACAAGCCTGCAAAAGCCTCTGAGGGGAACTAAAAAGGCAGCGGCCAAGCTGAAGTCCCTTCATCTGACTCCTTGTCACTGCTGCTATGGCAGCACCGACGGATGGGATGCAGCAAGAGCTCAAGGGGACTTCCGGGCTTCATGTTTCCACATGATTATGCACCACCTTGAATGGCAGAAGCAAGTATCACGGTTCCTTTTCCAGCTCCAAAAAAGTCCAGAGAATCTCTCATTACAAATACAGAAAAGTGCATACGCACGCAGAGGGCTGACTGTAGTTAGGAGTTTTTGGTTCCTTCAGTATAATACAGGAAAGATAAGGAATTCTTATTATTATTTAGTGATAGAATGAGGTCAGTAGCAATTCAGAAGAGCATGTAAGCAGGGAGAAAAAAAAAAAACAAAACTCATTTCTTAGCTATGAATTTCCATGGCCGGCAGGGCTACATAAATACTTCCATCCTGATGATCAGCTGGTCTCTGCAGCTTTGCTGGAAATTAAACATAACTCTAGTGATGTTAATGAACTTCTGTTAATTTACAGTAGCACCACAAGATTTAAAACCTTTCTCACTTCAGTGACTATACGTACCTCTCATCACTATGAAAACTGAGCAGGGACTCCTCCCAAAATAAATGGAGCAGAGAAAACATGGGCTTCAAAAGGGTCAACCCTGCATTTTCCAATATACACACGAATTCATAAAGGCAATAAACTGGATATCTTATTATTTTCATTTCTAATAAATGCTATAAAATAATCTTTCTTGCCTTACACAATATTTTTAATTCCATCAAAGAAAGAATATTAAGAAGGAGGGGAAACTGAAGACAAAGCAATGTTATTTCAACAAAACCAGCTATTACACAGATTGCCAGAATTGCAGTCAGCAAATACTGTATGTAAACAAGCTGAACACACTTCCACCTTCCCTAAGTAGACATCTGGACACACATCACAGAGACATGAGCATCACCAGATGTGCAGCATTCTCTAAACTCAGTGCAAGTTTGGGTTGTTGGGTTTTTATGCGTCTTTTGTTGTTGTTGTTGTTGTGTTTTCTTTTAAAGCTCATTTGGCTTTCTTAAAAAGTAGACAAGAAGGTTCTGAAAGGTTTCTGAACTGACTGGCTGTCAAATGCCCAGCATAAATCAAACTTGACAGGGCAATGTGGAATGCTGATTTTACTCTCTCCACCCATACCAGCTTCTACTCGGATCAATATAAATTTCCGAACGTTTAGAGCAAATGCAAGTAAAATTGTTCCAGTACCATAAACATTCCTTTCATTGTTTTTTCCCCCCTTCCCCCCCCCCCCCCCCGATGCTGTTTGGATGGGGCTCTGCAAGCCCTCCTCCATTTGACAGCCTGCTTCCCCAAGCAGGCTGTCAGCGTTTGATTAATGGTTCAGATCATGCACACCACATTTGCCAAAGACATGAAATACTCTGTTCAGCTCTGACTTTGCAAGGCACATTCTCTCTCTGATAAGCTGCTTGCAATCCCACAGTATATTTTCATGCCTCACTTTCCACGAGACCTGTGAAATTTCTCCCCAGCAGTCAAGCCACAAGCTGAGGTTTTTCATGGCAGGTGGCCCAACTTTGTTGTCGTTTAAACTGCACGATGATGTGGATGGAGCCACATTGGTCATGTATCATACATGAGTGTTATACACATTAGAAAAAAAAGAAAAAAGATAGTGCTCCCATGGTGATGGAGTTCCTCTTGAAACTGAAAATGGAAAATTAATGTGTCTGTGGAACCACATCTATACACAGAAAAACATAAACAGTTATTGTAGGAGAAATATCTGGGCTGAATATGTATTTTTGTGACTGCTCAAGCTCCAGGGATTTTCCTCTAAGGCTTTCCCTTTAGGCAGCAATCTAGTAAGTGAAGTTAATCAGAGTTTCTGAAAACAATGTTTCAGAGGGCAAACGGAGAAGAACTGTGCATGCCTGCTGAGCTGAGCCCAAGCAATAACCCAGCCAGGTTTTCATGAGATACTTTCCCTTCTCGGTCAGGTGAGAAGCATAGAATGTGTGAATGGAAGTGGGTTTTTTTTTGTTTGTTTTTCTTTTAGGATACTACAATGATTTTTACTTCTGAGCATATGTACTTATCTAAAGTTTCTTCTGTTCCAGAAGCTCAGACAACTTAGTGCTAGGTCCAGCTAGAATAAGCTTTAGAGATCTTGTAGGTACCATCTGGCTTGATGTAACAGGGATTGAAATAAGAAACTCCACAATTAAAGTTGCAAATGTTGATTTTTTGCAAACATTAAAACTATTTTAACTCGGACCTTCATTATTGCTACTTCTAGAGCAGATACAAAGGGAGGGCCCATAATTCACTGAGGACTATTTAATAGCTGCAGAGAAGATAATTATAGGACAGAAAAGAGAAAAAAGTCACTGATTTCCCCTTTTTTCCTTGCTGTTGTCTCTCATGGCTTTAATAGAAACAAAAATCTAAAGGCCTAATCTTCTGTGCCATGAAACCAGTTCCAGTGTGAGCATTTAAAGACAGCACAGTCACAAACATTTAAAACTGATACAACTGAGCAAAGCCCCACCCTCACATTGCTCAAAACAGCCCAGTTACATCCTGTCCTATGCTGTGAACATTTTCAGTCCCTTCTGTTCTTCGATTGTCACTAATTCTTAAGGTTCCTTGGAGCGATTCAGTACAAGCAGGAGCAGGACTTGATGTCTCCAAGCCAGAAAAATCAAGCAATAGAAACAGAAAACATGTGCATGCTCTTGTTACTTACTTCTTTATGTACAAAGAAGGCTTAGAAGTTCACGAGCATGTTTTACTAACTGTTGTAGTTGTAAGAAAGAGCCTAACCACAGCTCTGAAAGCTGTTCTGTTGGAAAATATGAATGGTTACTCACCATTCCTCAACAAATGACAGTAAAGAGCATTAATTTATCAAAAAGCAGATTTAGCATACAAAAAAAAAAGTTTCTACAAAAATCTTCATCCTACATTGTGGAACTCATTGCCACAGGATATTTTACACAGCATAGGATTGAGGATTACAACTTTTGGTGCTTCACTATGAAATAATTCAAACACTATTTATTTTCTGAATCTACTGTAGTTTTCATCAGCCCTTTGGTAGCCTGAGCCAGTTCAACCATCTCAGAAAACAACGACAAGAATGCTGTGAGTTTCCAGCTCTCCCTTGCAATCTTTTCCACCTTCCAGTTCCAGAAACTCACCTAGACTAAATGCTTACAGGGCAGAAGAGTTGTCAGACACTTATCCTTTGACATCTGGCGCTAATTTGCACCCTCCAAAATAATCTTTTTTTTTTTTTTTTTAGGAGTTCAAACACAAAGTTCAAAGGAAAACCTAGGAATAAACAACATATTTCACCTGGTCTTGAAACCCCATGAGAATTTCAGCATTACCTGATTTCATCTTGAAACCATAAATCTCCCCTGGTCTGCACCAAGGTTCAGGACTTTGCTGGGACAAACTGAGACTTTTGATGGATTTTTCACACCAGCTTCACATGATCCTCATCAGCAGCGCTGATGAGTTTCTCAGAAGGAGCAAACAGATCTGAAAATCCTAGCTTTTGAGGAGACGTACAGTTTAAATCTCAGTCTACATTTGAACTGCTTGTAGTCACCTTCCTGTCCATAACAAGCTAAGGCGAATCAGTACTTGCTCAAGAGCACAGCATGGTAGAAATACAGATAAAGACGTATATCTTAGGAAGCAGACTCCAACTCTGCACAACTCAGAATGGGAATGTGTGTTACATTAGATAACAAATTTCAAAGGATTAAAGTTAATTATTTGAAAAAGAAATGCTTTAGAAATAAAGCTCTCACAAGACAACCCAAGCAGCCCAAAACCTGAAATCCTGGCCTCAGAAAACTTTCCTGTGTGTGCCATTTTATTTTTCACTGGCATCTACACTTCTAAGAGCCTTCTGGAATGCTATAAAATTTTGAGATGGGGTCTTTCTTACTTTGTTAAATGGCTAGTGTTAGGAGCATGAGAGTCCTCAGAAATGTTTAGAGATCTATTTTGAAAATTAAAATCTGAATTTTATAGTCTTTTGTTTTTTTAAGCAAACTGCTGCTTTGTTATTTAGGTATCACTCCCAGCTGTTAAGAGTTTACACGTACCTTTATTTACCACCACAGAAAGGCAATGTGTGAACAAAAAGACTCTTCAAGTAAAGGTTTATTAATATTCACATCACTTGACATTTGCACAGAAATGTTGTCCTAAGCTAATAGAACATGATCAAGCCTAACCTTGTGATTTTAAGTTTTTAGCAAGTGAACAAGTTTAATACTTTTAAGCCCTTATCAACTGCTCTTCAGTCCCTGCCTTTAGAGCGTAATCTCCATCAAATGCTGCTGCAAATGTCCTCCAAGTGACTTTGGAAGCAATCAGAATATGCAGAGAGACCATTTTGAAGAGCACGACTTGTTTTGTAGACTCAAATGAAAACAGACATCAAAACCAAAGAGGATTATCTAGGGGTGCCTGGGGAGGGTGATGCCTCAGTCAAATACTAACCAATTTATTTGAGACCATGACACAGTGCAGATTTACCACTGAAATAAGCGCCCTGTCCTACATATTTTGAAGGGGAAAGAGCAGTCAGCTGTGTCATATGTATCAAATGAAGAATCTGAAGGTGTTTTTCAGGAAACAGGAGCCTCAGGGTATTAGAAAAAGAAATGAAGTATTTCCCATATGGGTTCCCAACCTGCTTATTGAGCAGATCCGTATCAACAAAACCTGTTTTCCAAGCTCTGGCAACTTAAAATAAGTTGTATAAGCTTAGTTTCTAAAGCCCCAATAATTAGGTATATAAGCACAATTAGCATCTACTCATTGATATTCTCGGCAAAAGCAGCAGCAGCAGAATTATTTTGGAGTACTTGTAGAAATGCTGTCCTGCCAGCCTTCCCCTCCTTCAATTTCTTGGAAGGAGGCAAAATAAGTTAAAGAATAATTTATGTATTTATTTTAATGCAGTTGTCAACCCTCACTTTCTGTTGCAGCAGAACCATCAAGAAATCAAAACACAGGTAGTGTTGGTCCTGGCGGACAAGAAAAAAAACAAAACATCAACTATACAAAACACTCTCTATGCAATGAGATACTGTTTCAGTAATATTGTACCCCAATGTTCCCTCTTAGTGAATGGATGAAACATCACAGCCTGAAAGTGACATACAAAAAGCATACGAAGAACATTCTCTATTTTCTCAGAGAGGTAGAAAGCATTAGGACAAATGAATACAGATAACTTAGGACCATGCTCATCTTTTTAATTTAACACATAGCAGTAAATTCTGTTTGTTGTTCTTTAGACAGTAAATATCATCATATCATAACTTTCTCCTCCTAATTCATTACTGCAAACGTGAAAGATGGATAGGTGTGGGGTTTCTCCAAACTTTCACAGATTTTCAGGCCAGAAGGAACAGTCCCAGCTGTGTTGTTCTCTTGCAGAACAGAAGCCTGCAAACCATACCCAGCAATTTCTCTATCAGCCACAGCTCTTATTATAGTCAGCGTGTTTTAAATGGAGGAGAGAAAATACACAGCACATCTGGGTGAGTGAGTGGTTGGTTACCCTTACCATTAAAAATAGCAGTGTCTGACTTCAGCCAGCTTTACCTTCCAACCACTGGATCTCATTACATGCTTTACTTTCCACCTCTAGATTAATGGAGCTGTCTACTATCTATTAGTGGATCAAATCACCTCTTAACCTCCTCTTCAATAAACTTAATAGATTGAAGGAACAGGACATTTAGCTTTCTCAAAAGGGTGTGGAAGAATACAAGTCCTTCCACATCCCCGGAACAGCATTTATACAGAAGATGTGATCGGTGGAAGGCTTTGTACCAGTCCCCAGGGGCAATGTATTCAATCCAAATTAGTTGGGAAGTTGAGAAAAATATGTAGTTAAGAGGAAAATTTAAGGTGACCTAACAAAGATTCTTTCCTTTCTTAGACGTTCAGCTCCTGAGACAGCATTGCTTTTGATATTTTCCAGTTTGAAAAATATTTTTGAAAATAAAAATATTTTGGATATTTTTGAAGGGTTCTTCCAGAAATGGCAGGAGAAATGTGCTTTTTAGGTTCTTATGCATTTTAAAAAGAACACACAAGCACCACAAAAGCAGAAAAAGATAGAAGTCTACCTTTTCAGTGCATTCCAGTAAACCATAGACCTAGACCAAGCCATACACAATTATGCCATGCACACCACAATAGAGATTCACTATTTATGATCCAAAGAGCCTGGGAGCAACAACATCACTTTAGACTCGAGGGAACCGATCTCCAATCTCTGCTCGCTCACTTGCTAGAATTCCAAGCAGTTGGCTGGACTAGAAGGCACCTGCAGCTCAGTTATGCACAAATCTAGGAGCTGCTGCTGTATTGTCAGGCAAATACATTCACAAGACTTTGACTATCTAATATGAAATCCCCTTTCAAAAGGAAAAAAAAAAAAGCTACAAAATTATTACTATTTAGGAGAGCCTACATTTTTCATGATTCTTTTGAATACTGGTGAATCCAAAAGAATAGGCTTCTATCCAAGTACTTTCTCAGTGTTCTTCTGCTATTGGCATGAATAAGACCAATTGCCAACTTCAGAACTAACCTCACAATTTACTTATAAGATTTTGCCACATTTGTGTAAACACAGCTGAGAACCAATTATCAGAATTAATAATAAAGTTCCTGGTGTATGAATATGTATATGATTTTCATTGCTTTAATATTCTAGCCTTCTTTATCGTTCTGAGTCTCAGAATATTTCTGCCAATAAACATGTTCATTCAAGTACTTGCAGAAAGCCAGCATGCAAGGGGCATGAGAACTGGGGATGCAAATTCATTCAGAAAGAGGAACAAAGGGAAAGAAAAGCAGACTACTTGCTGAGCGCTCATCTCACCATTTACTCTTCCTTCCACCTCTGCCAGAATATTTATCATGGCCTTCGACTTTCTTGTAACAACAGAATCTCAAAACTAGGAGCATCATCAAGAGTAGTATGATGGGGGGAGAAAAAAGCATGAGGTGGAAAAAGCCCCAACACTGTATGATTTATTTCAAGATACGGTTGCTTCTGAGGATTAAATGAGCACGTCCTGCTCAAAGATGAGACTCATCAGGATTGTTACCTTTAATAACCCCATTTCTTTAGAAGAGCCCTCAGCACTGAGGATGAGACTGTGAGCCGGCAGCTTGAATTATTCATGAGGGCTGGTGGAAAACAATCATCCGTTCTGGCATTAATGGTCTGTAAAGAGTTGCTTTTGACAAAACCATTTAACACCAGCAATAAAATAAATAAATTAATAATGGGGAAGTATGGGGAGGGAAAGCAAACATAATAATGATGTACTGATGTAACACAGCCTGGAAATATATTGGCTTCTTGGATTGCAGATCACAGGCTCTTCCATCAGGTCCCTCTCACCAGGAAAAAAATAATAAATAAATAAATAACAAATAAACCAGAGTAGGGAAAAAAAGAAACCAACTTGCAATATTCTGGCTCTTAAATGGTGAAATTCTCAGAGGTGACCTTGGTTTGACAAACAGCAGATCTTGTGGAGGAAAAAACAACAGAGGCCAAAGGAAAAGATTCTAAGTAACTGCACCGCTTTTCTGAGCACAGAAGCAAGCATGGAACTGCTGAAAGTGTTATCTCAGGTCTAACTTTCTACAGCAGGAAAAAGATTCAGGAGGGAAATGACAGCAGATCATCTGGCTCCAACTCCATCAGTTTTCATAGGTTTCCATGGCTGTTTTCTACACATAAAAATTACATTTGTTTTCTCCTACCTAAAATATTGGATAGCTCTGCTTGTGCACCACTACAGGAATTTGAGAATTTAAAGCCCAGAAAAGAGTTTGAGCTTTTTAAGTAAACGTTCTTTCATTATGCACTTCGCTAGACTAGACAGTTGAATTATATATCTCAGATCCACTTCATGGCAACTCAGCTTTGCATGGGGTGGTGTTTTACAGAGTTTTGTTCTATTTGCCAAACTCCAACCCATTTGGGAAGTTTTTTTGTTTGTTTGTTTGTTTTTTCCCCAGGAAAAAAATGCTATTGCTGCTTCTGACTTTCTCGGCTCTTGGTAAGAATTAATGTCATATTTAATTCCTGTTTTAATCTGCATAAAGCATTCTGCAGTTGGGAGGTAAGTTTCCAACAAGAAAATAAATATTAAGCATTTGCTTGGCTAAAAAACAAGACTCCACTTAACATAGTGTTCATGTCATACTTCATTTATTTCCATGAAGACTGCTTTTGTAAAAATTAAAAAAAAAAAAGGAAATATTTTTGCTATTTGTTTAATGATAAAACCACTGGCAAAGGGAACTGTTCAGATATTTATCAGCAAAACATTGGCCAGATCCTTGCAGAGATCCTTCACCCTCTTCATCCCCAGCCCAGAGCAGGGATGATCCTACCTGTCATCCACAAAGACACTGTCCTGCTCTTAGAGACCTATAAAGGCTTCTATCTTTTCTTCAGCTTATCTTTTCCCAGATATTCCATATTTCTCAATTTTGTTGCTGTTCTCCAGATTCTCTCCATTTGGTCCCATTTGCCAGAGTACAGTAATCCAGTATTTCAGCTGGGGCTGCACCTGAGCAGAAGGGAACTACTTCAGTGTCCCACAGGTTTATCCACTGCTTTTTTGTGTCTGCCTTTTTCTAAGTCAACCAATCCATGAGCAAAAATGTCAATGAATATTAGAAATACCATGACAACTAACACCAAGAATAAACTAGAGCATGTGTCTACCACAGACCAAATTATAAATGTGTGGTGCTCAATCTTACTCCAGCTGACCTGGATCCAGTAGAGGGTTCCAGCATGTAGTTAATTTACGAGGCTATTTTTCATCACCATCCAGGCAAAGCAATTGAACACATGCTTAATTTCAAGCACACACACCTAAAGCTTTCTGCTTATAGTGAGACTAAAGTGTTTATTGTGTTTTGATGAACCAAGCTGTTATGCACAGGTCTAACCATAAGCATATGAGCCAGCAGGATTTTTCATGTTCTTAAGTCATACACCTGTTAAGTGCTTTATTGGACTGAGGGCATAATTGGTGCAAACTGTAGCTATATATATTTAATTACAAGCAGGACTAATGACTAAAAATTATTTTTAAAATAGCAGGATATTTCCAGAGGCCAACTGCGAAACTAGTCATGCTCCCAAGATCTAATTCTGCATCCTCTTTGAATCTGAAGAGACACAAAACAATTGCTGTGTTTTTCTCAGTCCCACAGAAATCATACTTGAATCAAATTATCTTTTGTATTTATCAGCTAAATAATTCTGTCAACTGTCCAACAACTGCAGCAGCCCCAGGAGCTTTTGTAAACTAGCTGATGAATGATTGGTTAAATAAATCTGCTACAATTATTCTGGTAATGAAAAACAAAAACGACAGCATGTCTTCTCCAACACAAATGAAATCCTATTTGCTGCTTTTTGGTAATGGGAGATATTGTATTTCTTTAATAGTGAGGATTTATTTGTGTGGGTAATTGCAGAGCTCAAAATAGCTAAAGATATTTTTTTTTTTCCCCGAGATAGGATCTTAAAAAGCTAACATTCATACTGCCGGGTCTTATCATAATGTAACATTTCACTTAATGAAACACAAGAATGAGTCAAGCATCCCTGAATTTATAGACTCTTTGTGCGTTAAGAAACAGACATGAGCTCAGACTTAGACCATAATGAATAGGAGAAAGAGCAGGAACAAACAGCTATTTATATGAGGGCAGTGTCTCCACAAAAAGCTACGAGGTCTTTGGGTCAAACTCTCAGCTGATGTAAATGCCTTTTTGCATTTTATTAGAAATAGTTTTTAATAAAAAACACAGCAAGGTGTCAAAACAGAGTCATCAAACCCCTCTCTTCCATAATCTTTATAACCTTAGCTGGGTGTCAGGAAGAGACAGAAAAAATAGGATGCCTTTATTCCAACTGGAAGAAGTTTTTGGTAAGACCTAAGCTTAACCATTAGCTAGTGACCATACACAAGGACTGTTACGCTTCTATAATTCCAGTTTTGTAAAATCTGTGCTCAGTCATCAGGACAAAGAGGTTCACCCTCAGAGAGATCTGTTGTTTCTCCATCCTCCAGCCTGGGTGGCTTGATCTGAATCTTTTTTTTCCCTTGTTTAGAAAAAGAGCATGGAAGAAAGAAACCCTTCGGGCTTTTACATGGAGGTGGGCTTTCTCAAGGAATGAATGCCCATCCTCTGTGGAGGAAGCAAATAATGTGTTGACTTTTTTTTTTTTTTTTTGGAACTTTGTTAGGCCTGATCCAGACACCATAGTCTCTGTGGATCTCTGAACCCAGAATGAAACATATCTTGAAACATTTGAATGCATACTGAATACGTTTTGATTCCTCTCTTGTACCTTGTACATTTGTGTTCTGCAAATGTTCCTAGCAAGACATGCTGTATTTAAACAAACAGTGGAAAATTTAAACCGAAATTATTTTTGTCAGGCAAAGAAAGCTTTCCTGCAATTTATAAACTTTTGCACTTAAGAACACAGAGATAAAACATAAGCGATGAGTGACAATAACTATTGAAGGGATAAGGGAATTTCAAACTTGATACGTGAATAAGTAACTACAGCAAATCTTTTGCAGGCAGAACAGTCTACTCCAAGGGAAAAAAAAGCAGGGGGGGGGGGGAAGAAAGCATTTGTCTGGAAATTTTGGGATTTTGGTTAAGCAGCAACCCATAAAACCCATGATCTGATCATGGGTAATTCAGAGCAAGAAAGCTCTGGATGGATACCAGCACTGTCTCAGATGTAGTTAGTTCATGAGAAAGCAATGTTACTTGGTCAGTACATTGTTTAGGAATATTTTAGTTTGCAATCTCAGAGTCCTGGAGGAATACATGTCTTTATTTGTTTTCGTCAGTGGACAGTTACATTTATTTGCAACCATCATTGCAATACCATGGACAGAGCACTTACATTTGAGAAGATAGGGGGACGAGGGGAATGGTTACCACAGTCTGAATGACCTGGGCTCTTCTTCTAATAATGTCGGGTCTCTAGAAATGTTACAACTATGGGTAAATTCTGAAGCTGTGTTATTTTACCATCACCAGTAAAATCCTGGCCTCATAAAAGCAAACAAAAAATTGCCATTGATTTCACTAGGGCTAGAACCAGAGGGGGTTTTCTAAGCCACGGACACAAAAATACTGAGGCAAAGAGAAGAGCTGACAGTGTTCACAGCAGAGTCATAGGTGAAATGGGCTGAAGAATTCAAGCATCGACAATTTAATGCTACAGAAAGGCAAAGGTTCTGGCTGGAGCACAGGATCAGAAGAGAGCACTTTATAACACCAGCTACATAAGTGCATTTACATTAAAACATGGAGACTTTTTGTCTTCTTCAAGTAATAAAAAAGAGCTTAAATTTGAATATAGATAGAAGCATGGAGTTTGTATTTTTTTTTTCCTTCCAAGGATGATAAAGGTCAGTCTGCAAGGTCCAAGGAGCTAAATCAAATGCAAATTAAAACATGAACACACAGAAGATCATAATATTCAATAAGGCAACTTTGGAAATAGTGTAAGTGAATTAGAGGGTTGGAGACATAATTCATTTTCAATAGATAATGTAAAGCTATGTGGGAAGGAAATGCTAGCGCATTTGCAAAGCACAGAGTAGGCTCAGAATAAGAAAACAGATAGATGGATTTAGCAGCTAACACATAATGCATCCCTGAGGTGACTAAATTTCCCTGAGAAACAAACCAATCTTTGCACCTGTGCAACATGTTTATGAAACCCTAGGGAATGAAGTACCCCGTCCAGAAGTTTAAATGTTATTACATATTCAAGACTTAATTCATGAATATCTGAGCAAAGAGAGCTATTTCCCATAAAACTACAACTATATTTCAAGAATAGTATCCCAAAGAAATGGAGAACAAACTCCAGAAATTCAGGAAGAATAACATCCCTTCTTATGGCTTCATGCTGACAGAGTCTGTATTAGAACATAAAAAAATTCAGGCACATCTGTCCCCACAGCAAGGAACAGGGCAAACAGGGTGAGAGGCGAAATGACAGTGGTATAAGCTGAAGTCCAAAATGTTGCTTGGTATGGAATTCCCCCAATATTTGTATGCAAAGACAAAGAGCAAGGAGAAAATGGTTTGAAGACGTAGTCTTGGAGCAATAATTAATTTAAACCCACTAGAAAACACATAGAAAATGTTTGTTTGTTTTTCTGAGTGAGATGTTTTATTATTAAAGTGATCCAATAGATCTGATTTCAGTCAGTTTGCAGTCTCAGTCCCTTCACTCACGGGTTTGCCATGCATAAACCAGACACCCAATACCTTACCAACCCCTTATGACACAGGCTGAGGGGTAACATAGAACAAATAATGGGTTGGTTGTTTTCATTTCATTTTTTTATTATTATTATTATTTATTTTGAGAGCCTCAAAGGCTCTCAGTGTTTCAAAAGGCCATGAGCTTGTACCACTGGCCCATGCATTTCTCAAAGACCTGAGCTGAAATAACAGCAATGCTCAGGTAGCCACGCACGTTGCCATGTTGAGGATGCTATTAATGCCTGCAGACAGCACAGAGGACAAGTTGTCAAATCGGGTAGCGGCAAATACAGCCCCCCAAACAAGTGAAATGCAGTTCAGTCCCTGGTGGCAGCAAGCCTTAAGCAGACCACGGCTGTGTTGCTCAGGTGCACAGTAAATTTGGTCCTCGTTAAAATGGGTGATTATGTAATCTCATGCTAATTCTTCAGTAATTCCCTCTCACAACAGCCTTCATATTTCTGGATAATTAGGAGAAAATGTAATCCATTCCTAGAGACACATTGCTCTTAATGTTTCCTTTTCTTTAATAAAGATTTTGCAATTAAAACTTCCTTGGCGAGCAGCCCAGCTCAGTGACCTTGCTTCTTTTACCTGTAGGATAATAAGCAAAAGGAAGGGAGCACAAACAGCTATTGGTATTATGGCTCGTATTTAAATATTTGGAGGATATTGGGGCTTGCTAGAGCAAGCCTGGCCTTTGTGAAGGCCTCACCACGGCAATCCCCAGCTATTTAACACCTACCATTAACAACAACAGTTCTTCTCCCCTATGCCACTCAGCCACAATTAAATTGCCCACATCAGAGTGCATTAAGCACTACAAGTTTCCCCAATTTGCAAATAATCTTATTTCAGGAGTGTCAGCTTTCCCATTTAACAGACTTGCTCACTCTGCTGAACCCACTTTCAGCACCAAACCATTTCCATTTCCCTTATAAACTTCCATGAAGGAAAAAAAAATGACTCTAAAGCACTCAGGAAAATAAGACCACATGCGAGCCCCAGAGTCAGTGATACCCTGATCTACCTTTGCTCCCCTGCTCTCCCATTAGCTTTTTCTGCTATGCTGGGATAAATAATCTCCTTGCAGCCTGGAAGCTACGAAAAGAAAGAAAAAAGAAGAAAAACTTAAAATTAAAGTGTATTACTTTTATAAGTAAAATGTGATGGTAATATTAAAAAACCTGGGACATCCAGTGGCTGCTACAAGTGCATTTGATGCAGCAATATATCTATACCAATCCGAATATATGCGCTGCACATCCACAGGGCATCTGGGAAGATTACTGCAAGAAGACCTGATCGGGACCCCAGCACAGAAGCAGTTTGCCTCTCAGCTTGTGACAGAAAGAAATAACTTTTCATCTGTGAATCCAGAAGCGCTTCACAGATATTAATCAACCTTTGCATCACCCCTGAACGGTGAGTCAGTACTGTTTCCCTGACTTGAGACTGAAAAACAGACCTACAGTAGGTGACTACTAAACGCCACGTGGTGTTTCAGCGTTGGGAAGACAATAAAACAAAGGCAGGAGAGCTACTGCAGCCCTCCTGCCCAATAAATGCACATTAGAGATGCGCACGTTGGGGGGCAGATTAGCCACAGCATTAAAGCAAACACATCCTGGTGCAGCTGAGGATTTTGGTGTAACACAGGGAGGAAGCGAGCGTGACCGATGCCCGTTGTTTCTTAACATCTAACCTTGTTCCTCAAAGGCACCAGGAAGGTACATTGCTGAGCCATCCTGAGAGATTTGCAAGCCCCGACTGCAGCAATCAGTCATGGTTCTGCCATGCAAAACCCTAAAACTCCTCTAAAGCATCAAACCAATATGGAGAGAACCACCTGGGGGTGGGAAAAGGAAGAAAAAAAAAAAAAAGCAAAGCCAACCACTAGTTTATCCATTCCCTTTACCACTCAAAATCCACCTGGGCTCAACAAAACTTTTTTTTCCACTTTACTTTATAGACTCAAGTGACCTCCAAACTTCCCACTTCTCCCTGGATCAAGAGAGGATTTTTTACTAATATTGAGATAACATCTCATGTACTAAATCAAGGCTCAGGCACCAAACACACTCAGCCAAGGGTTCAGGAGAGAGCTCGCAAGGTTAACAGCTGACAGCAGGCTGGAATGGCATGAAAAGTTAATTGCTATTTGGAAAGCACATTCGGGTCTCTTCAGATAAAAGGTTTTCTGTCTCGATTAAGAAACTTAGAAGCAAAGTACAACTGGTGAAAATTCCGTGTCCAGAGTGTCAAAATGCTTGAAACAACTTGTTCCTAAATGCTGTCAGATCAGAAATATTTTAGAAATAATAAGGCAACTGAAACTGTATCATGGCTAGCTGAGGGCAAAAATGAGACCAAGAAATCCTGCATGCTGATCCTTGATCAGACAGCTTCGGTATAGTCCATAAAGTCTCTTTAGGCTTTACCCACGCAAAAGCTCTCCAAATAAGAAGGCATGCACTTATCTAACTAGCACTGGGGTTTCCTTCCTTATTCATCAGTATAAAGGGCAATGCCAGGGAAAGCAAACAGCACGACGGTGGGAAAAAAGTTCTGCAATTCTGACTGTTTCCTAAATCCCACTGCTTATCTCCTTTGTAGATTTACTATTACTGGTTAATCAGAGAGGTGAATGTGGCTGATGATTTTATTCATTTAATTATTCAAAGGAGACCAGTAAATTATTTTAAAAGCATTTAGGGCCCCAGTCATTTTATCTCAGGGAGGGATTAATACTGAAGAGCCAGGTAGTATATTCAACACCTGCAAAGGTAGAACTTTTGTTTTCCCTTTGTACTTTGATTGCACTCCAAGACATCCTCCCATGCCCACTTCAGGTAGGACATGTGGGACTTGCCACAGTGGATAAATTCAGCAACTCGTATTTGCCACTTCTAGAGCTAAGGAGAAACAGCTCCAGAGGAAAGCACAAGAAATGGGCAATTACCTAAGAAAAGCTTCTAATTAACATCCCTCAATTAGGTATTAGTTAGTGGCTGGTTTAACGTACCTTTAGACAGTCCTGTCAACTCCCCACGTGCAGGGTTTTTGAACTCTGCTAAGCTTTGCTAAAGCCCTCAGGCAGCAAGTTCCTTGAACTGATTCACTATTGTGAAGGATAAGGTTTAGGACATGCACGTGCTGGGATTGCCCACCCCAAAACACATCCTACGAAATTCCTGATGAGATCGTGTCTGTCATTTTGAAAGACAAAATTAAGGCAGAAAACAGAGACGATCAAAGGTGATATCAATTAATACTAGCAACAGAGCAAGAGAGCCCAGCTCTCCCCAGCCATGCTACAATATGGAACAAAAAAGGAACATGCTACAATAAGAGGAGGAATCTTGTGCTACAAATTTCCAGCAGAGTGATGACACCAGAAACAAAATGCAAAGAAAATCAGATACCAGCCCTATTTAAACCTTTTAGGAAACCTAAATCTTTTAGGAAGGGATTTTTCATTTTATTTTAAAGTGAGCAGTTGTAAGTGCAAAAGGAAAAGGAAGTGAACCTTCTGCATCCACTTATTTAATCAGACCACAAAATCATCCAGAACGTTAATATAGATGTTCATACAGGGATAGTTTAACCATACCTAGACAAATGCAAAATTCTGGAGTGAAGTCCCCAAAACTTTGGCTTAGTATTCATTCATCTTGAAATACAATTTATTATACTGCTTTCTGAAGGAAACCTTGACAATCAGAACTGCTGTTCTTCAGCTACAGAACACATACACCTTTTTTAATATAAACATTATATAATGTAGTCATGAGAACTGAGAGGAATTGCAGCCCCCGCTTCTCCAGTACCCACAGTCAGGGTTTCACCATCCCCAAACAGATGGAGCCTCGTGGCCCCCACATCCATATCCATATGGTTGCTCCAGGGTGACTTCCAGTTTATATGGTGGCTGGATGTGTCCTGCTTGGGCAGCAGGAACCAGGAATGTTAAGTAAAGCCATCTCTGTGTCTGAGCTGCCTGTTAAATCTGCTGTCAGTTCAGCTGTGCTGCAAAGGGATGGTTTCAGAGAGCAGCAGAGAAACCAGCCTGGAGTCTGGACGGTGGAGGCGAACAGAGACAAGAGGAAGAGGAGAAATGAAAACTGTATGAAAGCCAAACCACCTCTTCCCAGGGCAGAGCTGCTCCACAGCTAGGATTACACAGGAACGGGGAACACTGTTCAATCTAGACCAGAGTCAGTAATAAAACGGAAACCCCTTTAGCTGCAAAAGGTTATCATCTGTTCTGTTTGTGCATTCCAAGGAGAAGCAGCCACAGATCAAGACAATCTCCTTTCTCGCTTGTGCTTTCAGTCTGTTCGTTTTCCCAGTGTCAGCAAGTTCTGTATTGTTTGTAAGCCAAAAAGCGACAGCAGTTTGATCTTGGTTCACCCAATATGTGCTCGCCCTAGGACACGGGGCCTCCACACACTAATTCATCCCATCAAAGAGCAGAACCTGAATCTGAAACAGTCCTGTCACCACACCTCAAGAGGTTTGCGACTGTTAACAAGCCTGAAAGGCATTAAAAAATAAATAAAAATGAAAAGGTTTGGGGACCAGATAGTTATGGTAAAAACCACTGCTTTATAACATTTGTGCAAGTCTTTTCCTTGAATCTGAGCTTGGGAGAAAAGCTCTATTTATCGGTGCATGAGGGAAGCCAGATAAAATTAAATGCACACCCAGGGATGGGATTGTGAAAAGTCTGTATTCTCCCTAATATAATGAAAAGCTGAGAAGTGTGACATGTTTGCAGATTATTTATTAACAGTAGGACAGAAGCTATTTTAGGCGCATGTCTTTAGACACCATTAACAGTAATTTACTCTCCAGAGTGCCCTTTCAGGAAACAGTAGGAACTAAGTAAACCCCATATATCATTCAGAGGCAGGAACAATTCTCATTGTTTCTTTCCTAAATCTATTTCCTTTCTCAGAACTTTGCCACCATATGGTCAACAAGGAAGCTGTGTAACAGGATCTGATAAGATTGAATTATATATTTTAGCAAGCTTCAGGAGCTGGGCCAAGGCATTTAAATACATCAGTTACTGAATTAGGACAAACCATTTGCCATCTTGTCAAATGGGAAAATGAAAAGGAAAGACTTCACATCTGATCTAATGTATGCGGGGCCTCACAGACATGACAGCAACAAAGGGGCAGAAGACAGGCATCCAGTTGTTCTTCATGCTTGTTTTTAAACAAATGATTCCTTCTTGGTTATCCCTTAAAAATTATTTTATTACTAATTATTTGTTAATCTTTAGATATTATTGTGTTTTTTATTTTTATTAGGCTAACGTGATGTAATATACAAACAGGACTAAGAGAAGACAGGATGCTTTACTGTAGTCCATTACTGCACATTTTCCCCTTCTACTGCTCAAACAGCTGTATTCTGTCTACACATCTTGCTTTCTTGTTTTGATTTTTCTTTAATCTAAAGAACAAAAATAAAATCTCCCCCCACACCCCCAAACTTATGCACTGACATTTGGGGCATGGGTGTGCAAGGCTGTGAGGAGGCACACATGTTCTGAGTGCCACAGATTTTGATCTGGAAGCAAAATGGCTTCTGTCTCCAGTCAGGCAGACATCTTGAACGGTGAACGTGAAGCCCAGAGAAAAGCAGACTACTAGAACCTGCTAGAAAATGTTAAGTTCAGCAGGGCTAATAATGAGCAAAGACAGAATTCACATTCTGGCCTCCTGTTCAGAGAGGAGACACTTGATTTCTCAAAATAGGCCCTTAGTAGGATTTTGGTGGACTTCCTGGCCTCTAGGGGTGAATTTCACCCAAGGAAAATGGACACTAGTTCCTACATACAACAGGATATGAAACAGTTTCTTTCATTTCTTTCTATCCCAGATTCATATTCACACCATCACTATTTCGACCAGAGCCATTTGTGTATTTTCCCAATATTATGGGCTAAAGACACATGAAAAAACATAGCAGAAATTCAAGGTCATCTTAAAGCAGTAGAAAAGCATACAAGAATCCCATCCAACTGCTCCTTTGTATCACCTACAACTTAGCTGCAAAGCAGTTTCAGGAGATTAAGAAAATGCTACAGACACTGCTGAAGTTTTGTAATGGGGAACGCTCCCACCCCTCACTGCAGCACTCCAAAAGCCACTGCAAGTTTTCTTGGAGTCAGCAGGAAAATCATTGGAGAGGCATGAAACCCCTAAACACCCAGGAGAGCACAGTAGTAAATTAAAGGATAACTAGATTATGTCAAACTGATGGCATTTGCCCAGGAATAGCAGCCCACACTGTTAGAAATTAAAACTGAAACCCTGTAAGCTACCTAACTGCTGCTAATTGGTCTTGTCCTCACTTTGTCTCTGCTGGTCTCCCAAATTGTTTTCCCATTTCCATTTATCTGATGCTGATCTTTCCAGCCTCTTGTATCTTTTTTGCATAACCTGCAAAGCCAAACCATTTTGTTCCTGCTCTCAGCTCATTGGAAGAAGCTAAATTATAACAGAGGATAACAGCTTTTCTAGCTGCAGCACTGCGTATCTGCACAAACAATCTCCCACAAAACCAGAACCTGCAAGGTGGTGCAGAAGCTGCTGGAGCTTCTTGAAGCTCCAGATCCAGGGCTGCTTTACACTTGCAGCCCATTTATTTTCCCCTGCAGAAGGATTTGTTTGGACACCCCACGTAACAGGAAAACAGTGGCAAAGCCAACATGTAAAAAACATCCTGCGCAGCTAGCCTTCAGTGAGCTGCTCCTGTAAGCAAACCCCAGTAACTTTACAAGGCGCTGCACATCTTGAAGACGTTCTCCTAATGTTGATGCACTTTATATAAGCAACAAGTATTCATTTAGACAAGGGCTGTTCAGGAGCCACACTCCTACTACCAATAAACTCAGGAGGTTAATTTACTTTTGCAGTGATTTTTAAGAAATTCAACTTCCTTTATTTAAAGTAAAAGGGAGAAAATAAATAAAACCGCAGTCCAGATGGAAACAAAGTCTGTTCCTTCTTCATTAGCCAAGCCACAGACAAGTTATAATTCACATCTCCCTTGAGTCTCATCATTATCTTCATTTGGGAAGCAAGCATAAGGGTTAGGGAGTAATGGTGGGGTGGAGGGTGCAGCTGGCCAACAAATTATGTGCTTAATTTTTTGTGTCTTAAATTGAATCTGAAATAAATGAAAAACTTCTTGTGGTCCAAGTCATGGGATTCCTTAATCAACAGGGTAGAGCTGGGCTTGCGAAACTGAAGTCCCTGGGGAAATGGCTTCACTACTGAAGGAAACAAGTGACTCAGAGCCCCATCCACAGGCACAGATCTTTTCTTAAACGCTTTCATTGAAAGCACTGACTGCCTATGCCCAGGAGCAGGAGCCCAGCCCACTGGTCTCAAAATCTCTTCTTATGCCATTCCAACAGCACATGTTGGGGTCATCAGCCGTAGGCTTCTAGTTGACATTTGTGAAGCCTTGCATTTTTTCCTGGTCATATTAATGACTCTAGTCCACACATTTCTGGTGGAGAAAGCACCAGAGCTTAAAGATAGATTTATATTCTGCTCTTACGAATTGAGCTGCGCTCTAAAGTGCGATCAAAGGATGGGTCCCTTTAACAATTGAGCCAACCTTCTTAACAATTAGAACTGTTAAGGGTAGAATTGCATCTGATTTGCCTGATGAGTCTCATTTTTAATGCAATTAGGCAGCCAAGGTTTGACAGACTAGACTATCAGAGAGCCAAAGAGCCAAAGGGAATTTGCATATATTATAAAATAATTGGAATGGCAAGGTAAGGTAAGAACCAACCTGACCTAAGCCTTCACTCAAATAGAATTGTGTGAATAATTGATTTTCCACATTCCTGGCTGAACAGAAGAGGTAAAAATAAAAATAATCAGCAAGAATAGGTTTTCTTTTACTAATCTGTAGGGAAAAAAGAAGTATACAGACAATTCTAAATAAAAGGTCCATTTGAAACATCACACTTAAGCATTTCATTTAGACTCTATAAAAGCAAAACATTTGCAGCCAAAATAAGCCCACAAAATGAACATTATTAGGAGGGAAAACTCTGTGCTGAAAAATTTTACACATCTTTATTTTCAAGGAAAAAATAAAATCTTAAATGCTGTCAGTTTTTCATCAGCAGAAAAAGAACATCTGTTAAGACTACTGTTTTTCAGCATGTAGCAGTTTTAATGACACTCCTGTCAAGGAAGCATTATCAAGTGCAAGATTTCTAATTAATTCCAGAGAATTAGGAAACAGTTGGAAATGCATCCCGTATATCCAACAGCAGATATTAAAACCTCTATCTCCCACATTAGGTGAAAAAATCTACCAGCTCTTGGCCATGCCTCCTGTGGAACTCCCTCTTTCATTCAGAAACTTTGGAATTTGGAAATTCCTTCTGGACGGATAAATGTTGCAATTTTCAAACGTTACTAGTTGCAGGGAATAAAATTAGTTTCCTCCTTGTGTTCATGAACATCTTTCTGCTTTTCAAACTGCAGCTTTCCTACTTAGATCTACAACATGGGTCATAAAAATATAAGCATAGATTCTGGCAATATTCCAACTCTAGTGAGAGCAAAAAAAAAAAAAAAAAAAACTACCAGAAGGGTTGTTTTTGTCTTTTTCCCCCCTTCCTACAGAAAACCCATTCTTACACCTTTTTCAGAGACAATGTCATCCAAATGTACAGAAAAGAAGCACCTGATCTTCTGTGCAACACTTTGCTGAACTTGAGATTTTATATTTCTCCTGCTCACTATTCCAGGACATAAATAGTAGGCAAACCCAGCTTTGCTAGGCCATTTCTACCTTAACCCTTGACTGACTGTTGAAGCTAAGCTGAAGCATATTTTATTTTGCCTATGCAATTTAACTCTTCACAGAGGTCAGAGTGGCTCGTACTATTAAATAATGCAGGCTAGACAATGCTGACTTAATAAAACTCACATGTCATTTTGTGTTGGAATTTATTTTCTTACTTGAGGGCCACTTTAGCTTGCAAATCAAGTGTCTTGTGTTGGTTCTTTCAAAAGGATGCTGCCATTGCCCGGGCTTCCTTCAGAAACGGAGATTGATGGGACCAGGCTTGAGTTGGGTCAGTGTCTAATGGCCTCCTCTCGGTGACCTGAATTATTCATAAATGCTAGAGCACCTCATGTTTTTTGATTAATGTGTACAATTGATACTACAGCTATGACATAACCTCTAAGTACTACTTTCTTGCATTTTGCAGGCTGGTTCTCTTTTCCTACATCTTTCCCATCCCAATTCCAAGATTGTAACTTACCTTGATGGTAGATATAGCCTTTCTTAACATTAAGTCATCCCTAGGACAAGGGGAACCATCTAACTCATGTCACTTGGACTACGTTAACATTTCTGTCTTCCCATTTTCTTACATATTTCATCCCAGGCTTCTTAAATAATGTCTCACATGCATCTACCTGAACTATAATCTTGCCAAGATCACCAGAATCTTTAAATAGCAGGTATGCAAACAAGGCGAAGAAGCCTTCCTCAGAGCAAAGATCCATAGGGTAGAGCTCCCTGTCTTTCTGCCCAGCTTTGCTACAGACTTCAGCACTGTAAGTTTGGAAGAACTTTGAATTTCTGCATAAATGGGCTTCTGGGCTACAGGACATCCCATCAGAGCCACCCTGCAGTCAGTGAGAGTCAGGTCTGTTACATCTGGTGCTTAAACGCCATGTTCTGTTCCACCCAGGTCTTTCTCACTGCTGTACTAACTGCAAACCTCATTTAAAAAATAATAATAATAAAGAGAGGCAGGGAGAATGGTAACGACTAAAACAAAATCAATATTTAAAGCTATTAATTATAACAATGACATTCTTTAATTGGAAAAGGCAAATTACAGTACACAGAGGGAGGATTTATGATGCGTTTTGATGATCCACACTGAACTCTTAGTTGATGGATCAATTATGTATATAACTGCAGCCACTTAAATAGGTTTCTGCAGAGCCGATTCTTCTCAGCTACAGCCTAAATTACCTAAGAAAATTTGACCAATTAAAAGGAATATACAATATACTATGCTCCAATAACAATGAAATACACACTTGAGGGCTTTGCAGTTGTAAGACCATTAGCAATCTCTGAGCATTATAGAAGACTAACAATTTAACAAAACCCAGAAGGTTTGGATCAGGGCTTTGTTCACTAGCCACTAGTACTGATGTGGAAAATACTATTTTGGTCACTGCAGCCATCTTAGAAATTAATGAGCTAAAAGCTAACCTAATGAAAAGGAACTAGGATTTTAGTGTTAGACATCCTTGTAATTATACATACTAGCTATAAATTGTCTTTATTTTACAAATCAGATCCAGGCTTTTAAATTAAAAAAGAAAAAAGCACAGTGGGTAATTCTTTTCTAAAATTACAATTTATCTTCAGAGACAAAGTTCGACTTCTTAATAAAGTGCCCAGCTCAGTTAATAAAGTAGTAGTAGGATGCTTTTGGACAACAACAGAGAAAGAAAAGAATAGAATACTGAGATCAGACCTAAAATTAGTGCCTTTTCCCAGCCTCTCCATATGTATCATCACTGAATGAAAACTTTTCCTTAACTCTAGCCACTAATATACTTCAGTTTTTCCCTAGCAGAACTACAGGAAAAAATATCTTCATATCCATTTACTTAACTGCCTCCATCATATATCTTTTGGCATATATTTGGATGCAAAGCTGGAAACACGAGTTGTATCTTAAAGATATTTCTCCCTTCCCCACTGTGTTAAGACAACCATCCTGAGCTGAGCTGTGATGTCCTACTCCCTCTCTCTGAGAGAGGAACATTTCGGTTTCCTTTCAGGCCGTATCTACGTAACATTCACAAATCCAAAAAGACGATCAACTGCCCAGGGCTGGGGCTGCCCCAGGGCCTGTCAACGGAAAAGCCAGGAACATTTGTAAGCAGAGCCGCTGGTTGTAAAGTCCTTTGGAAAGATGCAGAGTGGCTCAGTCAGCAGGAAAACATGGACAAAGATTGGAGTATAGTTAGAAAGAGGAAAATAATCAGAGAGGATGCTAAGAGCAGGCAAATTAAACTTTTCTGCGGGCTGAAGTAGAGCACCACTTTGAATGGCTGAAAACAAACCTCAAGCCCATTTTTATCCCTGCCAAGAGAAATCCTTTGAAATGTCTTCACCTACCCACCAGCCAGGTAAGCGAGGAGACTCCTTCACAAGCCCCAGGTTGAAGAACTTCATTAGCAATTCATATTTCAGCATTTCTAAGTTTCTGTTTACCATCCCTAGAGTTCACTCTCGATTCACTACGTTAGCCCCATGAATTCATGAATAGATACAAAAGACTTATGGCCATCATTAGGATGCATTTCCCTCCACACAGACACTTCTTAAATGTCACTAATCTTTCTCTCACAGGTTTGCTGCACAGAGCATCTAATT
Source organism: Anser anser (assembly GCF_964211835.1). NCBI lineage: Eukaryota > Metazoa > Chordata > Aves > Anseriformes > Anatidae > Anser > Anser anser. Next base: position 6,364,713 of record NC_139730.1, read on the forward strand.
TCCTTTGGAAGTTTGGGAGCACAAAGTCCAATCAGAAATAGCATATTAAGTGTACATGCTTAAATTTCATGACATCCAAACATTTCTAGTGTCATTTATATTCCATTCCATCCTTGCAACCTTCTGGACTAACAAGGAAGAAGCCTGCCCTAACCAAGAGGGATGGAAAATACTGATTTCATTGACATGTTCCTTTTTTTCCATTTGCCTTCAGATACTGAAGAGAGGGAGAGGACAGGACAGAAGAAAGCTTTTTTTAAAAAAAAATAATGTATTAGTAAATTTATTTTACAGGTTGACCTATCTGGTATTTCAGTTGTGGAGATACCTTCTTATTTTTATGTTAAATTTTCTTTAGCAATTTCACCTAAATTCAATTTTCCGCTTAGGGTTTTATATGTGATGGGCTCAAGATATCACCACGCTAAGTACATTAAAGTTGATTTAAAATGTAAAGTGATGGATATATATTTTTGGAATTAGAAATGGTGTAATAAATTTAGAAAAAGTAGAGGTGATCTGTAAGGAAAAGATAAAAGCATGAAAGAGATATTCACGGAGTGAACACGAATAGTTTGCATAATGAAGCAAAAATGCCAAAGGAGGAAAAGACACAAAATAGAATGAAAATGCAGAAAGATAGATGGTTAGGTCACAGAACACCCTGAGGGAAAGCAAAGCATTAAAAAATAAATAAATAAATAAATAAATAGATGTCAGTGTGAAAAGAATAAGACAGAAAGAAAAGAAAAAAATATCTTGAGGAAGATCAGAAGAAATTCTCACAGATTGACAGGAAGGGTTCTCCCACCAGGCAAGGATGAGCTCATCATTATATTAAAGGCTAAAAAAGAATACTCAGAAAGGCTCTGAAATTACCAGACATGCCATAATAGTTAATGCAGTGAAATCTGGGAAATAGCAGGGGAAGATCACCACAAACGTGCAAAGGCGAGGGCAGATCAGGCTCTGCTCAACACAGAGGCCGCGTGGGGTGGAGGAGCAACGGGCTGAGGCTGGGAACAGCCATAAAAACCTGACCTGTGTCCTCAGAGATCAAGCTGTGCACTGCAAACAGTTTTTTTGGGTGCCTAAGGGGAATGGGAAAGGTGTGCATGTAAAATTGAGGCTTTTGGTTTCTCTGCGATACAGGGCGGGGGGAAAGCAAGTCATCTTAAAGTTCATTGTCAGAACCGAAAGATCGCATGCAACTGTCTCCAGCTAGAGGACAGTGAGGTACAGGAGCTTTTATTTCTTATCAGGCTCTTTTATGAATTGCAGATCGCTGCTTGTATGCTTTCAGCACACAGCCAGCGTCTCGGTGCAAGAGGAAAACTGCACCACGCTGCACTCTCCCTTCGCTGGGCAGGGATTTCCATGTCATCTATTATTCACCTCACAGCTTGCTGCAGCTATTCCAGGAAGATCTCAAAAGAAAGAAATGTCCTACCGTCATGAAAAGGAAGGCAGTATGATTTCCCCATATGAGGGGCCAGGAAACTGGGAAGCCAGAGAGAGCCTCCTCCTTGTGCACAAACCCCGTGTCTATCAGCAGCATAATCCAAGGGCCCATGACACTCATAAGTGACCCAGACTACAACAAGCATTTTAAAAGCTCAGTATGGCATCAGGCAGGAAGAATCACATAATTTCAAAGTATTAATTAAGTAGGACAAGAGACAAGATATTTTCTTTCCTTTTAGACAGGCGTTTAGGTACGAGAAGACTCCTGTAGGCATCTCTCCATAGAGATGACACATCAGCAATAAAACCACTGCCAGCCTTGTTCGGAAGGAAAAGCAAGTGCTGATGGCACTCATCAATCGGTGCTGACAGCAGTTTGCTTTAATTGATGTGGCGATGCAGTGATGTGATCATGGCTGCCCCCTCACCTCCCACTGCTGGTTGCTTCTGACCCTTTCTCCCCAAGTTATGGCATATATCACGTGAACTTTTTTTTTTAAAAAAAAAAAAAAAAAACACATGAACACACACAGGCTGCATTTGTGTTTTGGATACACTTGAAAGCTCCCAAGGAATCCAGGCTCTGTGCTGCAAGGCAGAGGCAAATTTAAAGAAGGAAAAAAAAAATGCACACACTTGTGGCTTACTTAGCTATGTGCTTTGTAAGCTGCTAACAGAGCTGTGTTCAGGTTCAGTAATTTGCCAGGCTTGAAAAAGGAAATGGAGCAGGGGCAGAAACTAAATCCAGGCGAGTCCTTGAGTTCTAATTTCATTTTACCTTCCAAAGGTGATTTCACACTTCGCTCTCCCTCGCACTGCCTGCACTCACCTTTCTCTGCGTTCCCATTCTGCACTTGGATCGACTCCATTTCTACTGAAGCAAAATTCCCTTTGGCTTTGACTTGAAGCAGGCATGAGCCTCTGCTTCTGACTTCAGAAAGAGAAGGATTGCTTGAAATGCTGCTTTTGCCTTTAAAAAGGCAAACGTACAAGTACAGGGAGAAGAGACAAGAGCATCAGAGCACCACTGTTCAAAGGTAGTGCTGTCACTGGGTTAGGGCTCAGAAGCCCTACACTGATCGCACTTTAAATAGAAAAGAGGTGAAAGAGCACTGGGGGGAGGGAAGAAAAGAAAAAAAAAAAAGGCAGCACAGGGAAATAACAGCTCACAACAGCTCAACTCCAGTGCAGGGCTTCCCACACCTGAGCTGCCACCAGCTGGGAAGCTCAGCCCTGGGCCATGCAGCTTCCCAGGTGCAAGCTAAATATGATGCCTTAATTGCCACTGCCAGAATCTCCCTCCTGCCATTGATTTGCAAGGCACGATTGACTGGTTCAGCAAAATGGCACCAACCTGCCACAGCTCCCGCATGCTCAGCTCCAGATTTCAGGAAGCAAATACTAAGCAGGTTCCTGGGGCTCTCCCCTTTTCTCTAATAAAACTTTTATGAAGGTAGAAATTGCCTGAGCTCTCATCCGTGGGATCCAGGCGGAGTGACACGGGGGTGTCAGCAGGACGGGGAGAGCAAAGTCCTCCCAGGGTCAGCCATAGCCTGGCCTGAAAGTAGAAGCAAGCTTTGCCCCAGGCACCAAAAATGAGCCCCTTTCTGAAAAGTGGGATGGGGGCTCCTGAGATGTACTGTGAGGTTCCTGCAGGTTCCATTACAGAAATAAAAACAAAAATCCAAGGCATCTACAAAACCTGATAGAGGACAGAATACTTAGTCCCCCACAAAATAAATGCTTCCCCCCACACACAATATTTTCATTATCTCAGCAATCACTCACAGTACAAGATCTGATATTTGAAATCACGAACACGACACAAGTTCACTGACTCATTCGCACAATTACTACTCATTCAATCTTGATGGCTGTAGCGGAGACTTCTGATTAAGCCAGCCTGCCCTGCAATTTCCATGGCCTTTCTTCCGTGCTTTGAATATCAGAGGGCAAATATCCCAAACTCAGCACTGCCACTTTTCTCAGTCCAGTTCCTTTGCTCCATGTGCAGCAGCCTCAGCAATCCCAATTAGCCCATTACTGGAAGCGGCTTCATTTCATTCCCTATAAACTGCACATTTATTAACATCCACCAGATTAACTAGGTAGATCACATCTCTGGTCAGTCCATAACCTACTGTATGCTTTCATTGTCTTTCTCCATGCATCTCATGGCACACATGCATTCAGTTTAATTAACAGGGAAGAATTGCAGGTTTCAGTTTTTCACTTTTCTTGCCTTTCTGTCCAACCTCCCAAGAAAGTGGCTTAAGGAAGAGGTAAAAGGAAAGCCTTCCCTTTGAATACCACCAGTTTGTAGCCCACACTGTGCAAATTTCCACAGAATTAGGATAGAAAGAAAATAATCAATACTTATATGGCAGGCACCACACAGCTAATAATGAATCACCCCTATTTCATATACTTCACACGCAGCTACTTCAGACCCAAGGCTTTACAGCGGAGTTCCCAATGCCTTCTGCTCCCTGAAAATTTAATATGGATCTGTGCTCAACAATGCAGAAAACACACAGAGCTGAAAAAGCTTAATGCTGAAATCCCAGACAAATGGGGATGTGATGCTTCGAGAGAAAGAGAAACTTGTGTCTTGTGTTTTTCTCGGCTCTTTACTGGTTTTCCCCCCTCCCTACACCCATGTTCTGGGTGCAGTGGCATCCTGCAGCCTCTGCACTTTGAACCAGAGCAGTTCAAGACAAGGACAGACGAGACATCTGACAGTGCCCTGGAGCATCTCTAATGAGAAGAGCGGCATTAGCATGGGCAGGCTGTGCTGAGCAGGACACGGGGCATTTGCTGATGTCCTTGAGCAGCTGATCTCGGCTGTGCTCAATCAAAAGGCTCCACAGGATTGTTACGTGGTGCTTTAATGACATTTATTATGACAGCTGAGCAAAAGCTATGTTTTTATGAAGTAATTACTCATTGCCAGAGGAGGCAGCTTATTGAGCCTATCTGCAATTAAGTTAAGACGCCTGTGACAAATGCTGTAGTTTCTTATCCCCAGCCTCTTCCCAAATGGGCCCTTGCTACCACCAAAGCTGTGCTTGAGCTGAAAGCCCAGAAAGCTTCAACAGGATGATAATCTCTTTAAAAGTACAAAGCAAACACATTATGAAATAACTAAATGAACTGAAAATTATCGTCCTGGCCACACGTATTTGGTGCTTTAACCAGTCGTAACTTTACTGCAGCAAATCCTGTAGTTCTTGTTTTATTGTGACCCAGAGAAAAATTCTGCTTGAGTTTTACAACTGGAGATGTTCCCTCTTCACTATGTACGAGGTAGCTGTTCAGTTGGCCTTTTCAATTCCCTTCTCTGTATTATATCAGGTCAAACCCCATGGCTGGCCTCCCACCACGCTCCCTAAAATCACACCTGCGTTTGATTCCAAGGTCTTCACAGGCCAGTTGTTTCATTTAGCACTAGTTTGAAAGAACAAAATGCCCTCAGGTGGACCAGCTCCTATCACCAGCCATGGCACCAGGGCCATCTATGCCATTTCTATTTCAAAGAAAAAGCTTGCAGGATTATTTTCCCTATCAGCTTTTCCTTCTACCAGGTAAATCGTGTAGCCTATCAAAGCCATTTCTGTGATCTCTCTTAACAAAGCATTTGAAGGCGATATCAAAGAATTGCTGCTAGTGTTACACATATTACAGTAAGCCCCTGATAGCAGATGTTAATGCATTTTATGATTGGGAATGTTGTCTCAAGATAAAAACAGGCAGTCTGCAGGAATCAGCAAAAACCCACTTAATTTCACACATGTATAGCCACTGACGTGTGCGCAATGAGATTAGGCGATGCCCTTGTCGGCAAACTTATCATAACTTTCTCCAAATAGCAAATCCCTAATTAGTTTATACTGTGGCTTTGCAGAGGGTAAGCATGGCTGGGGAAGAGCAAACAGTAGCTGATTTCACAGGAACATGCTTGCTTAGCACGGGCTTAGCCATTATAAGAAAATAAATACTGCGTAAAAAAGCACTCAGATGGAAAGCCTTGTATGTTCTGTTTCAGCAAAGTTTGCAGATTTATCCAGAAACTTCTCAAAGCCACAGCGTCTTAATGAACTGGGGATGGACTACAACGATATAGGGGCCTTCCCTTAATCTAGATGCTATTCTGTTCCTAAATCTGTTGAATTTACCGCTTGTTGGTTAGTTTACAACTCCAGTGGCGTGTTTCCTCAAGCAAGCTCACATTGCTCACAGATGGAGGAAGAACAGAAGGATAGGTACAGCATCCTACATCTGAGGGAGCTATGTCAAGGGGCAAAGGAATAGTGCAGAAAAGAAAGGCTGAGCCTATTTCTGGAGACAGTAAAGTGTCCAAATTAAAGGGAAAAAAGCATCTTCTGGTGCCTTCCAGACGCCAACAAACCTGGGGAGTGAACTGGAAGATGGATGGATGCTTATGATGCATCCAAGTGCTTTGATTGTGTTCTCCTCAAAGAGAACGCCGTGGAGAGAAGAGATGAAGGGGATGGGGCTCTTCTGAGCCAACGAGGTCAGGGAGCTCTGCTGGCCATCGTGGGACTGAGGGATCAGAGCAGGGCCAAGACCCCCAGTAACTAGAGGAGGCAAACGAGGAGAGAAGGGAGATCATACGTTTGTTTATACCGGTTAAGTTCTACATAATGTTCACACCACTAGCTGTATTAGGAGTAAAATATGTTCTGCTTTTGATACAGAAAGAAAGGGATGAAACTTCAGTTATGCATATTCATTTAAATAGTGAATATCATCGTGAGTAATTTGCCACACATTCAAGTGTGGCAAATTTGTCCTTCAACATCAAAAAAAAAAAATCAGTTCAAAAAAGCCAGTCACCTTCATTCCTCCACTTTCAGTAGCTTTGGTTAATATATATCAGATAAGTAGCTTATAAATTCCTTATCGATTCCCTGGATTTTCATCTTGAATCTCATTCCCTTTTGTCTTCCCCCGTTTAAAGGGGCACAGGGCACTATTAATAACAGACCGAAAAGGGAATGCGTGACCTGTAGCTGGGCTGTTTACAGTTTTACACACAGTAGCTCCCCTCAAGGAAAAGGTACATCAGGAGGGTTTGAAAAATAAAAATCTAACGTTAAATGTCCCCTTCCAACTCTTTTTTCTTTTTTTTTTTCTCCATAATATGCTTGAACAGGTTGAGAAAGTGTACTAGTAATACAGGACCCAGGATGAAGAATTAGGCCTAGATGGCAGCAAGCAGCAGTTTTTGTAAAGAATGGTAAATTTTGAAAGCATAGTCCTATGGATGTAGCCAGAAACAAACCGAAGGTTACTATACACGAACAGTGGGAAAGTACAGGATAATGCTGCCACAAACTCAATGGATAAATCCCAGAGTTATCCACCCAGGAGTTTATAGTAAATTTGGTTATCAAAAAAAAAAATCATTTTTTTTCATTTATTTTTTTGGTTGTTAAAAAAGTGCACCATATCTTTGCATAAAGGCTTTCTATCTCTTTTAGAACCAAACACTATTTGGGCCAAAACTGCTGCTCAAGATCATGAGCAAAGCCTTCAGCTGATTCCAATGAGAAGTTTGTTTAAAAACCAGTCAGACTGGGATTCACAACATGTTTTTAGTAGTTCTGGAGATTACTTATGTGACAGTTTTAGCATAGTGTTTGAGAGGACTTTACATCTGTCATTTTCATCCTCTAAAAATAACATTTTTTAAGAACAACATGTTCCTGCACACCCACAGAATTTAAAAGACAGCAAGGCTAGCGAAAGAAAAAAAGTGGCATTCACGCTTACACTTTTGATCACATTTTAAGTACTATGGTAATAAACAGAGTTCAATTGCAAGATACTGACTAGGATAATCTTAACATATTGTCTATACACACATCTCTCAAGTAATGAATCTCTGGAGTAATTTAACTTTTTTATTATTACTATTGCAAGTTATACTGCTAAGCACCACGGGAAAAAAATATGTAAATCAGAAGCAAATGTGCCAGTTAAAAGCTGCTAGGCTGAACTAATGAGTGTGATACAGCAACTGTACAGCTAAGTCTTGAGTTTTTCAAAGAGCTAATTAAGACTACCTAATTATCCCAATGAGTAAGAGTATTACCCCTTTGGATGGCTAGGGGTAATTAAGTTAAGGCAATTTTCAAAAGAAATATAAGCTTTGAATGGGGCATTTCAAGATACATTGAAGATTGTTTTGCCATTCAGATTTCAAGAGAGGTTAAAAAAAAAAAAAAAAGCAACTAGTGACAGAAAAAGTCCCAAAGCATTTCTTTGAAAATACCTGAGGCACAAAGAAGATGCTCCAGCTGGGGGAATTTCAGGAATAAAAGGACACACAGAGAGATGGTGATGGAGGTTTCATAAATACCACCTCAGCAGATATCCAAACACTGCAACTGGAGCGTTCAAAACAGTCATGAAGGAGCAGGAAATGCCACGGGGTGTTTGAATAAAGGTGTAGTCTAAAGGAACATCTCTACTGCAGGAATTAAGGTCTGCGCTTTTATGGACCTCACTTAAAGCAACCAGGTCCCACCTCTATCATGGGCGGGGAGGGAATCATCACGAATTCACACTCAAAGCATATTATCATAGGTTAAACACTCATAATTATAATCCAGAGCCCATTCTCTCTCCTATGAAATGTGCAGAGGGATTTTAACGTCCTTTAGGAGGAGTAAAAGATTTGAAATATGTGGAGAATATCTTAAAACAACAAGTTCTTACAAAAGCTGCAAAACCCACAAAAAGACTCACCCTAGGTCACACTGCAGCACAGAGCTGAGCAGGGAATCCAGCATGCCAGGCTGCCACTGCCACCAAGAAACCATCCTTCCTCGCTGCCTTACAAACTCCTCTTCCTCACTCGGAGTTGCTCTTTTATTTCATTCCTCACCCTGCTGCTAGCCCAGTCCGTTGCCATTTGTATGGCAGAGAGTAACTCGAGCCAAAAAGTCTCATCAAGCCAAACGAGGCCCTTAAGAGCGGGTGCTTCCTTCCCTAAAGCAGGGAACTTCAAAGATGAGCATGGCAGAGGTAAATGGCAGCTCCTCCCCTTGACCCCAGAAATAACCTCTCAGTCTGTAACACTTGCCCCTGCCCTGATCCCAGCTCTCCTGAGCCATCAGGCTGATTCAGCGTGTGCCTTGAGCTGCTCTAAGGGGAGGTTTTGCTTAGCCTTGGACATCACTTTGAATGCTTCGGAGAACCTTTTCCATGCAGCTCGCTTGCCAGCTTCCTCCGTGCCCGACCCCAGGGCTGGTGTAGGAGGTTGCCACGTTGCCATAACACAGATTGAGCTTTTTCTACGGGTGATTAGATCAATGCTGGGGCCAGTAACTGATTATTAGGTATTTCAGGCTTACTTAGCATAGGGCAAAGCTATAGTAGGGCAATTCTCACAGGAGGAAAAGGGTTAAACTAGAAGATAGAGCTTGGGAGACGCTCTGAATAAAAAATAAAATAAAATAAAATAAAATAAAATAAAATAAAATAAAAATAACAACACACACGGACCCTTCCCCTGATTTTAGGAAAAGCCACAGTTTGGGGGGAGCCCAGCAAGCTGCTGATGGCAGCATGAACACTTGGACCTCCCCAAACAACTTCCATTTGATCTGCTTACAGGCCGTACATGTTCCATCCCAGGACCTTCTCTTTTTGGCGCGTTACCCCACACCTCTGTTGAAATCTGACAGCAAGGGAAGTTCCACGCCACCGATCCAGCTCTGTCGCAAGCACCAGGTGCACACCCGCCCTTCGTGCCAAAACCCAGAGCTGGCTGGGGCACGCCGGCTCCGTACCCCAGTGCTAGGGCAGAGATAGTCACAGAAACCAACAGCATGAAAATCCTAGGTCCTGCCATGGAAAGGAAAAACGCACACGTGCTTGCTGTGTAAGCTGGCTGAAGATCCACAGCCAGCAATTGCTTTTATTTTCGCATGCTGCAGCAGACTCCAGAAGGTCTCTTTTTAGGGCAAGCCCAGGATATTAAAAATAAAAGAATCAGCTAGCTAGAAGGAATGAAATCCAATGATATCCCCTTCTTATCACTTGCCTTTATCCACAACAAACAAATGAGTCTGTCTGAGAGGAAAGAAACTCAATCAGCAGCCCCGCACCAACAAGCATGGCTTGCATATTTTATTCTTCCAGTCATCTTATCAGCGAAGCCTGGGTGTCCAGCCAGTGCAATGCTCATAATTGTTTTCATCCCCTTGAAAACAAGCTAGAAGCAGAATTAAATTGATTTGTGAGCCGTGTTTACCCTTTTTCTCTCCACCAAGCAGACAACCAATTAATGACATTAAAGATTAATTAACGTGGAGGCCTGCACGCTACCTGCCGGGCTGATGATTACATTTGGTGTTGTACGTTCTTTGTTCCAAAGGGCAAGTACCTGCAGTGTCACCTCAAGCTCCTGCTGTGAACGTCTAGAGTGCAGCAGAACCACGGAACACAGTTAAAAAAAGAGAAAAAGCAGGGTTACAGGATTTTTACAGCTATTTGTTAGCGCCTCGTTTGCAGGGAACAGTGCAGGATGCTCCATTTGGCCTAAAATGGAGTGGAAACGTAGCCAGAAGAGTTGGGTATGTTTGTGTAAGTTGGAAGGAGGGAGAAAGTATATATTAGGCATTTCTCACGCACACATACCCCACACCTGCTCTTGACAGCTTGTTCCATGTTTTGTATCAAATGTATAAATAACATATATACATTTTACATATAAACGGAGCAACGCACGTCCTGCCAACTCTCCCTTCTCTCTATTTAGACGCAGTCACAGAAGCACAGAGCTGCAGATCCATATGCACACGGACATATAGGCACCTACTTAGCATTTAAATCCTTCCCATCCTACAAAATCTTCTTCTCCCCTGAGGTAATAAGTCTGTTAATTATATTTTTTTGCCCTGGTTTTTCTTTTTTTTTTTTTATACTAACCTCTTTTTGTCTCTTTTTTTTTTTTTTTTTTTTTTTCCTTTTCCAGTGCTCACAGAGAGCTTTCTTCTTATTGCCACTTTTTGCAGTTGAGAGACGTTAAGGACATCTCGCTCAATTTCTTGTAAAGTATCACAGGGGCTGCAAACAAAATAGGATCACGTCTCGTGCTCCAGATTTTGTACACTGGCCTTATTCATTCTAATAGGTTGCAATGGCAATCTTCTTTCTCGCTTCCTCTCTGCTGTAACCCAGTCCACACTTGCCCAGAACTGTTCCCCTGTGCAAAGTAATCTCGAAATACTTCTTTTTAAGAGGGTGACCAGTCTTTGGCTCGCAGTTGGGCCCACTGCAGCTGTTTGGCAGAGCCACCACAGAGACGGTGCGGAGTGGGGAGCAGAAGCGATTAGGAAACAACGAGGAGGGGCACAGGAATTCGGGACAGGATATGAAAGAGCTGAGCAGCACAGCCAAGGGCCTGGTGACTCACTGCGAGTCAGCAGCAGGTGATTTGGAGGCTGGGAACCGAGGAAGCCAGCTCAATCCGCTGCTGCAGATGATCCTATTGCAGGGACTCACCATCCCCACAGCACGGCTCACCCTACACAGCTCTGACTCTGGCCCCACATCTTCATTCCTGCTTTCTCTTTCCCCCCCTCTCTTGTTCCTCTTTTGCTTCCCCCTGAAGCCTGCCTTACCCCAGGTTCTGCCCGGAGATGTGCCACCCTCACAATTTCAGGCTCCCCTGCTGCAGGGCACATCCCATCTGCTTTCCCTCTCTCCTTCAGCAAAGCCTTGAGAATGCAGCAAACTCCAAAGCGTGCTTTGTATGCCCCAAAAGTCAGGGCGAGGAATTAGCAAAATATATTGCTCTTCTGGAGCAGAAGCAGCTCTGGGAGGTGCTCGTTCAGAGGGTTATGACCCACATCCCCAGAGGAGCACCCCCATCCCCAAAACCCTCCAGTTCCTTCCCTTGTGCTTCCCTCGCTCCCACAGGACACGGGCACTGGCACAGCTGCATGCCATCACCACCACCTCCCCCTGCCTTGGTTCCCTGGCTGTAACACCGAGGAGCCATGCACGCTTCCTATCCTCTCCTCGCATTCATGAGACAGAGAATGATTGCTATTAATTATCACCAACTTTGTGTTCCTTTCTGAGGCCTCTCTCAGTTTTGATAAGAATCTCCCGCTGCAGAGCTGAATAGTGAGGGTCACCCGGGCCAGAGGAACCTTTATCGCTTTCTCTCTCTTCTCCAGGGAGATAATAACAGCCAGGATTCTAGTTTAAGCTTATTAAAGTGCCCAGTTATCTGTTTCAGCATGGATAATTTAATCAGACGAGTTAAATATTTATGAGGCTGCATTTTATTGTCGACAAAAGATAAAAACGTGCTTTAAGTGCTATTCAGAATAAGAATTATAATGATGATTAAAAAAGCCATTGGTAATGACATTCGATATTATTATTGTTAGCTCCTAGGATTACCGAACCATCACAGAGGGCTGCAAATAGGAGACCAGAAACTGGAACTGAACCGTGCTTTCTACCTCTGTCCGTGCAGATCTGGTGAAGATCCAAAGCTCAGCAGATCATCCAGGCTGCATCCAGCCCAAAATTATCTCATACGCACACAGAGGACAGAGTCAGACCAACAGAGGGAGATTCATTTCAGTCCCTCTTACCATCTTTTAAAGACAAAAAAAAAAAAAAAAAAAAAGAGCATGTGGCTCTGAAAATAAAAAAAGAGCTGCACACAGGTGACCAGCACGCTTGCGGTTTGCAAGTCCCTGGTGCTGAAGTGCAAATCTGAAAGGAGGATTCAGCCACGCTTGCGACACCCCATGCACCTTGCAAAGTGGCCAGCCAGCAAAAGGCCAGTTATGCATACTTCTGAACAAGGAATCGGTTCATTTTCCCCCTGGATCAGCACGAAGGTATATTTAGCACAAGGTTCTCTGTTACAGATGAAGCCTGTGCCTTTCCTAACACGAATGGCTTTGCTCCTGGAGGTGTGGGGACTTGGGAGTTTCTGCCAGAAGAGGCCTTGATTCAGCAAGGTGTTTACATACACGGCTAACATTTAGCACATGGAGTATAATCCTGGATTTAAAGTTGGGACAGTGCTAAAATACATTATTTATCCAAGGTCAGAAATTCTAAACTCAACATTCTTCTTAGAGCAGAGAAAAAAAAAAGGTATGTATGTGTGGGAGGGGAAACCCTGCTTTATACTTCACCAGATTTTAATTTTTCCTAATCTTTATGAGCATTAAAGCTCAAACAAAGGCATATAAACCATGCATGCAGCAACAGTAAGGCTGTAAGACTTACTGTAAGTAATAGAGCATATCAATTACATTTGTTCTGCCTCAGGTAACTTAAACATTTTAAAAATATATTCATTTCCCATCCACATGCTCAAATTCTACTGCGTCAGTATTTTATTTATGAGTGCCAGCTATATAGGTAGGCAGCAAAATACGTATTTTATTTATTATATACAAATAGGCAGCAAATCTAAATTAACTGGTGGCAAAGCTTTCACTTTAGGAATTCTTGATATTTGAGCTCTTATTAATGTTACATTGGTGCCATTTATCTTCTTAGCAGATACTTCATGTGTTTGGAAGTGAGACATAAGAGGAAAATGGATATTAATACTGCTACCATTATTTCTACCCTCCCTACCAAAACTGACAGCTACCGCTTCCACTAGAATAGAAAAGGCAATAAAAACATTTGAAAAAATTCTCATGTTTACCCTCTTTTCATTGTTTTTTCATGAGAAGGAACAATACATATTTTCAAAAATTTTTGGTCATTCTTCCAGCTGTTTTTTTGGCTTTGGTTAGGATCTGGGAGGGCGGGGATGTCTGGCGTTAATTTGACAAAAGACTTTCATTAAACACTTAGCACAAAAGGCATTACACCTTCTTGATCTCCACTCTCCCTCTCCAAAACAACCCAGATACCTCATCCCGCCTGTCACACGCAGCGCCAGGTGTCCCATGAATAATTACACAGCGTGTCTCAGGCTGAGCCTGGAGGAACTTTTAATTCTTCAGAGGTGGAAAGGAAAATTCTGCTGTCTTAGTGATCAGGTGAGGAATCCACTTTCAAGAAGGAAAAATATATATATATATATCATTTTTAAAGATTTAAAAGCTTTGACTCATTTTCTAATCAATCATCTTCATTAACAAGTGTCTTTAAAACGCTGCCACCACAGAAAAAATTTCAACCTGTCAAGGGCTTTCTTTTCCTTCCTCTCTCCTGCACCCCAATTAGGGCTTCTCCTGCGGTTATTCCACTATCTGCAGCAGGCTGAGCCTTTCTCAGAGATATCCTTCCCCACAGAGAACTGCCATTTACCTGCGGCTCTAAGTCACTAACCCGCAACAGCTCCCGTTGAGAGCTAGGAAAGCCCTTCTGGAGGCAGAACCAGGGAAAACACAGCCCATCGACTCCATTCTGCTCTCACATTTTTCTAGGATAAAGTTGTATAAAAAACATTGTCCGAAGAGCTTACTTGAAATGAACCAAATTGCACGTGACTGATTGATCCAGCCACCAATAAATAAAGAATGAGTTAATGAATTGCATGCAGCAGGAATCAAGTCCCAACAAGTACTTTCATAAGTATGTGCTAAGGCAAATCAGAGGAGCATTTTCAGTGTAAATTCATTTAAAGCTGCGTTCTGAGACTCCTGCTTTGCTTGCTTATTTGCACTGTGGTTCCCGATCCCTTAGCAGATGCCAAGATCCAGATGTGCTAGAAAAACAAGATAACTGGTAAAACATTTCTGAGTAGTGAAAACTCACGAAAGTTTGTGAAACTCTGTTCCACCAGCTGTCACATCTCCCTCTCAGTCAGATTATTTGGTCAAAGCGTTGAATTAATTAAGAAGAATTCATCATCATTTCCACTTCAACATTCTCAATGAGTCTCTCAAACCTGGCAAAACAATGATATTTGCTCCAAAGCCTCATGAGCATTCCCTTGAGCCCAACAAGGCTCATACATCCTTTCCTCCAGCTCCTTACCAAACTTTAGCCCCAGCCTGATTGTTTGGGATCACCATCTCCATTTCACAAATAAGGAAAGATATGCTGAGGGACAAATCATCTTTTTTTTTTTTCTGGCTATTCCCAGGACCAATGCAAAGCCAGCCCTTCCATTTATCCCAGCTACATCAGAGTCACTGTCCATCCCAAGTCAGTTCACCTCATGTGTTCTCCTTGCACAACCAGTGTGATTTCCCCCACTAAGTGCGGCTCTGCATGAAGTGATGCTGATGCAATGCCACTGGAAGATCTGACCCAATATTTCCTCTACCATCACTGAGATGCTTGCTTCTGGGTACGGAAAGGAAGAGGAGAAGGCAAAGCTAAGGTTGACAGGTTGACTCTGTGACTGCTTTGTAGGCATGTTCCAAAACTATATATAATGTGTGTGTGTTACAAGCAGCAAATGAACCCTTCTTCTCCTAGCTAGCATCATTTATGATGTACAGAGCACTGAGACCACTGCCCTTATGCATAATGCAGATGAGGCATAAATAGGAAAGACCTGGTTTTGTCGTCTTTGTTAACAATCTCCTTCTCCCCCGCCCTCCCCACCCCCCAAGACAAGATGTCAGCTAGATAATTTATTAGAAAATATCACTGTAGTGCAATATGGTATGTACTGTCCTTTGGGGGTAGAAAATCAAATACTCACTTGTCACTGGAAGGGCTGATTTAATTGGTACATACAGCATTTCACCTTATTGCTTTAAAATAACTATGTAGGCTCAGATTTCCATTGTAAGAACAGGTAGGTTTTAATTCAGATAACTGGGAACAAGCACTGGCCTGGCACACGACAGTTCACACGTTCCAGAGCCCAACCACCCCAAATACAGGCACTACAAACACTCACACAGTCAATGAAGCACCAGGAGCAGCTCTCATGACCACCAGCACCTGTTTTTTGGGATCCCTCCCAAAATCAGTGGTTCCAACCAGCTGGCAAGGGTAAAGCACCGAGAAATTTCTCCTTGGCCAGGGAAAGGGCAGCAGCAGGCCACACTCCTGAAACCTGAGCTGTGGGTTAAATCCAAGGAGAGATTTTGAGACCTAGCAGGACCTCCCACAAGCACCATTTGCTCTAGCCCAGCAGGGAATTTTGGTCCTGGTGGGCAGAAGGGTGGCTTTTTTATTTTTAAGGGGTTATTTATTAATTTCCCAGAGGGTTATATCATCCAGCACTACATACAGAAGGCAGAGAAGTGTGACCTAAACCAAAGATTGTGGTTTAAGAAGTGACTGGACTCTCCCCATAACTCAGCGGTACCCAGCCATAGGAAGAAACAAGAGGCAACAGGTTCAGCATTTATTCCTGCAAAGGTTTCCTATCCCCCCTTGCCCAGGGGAAAGAGTGTTGGAGGGAGGAAACTGCAGAAAGGATTTTTATGAGCAGGTGTCTCCCTACCATAGGGATGGGACTGGAATGGAAAACATCGTTGCCTTATCCAGCCCTTGTACAGGCACACAGTAATTTGGGGCTTCACCTGCACTCGTTGGGATGGAGGGAGCGCAGGAGCCAGAGCTCTGATTTGGCTTCCAAAATTCAGGGATTTGTTTCCTTACAGCCAGGCAGCAGGAGAACAGCTAGCCAAAGTGATGCCTGTAACTCTCTTGCAAACGAGCATTTCAGTAATCAAAACTAATTTGCAAGCTTCTGTCAAAATCAGTAAGTTGTTATGATTGTGAAAATACAAGTATTAAAAAAAAGAAAATATAAGTAGAAACCAGAAATATTTTGATTTTTTTTTCAGGTGGAAGTAACATTCATTTTGTACTTTGTGCTTAAAAAACAGGAAGACCCCAAATATTTCATTTCCCATTTGCAAAATTTTAACATTTAGTTAAAAACCTTGCAAGGAGTTTTGACTTGAGGGAGAAAAACAAAAACAAATGCATCCCCTAGCAACCCACAATTAAATGTGCTGCCAGTTTGCAATTTAGCCAGCGACCTTGAAAATCATAACTCTGGTCTAGGATCTGTCCGTCTGTCTCTCCTCTTAAGTGACAGCCAATGAATGTGATATGCATCCTGGCAGAGAGTTAGAACTGTGTCCTTCTGATACTACGACTTTTACAGGCATTTGTTATGCAAACTCCCATTCTTAGGCTTCTCTGAGTTGTAATTTTTCTGACAATGTTGTTCCAACCTCATTCTGTAACAAAACTCCAGTATCTCACCATTGCAGTGTGTTTGAGAGGGAAACCCAGCTGCATTTTTTTTTTAGCAGTCACTTTCCAGGCCACATCTGTCCTGCTAATGAATAGTGACATCAAGCACACAAATTAAACTGTACGCTGAGGATAATTAAATCGAGCAGGTTGAAAAAAATAAACTATATCAACTAAATCCCAATTTGCAAACTATTATGCGCAGTCTTCGAGGTTTCGGCAGAACAATGGATACGGGGAGGATTATAGCAAGGTTTAAATTTCGTAGGGATGATTTGATATTCTATCTGTGCTCTGAGCAAGTCATGTTGCATCAGATCAAATCCTGATTTCATTCTATTGTGCAAAAAAAATCTATTGTTGCCACTCTTTCCTCTACTTCTTCATTATGGGGATTTAATTTATCGAAGTGCCCCGGAGAGTTTGCAGCACAGAATGGCTGTAGCATTATATATTTCCAATAGCCCCTTTGTTGCAGAGCACTAGTGGTTAATAGGAAGATAATGAAAATATGGGAATTAAATTAGGTTGGTGCCGGGACTGAAAGAATACTTTCTTTAACTTGCAATACTGCAAGGTTATGAGCAAAATAATAAATTAAGAAAAAATAAAAAAAGAAATGTGATTGTTACATTCCTGAAGGGAAGCTAGTAGGGTGGGGATTTCTCCATTTTCCTGGGCTTGGAAAGAAATCAAGTGTTTTTCATGTCACTTTCTGGTGGTAGGGATCTAGATTTTGGAGAGCATGTGAAAAAGGGTTTAGTTAAACTGTATGATGGGAAAAGGAGAGATATTTATCAGTAACACCCAGGGAAGGAAACCAAAGTTGGAGTGATTAAGAAAAAAATGTGTGGACAATTCTAAAATCCCAGCAAGATTTATTACTGCTATGAAATAAAATTTCTAAATTAGGGCAAAGTCCTTTTTGGCTTTTTCAGACTGTCTAATTATCCCAGGGAATTCAAATCTCACCATCAGTGCAAGAAACCAAGAGAGCAGGATTGAGAAGAAACTTTGCAACAGCATATAGAGCCTTATTTCTGGGTGTGAGCAGCAGCGAAGGAGAGGGCAGATGCCATGTGAGGAACCAGGTCACCAGCAATCCCTACTGCTCAAGTCCATCACTAACCACTGAAAACAGAAACCAGCATGAGTCAAGGCAATTCGGATGCTGCATTGAAGCCTTGTGATGCAGATTAAAAGAAGCAAAGAAAGAAAAAAGACAAAAAGCACACACCACTGCGGGTATCTGCAGTTGCTGTCACTGGCTACCTGCAGACACCTTGCAGACCATGTCTGGAATAGCATTGCCCAGTGCTGTATTTATAGTAATCACACAGTCATAAATTTAATATTGCCAGACATTATAAATACTCCAAGGTTTCTAAAGCTGGAACAGAGACTGTTCAAACAACCGCCTTGCAAACAGTTCTTTCCGTAGAGTTTCAAAAAAGTAAGAAATGTACAATATTACACTTGACAGCTTTCTTTCAGTACAATTTCTCTATCTTGTCTTCCCTGCACTCCTCCAAGAGCTAAACCAAACATGAATAATCAAGAAATCTCTAAATTATGCCAATAGGATAAAAGAAACACGAAGATTATAAACCATCGTGCTTCAGAAGGAAAGCCAACAACTGCTGGCCAAGCGTTCAGCAGGGCAACGAGCGGAGCAATTTGTTTCAGAGCTTCAAAGAGGACTTGAGCTTGTCTGAAAAAGCTGGCCCTCAGGTGAGAAACCCCCTCTTAAGGGTGCTTGATATCTTCTACTGGGTGTACCTGGTACTTCCCAGGGCCACAGCAGGATGAAGACAGATCAAATGACCAGATCCACTTGACTGGCAGCACAGTTCTGTCTGGTAACACACAGCGCAAAGCCAGGACAGAGCAGCACGTAGCAGAGCTGACTGCTCTCATAAGAGGAGGACACACACCAGCCCCCAGCCAGCAGGGATCTGTCACCACCTTCAGGCACTGTCCCAGCCAGCACTCGGTGGAACGAGAAGCCGAAAAGTGAAATCAAAGCAATTTGCAATTAGTCACTTTGCTAAACTTGACCAGGATTACAGAGCCCATTACTTCCTGAGATAAGCCACAGAAACAGCAGGACCTGCTGTGGTGAGAATCACTTTGTGGAAAGAGCACAAATAGCTATGAAAAAGTTGCAGCAGTCTTTTTTTTCCTAGAGTTTTCAGCCCCCCCCCCCCCCCCACCATTTCTGACAATCTGCTTCAGAATAGTTTCAATATGAAACGAGCATTGGCAGGAGCTCCTCTGTACTTTTTCATTCTCTTCATGTGGAAGAGCTGCTTGTACAAACTTCATTTCATGTTGGAGAAACAATTCTGGTGTTTTTCGTTTTGTGGAACAGAGAAAACTTGGCTCCATCAAACCCAATTGCAAAACTCTTGTTGCCTAAATAGGTCCAGGATCTAACCCAAAAGTCAAAAAAAAAAAATTATGGCAGGAAACCTCAGGGCAGAAATCTAGTATCTGGGAATATCCCATACCAGGAGAAGACTGATGCAGGGATATTAACATTAATGCTACCATCGCAATCGTTACAGTGGGAGAGCAACTCTGATACACTTAAATTAAGCAAAGATATGTATCTGTTTAGCATATTTGTGACTGCAGTACAATATATTTCATCACTGTGGTTGCAAAATAATCTTTATTTTTTTCCATGGGAGATTACTCAAACCGCAATAATGTGTTTTCCCAAATTAAATAGATAACTTTACAGACTGCTGGGTAATAAAATACGAATAAACACGGAAGACATACCTTATTAAAAAAATTAGCTTGTCATTTTTCAGACTCTTCCTTTGATTTGCAAGTTAATAAAAACCACAGCCAGTTGCCATAGGGAGGATAATTAATTAGCCATCTATAAAATTAATGTTGGAGGGGGGAGGAGGCTTTCACTTGAAATATTCATTGCACATAGCAGAAACATATTCCAGCACTATAGTTAGAAGTCTGCCACATGCTCTGATGTCCTTAAAAAACAGTAATGGCTTGTTGGTTTTGTTCCTGAAGGACAGCTCTGGTGGTGATAAAACCTGGTCAAGGGAATGACTCAATCTACCAACCCTCTGGTTAAATGAAGTCGCCTGTCTTCCTCCAGAGGGACACAAAGAATTGCGCTGCTGGAGTCAGACAAAGAGCTGCGCGAGCTGAGTTTCCTTTCCTCCAGCCCCTTTTAAAGGGAGCTAGAGCCAGCCCCAAGCCCCCCTGCAGAAACCACAGAGCACACCGAAAGCCATCGGAGCTCCCTCCTGCCACTCATGTGGGTGCGCCTGTCCCCAGAGCCTGCGAGTTCAGCTGCACCCGCTGAGCCCCCAGGAGCTGACTCCGAGCATGATCAGGCAAGCACAAGACGCCAGGAGATGCATCTGGGCATGAATTCAAGCAAATATCTCAGGCATGTCCCAAGGATCAGCTTGAGAGAGGTCAGTGAGAGAATTCAGTCCCCAGCCCGATATTAAGTTTCCTACCCAGGCAAACCAAGAAACCAGAAAAAAATTAGTGAAGGGAGATAGCTATGTCCCCAAGAGCTGTGTGAATATTTTAAAGTTAAATATTTATTCCAAAGTCAATTAAGACAATTTTAACTCTGCATGAAAGGTTCCACCCAGAAGGTTTGAATAATCACCTAATTAAGAACTTCAATTAATTCATAGCATTTTGCGTCCTTTTGCAGAGACATCACCAGTCTTTAAATTTGTACTGATGCTGCTAGTGAGAAACCAGGTAGTTGTGAGGTAGTTGTTGTAACTGAATGCATACCCATCTACTAAAGTGAAAAAGACACATAACTAACTCTGTTTCCCACAGGACAAACAGGAATCTGCTAAATAAGTACCTAATTTGTGAAGTCTCATTTGGACCAGATTTATTCTGAGTTAAAAGGATGAACGCAGGCCTTCCAAGTTACTTAGATATTACTGCTGCTAATTTGCATCACACTTACACAACGTACAGAGACCAACCTGGCCCCAAAGAGGTTGCCACCCAAAGGCAAGAGGCGACAGGAATGTTCAGGCAGGAAAAATGACAGGGAAACCTGATCAAAATGATCACACCATTACACAAAGCCTCCGTACACCTAATTATTGTCATTAGGCAACAGGGCAGGATATAGACTTCAAGGATGATAACGGCAGGCTGGTGGTGGGTTTCCTCCAAGGGAGAAGAGCTGCCTGGGAGAAAGGAACAGAAATGTGCGACTGAAAGTGTAATAAGCAGATGATGAAGGCCAGTGTTATGAGCCAACTGGAGGCAGGAGCTTTGATCTCACTTGATACAGACCATAAGATGAGTCAAGTGGGGAGGAGTCTGTGAAAAGTCCTGGAAAGGAAAAAAAATGATTTGATGAAACTGAGAAGTCACAGTTGATTTTCAGTTCCTATAAGCAAGCCACATGGCATCTGTCAAAGCCAAGGGAAAACGATGTTGCAGAAATTAAGTAAAAACTAGCACCTGGACATGAGTTATTTAAACCAGGAGATAGAGAAGGCCATTGTCTCAAACATTATGCTTATACAACAAGACCTAGACAAATGTGGATACAAGGCTTGCAGAGCTACTAGAGTTTAAACATTGCCTGGATGAGAGACATCTGTGATAAGCAAAAGCATGATGTTGTTTCAAAGTGAAGGCAGTTGGGATTGTAAATTAAGAACAATTCAACAATCTTGAGCTGATGTCTAGACATTCACAAGGAGCTGTCAGGGCCCTTATTTTGATTTGGCAGGAAGGAGGTCTGCAGAAGGTATTAGAATGAGCTGTCACGCAAAGAAGATAGCATCATTCTGTCCACTTTTTCACTTACACAATTGCATTTTCCTGCTATAGAACTGGCCATGCCCAGGCAGCATCAGCCAGAGATATACTTCTCATCACATTTTAAGTTGTCAGGGCCCCACAGTGACATATATTCCAGTGGGAATAGCATCATTGTGCCTCACAGCAAGAGCACCTGCAATCATCTATGAAGTGCCTTAAAGAAAACATACAAAGCTCTGCTCTCCTAATTATCATCTTTCTGGAGAAGACATTTACTTTGGTAAGAGTGTTGTTAACTAACTTCTTCGTTAATGGGGGAACTCTACACTGGATAATATGACTTTCTTTTCCTGGAGCCTAATAATTTCACATTATTTTAAGATGTTAATAAATGAGGTTGCCATTCCAAGAAACAGACCACAGTTCATTACCATATGCTAGTCTTCATTTATCACAAAATTTTTCATTCACTATCCGTTCCCACTAAAATTGTTATAAATAAGAAGCTGAAGTAAAGGTCCAGATCCCTAACATCAGCTAACTATCAGTGATTCTTTTTTGCTAAAATATTTCTAGCTAAGGGTAAATTTATTTTAACACACACAAATAATTTCTTGGTCTTCTGTTCTTGATCTTCACTGGAATTTTCTTAACTTACAGGTTTCTGCAGTTGGAAGCAAAACATAGGGGTTGAGATTTGCTAATGAGCAGAGATGGTAGCAGCCCACAACAGCTTCCACAGAAGCCATCCTCTTACAGGAGGACTCCCCATCTCACTGACCTGCCCAAGCAGCTTCTGAATAACAGAAAGTAGGGGAGAGAAACCATGTGTGTCCTGTTATTGATCCCATAGGTGACAGCATCCAAACCAGAGCACCTATTGCTGTGAGGACATTTACTGTGATATTCTCCATTTTTGCCTCTTAGAGGACCTCCATTTATTTCCTAAAAATCCTTCAAGGGGTTACCTCTTCCCTGACTGTTAACATGGCAATTACAAAATACTCAGTCCTGTAGGAAATGTTTCAGGATGACAGTTTCACAGGCAAAAATCTGCTTTTCCTACTCTTAGGATCCATATAATCTAGACAACAAGGATACTAAAATGACTAGGATTTTGAAGTTTAAGCGCCTGATTTGCAAGCACAATTAGGTATTTACATTCCAGAATATCGCTGCAATTTGAGCCTACAGGCAGAGATCATTGCAGAAAGAAAGGCCTTGTGAAGGCAGATAACAGGACCCCAAAATTTGTTGCACTATCTGGCAGGACTGTCACAATTTTCTGCCCATTGCTTTATGCTCGGATTATCGTTCACTTCTGCCACCCCAAAAAGCCATGCTCATCTGCTTTTTTCAATGTTGTTTTGACGTGATAGTTGTTCAGGCCAGCTCAGGAAGAAATTCATCCTTAACACACAGAATTCCCCACTGCTTGCAGCTAAGCCTGTCCTGTGCAATAACTCTCCCCAGTGATGCGATTGGAGCTGTCCTCCCTGCAGGGGCCAGGTGCAATATGGACCTGCTCCCCTGAGAAATAAAAAGGGTAAAAACAATTGAGTTCATGGTCAAATTGGTCTGTCAGGAGGCAAGAGTTTCAGCAACCTGACATTCCCCTTGGCATCTTCACTTTCCATAGTGCAAACCTGTTCCTTATTCCTGCACAAGTAATTGAAGGACCTTCAAGGAAGTAACACCAGTGCATCCCCATTTCAAGTAAGCAGAATTAAAAAAAAAATGAATAAATAAAATTAAACCACCACACCATGGACAGCATCATAAACCAGATTACTCAGATGCATCTGCTGTTTCTCTCACCACTATAAAGGACTCTTCAAAGACACAGTGAAGGTTCATTAGCAGACACTGCATGATTGGGGAAAAAACAGAAGCATACAGATCATCAGCTTATAATATATCTACACTGGGGGCAAATAGAGGTCTTCAGATATCTGCCTCAACTACTCAACACAGAATTTACTTAGAGAAAAAAATAAGACTCATTCTCCAGCAAGTAAATGTTCTGTTATATTGGATTATAGGGTGCTGTCCTTGCTCAGTTACCCCTCTCTCATCACATTAGTCTTCAGCACAACAGCAGCACGTTTACATGCTTTCTTGGCAGTAACACAGTGAGACAGGCCCATATTGAACACTAGTTAGGGAAGACATGAAGAAATGGGAACATTACATTGTGTTTTCTAGATAAATTAAGATTTCACTACCGGATCTTCTAAAAGCCAGAGCACCACTTACTCCATTCATTCTGCTCTACAGCGTGGTTAATGGATATAGATAGCTGAACTGGTGCCTGAGTAGCAAACCACAGTCCCCCTCAGATTGGATAAACGCTCAGCATTGCAGAGCTGGAGCAATTAATTTGTCACTGATAGGCAAGTGGTGTTAGAGAGTAGTGCTGCTTCTCCACCTTCACCTTGTGCTGAACTTGAACCGCTTGCTTTCGTGACTGGAGAAACTTGGAGTGAACTGCGGCTCTGACTTCTAACAAATCCTCACATGCATACACCAAAAAAAAAAGAAAAAGAAAAGATGCCTTCTGTCAGTTAAGTTATGCTCTTCACTAGGTATAAAGAAAAAAACAGGCATCACCAGCTAGCTCTAGCTACAAGTTCCTTTTAATGGTTGAGTTCTTAATTCAAATGAAATGATGCTTACTCTATTCCCTTGCTTTCTCTGTCTCAACTGTCAGGACTGCAGGGTCTGCCAGAACAGGGCCATATGAAATATTTATTAACTCGTCTTCAGGAGAATACGATGAAAGATATGAGAGAAGTTGGAGCCAGAAGTTCCTTGAGCTACCTAATTGAGAGAAGACCTGACATTTACCTATCAGAAATCAAGCCAGGTAGGCAACAACCCAAAGCTGTCAGGTTTATAACAGCAGATGTTGTAAAAGGGAACGAGACCAGCTGAGGACAATAATGATTTGGTTGGGGTGTTCCTGCAAGCTAAGTCCATAATTCAACATTTAACCTGGCCAAGCAGCAGCTCAAAGCTATTCCTTTTGTAATGCCCAGAAATGTAAATGCTGTTAAATCTAAAAAAATGCACCTGTGTATCTTGTTTCATGCTTGTCAGATGCAGTTAATCCTTTAAATTCAAGAATACAGTCCCTCTTTTTATAATCTTTTCTAAAAGAAGGAAACAAATTTGCAGAATAAGATCTGTAGAGAGGTACAAGTTTGTCTTGTATGGGTGAGACATTAATGAGTTCCTATAAATCCTGTCTTCATCTTTGATATTTCTGAATGACTGTTATTTAAAAATACCAAAGAGTAAGTTTTGAACCTTTTGCTTCCCTGCCATTAAAACAAAACAAAGATTGAAAGTCCCACTAAGTTATTCCTCCACTCTTCAGTCAGATTTTAAGTTCTGTAATTGGACAAATGACTAAACGATATGTGTTTCAGTTTTGCATTAGCTGGGCTAATATTTCACCCAGTTTAAGTAGTAGCTAATGAAGTTCTATATAGTCAGAAATGCATAATACACATGTATATATTAAAATAGATTATGGAGATAAACAAGATCTCTTCACGAGCATTGTTCTCTACCTCCCTCCCCCCCCATTCCCCCATACACACACACAAAGCACTATAACACACAAAGAAAAATTGCAGGAAGTATCTTGGATAAGCAGATTTTAAAAAAAGAGAATCCTCAAAGGCCCTCAAGATTTGCAAAAGTCTCTAGATTTTCAGTGAAAAAATAAAAGCCAGTTTCATTGCATGAAGGGTACTGACAAGCTTGATTTCCTCCTTCATGAGTGTGATAAAACCCAGAGATATAAACTTCCAGTTCGGCTAATGGATGTCAATGTGCAGAGACAACCAGAGTTGTGTTTTCATGTAAAATTCATAATATAAATCCTTGAAGCCTTCTAATTAAGAACTGTATATATCTGCCTACTAATAAGTCAGATTACTTATCTCCCTCCTCACAGAGAAAAATAAATAAATGTTGACTAAACACAACAGCGCTTAGTAATCAAATGCAAATATTCTTCTCAATATAAAGATTGTTTCTGATAGGAAGTTGTATACAAATCAGGCTCTTCCGTGCTAGCATATTTCTACTCCAATTCAACATGAAGAGTTATGCTCGTGTCAACTGTGGCATGGTATACTCAAACTAATTACACAGCCAGTAACTTGACCACTGGGTCTGAAGTCATCCTTACTTTGAGGTCTATATCCACAAGGACAAGTCAGATAGTCTCAGAGCTTTAGTTCAGATCCAAGTTATCACACAATGAAGAGCTAAAATCATCCAAAAAGATGCATCGAGTCAGGTTTAAGTAACAACAAATATGACAGATACACCTCTGCAGCAGCTGAAGGGTGGAGACAAAAAAAGGACTAAAACCAACGGAATTAATCCCCACTGAAAAGTTGGGAGACTGAGGAGTTTTAAAATGAAAGTTCTATTTGTGTAACTCCTGCTAATTGCTCTAATGAGAGTTAAACAAGTTGCTGGCCAAACTCTGACAATCCAGAACAGATGTTATATTCCGCTAACAAGACTTAAGCAGAGGCTACAAACCAGCCATTCTCATAGCAAACACATCTTGTGTATTCATGAGTAGCCAACTTAAACCCTGAAGCTAAATCCACTTGTTTTCATGGAGTTAAATCAAAGGACTCACCTCCAGCTCACTTACCACCTAGATGGCATGACTTCAGGCAAAATTTAAAAATGTGAAAAGAAAAATACACCTTCCAAAGAGGAAATAGAAACACCATCATGGTCCAGGAAAACAGACTCCAAGAGATAGATACCTTGAATGCAAACACACCAAGTCATTGCTTCTCCTTGAGTTTTCTGCTTAGCTTTATAGAACGTACTCAGCTCTTAAATGCAAAGAAGCTAATTCGGGTGAAGAACACGCTCATTGCCTTGATGCACAAGAACTCAAGATTTTGCTTTAGGTTCTCTGACAGGTTCTTTACTCAATATCCATTTATACTACAAACCAGCATTGCTCATGAGCATCTACCAGAGCCGGTTAGAGTGCCAGGCCTCACTTTCCACATAGCTCAGTTCTTCAAATTTCTAGTGCTTTTGGTGGGGATTTTAACAAGCTTGTTATCTAGGCTTTTTTTAAAATCATTATGCATTTTTAAGACGTGTGCTGTGTAAGATTCCCTTCTACCATTAGTATGAATTAGAAAATAAAAATGAAAGATCTACATTACAGAGGTTTGAGCTAAAGCTCAGGGAATCAGGAAGCTAGATTTTCAGAGCAATTGGGGAAGAAGAAAATGTAGAGGGCATTACTTAAGTCTCTCTGGGGACTTTGACCTTCCACTATAAAGAAGTTACAAATATTTGACAGACATTTATGAAGAATTTCAAGATAATACAGATGAAAATTACAGCACAGGTGCTATATTATTATTTCTCATAAGTAGAACAAAGGACTTCAAGTAATAATTCCTAGGATCTAAACACAGATGCTAATGACCTTGGGCAAACCACTAATATTTCTTGGCTTCCACAGATCCATCTAACATGATCTAGAACTTAAAGAGAGGTACAAAGAAGAACAAGTAACAAACAGAGCAGTAAAATCTTCCTTAAGGTAGACAAGACATAAGAAGAACTAAACGGTTTGAGACCATGAAACATCTGTTTAAAATGTGAGATGATTCAAAAAGCAGATGCATAGGCTAGATATAATTCCTGCCTGATACATAGTGTTTCATCACTGGAAAATTCCACAAGGAAAGAAAAGCCAGCACACATGAAGGAATGGGTACACCCTAGTTTGCTTCAGAATGCTAATGTGAAATGGTTCAGAGATACATTAATAGAAACAAGTTTACATCAAGACATCTCAACGTATGATCTCACTAGCTAAAAAAGCACATTGCAATAGCAAGAGGAATAGAGAACAGAGAAAGAACGACTGCAGATTCTGTCACGAGGATGCCCAGAAATACTAATAAGACTCAACTAAATCACCTACAACCCTTGTTTGCTCAAGAGCATTTCCTCAGCACACTAGAAAAACATAGACCAGACGGGGAATCAAATCAAGAGAAATTTGATTACATCTACAGCAAAGAGAGATAAATGACCTGTAAGACAGTGTCCAGCCACAAGTTAGTCTATAAGACACAACAAAGGAGGCATTTTGCAGTAGAAAAGAGGCAAGTGGAGTGCTTCAAGATAGCCGGAGATAGGATCATGAAACCATCAGCAACTGTGTGCAGCTGCAGGATTATGAAACCATCAGCAATTGCACATAGCTGCAGGGGGAGGCTCTTTGTTTGTTAAATTACCTATGGTACCCATTATCTTTGGGATGAATCTGGCTAGAGGCCCAGGGAATTTGGAAGATGCCATCTCTGCTTTCATCAGCTAAACGAAGAGGTCCTGTCTGTTTTCCAGTAGCTTGTATATAAAACAATATATAACTATTCCATGGACAAGTTCCTCTCAAGACTTGGATCAACCCCTAAAGCATTTCTGGAAAGGAAAGACAAAAATTCAAAAAAACATAAATAGAGCCAATAAGACTATGCCATCACAACATTTTACTTGCTAGGTGCCTGTACAGCTCATTACCTATCTGGTAGGCTGAAACACTACTAAGCAGTTAAGTTTGGCTGACTGAAACACCTATGAGTACATGGATGAGCATAAAGTGACTATTAAGACAAAGGGATTAGAGGGATCTTAAATACAGCTTTGCCCAAGTAGAAACTTAGATTTATCTTGCAATATCTCCTTTAAAGTGTTGTTTCTAGTCTATTAAATGACTCAAAGGCCAATGGTGAAATTGGTATTGTGAGCTCAGAGCATGAATAAATTTTGCTCCCATTTTTTGTTTGCCACAAACTGAACTTAAAACACTGTGACAGAAGCACCACAGCCATATTAACAGGTTAATATGACTATTAGCACATATGTAACCTCATTACAGCCTGACTCAATCTCAGCCCAATCAGATATTGCATAGTTTACAAGCAACGTTGAACCTTCTATGGAGTCTTAGCAGAGTTGGCTATATGACAAGCTTACAGGACAATTTTCAAAGCAATAACCCTAAAAGCTGGAGAGATTACTTCACGCCCAAAACCCAGTGTGGAAAGCCACAAACTCCCTCCCTGATCCTCCCTCAGCTCCACTTGTAATCTGAGCTGCAACCAACTCTCACTTGACTTCTAATCAAGCCCAGATAACCATAAGTGCCAGTACCATGCAATCTCTCATTTTCTCCCCATCATTTCAGGGTCTCATCATGAGTTCCGCCACCCCCAGTAATATATTTGATATTAATGTTTCATTGTTTTCTTGATTTTGTATCTGGAACACGTTGTCCTAAGTGGCAGCTTCACTTTTGCCTGAAAGGACCATCTGACTATGCAGTTCCCAAAGCTAACTCACTGGGGGTCATTCAGCCAAGTCTTGCCTACAGGAAGCCCAAGTCCCTGTGTGGTTATTTTCTCTTTTTTCCACTCCTCTCTCAAAGCATTTCTCAGATGAGAAGAACAGCTTATCTAGAAGATCTTTCCATGAGGTTTCTCCACCCAGCTCTTCCCTCCAGCTAGCTAGGGCATACTGCAGTCTGATGCCAAATTTAGCAAGATGCAGCATGTTAAGAAGCACTGTTTATTTTCTAGAGAAATAGCTGCAATTTCTTTTCATTTCCACTCTTAAGAGTACAAATATCCTAAGCACACACATGATTTTGAGTGTCAACTCAATTACAATGAGCTCTGCTGATGGAGTCCACAAGTGTGTTCTGGGAACAGACACAGAAGAAGAGCTGTGGTAAACAGGCATATCTTCAGACCTATAAAAAAAATCAATTGTTTTATTGATTTAAGAAGTAATAATCAAGCATTCACTCCTGGCTACCTCAGAAGGCATCTGACCCACCCAAAGAGCTGTAGAACATTCACTCCATGAACATTTTTACCATAAAGCCTTGAGTGTTTATTGTAGAGGTTAATGAAGCTCTGAAGAGAACGTGGTTTTGCCGAGATTGGTATTGTCCAAAAGCAACAATCTTAATACAAATGAATAGCATGATAGACAGACCAATTACTAATGTTTCCAAACAAGCTTTGAGACACAGGGCAGCTGTAACATAACTTTTTTTTAGTATACTATTTCCTCTATTTTATGAGCAATATCTAATTGCAGTCCCCAGTTTCTGAACCCAGCACTCTAAGAAAGACTGAGTGCATTGCTCAAGACACTTTCTTGAGCAAAGCTCCTAACGCAACCCAGCCCAGTCACATTGCCTAGGCTCATGCAGAAGCCAAAAAATCCCCACCAGAGAAATTTTGTTGGATTTTTATTTATTTCTTGCCTCAGCAGTGAAAGGTTATTTCTGAATGCTGTCTGGGAAAAGCACAGCTGTTCAAAAAATGCTGCTATCCAGTCCCTTTGGTAGCTCAATTTTCTTAAGCAGTCACAAACGCTTTTTATTCTGCAGAGAGAGTTCACACAGCATGCATGGCTATGCACATACGTACATATATTGCTTGGTTACCTCTCCCATAAATATTTTCTCTGCTTTGGTATAATACCATACAAGGATGTACCAAAGTTTGAGAGAAGTTTTCCCCCTCAGATGTGTGATTGCTTTGATGTGTCAGCATGCACAGAGAATGCAAAAATGGGAGGGGCCATATGCAACCTACACAACGATGTTAGGGGTTTTTAACAATCTTGGTTTTGTTACTAAATATGCAGAGAAAAAAAAGGCTTTCTATTTAGTTTTGTTTCCCCATAATTCTTCAGTTCGTGTTGCAACTACACGTCTTATCTAGCAAAGTAGGACAGGTATCTATAGGCCTCAAGAGATTAGAGAGGTCTACTAAATATACAAGTAAGAGCCATGTCTGAAGCTTCCCAATCATCCCAAAATCACAGGCTAAACTTCCTAAGCAGGTGTCAGTGAACTGCAGGAACCTACATACTTATTGTAACAGTAGATTCTACCTACTACTGAGGGACCACTAAGGATACAACAAATTTAAAAGTACAGCAAAATTATCTCACTAAAAAAAAATTAATCTCTTCCCATCTAAGTCTTCACTAACCTAAAGAGTATTCTTTTTCCCTATGTATTTTACAAGTTTGGCTGCTTCAGATCTTACTAATAAAATGTAACAGAGTTGAGTAACAGAGTTGAATGTTCCTACTTTCAAACAGAAGTCCTGATGAGTGTCAACAAATATAAAAAGTGAAGAAGTACAAAAGAAGAACAGACCAACTTCTTAATAATTTTCTGATCCTGTATTACCAGATATGAAAATCTTCAGGGAAGACTCGAGTCCAGTGGAAACAGTCTTCAAGGAACAAGAAGCCTGTGCCTTGGAACTTGCCTCAGACTCAGCCAGTGCCTTTGAACCCAACAGTGCAAACCTTGGGACTGCTCCACTGATGTGGTTCAGGATGTCACAGAGCCTCACAGTGGAATATGGTTGTGTTCATCACAGCTCCCCTATTACACTACTACATTTATCTTTGCTGCTATCAGTCTGTTAGATGTGATTTTTTTCAGAATAGCGAATTCTGATATTTGTGGTAATCCATTTTCTTAAAAGACACTTTGGCTATTCTTATCTTTAAGATTATCTCAGAGGTGGCCTCAAGTAAGTGTTTCTCCCTAGAGACTGGGAGACACTGTTAGAGGAACAAGAAGTCCAGGTTCATCCATGCAGTTCTACTTTTGGCCCCTCCGCTCTTCAGAGATTGTCATCTGATTTTCATGCAGAATTCTGATATCAAAAAATGAACTTGCTAGACCAGTGCCAGCTCTTGCCTCCAAGAGGCAAGAGCCTGTCCTGAACCATACAGCTTGTATGGTTCACTGGTGCCTCTATATGACGGATACTAAAAGGATAATGTAGACCTGAAGCAGTACCAAGAATCTTGAATGAAATAATTTGTGATCCTCAAAAGTCTGGCCATAAAATTTGACCTAGAAGATTCCTTCAGTGTCCAAAATCTTTCACAGCTGACTCTCAGAAACATCCAGTTTGGAGTGACAGTGAATGACAAGAAAATCCAGACCATATCTTCTTGTATGTACTGGCACCAAGCTAAGGAGAAATAAGAAAGTCTCCCCTTTCCATCCCATCCATCAGAGCATACTCCCAAATGCTCACTGTTCCACAGCACAAACTGAGAAGGAAAGGTCACCTGCATTACACTGGAGCCTTCAGGTGCATTTTCTTCCATACTTAAAATATTTATCTTGGAAAATACAGTCCTTCTCCCTACTGCTTACTACATTTCTGATAGCTTCAAGTAACAATGATGTAGCAAAGAGACCTGCTTTGGGTATGGATTCCTTTAGCATCCTTTATAGGGAGATCTACTCCATAAGGGACCCAATCACTCAGATAAGTGGACACCTGTTTCCTTATCAAGTATGTGGCTTCTAAACCCCTGGCCTCCTCAATTCATGGATTAACCAGTAACACAAAAACATTTGAGATCTGGGCTGAACATTGTTGTTGCTCTATGCTGTATTTAACCCAAACTCCCTAATCTAATACTCCATTAATAGAATAACCAAGCACATTATTTGAGAGCTCCAGAGACTTTATTGGCACTAAATGTTTTCTCAACAGCTAGAGTATCCTTTTAGTGAGGAAAACTGAATAAATATGTAAAACATTGCATTGGTTTTACATGCAGATTTTTCAAGAAAAAAAAAGCTATTGCTGGACAGCATAGGACTTTTAGAGGTAGATTTTTCCATGAACATCTCTTCCCTCCCTTCTTCCTGGCTCTTCTCCTTAGATTTTGTTGTTTTCTTTGCCCAAAGGTGTTGGCTTCTTTTCTCTGGCTTGGCCCTGCATGGATTTCAAGATTATTCCAAGTTATTTTTGCACAGCCTCCTGGATCATCTGTTAGAAAGTGGTTCTTTAAAAACATGTTAAAATGTTTTAAATGCAATTCAGGACTGATGAAAGGCACTAGTTTGACTGAAACATCCAATTTGTTTCCATTAGGAATACATTTCAGGTTAGCCAAAAAACATATAGAAGATATGTATTGACTTTCCCATGCAAATTTTGTTATTAGCTTTTTCTTAGTATGCACATACTCCAAAGCCTTTGCACCTCTTATTTCCGTTCACTCAGTCATTTATTCTTCATCATGTATGTGCTTGGAGGAGCACAAAGGCAATAGTTGGGTAGGAGAGGTCTTGCAAAACAGGCAGGAGGCACAAGACCAGACAAGGTGTTTGTCCTTCCTGCACCAGGGCTGGAAGCCAACTCTGGAGCCAAAGGCCCCAAGCACAGAAACACCTGCACGCATTTATCTACACTTCAGCCAAACTCATTAGGTAAAGTCTTACTAGGGGAGTTTAATCAACTCAGGAGGTAACATATAGGACAAACTTCAGCCCTGCGATATCATCCTCAGGGGACACTTTCCTTCTTGTCATCTCCCGTAGTAAAGTCATAGCTGAGTCTTAACATGACATTCCCATACATCACTGTAAAGACCAGGAAGAAATCCATACATAAGGAGTGCAAAGGCAAACAAACAACTTCCCTCCCCAAAGCAATACCACAATGTTGATAAGATGACACCTAGACCATCCTTGCGCCCTCCTAAAAGGGAACCTGATTGCTTTGCACCCTGCTGCACTGTGCCACGGGATGGGGTCGCTTTGGTGCTCAGGACTGGAATGTTTTATCAGCTGCAACTTTGGCATCCTGCCTGGCCTTCACAGATGGAAAAGACCCAATATTCCCCGAAGGCCAGAGGCTCACAAGAACCAGGACACATACACACAATACCTGCTGCAAGGCGTTGCTCTTAACCATCAACCCACTCCCGCAGGATGGAAAGAGAAGAAATCCCCTTCACACAAGTTGGTTTTGCAAGGGTGTGTTGGCTTTTCCCTCCTCCCTCATCACATTATATAAACTTGATGTTTTCTCCATGACTGTTTATTCAGCAAGTTTGTTTGATGAACTGCATCGTGCCTTTATTGCTATGAATCTTGTTTGCTAATTTTCTGGGAAGAGACTGCACTTTTCCCACCACTGGGATTACATAAAGGGGACAGAGCTTTGCAGTATTTGGTCATTCACTTCTCAGCAGGGAGCTCGTTGATTTAATTGCAAACATTTGCACTGTGCTGAGAGTTCTGCATTTCCCCACATTACAACTTCAAAGCATTAAAAAGTTGACTATCACTCTCACAATTAAAACAGATTCTCCTCTCAGGAAAAAAAAAAAGGAAAAGCCTGCCTCAGCAGAACAAGCTTCGGATTGTTTTGAAAACTTGAGTCAGGAGGCAGAGCATTGCTAGCCCCTGGATAAAACTTGGAGTCAAGTCTTTGCATTTCACGTGCCACATACTGGTAAAACAAGTATGTTTTGAAATAGAACTGGTTCTTTTCTTAGGGAAACAGCTTACAAACACACTACCCACAAAGTATCAATTAAAAGCCACATGCCAAAATATCGACTTATTGGTGCTTCCTGAAGTTTCTTCCCAAACTCCGCCCCAGACTGCAGTAACAGAAGATACAATCTCCCTCAATCAGAAGCCATTGCCCAGGCCTAGCTCTAAAATTGAGCCCATACAATGTGATGGCAAAAAAGAAAAAAAGATTCTAAGTCCATACGGAGTACATTCAGAAATAACATTTCAATCTGATTAAAAAATATAACCAGTTTCAGTAAACTCTACAAAAAGTGTTACTAAAAAATTTCTTTACATTATTTCAACAATATAAGACTCAGTAAAAGAAATAATAATGCTCTTATAAAAATACCCTCCAAATCAAAACATCTTGGGTCAATTTTAACTGAAGCATTTTTTTTTTGTCCAGTGAACTGAAAAGCACCTATAGCTTTAGAAACAAATATGAAACAAACCCTACAGCAAACACCATAAGAGCTCAGGTTATTTCAGTGTTAATTCCTGTTTGCATCTACCCCAAGCAATATAAAAAGTGACGTGCAGTTCTCAACTCCACAGCTGCACTAAGCTCCTCTTCTTGTCTATGAAATACACAAGACCATGCTGTACACCCAATTCTTAGCCAGTTAACAATCCCTTTTGGGCTCAAATACAGCTATTTTGCCAGAATCTCACACAATGCTTCACAAGAAAATTTATTCCAGATAATCAGTGCATCTGACAAACAGGAAAAAGGTCACAGCCCTGAGAAATGGGTTCCCACTGAATTCCCTTCACACACACAACCTTGTTCTCCCTAAACGAACAGCTGGGAGCCAGCTGAAACATAAGAATCTCTCTCCTCCAGACTTTGCTCTCTATTCAGGGTTTAAGACAATTACACAGTTATTTTGTGTAAGAAAAGTCAGTCGGGGGGGAGAGACAAATGGTTTTATTTCTCACCCAGCTACATAACAGATTACCACGAGCACTAACTCATCTGTCTTTCCACTATTTTACTTTCATTATAGGTTGGAAATGGGAAGTCATTTTTCACAGGACGGATCTTTAACTAGTTAGAAATTAAACTCCTCAAACTGGTGCATCCTGCAAAAGGGAACATCCATTATCCAGGGCCCATGGCTTTGGTTGCACCTTATTTGTCATCGTAGCAGGT
Organism: Anser anser; assembly: GCF_964211835.1. Classification (NCBI taxonomy): domain Eukaryota; kingdom Metazoa; phylum Chordata; class Aves; order Anseriformes; family Anatidae; genus Anser; species Anser anser. The sequence goes on from NC_139730.1 coordinate 6,399,758, forward strand.
CCTTCTTCAAACCTAACCTCACCAACTTCCCCTAATTAAAGTCAAGTCACAGAGACAAGCAAAAATTGTGTCATGCTGAGCCAGAAATGGCTGAACTCAAAGCCTAACTATAAAAAGGGAGTAACGTATCAAGCTGTTGTGATACAGACAGCACTGTCCATCTCACCACAACCTTCTTCTGCTCTGATGAGCAGCAGATCTTGCTTTCAGCTTTCCCAGCCTCTCCTCCTCGGAACGTCCTCTGCTCAATTGCTGCCACCAGCCTCCTGTCTGAAGTAGTAAACAACACAGGCATCCCATGTGGTTGGTCCCGAGCAGTTATCACTCCAGTATCTGGCCTGTTGCTCCAGTGTGATGAGACATTTTGGTGTGTGGACTGTCCCCACCTCTGGTCAATGCCCCAGGTCCTTGGAGGACTTGAGCTGAAGCAGCTCTCCATGGAGCACAGGGCAGAGCTGATGTAAGAGCACAGCTCAGCCTGTGTTCCCTGCTTCTCTTTGTGAGGCTGCTGGCAAGGGGCAGCATAACATTACACTTTTACTCCTGGAACATGGGGAGGATTTCACTTCGTCTTTTGAAGTTATCTTTATTTACCTTTTTTTCAACCTCTCGCTACATCATGTGGCCGAGCTCCACTTCATCCTCTCAGATTTTAAAAGCATGAGGTGGCTATGAGGGGTGTTTTGCTGACTTCACATCTAACACATGCTACATAACATTATTCAGATCTCTGCACTCAGCTCCTGGTTGAAACAGAAAATTAGACTCTTGGAAGCGTTGCTTATATCAAATGAGTTTTTCTATATACATTCATTTCTATACTCACAGGTAAATCATTCAAATGAGCTTCCACCACTAGTGATCAACTGCAAAAATAAGAATACTTCGAGCTGTTGTATGTTAATATTCTCTCCTTTGTGAGATTATAGGGTCAGTCATTTGCTATGTTCCTAAACATGCCTATGGATTACTGATCTGGTTTTGAAAAGTTGATATTTAAAATCTCAAATTTCTTGCCAAAACCTGAATGTGCAAGTCCATTTCTATCACTTCCCTTTTCTTTTTTCCCCTACAGCTTCCTTTTAAGAAGGGGACAACACCCAGACTTCATATTGCAGAGGCAAAAAAAATATTCCCAGTACCTCTTTGCTTATGCATTGTGCAGGCAACAATCCCCTTACCCACAAAATTTTTTTTGGTCTCAGCTGAACACCTGGAAAGCATCCAGAGATCTGGGACTGCTTCACTCCCTGTTTAGCTGAGCCACTGGTACAGTAACTGCCATTTACAATTTATGAGACCAAAGCACTAAATTAATTGCTTTGAAACACTATCATTGTGATCACCAAGAGCCTCTAGAAGTAATTACATGGATTTTATGACCAAATGCAAGAAAGAAAAAGAAAAGGTCAGACCTGCACTGAGAGTTTTGTTTCTGTTTTCATAGCCAAAAGGATTTCTAATAGAAACATGCTGAATTAGTGACCTTTCTTTCTCCCAACTTTTTAATTAGCAGAATTGCACAGCTACACCATACAACACTGTCATACCAAGAATGAGGTGATTAGCTTTGAATTTACTGAATGTGATAGCTGTATTTATGGCATAAGTTGCAGGGCTGTGCGCTTCCACAGTACACTTGCGTTCAGCTGAGCATCATACACCAGACTGCTTTACAAACATTATTTAAGACTCACAGTATGCCATCAAGCACACACAGATGTTAGAAGTTGAAAACCTACTCTGCTGCAATTGTCTCAATTGCTCTTTTCACCCCTCATTTTATACCAGCAAAACCTGGAAATAACTCAGGAACAGAGCACAGGACTGTGAGAACAAAAAACATACCTAAACAAAAATCAAGATGATAAAAACCAGAGTGTTTATTGCCAGGAAAAGCTATCTTAGAATAACAAGGAGAATTGTTTTCTCAGCCCAAAGGCTTGCTTGTGAGATCAAATCTCAAATCAAATGAATTCACTGGTTTATATAAAGGTTCACGCCTTACACTCCTGCACACACCACAGCAGCTCCCCTTTCAAAAGATGCCTTAACTAGGAGTCAAAGGTGTCATTCAGTAAAAACAAGAAGGAAGTCTTGGTTGTACTGCATCGCAATCCCTTAAAAAGCCTTTCCACATGTTAGTGCTGTTCACATTTTTGGTTCCACCCAGTACAGAGAAAGAAATGCCCCAAGCATAGAGCTGAATACAATCAAGTTTCTTCAACATTTCTCCCATTTTTTGTCACCTCTTGGCCATTAACATTAGGGTATACACACAAACCAATCTGAACAGAACCCAGAGGTGGAAAAAGAAAATTTTATTTGTCTTAAAGAAGTCTCTTCCTGTGTTCTGCTGCATGTTGGTGTGAAGTAAAGGCAGGTTGTATTTATGGCTATAGCAAGACAGATTTCTTAGAGGTGCTGCCACTGCTGAGCAGTTGCTGAACAGCACTGTTTTTGTGCCACCAGCTAGCAAGGAAAAGGGGTTTGGACTGCAAGTTGACAGCCTGCCTGGAATCCATCCCATGCTGTACCTGTAGTCACAATCCATGCATTAAGCCCAAATAGATGCTGAAAACAATGAAACAAAGGTCCTGAATTGTTCTTCTTTAGGACACGCTCCCTAGGAAAGGCCAAACTCCCTCCATGCCCTACACTGCTTGAATCAGGCAAGTGAATCACTGCAGGCTGAGTGCTCCTATCATTAACATTACTACCAATAGCCCTGAAGACATGTTTGTTTGAAATCCTGCACTATCATTCAACTGCCCCTTTAATTCCACTTTTATTAAAAAAAAGTCCCTTGCCTTCCCATAGCACACTATTCTCCTGCTGCTGAGTCTCCATACAATGGATCTGAGCTCCTGGACATTATTTTTAATTATGTAACAGCCTTGAACAGGCGTACAGTTCTTTTAGAGCCTCCTGGCACAATGCACTGCAGGTCAATGTTGAGTGCTACAAGTGTCTAGGTAGTAAAATAAATAAGTTAGAATAGTTCAGTTGGAAAGGATCTACAAAGACTGAGTCCAACTGCCTGACCTCTTCAGGTCTAACTAAAAGTTCAAGACATTATCCAAATGCTTTAAACATGACAGGCTTGGAGCACAAGCCACCTCACTAGGAAGCCTGTTCCAGTGCTTAAACGCCCTCAGAGTAAAGAATTTTTTCCTAATGTCCAGTTTAAAATGAATATTCTTGACTGTTCTTGATTGAACGTTCTTCAGTCAACTCTACCAGGTCGATTCTACCAGGTCCATTGAGACACTAAATTAACAGTTATTTCAGAATGACACTAGACAAATCCTTGAGAGATCATTTTGCTAGACTTACTGAATTAAAAAAAAAACCCTCTCAGGGTTACCAGAATTTCTGGTACTCAAACTAGCTTTCTTTGAGCTAGTTCCCGCTTCTGCCAATACACAGGTATTGCCTTGGCTGAGGTAACTTGTAAAATCCATGCACAAGACCAGAACCTCAATGTTTTATTAGAATTGCTTTTGTCAGGTCAACTCAGAGAAGTCTGTACGAGTTCCCACCAGTTCAGAAGTGCTGGGGGTGTCTGGGGCACTTGGCTGTACACTATCGTAACAGAAACCCAGTATCTGATCTTCCTAAAGGAACTGAGTCATGGTTTCAAAAACCCCATCCAAGCTTTATTGCACACACCTGCGCTAAACACTCAGAGGTGTGTTCTGCATATATACACCTTTGTCATCTTCTCAGCATCTTACCCAACACACACTTCCCGAAAATACCCAGCTGGCACAAGCACACACTTTTGGAAGCCAGACCCTGGTGCAGGGTGGCATCACTCCAGGGAAGTCAATTTACACTGGCTGAGAACCTGACCTATATTTACCTGCTTAACTTAGGGCACCCTATAAACTCTGTGCTCACTTGCAAAAGCCTGAACTGCTGTCTGCTGTGCTAGGAAAACTCATTTTTACTTCATCCCCATTGAGTGCATAATCAAGTCTCTGCCTCTACTGTGCACGGAGGGGGTGGGGATCATGGAAGAAGGAAAGAGGGGATGTATTTTTTTTTATATGTACTTTTTTTTTTAAAGAGGTGTGATGTGATTTTTATTGTATGACTATTCACCTGCTTGCTGTGACCTCCTAAGCATATTTAAGAGGGAATCTGACACTAGGACCAAACACAAGGCTGGAGGAGAAGTCAGCTAACAAAAACCACATGTGCTCAAGCATTTTGCTTTGCCTTGCTAATATTGAAGAGATTTGTTTTGCTCAGTAAAGCACATGCATTTCAGCTCATTCCTGCAGGGAAAAGCTAATCCTCAAGTTATGGCAATAGAGCCTGCTGATATGGGGAAGGAAGGAGGGGGCCAGAGAACCAAGGGAAGGGGGAGAAAGAAAAGATTCAGCATTTTAGCCTGACCTGACTCCAGGTTCACACGAGAAGAGGTGAAGCTGCAGCTGTCATGCTGAAGGGAAATGCAGTCATTTATAAACCCAGGGAAACCTCCTAGGAAAGAGAAGAAAAAAGCATTCCTTAAGACTGGAGTTAAAGGCAGGTTTTTCCCACCACATGAGAGAGCCAGTGCACCCAGACCAAACCAGTGCTATTCGCACTGCAGCTCCATCCAGATTTGCTTCCTGCCCCTGCAGAGGCAGAAGCCACCAGCATTTTCCACATATTCTCTCCACTGTCCCAGTCCTCTGGGAGTGTCAGTTCTACCACCAAAGCACACGATTCATCCACTTGCGGTACCTCTCACTTCCAAAATATCTCATGGAAACAGCTACTGTCCAAGGTGGCTGAGCCCCGAGAAAACAATTACAGCTTGTGCTTCCTGCTCTCCCCCAGGTCCGAGCATCAGTTTCATTAAAGTTTTGACTCATCTTTGTTATTGGCAAGCATGTAAGAAGAATTCTGTGCAGCCATACTGGGAATAATTGCTGTGAATATATGATTTTTGGGGGGTTGGACCCGATGATCTTTCGAGGTCCCTTCCAACCCCTTCGATTCTGTGATTTGGTACTGAGATCTTTCAACACATCTCAGAGGGAAGGGAGAGAAACAACACTGATTGCTCAGGGGGCTATCAACCATGGCAAACAGCAAATCACCTAGAGAAGCATTTGATCAACACAAAGACAGAAAAACTGAGTACCAAACTGGTCTGCAACCCACAGGACAGAAGAACTCAAATTGCAAGAGGGCTCACAGGGAAGGAAAAAAAACAGCAATATTCCCAGACTAAAATAAAAGCTACAGCTACCAGCTAATTTGTTCGTGTTGAATAACTGAAACAGGCTTTTTGATAGCCTCTCAATCTCATTTTATGAGGAAAAATAAAACTGGGAGAAAAATGCAGTTACTTTCTTGCAGCAGCTACTTGGATTCATTGTTTCTGTGACTTGCCAGTGAAGGAAGGTGATGGGAACACTCCTCCTCTGCTAAGAGCCCTGGCAGCATGTGCTTAGCCTGGCAGGGGAGCCCAGGGTTTCACCAAAGGGCATATTATATCCTGCTAATTGAACCAGCGTCGTTTTAGCATCTCCCCACGAGCCTGTCAGGTTTGTGCATGGGCAACCGAGAAGATCTTAATGGACCTGGGAGGCTGAAGGAGCCAGAAGGACCAGGCAAGAGCCGAGAAAATGGGCCACAGTGGGAGGGTATCAAATCCTTTTGGGTTAGTAATGCACCTTCCTGGACACGAGGCAGAAGTCTAGGACTGCGTTAGATAATTACCGTATAAGAGAAACCCAGCAAGGCTCCCCCCAGCACACAAGGCTTTTAACAGAAAGGAGGGAAAAAAAGAGTGCAATTAATACATTTGCTGCAGCTTTCCATCACATTCCACCACCACCACTCAGCTCCAGTTGTCAGCATGTGTCTGAAACGAACCGCCCTGTGAAGGCGGCAGCCCCGCTCGCACAGAGAGGCAAAGGATAAGATTTCAGGCAAGGCTGGAGCCCACTGTTAAGGGATCCAGCCCAGACAGATTGTCTGTCAGCTACAGCTGAAGTGCAACTTTGGCTGCCCTTCTCTTTGGTGAGTAATAGCCAGACTTCACCAAGTGCGAGGTACCTGGCTCCCATGGAAACCAAAGTTTGGTTCTCCAGTGATGGGTAATATCCAGCTCACTCGTGAGGAAACATATCATGAAACAGAAAAGGGGATTCAAAGGAATAACGCTGATTTCGCTTCTATATACACTCTGCTCTGCAAGGGCACGGGCTGAAATGCAGCAGCAATACCTAGGTTACATATTATTTGTAAAAGTCCCTACAGAATCATGCCTGAGTATGTGCACAGAGGGGCAATTCCTGTTTCAGAGCATGAGGAATCAGAGTATACAGATAAAAAGGTGTGTTTTTTTTTTAATCACCCCAGATGTAGTCAGTAGAAGATCTGAGGCCCAGAGAAGCTACATGATTTGTCCAAGATGAAACAAGGGGTCGGAGGTGGATCTAGCATTTATATCCATGTTATTTGAGCCTATTCAGTCCTCTGACCCTGCCTTCTCTCTCATATGGTAACTCAAATAGCTTTGGGTGTGTACCTCATAATACCATTTATTACATACATACATCTTCTAGCATACGCAGCCAAGCTCCTTGTGGGATTTGACTTCTGTGTTTAATTGGCAGGCTTGCTTATGGAGCTAACAGGTGCGCTAGAAGGGAACAGAGAGCACATTCTCAGTTCACAAAATGTGCACTGCAAGCCATGCTATGAGACCTAATCCAAAGAAAAAAAAAGAAGCCATCCAGCACCATCCAGTCCCTCTGCATCCCAGAGAGCCCAGTACCTTGCCCGCCCGCCCGCCCACCCACCCAACACCCCACGATGCCCTCAGGCTGCCCTTACGGGCACTCAAGGAGGGTTTAAGTCATTTGCGCTGTTTTTCCCTACTTCTCACACCTTTTGTTTAGTGCTTGATCCCAGTGAATAAGCACTTTGATACTGGATTCACTGTGATTGCAAGAAGCACCAGTTTTGGAAAGTTCCCCTGATGGTCTTCAGGATTCCTTCCCACATAGTGATGGAAAGATTTAACATGTTATGTTCTCTTCACTGCACCATCCAACTACAATTCAGGAAGACCAACATGGAAGCCTTTTCCATCCTTAATGATTCTCTGATTCTGTGTAAGAGAAATCATGCCACAAAGACAAACCGCAAATGAAATCTGTTCATAAAGGTCCCAGACTCATCACATCACTAAGACCATCTCCAGCCATGTAATATGGTTGCCAAATCCTACAGCTAATCCCAGCTAGATTGTAAACTCCGAGGCTTGAATCAACATCTATATTTGCACAGATTGCAGGAGGCTTTTCACATCCAAACTGTCCCCTTGGGTAGAAGCCTCGACATCACTCTTTACCCAAAACTGCAGTCTCCAGCATTGTTTCTTTTGGGGTGGGCACCATCATGTCTCCCGTGGTCATTCACATCAGTAGATGCTTCCCCTGGGGCAAGGACTTGCAGGATCCAGTCTACCAGGCCTGTCTTTTCTGACACAGATTTTCACAATATGGCACTAAGACAAGGGTAACATATAGCTGGGCTTGCAAAAAGAACTACATCCAGCTATTGCCAGTCTCCCAGGCCTTCAAACCTTTATTCAAGAAAACCATTTCTCAACCTTGTATTATTTTTTCCCCCTTGCCTCAATTAGAAAACTGCAATCATTTTTTCCCTGCCTTTAGCAACTCACTCCGACTTCTCCTTCCAAGGTAAGTTGCAGCATAAGTTGGCAAGCCCTGTTAACAGGAACAAAAGCATACGCTGATCCGAGAGGGGCTGGGGCTTGTGGTTTACTCTCAACACTGCTGTCAAGAAGGTCTCTCCAGGTGGGTTATGCAAGACCAATGCTATCTATATGAAGAGAGAAGAAGGTATTTAAAAGTGCTCAGAGTCAAAAGATGGCACCAACCCATGGGTCAAACAGCCCCTAGGTAAGCAAGGAGGGGTTTGTCAGAGGTGGAAGTCTCCTTTCTGAGTTTCAGGAACTGAGCTGCATGAATAGAGTTCCTCAAATGCCTCCCTCAGCACACAGAAGCCGTTATTTGCTCTCTGGCTTTCGAAGAGGAATGCAGTTGGTTTTGGCTCCTCTGGCCCGTCTGCTGGGCGAGGAACCTGACAAGGAGCACAACCCAGCCAGCCTGGAGCAGCAGCTGCCCCGCAGCCAGGTGGGCCAGCCCCGGAGCTGCCTGCTGGCGAGGTGGGCTACGTGATCGATGGAAAGAGGTCCTGCCAGGCTGCCCCAAAAACAGCTTCCAAAAGTCCACGTACACAGGGACTCGTGGAAGGTACCCCGGTGTAGCCAGGCTGTTCTCCTCCGTGCTTTTATGTTTCTCTATGAAGCTGAAAGCAGCTCTCTGCAAATACACATGCTTTCCCCTCCCTCAGGGCATTGGTAGCCCAAGGATTTCTGCAGCAAATGGGACCCTTTTATGGGAAAGTCTAGACTTCCTAATGACCTTGGAAAAGCAGCCAAGTCCTCCTCCAGCCAGCCAGCACCGCCTCCAGGCCGCTGTCTCTGTCCCATTGCCTGGGGAGCCCTTCTCCTCCCACTGCTTCCACCTTCTGCAGCTGCCTTTGGTCCTCAATGCAGCCAGCCACTTGTTTCATAGCCCCTTCCTCCCTTGCTACTCCTTACCAGCATGGCTAACATACCCCTTCTCCATCTACATCACCAAACTTGCACCCTTAAAAACATAGTACTTCCCTCTGTTGACCAGATACCTTCATCTTGTTTTTAAAAAAAACTTAATTTACTTTGTGACTGGTTTCTAGAACTACCATTTAACCTATTCCTTTCTCCAGCATTGGCTAACCAGCCAGCCTGGCTTTCACTACTGCTTTCCTCTCCACTGGGGCTCAGCCTGCAGCTCCCACCACTCCCTCCAATACCCAAGCAGGTTTCACTGCCAGTTCCCAAAACAACACACAGCAGACGAGGTGTAGTGTATGGTTGCTTTGCACACACACATGACAAATCTCTGTGCACAATGTGGTCTCAACACCGACATTTATGGAAGGAGCAAGCCCTGCTCCCCCACATCTGGCTGCGAGACTGATCCTCTCCATCCCTACACCTGCTGAACGGCTCAGTCCAAGCGTTTGACTTTGGCGTTATATATGCCAAAAGTGGCACAATATATGCTCAAATATATGCTCAAAGAGGCGCAATTTGCTTTGGCTCCTTGGGTACTGACGCACAGCACACCCATGTTATGTTCCCTAATGAAGGTCACCTGAAGCACAAAGCCATATCTAACACAAGTGCTCTCTTTTCATGATGGGCTAACAAAAAAATAATAATCTGAGTATTTCTTGCTCGCAGATAAACTTGGCCATCGTGCTAAGGAAACTGAAGCAAATAGAGCCAGTCTGTCAACTGCAACACTCAGCCCATTGCCTGCTCTGGCTGTTACTTTACATAGGTCTTAAATGTCAAACAGTGTTTGGCACAAGAGCTTCGTGGCTGCCCTTAGAGAAAATCTGACACCTTCACTGTTTCCCACTGCTCTCTACTGCTTGGCTAGGGGCAGGGGAAGTACAGGCTATCTCATAGCTCCCTGTTTTTTCCTTTGTCCCCCCCACCCTCACAGGAATGCATGAAAGAGGAATTAGTGGTGTTTATTTAAAAGGGACTTGCAAGGGGTGCAACACTTGGTAGCATCAGGCAAGATTTGGTGCAACCTGTTGGTTTTAGCTTAAGGAAGATGGAAATGCCAGGAAATTGATGTGGTAGACATTTAGCAATGGTCTCAGCTGTTAGACTTGACTTGTTAGACTGTTAGCTGTTAGACTTGATTATGGGTTTTAGCACCTTTTAGCAGAAACAAGTTATAATGACACTACTACCCAAACTCATCCCACCACCCTGCAGTGCCAGTACACCTGTGCCAAAGCTGGTGAAGACACCGTCACACCTTTACCATCGCCTTTTTCACTGCTTCTCCAGAAGACACACCACCATGCACAACACACCAAAGCCCTCCCCAGGAGCTGGAATTCCCTGCTGACACCGGGATGGGAACAGGAATGCCAGGCACATCCCCACAAACTGGGTTTTAAGACTACGATCGGGTTACCGTAGCTAAACAGCAATGACAACTGAGCCACAGCAACTCTGTGAGCACACACTGAGCCAAGGGGAATGGAAATAGGATTCGTCTCGGCCAAGACCACCCAGGCTGCCTGCACCACGCGGGTCTTCCTGCAGGGATACTTCTGTGCCCATCTCCATCCTCAGCTCTTCCTGCTCTCCAGCGTCAATCCAAGCCAAGCTGATCGATCTGCAAAGATGCAATACTTGCTTTCTCTCATCAGAAATCAATGAGGAACAGACAGCATTTGGCAGGACTAAATATAAATACATCCAGGGAAGTCTTTAGGTACAAGCAGTTATCTAAGCACATAGTCTGCAGGGGCATTAAATGGCCCTCGTGAAAGCGGTGCTTTACACCAGAAATGCATTTGCTCTTGCAGGTCTAAAAAGTCATCAGGCAGACAGCATAAAAACAGCTAATTCCTCATAGCCAGAACTATTTATGCTTGTGAGTTTAAAAAATTGTTTAAAAAACTCAGCTGAGGACCTAAGACACTGTTCTTCCTATACACCTTGAGTCCCACTTGGGTTCCCTCATGCACCATCTCCACCCCATCACTATATTCCCTGCAAGAAGCTCCCACCAGCCTCAGTGAGGGGGCTCTGGGAAGCCCACACCGAGCTCCGAGTGCTGTGAGAAGATGAGCCTTTCCCATGGACTTGTTGCTATTCTGTGTCTGCACCCAGCTGGAGCCCAGAGCTGCAGAGGAAAAACAGGAACCAATCTATTTATTGTTTTAACCCTTCACCTCCTGGGGAAAAAAATACTGCCTGTGGTCTGAGGTGAAATTTGGGCAAAGGCTAAAGGGTTTTAAGGAGGGGGAGGGGGAGGAAAATGAGTGAAAAATAAGAGGGAACAAAAAATATATTTCCAGAGTATTCCAATACAACTGTACTTTAATAACAGCAATACTTCAATTCAGTCCTATATTGATCACACTGCTGACAGGACTCCTACACTGATGGTGTTACTGGATCCGTCCTGAATTTGTCCCTCTTACCGTGGAAGTAGAAAAGATTGTTGGAGATGAGGAGGACAAGGGGCTGCTCCTTATTCAGAGAAACTCATTCATCAATGCTCTGATGTGCTCTGCCAGTGGTCTAGAGCAGAGGAGGAAAGACTCAGAACTTTTCATGCAAAAAGGAGACCTAGTGGGATAAAAGATGCTCGATCTCTCTCATTTACCTCTCCCACACCATTTTCCAACTACTTGTTCTGAACGAACTCCTGAACTGCTGCAAGCCTCTCTAATTAATTTCCTACAAGCCCGAGACCTCTCAAGGCTTAAAAGAAAAACGCCTTTCTAAAATGATCAAAAATAGCGAAGGGGTACTTCTCCCATATTCAGGGCACTTATTTACAAACTGCTGTGCAATTAAAGTGCTGCCTGAGCACAGCAGGATACAAGGCAAGCATGCCATGAGCTGCATGAACTATAAGGTCTCAGTCAGGACTCAGATTGCAGGACTGCACCTCCGATGTGCCCTCTTGCCTTGTTGGCAAACAGAGGGTCAAGGAGGTGGCTGCCTTAATTGTGCATCTTTGGGAGACAGCAGGATCATCAAAAATGGGGTTAGAGAGACAGAGCCACAGGTGTGCTACATAGGGGTGAGATACATAACCTGTCCCTCTCCACTTTCTTAATGGTAGTTTTTACCAGGATTAAAAAAAAGTCTTTAATGTTAGCATTTTGCTGAACAGTAACAGATTGACATATTTGGTGTTTTCCTCCTTAAAATCAGCTACCACCAGAAATGCAGCTCATAAAATAATGCTCCAGCAGCATCCCCATGCAACCCTGCCACTGCAGGGACCCGCTGAATGATGCAATGATTCCAGTATTGAGTGAGTGGTGTTACGCAGAGAGGGCTGTCATTGAAGTGACAGTGTGGGTAGAAGAAAGTTTCAGAAGGGAAAAAAGCTGTCTCTCCAGCTACCAACTCTATCTGATAGAAAAGAAAAACAGGAAGAAGGATGCCAGCTGTTTGGATAGCTGTTCTCAGTTTGGTGTTTCTTCCAAGGTAAATATACTCTCCCAAAGGAAAAAGATTATAATATGGTCTGTGAAAATTTGCCTCTCAAAGCACTACATCCTGCAGCCAGGAGAGGAAGGCAAAGACAGAAAATGCTGCTTGAGGGCTACAATATATTAGGACCTGACAGGAGCGGAGACATACCACACAGCCAGGGAAGAGTCACTGCAAAAAGAGCCAACAACAATTACTGAGGTGATGTCTCAGTCTGTAAGATAGAGACCCATAGAAAAGCTTGGAGAGCAAGATCACTCGTATTCTGTGAGAGCACTCACCCCTGATTGTGTTTTAGTGCACCCCACAGGACAGCTGGCAACCCACAGCTGGGCCAGGCTGGCAGAAGTCTACCAGCATTTGTACAGCCATGCCCATTGGCACCAGCCAGCCAGGACCAAAAGCATTTATTGCTGTGCAAGGTCAGCCCCTTTATACCACTGCAACAGACAGAATCCAAATTCTCTCCTGGCATCTATGGGCAGCAAAGGATTTAACAGGAAAATGTTAATCCTTTTTAATAAGATGACCTTTTTGGTCTGTACTTTACTAGTTTTAATGAGCCCACCTGCAAGGGTTGATTGATTTACTTGCCTGGTGCTGTTACTCAAATTTATTATAATTAAGTTGTTAGTTAGAGAAGCCTGCCTTGCTCACCATCGTTAAGACCACAGCTCATTATTATTAGCCCCTCACACACCTTTCTTTCCCCATCGTTTCACATCTAGGAATTAACGAAGTATTGGCAACACCGCTCCTCTCCTCTCTCCCCCTGCATGCCGTGGTTACTTTGGCAGGGCAGGGGCATGAGCGAATGGAACAGCAGGACAGAGCAGGGTTCTGGGCGAAAAGAGAAGGCTCCGGGTGTGAGTCACCAAACAAACCGCTTGGACCGCGGCAAGCAGAGCAAGGGCAGCCTTCCAGAGCAGCACTGCCCGCTCCTGCTCAGGGGCAGGGAGCCGAGGGGACGGTGACGATGCACAGAGCCCAGGCAGATGACTGCATGCTGGAGGAGGGAGGGAGAGACGTGATTTTATTTACTCAATTAGTAAAACAGCTGTTTCCCACCAGCCTCGTCCTTAGAATAATGAGGCATTGTGCTCTCAGTGCAATAAAGGGACCGCTCTCACTATTACATCATGTTAGTGTGCAGCCAGGGGTGAGGAATCATCTCGGGAAGAGCCAACAATTGCTGAGGTGATGTCTGTAAGGCACAGACCTGGAGAAGACGTTGGACGGAGTTTGCCCAAGTTCTGCAAGCTTGACCAGAGAATGAAGGACGGTGAATTCAAACCTGCTTTTGCTTCATTGTGCTCCAGGGATGCAGTCCCAGAGCTGCTATCTTCTAGGAAGCACCTGGTGCAGGTCTCAGCCACAGCCCCACGAACAGTCATGGCTCAATTACCCACAAAACTGCAGAACCCCCCTGTTTCCCCCACAGGTACTGCATATCTTTTGAAGCCAGCAGGTGCATGAGCTTATTGCTGTGCTCAGCCTGGAGATACCTTGCTCTCAAGGATATGACATCCAGATTATAACTCCCTTAGGCATAACACTATTTTTGCTGGTCTGTTTGAGCTGTTCCTACCTTCGTGCAATCTTCGTCTATGATTCGATTTCTTGGGCATTACAGCAACCAAATAATAAGATTGTTATTGCTGTAACAATAAAATCTTATCTGCACAGATTTAGGCACTTGCTCAACAGCTCTCAATGTGACGATGCACTTATTTTCTTTTTCTCTTTCCTCATCCCTTGGAGATAGGGATAAAGTATAGAATCTGGTCCAGACAGAAATAGAGCCAACCCCTGACATGCATACACACTTTTCAATACCGCAATTAGATGTTCAGTAAGGCCTTACTACCACCAAAAAACAAACAAAAAGCTTTTTTTTTCCCCCTGAAAGAAACATATTAAGGGTATATAGGCTTTCTTCGAGGACATGTGCCCATCATCCAACCTCACCATATGCAAGCCAGCTTCAAAACAGAAGCTGGGTAACTGGATTTCACAGTGCCCTCTACAAGCTAATAAACTCTCCTGAACTGCAAACGTGGCATTTGGTCAGGCCAGCTTGGAGGATGGGTCAAGCAAGCACTTGCTGGGAGGAACTGGCTGGATAAGCCCTCTGAGCACAATTCAGAAGTGAATTAAGCTAAGCCACAAAGGGGCTTGCACAGTTCATCTTATGAGAGTCTACTGGGAAAAAAAGGTAAATACTTTAAGTGTATTCTGTCCAAGTCACCACAATGGATCCGGATCATACAGTACGATACCTGAAGGAATCATACCTGGTGAACTGCCTGCAGAGGTGAGGAGTTAAAGAAAATGAGCCCAGACTGAAGTCCATCTGCCAGACTCCACAGGTTTTTTGTTTGGACATCCTCCTCCGAATGAATATCTTGATCCCCCCTCTCCTACAATCTAGCCAGGGGGCTATACCATCATTTTTATGACCCTAATCAAGGTAATGTTTTAATGAGACACTCCTGTCCCTGATTAAGTCCGTAGACATGTTTATGCACCCTTCATGAAGAGACAGAAATGATGGGAATGAGTCATGACAAGTGATGGAATGATTCAGCTATCCATCTACTTGCTTTCCACGAACTGCACCACTTCTAACTGCAATAAACTGCCCATACAAAAATAATGGGCTGTTAAATTCCAGGGCATCTCCCAAAGTCAGGGGGGCATATTTCTAAGAGTTTTTTAATCTGCTTATTGAAAACATTTAAAAATCAGAAAAAGAAAAACTCTCTTGCACATTTAAACCCAATGCAGGGACTAGTACTGCTATTTAATTAGATTTTAGCTTTATGGACTCCTAAGTCAGTTCCACTCAGAGCAGGCAAAGAAATAGAGAGACCCACAGGAAAGAGTTGCCAGTGAATGTGGACAGGCAGAGTTCATAATCAGACTTAACTATCACATGTGTTAATGGCTGGAAAAGCTATAATTATGAGTTCATTTCTGTGCTTTATGAGATGTATTTACTTGTTAATGACTATGACAAGTACGGGAATAAGTCTGGAAATGAAAACGTTTCTGCAGAGAGGTAATGAGGTTGACACCTCACTAGGTGTCTAGAGACTGACTAGGCTGACAAAGTGGTAAGGACAAAGTCATCAGCTAGGAGGAAGAAACATTTTACAGTCAATTATGTGATGAATATTCCGGATTTCAGTGGCTTTAATGTTTTTCTGGTTCAAGAGAAGATTTTGTGAGCATGCTATGAAATTAATAGTTATAAGTAATTAAAGTTACCCTGACTGGTGATAGACTCAATAGTCTAGGGAGTGTACTGGCCAAACCCCTCTCAGAGGGGAGGAGTCATGCATTTGCCATGGAGCAGTAAAACCTCACTCGTATTTATGAACAGGAAAAGAAAACCCAGAAAGTAATCCCACGAGAATTGTGATGGGTGGTGGTTCTAAGTCCTCATACACCACACCTGATATTTTTGCAAGCTCTTTACAGTAACATCCTGGCCAAATCATAACTTCACTGCCATAGACTGCTTACAGGCATTAACTTGGCTCCCCACATTCTTTCCCCTGTCAGAAGCCATCAAATAGAGACACTATTACTTTTGACAGCACATTCTACCCAAGAAAAAGCAGCAGAAAAGATCATGGTGCACCTCTGTCTCTCCTTCAACTGACTTCAATATGCCTCACTTATCAAGTTCAAAGTTTCACCTGGGATGCATCTGACCAATACTTCTCAAAGTCCCTTAAAAATCCTGCAGCTTATCTCAGCAAAGGGCTTAGCCTTTGCCATTATTTCTTTGGCAAAGACTTCCAGCTCCAGTGGTGGCTTCCACTTGAAGACAGCACATACACCTCCACATCTTCTAAAGCTAGCGATTGGCAATGGGTCTGATTTGCAGAGATTCTGTTGATTCCACTAGGAGCAGAGGCAAACTCAAAACAAGATCTGCAGCAATGCTTTATTTCTGTTCTGTAGCACAGGACCTGCTTCAAGCCCACATTATTCTCCCTTATATTTTCAAGGCACGCTTGAAATCCCTTTAATCTTACCCTGTTCAGAAATGAAGTCCACAATGTCTTTCCATGTCTGAAAAGCAGCCTCACCGAGAGAGCTCGCGTTATTCTCCCTCAGCATGTTATTGAATTATGCTTTCAGAAACTTGCTGTATTGATCTCTCCACTGATAAAAGGCATTTTTAAAGACATTTTTTACAGCTGACGTGACTGCACAATAAGCAGAAAAGGATAAAAAACACATTCTTCCTCACTAGCAGACAAAGGGAATCCCTTGACTACTCCCACAATGGAGAAAAGCAGATACTAATGTAAAACCAATGCATTAATCACATTTGATTAAGTATACAGTGATTTTGCTACTGTGGTGGCCACATGCCATTTATAACAGACTATTTGGGCTAGTAAAATGAAAGCTAAGTTGTGTTGTGCTAAAAGCAGCTCTAGCACCTAAATCAAATCCAAACCTTATCCACACCCAGGGGGTTTCTCTGCCCACAGACACGCTCATCCCTTCCTTCCTCCAGTCTTTCCACTCTCACCTCCACACCTGTGGCCCCAGGACACCCAGCAGAAAAACAGCTTCCAGTTCACACTCAGCAACATGACTCAGAGCCACAAGACATCCCATCTGTCTGTCCAGCTTCCCACACCGGTGTCCAGACTGCTACATGCAGCCTCCTTCCACATGTTTCAGACCCAGAGCAATGCCAAGGACTCCAGTCCACTGAAGTCAATGCAAATTCTCTTGACTTGAAGGAGTCTCACACCCCCAAGCAGTGGAGCTGGGAAAAGAAGCCAAGTTGGAAGGACACTGAACAACACAGAACCTGCTCTTCTCCCTGAGTCAGCTGTCAGCCTTTCAAATCTTTCAAAGACTCACCCACATCTAGTTTCTTCCACCATTACCCCATCATCTCCCTAGGTGGACAGCTGGACCTGATGGTCTTGGATGTCTTTTCCACCCTTAACAATTCTATGATTCTATTCTAGTCCACATCTATACTATCACTTAAAAGGTGGTAATATTATTAAAGCCTAAAGAGTCACAGATAAAGATGCTTGCACTTCCCTATAAAAATATGGGACCTGCAGAAGAGGCTTCTCTTACAGCAAGAAATGAAGTTATTAGTGCTCCAATGACAGATTCACTTCCTCTTGATATTACCTCTCTCTGAATACCTAACACTGTTTCATCTTCAGCAAAAGAGGTAAAGTACTACTGCTCTAAATCAGGAAGCAGTTTGCGGTCACTGCACTCACGTAGGTCATTACAGAGTAAAGAATGATGAATCAGGAACCCAACTTTAATAGACAGATAGAAGAAATCACAGAAAAGCTTACTGTCAGAACCTGGAGGACTTTGTGTTCACATATGTTGGTCTTGGTGACTTCCACAACAGAGAAGGGAAGACACTGCCAAAGCAGCATGGTACCTTAGAGCTAATAAAACACTTGGACTTCAAAAAAGGTTGAAGAAAACAATCATTGCATAAGTAACCCTACTGGGGAAAAAAAGCTAACCCAGTTTTGACATCTTTGATAGAAAATTTCAGCCTCCCTGATTTTCCACCCTGAATCATGGTTTTCAAGCAATTTTCGTGTACATTCACAGTTAAAGAAGCTTTAAGATAAATGGCAAGACTTCTATCAAGCTTTCCTTTGGCTTCCCCCCCCCCCAACTCTCCCCCTCCTGTTTTTACCCTGCTAGCATAGCCCTGGGAAAGAAGCTCTGATATCAGACTGAGAGAAAGTCAATAGCTGACAGCAAGGAAATAATCTAAGCCATTGATCATCACTTCAGGCTTCAGATTCAATACAAACCAAAGGGGAGATGCACACTTATACACACACAAAGGAAGTGAATATATTAACTCCTGGTGTGCTACAAAAAATAGAAATTGCTAATGTGGTTAATAAGCACAAGAAACACTGAAAAAGATGCACCCAGAGAATGAAGAACTTGCATATTAAGTCACTGAAAATATATTTTAAAAAGTAGTCATAGAAGAAGATATTCATCTATGAGGATGAGTTTTTGAAAGGCATTTTAGCTCTTAATTTCTATTTAAGTATCTAAATTCCCATGGCAATGAACAAGATAAGAATTGTATCTAAATACTCAGACTTGGTCTATTTCGTGCCCACCTAAGGGTAAAAGGGGCATTCATTTTTCACTGGTGCTTGTCTGCTAAGTTGAAGTTTCTCAAGTTCCTTACCAATAAATATTTAAGATAAATAAAAATTCCATAAAAAAGTTCCGCTGTGTAAAAAGATGTTTGTTGCACATTTAAGCTCATTAAGGAAGCCCTGACCCTTAGCAACAGCTTTTTCCTGGAAAACAAGACGTGACTTGTTTAAAGATATTCTCCATTCTATCAGTCATCTTTTACAGCTCTATTTTGCATTTTTGTATCTAAATCCACAAATGAGGCCTTTATTTTACATGAATTACATTTTTTCTGTTGATATTTATATAAAATATTAAGAGGCCATCAGAATCCACTGAGAATATTCAGTGCATGAAGTCCTAAAGATACATTATGATCAGGCAATACCCTCCAAGAGTGAAGATGAGTAGTTTTTGTTGTTTTTTTTTTTACAAGGGTAAACCGATGCTGATAACATAACACTCTGCAAGTGCACTCATGTTTGCTAAGCAATAATATATAATTACTAAAATAATACAAAACATAGAAATGACATCATCCTAATACATACCAACCAGTTATCAGACACTAACCCATAAACTGATATGTAAAGGACACTTTACATTTACTTTACTTACATTTACTTTACTTACATTTACATCTTTAAAAGGTTTTATTATGTACATATACACAAAAATGTCAGTCCAAGCATTTTTAACAGCATACACAAGAGCAGATAACTTCAGCATCAGCTGAAGTTCTAATTATTACTTGCATTTAATACAATAAAAAAGTCATGTTTTAATTGGCACATAGAATGGGTAATGACTCTTATCAACAATTAATACTAATGACTTAATTTATAAAACACACCAAGATACTCCTGAAGCTAAATCATCTATTAATTTGGACCATGACCACAAAGTGCACACCAAGCTAATCACTGAGGGGCATATCTGGAAACACCCAGGGATTTAGATAAACAGTTATGATATACTTTAAGTCTTTGTCAGAGAAAAAAGCCTCTCCTGCAGGACTCCCTAATTCTTCTCCCCTTTCAGACTACAGAAAAAACTCTAAGAACAAGCATGCCCTATTTCTGCAACAGTATTTACATAAGTAATCATCCACATTCTGACTGAAGTCAAAGGAGAACTGCATGTCGGGTAAATATTTTGCCCTTGAAAGGGAGGCTGCTGGCAGTGTTGAAGGAATTGTCCAGAGCAAGCAGCGAGCAACGCGAAATCCTTCAGAGCCCTTCCAAAGGCTCCAAGGATGCAGATGTGCAAAACACGCGCAGTCAAGTGAGGCTCTCGCATTTACTCAGCACCAGGCCAAAGCCACAGCAGGCCCCTTCCCAGGGAGGAAGCCTGCAGCACTTGGGATCAAGTCCTTCACGGAGGTTGAACACACATGTGCTGCTCTCTTCCTCCTCAGCCCCAGATTCCCCCCTCCAGGACAGGCTCCAGAGCCTACATGTTTCCAAATAAATCTGGACGCAGGCCTAGCCCTTTCTCTTGGAACAGACATTCAATTAAATCCCACTTTCCAAAATGATCTGTGCATGTGTCTGTGTAACTGCCTCACCTGTGCTGCAAATAACACCTGAAATTGAAAAAGATCATGAGTGATATTCTTGGCAGCGTTAATCATACCACTTTATTGACATCAACTTGTATTATACTGATCTACACCATCTGGTCCCAAATCTAATTTGCTTTTCACTGTCTACTTGCCAGCAGTTTACTTTCAATATCTTTCTGAGCTGGTGGAATGAGAAAAGGCTGCACTGCTTCATTTTTAATTTGTAGTCCGGCCGCCTCCTGTCAGCTTCACTTCTGCAAATCCTGCCTAGCATGAAGTTGTGTTTCTGATGCAATCAAGACTTACTCCTCTCAGTTAAAAGAAACAACATTAAAAAGAAGTAACTCTGCGTTTCCACAGACCAGACCTACTGTTTCAGAGAAAGGGATAATGTAGGGATAAGGGATAATGTAGGGATAACATCCCAAAGGTCCAGCGTGAGACGTAATTTCCATCCCCCTGATCTTGGCAGCCATAGGTTGTGTTTAACTTTGACCCAGCGCGCTGGCTTCCGTGTGTGAGACAGATGTTATCTGATGCAACCCCTGACACTACTAACATTATCTGCCTGTCAAACCTTACAGAACAATTTGGGTATCCAGGCACCAGGGATTCACTGAGTGTCCCATAAGTCCACCTCTGAAATGGTCCCCAGCCTCAGGAGTCCACGCACACAAGTCTTTCAGATCATCTCGGCATTTCCCATTTCAAGTCTGAGTCCAGCATTAGTTACTGGAGTCCCGAATTAATACCTATGTCAGTTGACCAGCCTGCCTGAAATTCTGTTCATTTTCTGTTGAATGCAACAGTTTACAAAACTCTTTTTCTGAAATATTAATGTTCCTTACATCTAAAGTACTGGGGTTAGGTCCTTTTATGCATACTTGAAGAGACTGCAGGGCAGCTAAAAACATTCAGAAACTGAATTTGTCAACATTTCTTTATGTGAAAAAATGTAACACTTCTAGACTTAGCAATTCTAAAATCCACAAATAGAAATAAACCTGTTTTTCAAGGCTAATTCAGCCAACTCCTTATGAATCCCCATCTTTTTGCTACAATTGTGTGAGCTGAAAAATTTATGATCCTCTGTACGTTCCAGCTCTACTTCTGCAGGACATTATTAGCTCCTTTGTCAGCTGAGTCCTTCCTGTCAAAAGGAGCTCATATTTTAAGAGTTTAAGCAAACTGGACCATCCTGATTAAAACAAGTTAAGGAACAAGCACGGGAGCAACCTGCAAGGGGCTCTGCAGCAAGTAGCTGGGGACAGCAGCAACCTCTAGCTCAGACTCCAAAAGAACAAATGTAGAAAATCGGTATTTTGGTGGGGTTATTTAAAGTATGATTCACCTCCTGGTTACATGAATCATCTCCCAGTTCCAGTCTTCTGCTTGCCTGGGACCATTTCCAGTTCACCACCTCCAACCAAGCCAAACTCTGACCCTATCACCTCATCCTCCCCACAAGAGCCCGCTTAAACAAGGAGCCAGCCTCATAACCCCAGATATGTTGTACAGTGATTTGTCTCTGCAATAGTTTTAATGATACAAGGGCTTAACTGAGCACGTAAATGCTTTCCAAGGATTAAGATGTCAGGATCAGTACTGTGGGTTGCCCATTCAGCTCTCAGCACCCCTGTACGCTTTACTATAGCCTGGACATTGTTGCATGCAGAGACTGAAAGCGTGGCTTACATTTTTCCCCAACACAGCAAACAGGTAGGACTGACTGGGTAGGAGAGGGCATGCCCACAGAACCCTTAAGACATCCATTTTCAGGACCAGGAAGGTATTATGTTAAACCTAGTCCAACAATAATCACAGGTCTCCCACCCACTGAGGTGCTGTTGTGCATGGAGGACAAGTACGAAGCAGCCTCCTTTAAAAGCAAATCAAAACAGGAGGCGAAGTTGGTGGCTATGAAATCCTGTCTACAGGAGATCCTCTCCCTCCAAAGAAGCGCTTGCAGACTATCTAAGCTCAGGCATCCAGTCATAACAGCACGAAGGGGCTCTTTGGCCTGTACCTCACCTGCTTAGCTACACCTTTTACTTTACCCCAGTTCTGCAGAAATTAAAAAAAAAACAAGCATATCCTACAGTGGTAGGACCTGATAAGTAGAATCATTGCCTTTAGTTTCCTTTCAACTCAATTATTCATGTGCCAGCTAAATTAACTCCTAATCTTTGGACCATCCACTGAAAGAGCATTACCAAATAAACTCTGACCCTATTACACAGCCCGCCACACCCCCCCCCCAGGAGATTTCTGACAACTTTTTTTAGAACCATTTACGTATTGCTTTTAACCTAAGTTTAGAGACCAAAACGAAGCCCTTCCAAGAATATGTGATATATGCTGCTGTGGTTTGGGGTGAAAACGAGCTTTTGAACTGCTTTTCTCCACAAAACTTATGTCAGAAAGAGAAAGGAAAAGAAAACACTCCCAGGGAAATCAAAAACCAACACTGAGCAGCAATGAAGTGAAACTGCCCTATCAATTTTTTATTGGCCAAGTGGAATCAAGGGTGCTTTGAACGAGTATATAGCTACTATTGCATAAAGCAAACTTAAGTTAAAATTCAGTTCACCTGAATAATTACAGCCTGATTAATTCTGACCTCCATCCAGCAAGGTACTCAAAGAGCTGAGCAATCTCATTAGCCTCCCCAGCAGTACACAGAAAAATTGACTTTAGGTGAGCATGTGTTACCAGACCTTGCTGAAAAGTGAGGGCTTTACAAATAAGAAAAGCTTGTAGGTCATCCATTCATCTTCCCAGGCTCTCAGTCTTGTGAATATATGGGCACCCATGTATCTCTGTGCTTGACTATTGCCTTTCTAGTCAAGTAGAATAGACACCCCTATGCTTGCACCGGGAGGAAAAAAGAATGAATAAGGAACATATGGCTGAAAAGGTCTCAGCTACTCAAGGGGTTTCTCCAGCAGCAAGGAAGATCTATGGTCTTTATATTCCTCTCCTAGAGGCAAGATTTCATTTTTAGATTAAAAACTTCAACACCCACTTGCTCTATGTGAACAGCAAGTTTTCTCCTGTGGCTAGAATTGATAGGATGCCATATGCTATAAAAGGTTAACACCAGTACTATTGTAATCCTTGGCCACAACTTTCATTTCCTTAATTTGCTGACACCGAGTAATGTAGGGCTGTGCTGTATGAGAGAATACTAAGCAATCTGAGTTACAAATTTTCTCTGAATGTCCAAGTTGACCTTTGAAGCATTCAATAAAAACACCATTTAAAGAGGGGGAAAATTGCTAACATGGAAATGGAATTACAGGAACAGGACCAAATTCATTCCTTTGACTTGGTATCTGCTCATGTTTGATGTCAGCTATATAATTATACATCACAGTTGACTGAAAAATATTTTGCTCTATGTTAAAAGCAGGCCCCATAAATGGTTTATTAACTGGAAAGGAGTTGACAGCACTCGAGCGTTTGGGGTAGGCACAACCACAGCGCTTAATTGTGATCTGAGCATCTTCCCTCTCAGAGGGCTGATTTCTCATTTAAGGCTGCTTTACATTACTCTGGGAACTGTGAGGGCCATTTTTATTTACATCTACTCCAGGATGCCATTTGTTGCTAGGAGTGAAATGTGGCTTTCACGTACGTGACAATCTGGCCTGTGCCATCTCAGAGGAAAATCTTCAAGAGGAGCTGCTAGCACAAATGAGAATTGCTCCCGTCAGCCTCACAGCTTGTCTGCACAAGAGCAGAGCAGCAGAGGCTTCCAAACTATGGATTAAATATAACACATAAGAGGTAGGCATGGCTATTAATATTCTACTGAGGTCCCGGAGCAGACAGCGTTTGATGTGGGTACATTTCCTCTGAATCCCTGTCAATTAGTGGTGCTGCTTCAAGCACAAAGCATCCATGAAAAAGAGAAGATAGAAAAGAAAAAACAAAGTCAGTTTGGTGGCCCTTGCAACAGTTGTAAAAGCAAAATGGGGCCTCCTTTGTCACATCAGGCAAGAAGGAGCAGGTGTAGTCCCACTATGGCTAACACAGGAAGGCAAGTGATGTTAATTCTGGGGTGAAAAGTTGAGATCACACCAGTTTCTGTGCAAGGAAAACAGGTTACGGGCTTCCCCAGAATGAGCAGAAAGGATGCTACAGGATGAACCAGGTGGTAGGGAAAGCACCCACTGCCCTCAACATGGAGCAAACATGTTGAGAGCTCATACCCCGTCTCTTCAGTTGAGAAGGGAAAGGCTGAATTTAGTCTGATTTTGCTGACAAACTGGTTCTCTAACAAAAAGAAAACTAGAAATGTAAAGCAACACATGGGACACCAAATAAGAAATAGGACAGTGGAATCCCTGCTCCAATGCAGCAGTTAATAGTTGTGCTCAGTCTCCTGTGCAGAGAGGGTCAACTGCACAGCCAAAAGTACCTGTATTGGCAAAACCTGCTCTCTGGGCTAGTCAATCCTAGTGCTTGTCAATCAGACATCCCTATTGGATCAGGGGTTATAACATACATCTCTTCTTTTGTTTAGAGATTTTCCCCCACATCCAGCCTGCAGAAAATAGAGAAAGCATTTGAGATGCTCACAGACACACTTAGTACAACACAAACCCCACACACTCAGACGGGATGCTGTGTACAGACAGCTCCCCCAAATCCTCCCAACCCCAGTGACATACATCAAGACTGTTCTTAAAAACGCTGCCATAATACTTAACTGCACCACAACTTGCTGTAGCAAGTCCGGATTTTTATGGTCCAATGGTAGTTAATTTTCTAAAGGTCAAATTTTACATGTTTATTTTGACTGGTGTCCTGCCCAACACAAAGACACAGCTATATTAATAGCTTACAAATTAAATGCTCATTCTAGGAAATCATACACAGTTTTGCTCTACTTCACCCAAAGAGTGACATTTCATCCCAGAAAAGGCCAGGGCAGTGTCCCAGCCAGCACAGAACATCTGGTTGGCAGCACAATGGAGCACAGCACCTGTGAACACGCTCAATGTTTGCTTTGCAACTATTTGTCCCCCGTCCGCGTAAAAATATGTTTTTAGGCTGTTAAAGTTCATTCCTTGCCAGGGGAGTCTGGTGTGATAATGCAGCCTGTTTGTTTTGGAAAGCCCCTGTTTCTGGACCACGCACACTTAAGCCAAAATTTCTGGAAGGTGAAAGTGGGAAGAGGTTTTCTTCCCTTTTTATTTTTTTCTTTTCCTACTCTTTACAGCTTTTTAGACGTTCTGCAGAGAGTCTAATGGGATAAGACTGAGCCAAACAGCACAGTTAAAAAAAAGAGCAGAGATGGATTGCAGCAGGGACTGTGGTTTAAAATCTATCATCCAGGGGCTAAGGAAGTACAAACAAACTAATAAAACCAGAAAATTATGAAATCCTGCCCTAAACACCAAGCAAAACTTCTTAATTTAGGACTCTCCTAATGGCTGAAGCCACCACCAAGTTGGCTGCCAGGGACAATCCCCTCTCCTGCCAGATCCTTCCTTTGGAAGAGAGAAACCTCAGGATCCCAGCCAGCCTAAGGTGTTAGTGGGGGAAGGAGGTTTCAGGAGGAATAAGGCTGGGGGAACGCTAAAGTCTTATAAAAAGTCCTGCCAGAAGGGAGGTGCAGGATTATAGCTGAAAGTTCAAGATATATTGGGTAGGCTTCAGCCTCTGCTGGCCAAGTTCTCCACCAGCACATACAGACTGCAAAAATATAACAGAACTGACCAGGGCAAAGTCTGCCCAGGGGTCTGAAAGGGGCTTCCGGAGGTGCAGACCTGGCTAGCACCAATGCGTCACAGGTTGGAAGACAGGGGACAGACTGGGCAGCCTCTGTCCCTGCCCCACTGCTGGCAGCTCCTGGCCACATCAGGCAAAGGCAAGTCTCAAACAGCTCTTCCTTGGCTTTACTTTCCAAGTAGCATTTCTTTAAATGAAGAAATAAAACTGCTCCATGCACTTTTTAAAAGCATTTTGATTTCACCTGAGAAAAAGATGGTATCGTCTTTTTTATCCTCCTCATGGTGAGGACACCTGTATCTGACATCTTCCCAACTTGTCATTCTCAGACTGGCACGCTGTCTGAGAGGCCATTTCTCCTCTTACACTCCTCTTTTGATTAACTCCGGGAGCAGCACAATTTCCTTTCTGACAGCCCATTATAAAGTCATTCTCCCTTTCAGCAGTAAGGTTTTTTCTCCCAATTTACAGTACAGGAAGGACATTTCCTTCCATAGCTTTCATTTCTTGTAACCTGCCTCCAACCCAGTCACACATCCACTCTTTACCTCCTCTAATAGAAAAAAAATTAAATCCCAAAGTGTATTGTCAAGGCAATTAAAACTGACCACTCTGAGCATACCAAACTGAGGTGACCTGCACAGTAGAGGGAAATTCAGAGATTCCATTACCTTCAGAAGATCTGATCACACAGGCTAGATTCAATTCAGATTTTCACCTTCTGGATTCTCTCACTTGCCCTGATGTCTTTAACAAGAGTTGAGGATGACTGTTGCCATTTTCAGTCCGCATAGTTTGGCAGCCTGCAGGTTTTATCAGGTGAAGTACTACATGAGGAATCACACCTTAGTAAAAAGTTACTTGTATCTCCAGGCCTATCCAAGCCCAAAAGCTAACTAGTTTATGGAAGATAACCTTGCTTCTGAGACTACACCTGGCCTTCTCCTTTTCTCTTTATTTCATGCATTCTTTTACCTCCTCCTCTCGACCCAACAGAAATCCTACAGACATCTGAATGTTTCCTCACATACACGTGAGCATCATCAGCCAGTATGGAGGGTGCACAGAGCTCCCTGCTCCCAACTGTAATTGAAAGCCTCCATCCCATCATCCCAGCCTGTGGCAAGGCATTGTCTCTGCTCTGCGTTGGGAGTGCAAGCCCCTCTATATGTATGGAAGATGAAATGGATTCCCAAGTGAACACTTACTTTGTTTGCCAAGTGTCACTTGAAGTTAGAATCATACTGCAATTTGCAAAGACCACACGTCTCACAAGGCTGTCATGAGCACTATTCCAAATAACTGTAGATAAAACAAGGCATGGTCAGCGCAAAGTGCCAAATGAGTTGTGACATCCATTTTCTATTAAAAATAGTCATTGAAATGTGTTTAGCTCCACTGAAGTATTCTGTGTTGGCAGCCATCAGGAGAGAGGCAGCAGGGGCAACAAAAGCTCATAGTCATTTCCTACTTCCTTTCTAGCTTTAAGCCTGCCTTGACAGACTACATTATTAAAAAGACCTAGAAGATGCATTTGATGCTCAGTCCTTGGACATCCCACACAGACTGCTGGCCAGAGTGTCCATTAAAGAGAATAAGGACAGAAGAATTGCCCTTTTAGCCTCCTTTGTAACCTTTCTTTGTCTTGCCTCTGTTATCTCCTATTCTTTCATCCCCAAGAGGCAGGAGGAACTGACTCTTCAATTTCCAGCTCCTTCCTGAGCATATCTGCCGTTTGTCAAGCACAGGCATTGAAGCATAGCACTCTTTTTTCTGACTCTAGTGAGCACAGTTTGGAGGCCTTATGTGAAAGGTAAGTACATGTGTGCACAATAATCATTTTTCGTAGCCAGACGTCATAATTGATTAACATAAATCGGATGATATTAATTATACAGATTTCCCCAAACTACTGGCTGAAAGATAGATGAAGGGGAGAAAATAGTTATACCCATAACAGAAATGAGTTAACGTGCATTTCCTTCTTGTAACGTTTCAGATCTGAAATTTGTACAGTTACAGGTCAAAGTCAATTCTGAACTGTCCTCAACTTGGTTTTCTGTCCCTAGGAAGGTAAGGGTTCCTCACTGCATCTTCCTTGTATCATGAGAAAGCTAAGAAGCCCTGCTCACCCCAGGACTTCACACATAACAGTACATATACAGAACAAACTGACTATTCCTACTGCACAGCATGTGATCCAAGAAAATCAAAGTAAAAGAAAGCAATTGTCATTACAATATCTTGCATAAAATGCAGTCTGGAGATGTAACGAGGAGCATAAATTTAAGAGGATCCACTCTCACTAGTGCCATTTTGGTGAATTAACTATTTTAACTATTGAATCATGGCATAAAGTATGCCACACAAGGGAAAATCACCAGCTAAGTGGATAAAGAAAAATAGACTTATATACAGCTCCAAATACTGTGATAAATATTTAGATGAGTAACTACAGTGTTATAGCATAGTAAGAGCACATATTTCAGGCTAGCGTAAATGCATACATCTCCTCACTGCAGTGCTATTATTTTCCGATCCTTTAGCAGCTAGACTCCATAGGTACGTCATGAAAAATGCCTAGGTGGGGGTTTTGGCAAACAGTCAGTGTGGGCAGATTTCTTTGAGTTTTAAAATTCCCCCAACCTGTACTATTTCTACTTGTGATTTTTAGTTTTTAGTTTCTCAGCCAGAACAAGACCAGCCAAACATTTGAATGTAAACTCCTCAAGATGCCTTGCCTGTTATTTTCCAGTGAGGTGTAGAAAATAATAAACTGCTGTTTCTACTGGAGCCATACAGAGAGAGAAAGCTTTCATATCCCAGGCCTCAGGCAAAGCCACCAGACTAAACTGGAATTATTAACAAAATCCCTGGGCTAGAAGACAAGATGGAGCAAGAAGATCAGAGCCCTTAATGTTCACTTCGATTTACCCAGTCTAAGGTCAGAATTTATTTCTCCTGCCTTGTCAGAATCTTAGGAACCACTTTGGCACTGCTGGGACAAACAGCTTTTTGAGGTCTCTGGGGCTACAGGAGGCATAAGTGAATTCATCTCCCAGAGCAACTTTATTGATCTTAATAGGCTTTAGTGCAGAGGACAGATAGGAAGAGATTCTTGACCAGCACACATGGTGTTAGGGAACTTCTGTTAAAAAGATTCATTTAGGAGAAGAACAGGGGATGGCAAATGGCATACATATGATTTCCATACATGATACATGGGTTGAGGATGGAAAATAAGTCTTGTGTTTGTACATGGCATTTTCCAATGGAGTGATTCTGTTTATTCCCAGGTGATGAATACACACTTGGGGGTGTCTCCACCTTGACTGTCCCAAACTGAGACACTTAGAGGTGGCCAAACTCTCGCAACAGCATCCGAGGCTGTTTCCTTTAGCTGGGAAAGGAATCACGTGCATGTCCCTGGCCTTCTCGTCCCTACACCACCTACTCTTCCAGTCTCCTCCAGCCCTTAATGAGGAGATGGAAAATCCTGTGATGATAGAACCTAGAAGGACATATTTTCTGATTCTCACCCGCCCAAAGAGTGAAGCACTGAACAGGAAATTCACATTTCTTCATTTTCCAGCAGATGAAACAAGCCAAGTAGAGAAATAATACCCAAGCCATTCATTTGAACAGGAGGGAACGCTGATATTTGCAAAGATCCTTCAGCCCACTCCTATCACAATCCTCCTAAACCATCTGCCACGTTCCCTCCTGCTAAAAGTGCAGTTGCTAATCTATTTATGCAGGGCTGACAATGAAGGCAACCAGACCACGCTCAGAGAGAAAACAGCAACCAGCTCCTGAGCTCGAAGACCCAATATGGCATGTTGGATGTTGTTGGAAGGCATCTGCAGCATTGGTGGTATTTACAGAGCTGCTGAGTGCTGATGGCTGGCTTCCTCCTGAAAACAAGCCAACCATCATGGGTATCTGCTATTAACGAGCAAGCCGAATGTTCTAGCAGGGCTCTTGTCAGGCTCAACAGCGCACACAGTTTATTCTCACTGCAGCCTCAGAGTGGTTACTGGATGCTTAAAGACCCTACAGAGCTGAGGGTGCCCACAGAGAACGGGAAAGGAAGAGAATATGAGGCTCTGTTCCTTGTGCTCTGCCTCTTCAGACAGGTTCCTACATCTGCCTGTGCTCAGTCAGTATTTGTAAGATCAGGATGACACTGTGTGTTTCAGAGAGGTGCAAGGAAGCCACCAAGACCTGCAAGCTTAATGAACTCTGACAGCAGGTGCTAAGTGATATAAAGCACCTTATTCTGCAACTGTCTTGAAGCTCTTACACATACAGTACATTTAATCCTGCTCCATGACATGTTAGTATAAAGGAATATAGCACTACAGAACAGGAAAGTACGTTAATGGGTACCTCTGGCTGCCCACCAAGCAAAGTGAACTGCAGCAGGCACCTGGGAAGACCAGAGGGACTTCCACAGTTGGGAGCATGAACAGTAACTTCTGCACAAGGCAACCAGTTGGTCCCTCTGGTCACACCCAGTCAACACCACATGCATATTCATACGTCCAGAGCTATTTCCAAAGAGAAATCACTATATGATGTGCTGCAGCAAAATGAGAAGAACAAATATAGACTCTCTCAAGCTTCCTTTGAGGACAACAGAACAATTGTTAGCCAGTTGCACAAACACTTGATTCTGAGGGTGTTTTCTTTTTTCCCTTAAAAGCCTGCATTTCACAAAAGTTGGACTTGTAACTCAGTAGTCCAAGCACACAGTTGCACACACAGTCATTGCAACAAAGCAAGGAAGCTGCACACCAGCCGGCAGTTCTGCAGCTAGCCTCCACGCTGCAAACCCACATTTGCACACCTCATGCTTTTGGCACGAAGCTGGATTTTTAAGAAAGCAGACTAACATTTCAAACTCCTCCCAAGAAACTGAGAAAATAAGCAAGTTAAAGAAAACAGTGGTGAATGATTATTTTTGCAGGTGTGAAGAAAACATAGCACAGAAGAAACCTTTCGTGATGAATAAACCCCAGGCTGATACAGAGGGAAGCAAAAGGAGGCTCACTACAGTGATGAAAACTTCCCTGCAGCTCCAGGAAAGGGATTCGAGTCTCTTAAGAGGAAGTTCTCCCCAAATTTCTCAGACTACTCAGGTAGTTCTGTTCAACACTTTTAATGCTTCCAAGTCCAACCTCAGGAGGAATTTAACAAAACAGGCGTTTTTTGAGGAATTAAAAAACTAAAAGGGGAAAAAGCACTGACTGAGATTTCCAGAGACCTGAAAAACAATGCTGGAAGTGAACTGAACACCCCAATTCCTACTTACTGAAAGTAAGTTTTAAAAGATCTATATGGGGATCATTACTAGTAAAGAATTAAAGACTAAAAAACACCTAGAGTATTTTAAAAATGCTTACTCCGTTCAGTGATGTAGACTATTCTGAGATTCCTGGGTAAGGAAACACATTAAGTAGGTTCATTTGTATCCTAAGGCCAGCAGAGGCACCCTGGTTCTTAGCTAAATGTCATTGAAAGGCACTAGAATTTCTACAGCCACGTATCTAAGTTGCTTTCAGCCCAGTTTTCAGGACTTCTGCTTCAGCACCTCCTCGAAATTCACTTTGGGTTGAAGTCTTTGAACGTTTCGCCAAACGTGGGAAACAAGTGACTGCAGTTAAAACGAGAGCCCAGCACTGCTTACACCAGCACTGCAGCTAGGAGTGACGAATGGGAAGAGACTTGTCTTTGTCTGAAGCCATTCAGCCTTTCCAATTGACAAAGAGGGTCCGGGGAGGGGAAAAAAATAAACTCAGCCTTTATGAAACATGTTTGAGTGTCCAGATTACATCTAAAGCCAGTCTCACTTGCACTTCCCATCGTGCATTACTGAAACATCCCCAGCTTTATGAGGTATCGACATTTCAGCTCGTTAGTATTATTTACCACTGCAAAGTCAGCAAAGGCTTTAACACTGGCTCAAACCACAGAATATAAATAAGCAACCAGCTGGTCGTCTTAAGGGCTGGGTGGAGTCCTTTCCTTTTCATCCCCAGCACCTCTCCCTATCCACTGCTTCTGTGAACAGGGAAAAGGAGTGCTTGGGATGGGTTGAAGAGCAGGGATTTATGCAACAGGCACCCACAACAGGGAACAATTCTACTAATCTCTCCCTTTGTCCTGCTGATCCTCAAACAAAAGCACCAGGAACCAGAGGCTCCTAGTACGTAAAGGGAAAAATCCCCCTCTTTTTTAAATCAAGTCAATCCTGACTTGTCATGGCCCTTTTTTTCCTCCCCCCATTGCAGCTTTTTTTTTTTTTTTTTTTTTACAAACTCAACCTTGTGGCTAACCAGAACCAGTCAAGCAATTACACTTCAAATGTCTCTTGAAATCCACGTCCCTGGTAACCCAATAGCTCCCACTACTGACCTTCTCAAAAGGAAATTGATGTACTCATGCTTACCCAAGAAAGTATATCACACAGAAGAGGCAATGGGTCATTTTATCCCACTTTAGTTCTGTTTTTTTCCTCCCTCTGAAACCAGTTTTCTACTATGCAATTAATGCCAGTGGATACTAGGACTTCATTACCACCTTTCTGCACCCAGAGTGTTCCAGTAGGCAATATGGATAAAGTATACAATTTTAATATCACCAGCCACACTGTTAGCCTACAGCATCCTTCACCATGTGGTTCCAAGCTCTAGTTATAGTGCTCCTGTTGTCTCAAAAGCTGTCTGCTATCATGACTCCTGGACACAGGTATTTGTCTAAACACTGATTTTTATCCAGTTTTCTGAATTTGGACTTAATCCCTTCACTCTTCACAGGGCTCTGTGGAGGAATTTAATACGTAGCAAGTTTGTGGAACAATATACCAGACCAAAGATTTGACAGATCTGTGCTTAGAGAGGTAAACTACTTTCCAGTGATCAGAGCTACCCTACATTTGCATTGTAAAAATAAGAAAGTGTCCATGAAAACCAAAGTACAAACAAATAACATCTATAATTCACTAGCTGTATATCAAGGACACTTGCTAGAGAAAAATCTTAGAAAACTGTTCATCTCATGTCAGGTTCTTTCTTATCAGAGGACCAGAAGGTAATTAGAATTTTTCCAGCAGCCAAGGGAAACATTAGATTTTTCACTTTTAGCTTCTAAAAATCAATATTCTTCCACTGATGCTGGAGCTGTTCCACCGTGACATGTACCATAGTCAGCCAACATGTCAACAAATGCAACACAGCAGCTGCTAACATAAAATTATCTGTTATCTTTTCCTTCAAAAAATCTCAGTCTGTCTTTGTTTGCCCATCTGCTTTAAAGCCTTAATTAACACCTGCCACAAGAACATCCCAAATGTTGTTCATTTGCTGGGTTCCTAAATGAAGACCTGCCTGGAATCTGAAGGAAAAGTTTCATTTTTATCCTGCTGCTCCACATTTAACCCTACCACCATCTCTGGCCCACACAGTGGATGTGAAATACCATGGAAAGTACCTATGAATGTGGTTCAACATAAAACACTGAACATGTCTTCCACCCTACACAGATTTCATCTCCAACAAGGTTACTTCCACAACAGCAAATAAAACAGGGTTACTATTTCACCTGGTGTTGGAGACAGCATGGGTCCTAACACAAATTTGTGTCTGGGAGGATGAATAGGGAATGATCCCAGAACAGCTCTATCAGCTGGTTGCAGCTGTGAGAAGGAAGATTTCATCTAGTCCAGTCTTCACTGTACTCCCCTCAGCTGTGCTTGTTTATATGGGCTCCATTCAGGAATAAGGAGTGAAATTTAAATGCACACTCACCATATATAACTAGTGCAAGGGGGCAAGATATTTCCCTATGGCTCAGCCCAGCAGACAGTTCCTAGCATATCATATTCCCACCCGTATCCTCCAGACATTTTATTGGCTGGTCTATTCCATACTAAAGGAAATGGAAGGGATTGAGAAATATTATTAATGAAAGGTGCATGGCCCTGGGTGTATTGGCACCAATTGGAAGCACCCTAAGAAAAGCCCAGGTTCTCTGATGGGACTGAGCTTATAGCGTGGTGTAGTGCCGTATAATTCAGAATTGCAAAGGGGCACCTATGGAGCACCATGAAGAAGAGACAGTGGTTGCTTGCTCTGCAAGATATTCAGTTTCATCAGCTTTTTATTAAGGAGGAATTGGAAGTCTTGAGGACAAATCCCTTATGCAAAAAGGCACATTTCTATCCAAGAGGAGAATATCACCACAGATGCACCTGGCTTCTCAAAGGGAGCCAGACATTATTTCACTTCTTTATGCCTCAACTTAACTCTAAAATTGGAGTAGTGGATATACAGGTGCATGTGAGACAGGAAACTATTGCTGTAGATTAATGTTCAAACTCATGTTTCAAGTCCCACAGGAAGGGTGCCCCTGATTTGAAAGACTGTTTGTACCAGAAGACCCAACTACACACAAAAAAAACAGGAACAATATATGAAGAACCACCACCTCAAAATACACCGCTTACCATCCACTCCTAAACAGACCCAGAAGAAAAGCAAGTGAAAGGTGCTCCAAGCACAGGTTAGAAACTCAGCTTCAGCGTAGTTAAGCCATTCTGCCCAGTTTTCACATTTATTGAACAAAATTTATTGGATTCAGTTCCAAAAAAATATCAAGCCATAATTTCAATGAGCTGCAGTGACCATTGTAAAAGCTCAGTTTTCTATGAAAGTGGGGAAATGGATTCAGAAGTGCCCAGATTCCATTGGCCTCCATAGCTTTGATACAATCAGACATCAAGAAGCTGATTGTCCCTTTGTTTCCCTTTTTCTCTTTGTAGACTCAGAGAAGCATAATCCTGAATTGATAGCTTCTCCAAATGCTCAGGCTATGATTTATCAGTCCAGGAGGCTGCAGTGGAGAAGTAATCGCATTAGCACCACCACTGATAAATAGTGCTTTCTCCAGACTTACGAGCCGCTGAGGGCTAATTACTCCTCAGATTCCAGATTCCGTTTGGCTTTAATCACAGGGTGAATCATCTCCTTCCAAACATGGCAGATATTAATGGCAGCACATTTGTCCTAATTAATCTTCCATTGGGAAGGCCTTTTCTTTTAATTAAAGACATGAAAATGTGCAAAAATTACAAAATGGCATGTGGTCGAGTAACGACAAGAGTCAAAGCACCTCAGAGGATGGCAAGGATAGTTTTCATGAGGAGATAATGCACCATATTCTTCCTTGGCATCTGGATTTTGGCCACGTTTGGCTGACCCATCAAGACAAATTCATCTTCAACACTTCATTTAAGGGAAAGTGGTGTTGATGAAAGAAGTGAGGACACTTTTAGTGCCTTTGGCTTTGTGGCTTAGTCTTTAAAATTCAATCCCCTCTCAACACAGAGCTACAGCTCAGTTGCAATAATATGCAAAAACCAGCAAACCAACAGGTTATTTGGCTGGAGAAGCCTCCTGCTGCCATCTGTCCAAAGACAAGACAAAGAAACACTAGAGTTCAAAAGACATAGAAGAATCAAAATGCACATCGAATTTAAGTGAAAGTCATGTTTCACCGAATGCTCACTAGTTCCTGAAAGACATTCTTCAGTCTATCAAACAAACCAATGGCATATATCTGCTCTTACAATGCCTGCTACTGGCAACACTGGCCAAAAATACAGATTCAGATGTCAGTCACTGCTGTGAACTAGAATCTGATAAGTTTCTTTCAGACATGTGTTAGGTGGGTAACGTGCAAAATATTTGTGTTTCTCTGAACCACGTAATAAAGAATCTTATCTAGGTTATGTTCTGTGCAGTCAAGTTCCTCTAAGTTAGAGGTGAATCTGAGTGAATATAACCTCATGGCACAAAAGTGCTCTTTGGACTGACGTAACTTCTGATTCTCTGTCTCAGAGACAGACTGCGGAGGGGAGAAAAAGTGAAGTCAGGAACAGCAAGAGCAAGTCATCAGTCAGTCTCATTATCTTATTTGGAGTCAGTTGTCAGATAGCTTACCACCCCTGCTTGGTCAGTTGATAAATACACAGCTAGTCTGAACAGTGGGGTTACAAAGAGGCAATTATTCTCATGATGTACACGGATAAGATGGTGGGATAACATTTTGACATTTCTTGTAGCATATCGAACTCAGGAGCAGTTTTGTCCTCAGCATCTCCACCAGTAACCAAGAGACATTTTTACACAGTGCTTTTCCTGGGGACTTTACCTACATTTGCACCTTACGGCTTTCTTAAACAAAAGGCCGTTTGGATTGCAAGCCTATGTACTGCTCTGTTAGTTTAGAAACAGAAGAAATCCCTGTCCAAAGGCCCTTTGAAAAGAGACCAATACGTGAACGAGTTGTTGCCTTTACCTAGCATATTTTAAATATCCCAGCTTTAGCCTAACCTGATGGTTGCACGGTGTTCCCAGACACTGAGGAAATGTACCTGGTACATTAAGTGAGACTGCAGTCGATACTTCTAAAGTGCCTGTTTATGCTGCAGCAGAGAGCTGATAAACAGCCTTGCCTCTAGTTTCTCTTAATTTAGAATTCATTACATCTCTCTTTCCATGAAAGATAAACCAATAGCTGCCCTTGACAGCTGTTTTCTTTGGGGTCATTCTCTCTATCCACCCATCTAGTCTTTCTTCAGGGGGTTTTGCTCACTGTAATGCTAGCTCTATCAATTTCATTCAATTCTTGCAACACAATCTACAGGGACTGAGGAGGACAAAGCCAAATGCATTTAACCATTTGGGTACCAGCCATCAGTGCAAATTATGATACTTAGATCTGTGGGCAACAGCAAGAGCTCTATCACAATAAGGAAGACAAGTAAATGAGAAGATTATGCCAAAAGGTGATACACTCAGCAAGATGCCAGCTGGATTGACTTGAGATGCTTTCTTTTGGTTCAGCCAGTATTGCATCTGGCTGGAAACCCTGCCAGGGTCTCATCTGGAGGTTCAGTCATGTTAGCATGCCAGATATACACACACAGGGCACTTCCAACCTTTTACAGCAAAAATTACTTTCCAGGACTTTGATTTACACTCAGAAGTACAGATGACTGCTTGAAGAACATAGGAATCAGTGATTAGAGCAGCGGTTCATTTATCCCAATATCCTTTCTCCAACATCTGTAGGAGATGCTATTTACAGAAAGTATGTGAGCCTGTGTGATCACTTCCTCAACATATTCCCCCAGCACCCACGTGCATGCACAGGGGATGTTGGACAGAACACCCCTCCCTACTCCCTTTAGCATCCATTCAAAGACTAGTTATGTGTGAAGTTATCTTTTCCTTTTCAAGCCCGATAATGTTATCCAAGAAGTTCCTCCAGATGTTCCCTGCCCAAGGAAAGCTTATGAAGGAAGGTAAAGATGAGCTGTACAGAAGGCTCCCAGGGGCCTTCATTCCTGTGGAGGCACCACACAGCTAAAACATTTAGACTAAAAACATCTCAGAGAGGAAGCAGAGGCAGTAAATTTCATATTATCCTGCTAAAAAAAGTGTTGTCATTAGAAGAACTTTTTAATGGGACTGCAGGAACACTGTCTCCCTTTGAGGAGTACACACCATTCATACCCACAGGTTTATCACATTATCTATTCCTCAGCCACCTCTTCAGCATCTCAAAAGGTGGGATGCAGAGAAAACCAAATTATTTTTTCTGTTCACAGCTGAGTTTATTTCCTCTCACATGCAGCAATCAGCATTTGCTTACTGAAGCTATACCACCCTATATCTGAAAAGCTTGTGGTTAAAAAGACCTAATCTGCACTAAATTAGTGCAGAATGGCAAGAATAATATTGACAGACCCTTGATGGTCAAAGTCCCAAAATGCTGATAGCAACAGTAGACTTTAATTAGGTTTTTAAAGTAATCAGAAAATAGAGTGAACCTAGAAAGGGTTTTAACTTAAAGGGAAGGTGTGGTGGGTCCTGCAGTCAGATTAAAATGAGTTATTTTTCAGGCTGAAGAGACTTCGGACTGTTTTGTCAGGGACATCCCAGAAGCCTTTCCTGTCATTCACAGGAATGGCTTATCCAAATGTTTGTTCTCCCTATGGAGGATTTAAACTGATACTGGCTCTGTTCCCAGAGCAGGTGATTTGAAACTTTATATGGACATGGACTCCAAAAAGCCAGCCCATGCATGGCTTCATACCAACAATCCCACTTACAATCTTCAATCTCAAGGGCTGATAGCTAAAGAAAACTGGGAAACCAAGCTCTGAATTAATCTTGGGAAACTGGCAGCACTCAGATCTGCCCTCCGGCACCTCCACATCCTACCACTCCGCACTGGTGTTGTTTTACAGAGGGACAAAGGGCAGAACGGCCATGTGCCTGACTTGGGACTGACGACAATAAATTGTTTGCCCAAGATCAGGTGTCGGTGGTACAGGAAACAAGCCTTTGTCCTATCACTGTGTGTACACCAGTAGATCCACATCTGGCATGACCAAGTTGTAAATGCTAGTCACAAGAGACCTGTGTCCCATTCCCTCCTCAGATAGAGGTAGTGGGAATGACACCAAATACCAGAACCTGGAACAGTACAACAAACCCACCTCTGCAAAGCAATACACTGTTGCCAAAAAAGCAACATATCAGGGGAAAAAAAATGAACAATTAACTGATCCAAAGTGCCCGGTCTCTCAGTGGAATGGAAAATACTTCTTTTTCTATGGCGTCATCTGCCTTTGGACAGCACTGGCAGTGAGGCCACGTTCCCTGGCAGTGAAGCCTTTCCCTCTCCTCAATTGCAATAAAAAGCCACCTCTCCTCACCAACCCTCTCATTAAAAGTTCAACTGATCCCCAAGCAGAGAAACATAATTAGGCTCTAGCTCCTGGGAATTGCTATCACTTTGGTCACACTGGCTAGTAAATGGCTGAATATCTCCATCCGCCTGCCAGGCCACGATAGGGTTTCCAGCACATTTCACCACTGCACAGAGCAGTGGCTCCCAGAGCTTAGGAGAAATCCTGTCTGCAAGCCCTCAGCACAGCCCAGGCTTCTAGTGTTCTCCTGATAATACAAACTGCCAGCCAGCATTTTTGATTAGAAAAGCAGCTCTGATGCAAGAAAGTAGAGATTAACCCATCAAGTCACCCTGTCCCATTTCCCCACCAAGGAATAATCTTGTTCAGAAGCTCTTTTCACTGACAAACTCCATCAAGTATCACTCATATGGAGAAAGGGAAAATAAAACTGTTCACACCACTGAAAAGCATTAGACCTCAAAAAACACTGCACTGTGTGATAAACCACACCTCTTTTTAAGGTAAGTAGTACAGAACAGCAGAGGATCTAAGAGACTTCCTCAGTTCTCCTCAATCCTACAATTGGACTCAGCCTGGAAAGTATAATTTTTTTCCTTCACAGCCAGGCTCTTTGTGACCTTGGTCTTCTTGCCCTCTGGACCTCTGTCCCCACCCCAATATTCAGAAATGGCTGTAACAACTCAGATGTTCAGCCAAACGGCCCAGCACAGTACAGAAATACCATAGCAAACATCTAAATCCTTCCAAAAAGTCTATTTATTCACGAAAAGCTCCTGGGTTGTCAGGGACCTAACCACCCTACAATGTGGTTCTCTTCTGGCCCATTCATCTTTTTCTTCCCATAAAAAAAGTGTATCCACCCATGTCTCTAATACAACTCCATTGTTGGTAACTGGGAGCCCTGATATCCTCCAGCTGTGATGTTTTGCTGTCATGGCATGGATTTCATCCTCATTGTTCCCTTCATCTTCAAGTCCTCCTCCCAGCTTTATTTCTCATGTTGCTTCACTAGTTTGTTATTTATGTTGTGTGATCAACTGCTTTGCTACAAGCACTGTAGCATGACGGATAACAGCACTGTATGTATTTTTTTTAAGTGTGCACTGGCTTTTTCCCCAAATGCGCATAGTGGGGAATCACCAGAAATAACTATCACCTTTCCCCAAGTTCAGAATACTTTTAAAAAAATATTCAATATTTTTAAGCATCAGCATTCAGAACGTTTTACACCTTAATCTGAAGTAAAAGCAGGCTGCACCACTCTGCCATGGATCCATTTCCAAGGTAGGGTAGAAAACAGATCTATAGAGGCTGAAGATCTTGTATTTAGGATTCATTTTTCTCCCTTAAAAATCTAGAACATCCCCCAGCACTAGTGCGTGAAGAAGTGAGACAAGGATGAAATGAAGGCAGGGAG
Source organism: Anser anser (assembly GCF_964211835.1). Classification (NCBI taxonomy): domain Eukaryota; kingdom Metazoa; phylum Chordata; class Aves; order Anseriformes; family Anatidae; genus Anser; species Anser anser. The sequence continues at coordinate 6,439,569 of NC_139730.1, forward strand.
AAGTTGGGCTGAGGACCTGGCCAGAGGTCAGGGTGGGGAGGTCTGTTTGTCTGTGGGGCATGAGAGTCCCCATTGCTATGAACATTAACTCAAAGGGCAGGAGGTACTACAGAAAGCTAGATTAGAAAAAAATCAGAGGGCAGAGAACTGACCCAATTCATATTTCCCCCTTTGAAAGGCCTGCAATTATGTCCTCCCTTTGCACCCTTATCCTCCATTTCTTTTTATTTTAAGCCATCATAGCTACATTCTCCTCAGAGTACAGTTACACTCCACTAAAAGCTCCAGTTTATTTAACAAAAAGCCATTATCTGCACATGTTCCCCTCACTTGTTCCCTGTGCTCCAGCAGGCAGAAAGCACCGTGTTCAAACCAGCAGCCAAGCTGCTCTCAGCTCTTTTGTGCTGTTTCTTTAATTTCAGCTGCATCTGGGTTCAAAGACACATCAGATTCCAGTCTGCATCTTATATCTCAGGCTCAAACAAGGACCCAGGGTTAAGACAAGTGGATCCTTGCTCTGTCTTTCGCAGGTATTCTTCAGGGCATCAAAGTTTCATTTGAACTGTTACCTTAGAGTCAAGAAATATATTGCTCATGGATCTCCAGGGAACATGACACAAGTGAAAGTTATTAAGTGCACAGCCTCAATATTTGTCCATCCCTGCCCAAAGAGGCACAAGACAAGGCTACTCACTTCCTGGACAATAACCGGTCAATCATTTCAAAGCCTGGGGGGAGTAAAAGCACTAACTGTGGTATTAAAGCAGAGCATCATTAACAGCGCTGTGCGTTCACTGCAGCAACATAATGAAAAGGGAATATTTATAGCCAACATTTATTTATGCAGTGGGCACATCTACCCCTACAAAAACTAATTCTGAGGTTTACGACACCTTAAATATTATCAGACCTGGTCTCACAAAACCTGAGGCTCTCCATCAGCCAGTGGCTGCAGATGCCATTTCAGTGTCACATCCCAGAACAACCAGACACAACTGGTTCACTGCTTATACAAGAAGGGCAGAAATCCTACCTCGCAATAAACATGACCTTTTTTAAGGTATTATTAAGAGAGATTTGCTGGGTTTCATCAGAGATGGAGGCAGAGAGGCACTGATGGCAGAACGGAGACTAAAAGCACAATGCTGGGCAGAGCTTGGTTGGGAATTTTATACATTTGGGCATTTACCACACCCATGGGTGGTAGCTCGCAAATGGTCAGTAAAATACAGAAGCACACAGAGGATTGTTTTCAAAAAGCTTATTTTTGCAGCCAGAAGACAAGCTCAATAATTAACAGCAGTCATGTTCAGAACAGATACCAGGAAATTAACTCTGCTTATTTTTTTCTCCTCCACATGCAGAGCATCCTAAGGTCTGTGGATACAACCAGAGGATAAAGTGGATGCTGAAGGGAAAAATGCAAGGTCTCATTTACAAAGCAGTCAGGAGAACTGTGGGAAAGAGGATAAAATATTACTGCAAGCTAACAACAGTAGGGAAATGGCATGAACTATAGCAATGCTGCTGATAACAAAAGCATTTACCTAAAAATTAGAAAAACTGGGAAGTCTGCTTTTTTTCTTAATGAATTTTTGGGTTCTCAGGCTTTCATTCTGGGTTTAATTTTTCCCCCCCCCCTCTCCTTTCCAGTGTTATTTCACAGGCAGGCCAAGCCAGAGCTATTCTAGCTGATGGGTAGCTATGTTACAGAAGAAAGCCTTCCTTTGGTTTGGGGGTGGGATGAAGGGAGGTGGCGCAGGGGAACAGGACATAGCAGGAACTGAAATCTGTTCTTTACCACTGGGGCTCACAGAAGAGCTTCACAAGCTTTACAGCCAGACAAACCACAGCTGTGCAGCATGACAGTACAAGTTTATTTCACTGAGCAACTGTAGCTCAAGTCTTATCAGCTCATGCTAATTAGCTCACCAGAACAGGTTCCTAGCTTCCAACACTTATCTGTCCCAAATACCCCACCACCAAAGCCCTGAAAGTGCTAAGCCTTCAGATGGACAGAGCCAGAAACAACCAGCATTAATGCTGCACACACCTAACACCCTCAGGAGGGAGGCAAGTCTTAAAAGCAAGTCAATGGGACACATTTACAGTCTAGAGAAGACTTCTCAATGTAAGTTATCAAATCAGGCATTGCATTTTAACTTGAACTGCAGCTGACAGACCTCCAGGTCTCTGGTCGTTTCCCCAGAAAGGACTTTGGACCATCACAGGTAGAATTTCTTTGCTTAAGTTTTCAGTCTGCTGTAAAGTGCTATTCCTTATTACCACCAACATCCATTCTTTGCACATAGCACTTCTCACTACTGTCTTCGGGGAAAAAAAAAGTTATGCATGATGAATCTTCTTGTGACCTTTAGTGTAGACTTCCCACAGCAAGAAGAATGCCTGAGCTGCCTTGGCCAGCGTGCACGCTCACAGCCAGCACAACACCGGCTGAGACACTGCCCTTTGGGCTCATGTCATTTATCAAGATAGGAGGCTGTCAGGCTCCTGCCTGACACACACTGGCCCAGGAAAGGAAAGCGGTGACAGTTCACCTGAAAAAAGTAGTAATAGAACACAGCTGGGTGTTTTGGTAGGAGAAAAATTCTACATGGCAAATATATCCCACTGAAAAACTGGAAGCAGACTAATTGAAGAGCAGAGAGATCTGGGCAGTGGGGGGAAGCTGATCCTTGTGAGCAGTTTGGTGGGTGGCTGCAAAAGCAAAGAGAACACCTAAGACTTGTGCTTAATGCATTAAGAGAAATCAACCCACCAGCACCTCCTGTCCCCACTTCACACTCTCTCCCCAAAAACATGATTTATATCAGGAACAGTAAGGAAGGAGGACAAGCATTGTTGAAGGACACACTTAAGCAAAAAGCTCTCCTCGATTATTTTTTATATCAATACAGAAAACCAAGGGCTACTTCTGTTTTGCTCAGAGTGAAGGCAGCAATCCCTCCCACAGCAAGTAGCATCACCTGGAGCATCTCACACTCTTCAGAAAGGCTGCACCATACACTTAATTGACATTTGCAATACTTTACAATATGAGACCAGAACTACTTGGCTTAAACTTTTGAGTATAAAGGTTAAATCATTTCCTTTATGAAGGTGCTTGGGATGGAAAGAAAAATGAATTCAATAACAAGTCAGCTCACTCCACTGGTTAATGCATGTAACCTTGCCTATTGCCTCAAACTCACTCCATCCTTACAAAAGCTTTGGAGAACAGAAGCAAACAAAAAATGACAGTGCAGAGAGCAGAATGGGAGAGCAAAGGAAGGAAAGAGCAGTTCTCATCTCAAAACAGATGGAGAGTGGCTGGAGCACAGATTCGGAGTTATTTCTGCAAGAACAATGAACAGATTATTAAAAGCAGCCCATCTTATACTGTCACACTGATCCACAGGAGTCTTTCCTAGAAAACCTAGCAGCTTTCTTCCCCATTCCCAACTCACAGCTTTCTGAGATCAATTCCACAAGTAACCACATCCTTTCCCTTGAGATCTTCTTTCCTTCTGTTCCAGCCTTGCTGTGGACATGGCAGTGATGGTGCACTCAACCTGCCTCACACCACCTTATTACCCCCTAACAGCACAAGCAGCGGTCATCCCAGGACTTCTCCACTCTATTTCAGTGCATTGACTGACAACCTAATGGCAGAAGCACATAGCAAAGCATTTCCCAGTGCTCAGATGAAGTGTTGGAATAAAGACCATGAACATCAATTGCGAAGTTTCTGCATAACTGAGCACAATAGATTTGACATTTCAATCACATTAACACAAGACGGATCTGCTTGACTGACAGTCTCTAATTTGACTGCTGGATCTCACCTTAACTGCTTCAAGTTCAAGGCAAGTATACATTTTATGTACATGTATTGTCTGTCCTTCCTAAAAATTGAGCCCAGTTTCTCCTGAATTGAAAGCCAGGGCTTTAATGGACTGCAGAAAAAAATCAGACCCCCTTGATTAGATATGATGGGACTCCGCAGATAAGACCTGCAAAACGCAGTCACCAGCAAGACCAAGCAGTCACTTAAGAGAAAGTCACCTTGCTTCATAAATCCCTAAGGTGCAGGCTTTGCTCAGACTCCCGATCAACTGCTCCATCAACTGGATTCTATCAAAAAAGGAGGAAATTATGATCCAGGCAAGGAATTTGCTTTTATGCCTTCTATCATCCTGAGGGGAACCCAAGCTGTGCTTACAAGTTGCTAAACTTCTCACCCCCTGTGCTATATGCTAAATCTACACTTAGTGGAACAAGTCCTTGTATAAGCAGCACACTTTATTAATCAGGGATTTTAAAGTGACTTTCACTTCCCATAGTTGGAGGGCTACCTTTCTTAAAAGATTTAAAGCTTTTCAGATAAGATTTTCCTTTTACACAGAGGAGCAGAGCAAAGGACACATTCCCCTTTTTGCTCCCCCAACCACACTGATTATGATATATGGCAGGTGATGAAAAGCAATTTCTAAGAGTAACAAATGTGCTTTTTCTCTGGTCCTCACCTGAGGAAAACTTCATTGCCTGCCTACCACCAATTGATTTGCCAGGTTCCAGTTGAAGCAGCAAATTGCTACAGTTATCCAGGCATTTCTCATGGCTTGCACCCTCACGTATGTCAAACACACAGCATCTCTTTTTGGGTATTCCAGAATACACCAAAGAGGTAACTGGCAAGTCTCAGCAGCTTCAGGGCATCTTTGCTTGCCACATCTGAACTTTGCCTTAGGTATTTTCTTAATATCACTTCATAACAATTTCAGGAATGCTCTAAGGGTCTGAATCTTCAAGCTCCCTGGGGAATTTTATCTTTTCAATTGAATAGCAAGGTCTACCAAAGATTAGGACTCGAGGTTTGGTGTCATAGATGTCGCCCTACCACAATCCTGGCACACAGCTGTGTACTAATTCCAAGAGAAACAAAGGTATAATATGTGCAAGACCAACCTTGGACTTTGCTCCCTAAAATGAAGAGCTTAAATACTATCAAGGTACCTTCATCTGTCAATAGTGGCCTATGGATCACAAAGGAATTGCCTCAGAGGCATAAATACCATCCATATTTCTGGCCTCTGTCCAAGCCATTGACCTCTTTACTACACGTGCGGCAGAAGGGATAAATGTAGCCACTGACATGTCCAGGCAAACCCCTCAGGTATCCAAACCCAGGCTGGGACCCTATAGGGACTATAGGCACCTTAGCAGACATACCTCTGGAGACAACACATCAAGAAAAACTTCAGGAGACAACAGTCTCTGATAACTCAATTTTTTTCTAGAGCTGCCTTACTACAGACCAGGTCCTATCAAGCTGCAAAGCCATGCCATCACCAGCCCTCTTTGTGACGGACGGCATCACACATTGTGCCAGAAGAAAGATCTGATGGTCAACTGACCTGCTGTGATGGCCTGTCTTGCTTGGAAATACAACCTAGCAGTGGTTCTTTGCACTACCTAGCTGCAGCTACGCTCCTGCATCTTGTCACCATCCCTGCCTCCGTAGCTGTGGATTTTCATATGGAAATGCTTTTGTAGCAACTCTGCAGCCTAGTGCCCATTCTGGGAGGAAGCCACAAAAAAAAAGTTAACAGCTCCCGGCCACGTCCCTGCCCTGTGACACACAGGGCCCATCCTAGCAAAGCTCCAATAGCAAAGCTATAACAGCATTTCGTTATCATCCGAGGGGCCCTCTGAGACATCAACATTAGGCTTTTCATCAAGACTATCTTTAACATGCAACAAAGGAAAATGTTTCCATTCACAATGGCAAATGTTTACCATACTTGGCTGCAGAAAGATACCCCAGCTGTTACCCATAGGCCCAGAGGAAAAAATATCAATAACCAGCTATTAAATCTTCCGCTGATGCCTCAGCAATCTCTGGTTATGTTCCCATTCTGCAGGGTAAGTATATGCACAAACAGAAGAATAAAATCCATTGCTCTCCATGGGACTATTCAGACCCTGACTTGGTGCTCTGGAGGAACTGAGGCAATATTTGTGAACCACAGCTGATGAGAGAGGCAGAAGGACTAGATGAAAGAAGGGAAGAACTGGAAGTCCTCTGAAGGGAGCAGTGCTCAGCTCCTCAGTCATCAGCTCCCCAGATTTCACTCAAGTAAAAATGAAGAGTGAATGTATCCACAAAAAGATTTAATTTGTTTCATGCTATTTTTCTTGGCAATTCCTTGGTAAAAGGTGATAGGGCTCGTATGAATGATCCATCCACTCAAAAACTCTTTGAGCCAATATGTTTTCACAAACAGCAGCTTGATCAATTTGCCTGAGGATTTGGGGATTTTCAGGTTAAATGCAATCCTTAATATATAGCACACCCTGAGAAATTAGCTCTTCTGGAAATTATTGAATCCTTCACTACTTTTCTGAAATCATTCTGTGCTGTAAGTGCCAGCAATGGATTATACAACATCTTGAGAACAGATATGAAAATAAATGGAAAATTCACCTTAAAATTGTTTCTGCCTGCCAGAAAACCTGCTGTCTTGCACCACTCTGCTCAGGTCTTCTTTTGTTTCAAGAGTTGTTCTTTTTGTAGTCACAAACATAAAGAGTATTTGCATATGGATAACAAAGCAATACTTTCACTAGCTTTTTTTTCTTTTAAATCTTGTTTTATTATTGACCCTGATAAGCCTGAAAAACAAAAGTCACACATTGCTCCAGATACAGCAAGCTATGTAGACATCACCAAAAAAAAATCCTATAAAGCACTACTAAGTACCTTGTTTTTGTTTTTTTTTTTTTTTTTTTTTTTAAAAAACACACTGCCCATCTCCCCCCTTTGACAAGCTTCCCTTTCCCTAAGTATTCTGGTTTTCTGCATCTTTGCCTGCCACCAGACTCAGTCCCCAACAACTTTCAGAGCCATTGTTACCATGTCATTATGTGAACTTTCTGCAAAGTTTGTACAAATCTGAATCCTTCAGTTTGGGTGCAATTTCCTCTTTTCCCTCCCCAGCATAGGATTTCCAATGCCTCCATCAGTTCTTGAAATGCATAAACAATGGCATTTTAGCCTCCACTATTTTTTTTTTTTTTAATCTTAGTCTCAGAGAGCAACCATTTGTCCCCCAACAAAAGAAACCGAAGAATTCCTGTACACTATGGTGGCCAAACAAGAAAGCCACCAGGATGAAAAAAATCACTAAAGCAATCTTTAGCTTTGCTGTGGGCACAGCCTTTCATAGAGCTCGCCGTAGACATGACGATTCCAAGAATCTCGTTTTATGTCACTAACCACTCCAAACACATGCATGGACAACACATGTTGAATAAAATGGTCCATATGGCATCCCTTACAACTCAAGGGGAGATGGCTCTTCAGACACGTGCTGCAAGGAGATGAGGAGCCGCTGGGCAGGTCCATTGCTGACCTCTGATGGTCGGACACAGACTTACACGGCCAGGGGCTGCCTCCTGGGCGAGGTGGGAGGATCCCCCAGCCGAAGAGCAGATCCTGAGCTGTTTGACTAGACGTCAAGCAAGGAGTTCAGAGGGAATAAGCCACCTTGGAAAGCACTCTGCTTTAACCTGGCCTTCTTTGCAGAGACCAGTTTGAACACAATCTTGGATCACAGGATGAGTAGGAAGCTGCAAGTCAGTGGGGTAGGATCATCCTTGAAAACGGAGTTGGGGGTCCCACATTGCGTTCAGACCTCACCCAACCACAGCAAATGCATTCGCAACCCACCGGTGCCCATTTATAAGGTACGGGGAGACCTTAGCCTCCAGAGCTCCGCTCTGCTACATCAAGTTCAACAGCAGCACTGAAGGTACTGAAACCTCCTGCCTCGGCAGCCACAGTCAGCTCGGCAGCTCCAGATATGAACACAAACCAGGGCCGGCACGACTGATAATTAGACCTGGTCATCATCAGTGTTTATTCACTGCAGAACAACGCACCAGGAACAGGAAATATGTGGCGGAGGGAGGCACTGGAGAAAGGGCGAGATGTTTCAGACCAACTGCCTCTGCCCCACCCTACTTCTTTCCCCTCCCCAAAAGTCATGGGAGAGCTAAAATAACATTTCTTTCAGCAAATGTCAGATGGAGGAACTTTCATGACTCATCAGCTGTTGTTTTAGCCTGCAAGGGACTATAAATTACACTAATTAGAACATGGTATTTTTCTTGCAGTTATACAAAACACTGTCTCTTCCTGTGACATCTAAGAGCAGAGCCATCAAGCAGAAGCGTGCTCGGTACATGTTTTAACTAGAATCCACAATTCACTTGCATGAAAAATCCTCCTAGCAGCAAATTGGTGAGAGCTGGCAGAGTGCATCAAGAAAGCTGTGCTGAATTATGAGAGTAGGGAGAGTAAATTAGCGGCCAATCAAACCTGCCCAACAAGAAACGGAGCCATTCCTTACTGTCAAGGACTACAGCACCAGTATCACTTTCATTCTGAGCAGAAAAAAAAAAAGGTAATTTACAGGGTCTTCAGTCACACACACCACCAGCCCGTGCAGGTAATAAGTTTAGCAGTTGGGATTGCGTGTGTTCTGTGGGAGCAGCTTATTTGCATTTAGCCACATACATGCACAATCTTAGACAAGCCAAACAGAAAAGCCTGGATATAAGCTGTCACTTCAGCTTTCAAGCCTGAATTATCCCAGCAAAGTAAAAGCAGGGATTTATTCAGACCCCAACAACCCAAATCTGGCAATTACAACAGCCTCCTGCAGAGCCACTACCCTGGCTCACCTTCCAGCAGGATTCCCTCAGAGCCAGATACAAAAAGGGATTTTTCTGCTGCACTCCTTGAGTGTGGCAGTGCAGTATGGAGCCCCAGCCCATACACCCCCACCTTGGGGCCTGTATGTGAACAATGCACCCACGGGGATGTAACAGATGAGCCCAGGGCCGTGGGGGAGACAGGAGGTGGATAGCAAGCAAGGAGGGACCTCTACCCTTGGCCAACAAGTTGTCAACTAGATCTAGTCACACATTTTTCCACAAAAAATTGCCTTCTTCCTGGAGAAGGAGTGACTTTTCTCAAAGCAGGACTGTTGTGTTTCATAATGTTTTAAAGAGTTTATCAAGTTCAGCACTAGCTACTTTGATTTTCATAGAAGTCTCATGTGCCACTGTCTAGGCTGGCAAAGACTAGGATATCCCCATTAGGTGTTGCCACCAGGCTTTCCAACAATGTGAGGAAAAAATGAAGATAAAGCTTTAAAAAAAGAATACTGTCTAAGTAGCAAAACCACTGCACAACCCATAGCAGAACTGCCTCCAGAATCTCCCAAGGCAAGCAACGAGAGTAGAAGGCATCTGCTTGTGCTCTGCATGGAGATCGCAGCCCAGGAGTTGGAGGGGAGCAGCGAGGGCCAAAGCCGTGAAGATTATCTCTGTGCTGAGAAACACAAGCCTTTGGCACCAGCAAAACCCAAAGGAGCATTTCCCCAGCTGTTGAGAGCGGGGGCCTGCAGGGATCCCTCACACCGCTCCGTGCGAGGCACCGCCGCAGCCAAAAGCAGCTGGAGCCCAAGTGCTTGAGGGCAGCTGCTCCAACAGCCCCCCTCCATCCCGAGCTGGGGGGCACGGGGAGATGGGCCCAGCTGCCTGCAGATGCTTCCCCTGGGGCCGGCCCCACAAGCACTGGCTCCGTGCCCCGGCACCGACAGGGATGCTCACCTGCCCGCCACCTTGGGGGGGAAGAAGCGGCCCCCTTCCCCTCGCCCTTCCTGCTGGAGTTAGCAGCTCGAGCGCAGCGGTATCTGGCGGACATCTGGCCACTTGGATTTCCAGACAGTGACTCATGCACACATCCTGGGACAGCAGAACCTGGGGTATATGACCAAAGGTCCCGCGCTTTCCCTTGATTGTGCAAGATTTAATTTGCACCTGAGCCTCTTTCAGGCCAAACGAGCAAGGGGCTGGTTGGGGTACTGCATTCACCCCCCCCCCCCCCCCCCCCAAAAAAAAAAAAGCCAGCCCTTCTGGCAGGGCAGCAATGCACCAAGGGGATCACACAAAGGGCCACGGGGGGGATTTGAACACACAGCTCCGCAGGCCAGGGCACCACATCGTACATTAGAAAATGAATTCCTTAAGCAGAATACATGCAGCAGGGGAATGAGTCAGAAAGTTTGTTTCTGCTGTTTGCCATAAACCACCCAGGTGCAACACAGGCAAGTCTCCTGAGCAAACGAGGTCGCCAGCACCTCAGCTGGGGTTAGCAGAGAGCAGATCTTTGCCCCTCACGTCCTTCTGACACAGTGCAGCTGTCCACCAGCTATCAGAGTCTGAAGTGCCCTAATCTAGGGTAACGCTTCTCAGCTAGGGGATTGTGAAAGGCTGAATAGGACGCTGCTAGGTGCTGGAAATATTGTTCCTGTAAGTACAGATGTTGCTACTCCGCTGCTAGCCAAGATCTACATCATCCTTTTGAAGCATGTGCAAATGTAAATGGGTCCAGCATTCTCTCACCAGGGCTTTTTAACTCTTAATTTTACAGTAAACAGATTAAAAATAAATAAACAAGTAAAAGGAAATCTTCAGACCCTGTTAAGGCATTACCACCCCAAGGAGGCAGAGATACACTGTGCTGGAAGGTCTCTGCATGCTATACACACCATAGCAGGACAGCTAAAGGCACAGCCAGGTAAAACTACCCAAAACCCACGATATGTTTGTCCTCTCACAGGGCTCCCTCAAAGAGGACAAGAGCCATAGACCCCCTTGCCACCCCCCAGTCCCACCCTGCTCTTGCAAAAGACCCTAAGTCTCCTCTGCACGAGGCTCGCTCAGTGAAACAGACAGCATATGGCATCCCACAATCAGCCGTATGATCTCATCTTGTCTGACTGCTATTTTTACAGCTTGTTATTAATAAGCATAAACCAGGAATGCGAGGTGCTGTCACGTCGGGTATTCACACGCTTGCAGCCCAGATGTTGCTTTATCAGGATTACACATTGCGGAGGGGCCACACGGGGCTGCGTGCAGGTTATATGGCTTGTTCCCAGCTACGAGCAGGACGTTGGTGAGACAGAAACAGAGCAACAGACCCATCCTCAAATTAAAGAAAATGACCTTTTAACAAAACTATAGCATTAGGCCTACCTTGGTAAGCTGGTGAAGGACAAATCAGGATTTCCAGCACCCACCACAGCCAGCAAGAGACACAAAACTCTGCCAGTGGGGCTGGAGGGGTATATGTACCCTGGGTGGGGGTGTCAGCAGAACAGCTGAGCTCCATAACCTTCATGATGTCCCCCACTCCTGCTGGCTATCGCCTCCTTACTGCACTGGCAGAGGGGAGATAAACTGGGGGCACCTGGGGGGGGTCACAGCTGTGGAGCACTCAGCTCTGCTCTCACTTTTGCCAGACTCATCCAAAGTCCTCGCTGGCTTCAGGTCCTCACCACCAGTAAACCCCAGAGCTGGGGTTGGATGATAATTAGTGTGAGCTTCCAGCCTCATAGCATGGGTAAGGGGAAGTCTGCTCCTGAGACCACGAGTAGGCCTGACCTGCTGTTTCCTGGGCTGCACAGACACGGTACGATGAGTGCAGAAACATTCAGATGCCCAACAGGGGCTGCATCCATGCCACTAGCCAGGGTGGTGTCTAGAAGCATTCACTCAAAGACAGCATCAAGGTCCCATCACTACACGAGTTTGAAGTCCGTGTGTCATCCATCAAGTTCTTTTAGCCTGGATGGACACACAAGTTGCTGGGGGCACTGCAGCCCTACCTTGGCTGGTTTTCCCAAAAAAAAAAAGAGACATCTCCCTGCAGAGACTGCCCCAAGAGAGGCTGCAACAAGCCCCCTTTGACCAAAGACACACCGGTCACCTCTCTGACCTCACGACCTGCCGTCATTACAGGGGTCAGCCCTGCCCCATCAGGTACTCAAGTGTTTTGACCTGGAGATATGGAGAACAAAATCTCTTTGAAGTCAGCAATATCCAGAGGAAGAACAAAAGGGGAAAGTGCCCTCCAACACACACAAGGCAGCACGCCAGTGAAGAAGAAGAAGCATCTGGCAGCCTGGCAGGTGTGGAGGGCACACGTATATGACTGAGACATTTAGGTGGTTTCCACCCAAAGCCTTGCAGTCACTCAAGCTGCAGATTAACTCCTGGGTGCAGAAATGTCTGCTCACGTGCTATGTACAACCTTCCAGAGACATACTGCTGGAGACAGGCTCACGAGGAAGGAAGTGAAACACTTCTCACAGATGACGACCAGAAATAAGCATCCAAGGCAGGGGCCTCTGGCCCTGCTGCAAAAGGATGGGGAACGAAAAAATGAAAAATGGGTCAGGGAAGGAAAAGTGTTGTGCCTCCTCTCTCTGGTCGATCAGATATCCCTGCATCTTCTCCTGCAAGTCCCTAGGCCTGAGAGCTGAATCCACGTGAAACTCTCGTTTCAGCCCCTTCTGAGCTGGGGTGAGGTTTGGGACTGATTTCGTGGGGCAACCATGCATGGTGTCTCCTGCTCCTGGGATAAGGTAACGGAGGGGAAGACAGAGACATGGCAAAAGCACATCATGCTCCTGGCACCTGGGGAAACTGAGGAAGGAGGAGGACGCAAGGACCTCTTGTCGAGAAGCTCCTGGATGAGTTCCAGCCACGGAGACCAGCTGGGGCAGTCGGTGGGTGTGGAGAGCTAGAATGAAGAGGAACAGGAAAGACGAAAGGCTTGCCAAAACTGGATCCAAAGGATGACTTTATTCCAGTCACAAGGCCTTGAAGGGAAGAGGGAAACCTCAGAGGTCCCACAGCGCTTCCCTCCTTCCCTCTCCAGCACCTGCCCGCCCCTGCTCCTGCCTGGGAGCCGACCCCAGGAGCCCATCTCCTCCGCTCGCCCAGCTGGAAAACACACCGAGGAGGGATCCTGGTTTTGAGAACAGAATGGGGCTTCTTAATGCACCATTGTTCAGTGCATAATTGCTTCCTTTCTTTCCCTCACTTCTGGTAAAACCAGGGGCAATTCCTTCTAGCTGGAGGCAGCCTCCTCCAGGTTCTTACTTAAGTCCTTAAAGAGAGACTTTGCAAAGAAATAATTGCTGCCTTTATACTTCAGAGTCTTAACAAATATCTTTCGACCTCATTTCAACACTTAGTGGGTTTTATTTAGGTGTTGAAGGGATTGTCTTTTTTTATTTTAGCTCCTGCAGTTTTTTCTTTCTATTTTTTTCCCCCTTCCTTTCTGTTTCTTTTTCCTCTTTCAATCCCGGAAAGAACATATGCATTTATAAAGTCAATTCAGAACTATTTTTAGGTTCAACGTTGTGCAAATTTAAAATTACTTCCAACAGTAATGTTTAACTCTGAAAAATAAGGTGCTTTGGATCAAATTAAATAAGGCTTTTAAGTAAGAAATATTAGTTTATGCCCAATATATTCCTGCTTAATGCAGGCTAAAATTTATATCCTGGCTCCAAAGGACGAAATTGTCCATCAAATTCTTTACTAAACCTATAAATATCTCAGGAGGTGAGGAGGTCTCATCAGCTCAACACAGCCAGCATATGATGGGGAAACTTCAGAGAAAAATGGCTTTAATAAAGCAAATATGTTTTCAACAGTGGATGGTGAATGGTCTCACAACAGCAGCACTTACACAACCCTCCCTCTCATGCATGAAAAAGAAATAAAAAATGCACATCTGTATTCAGTGCAAAAGGGAAGATGAAGGAAGATGCAGCCCTTACTGACCCAGGAGGAGAAGCCACCATCTGTGTCCTGTGAGACAGGGCTGGAGCCCATCCGCCAGGGTCTGGGGTGGACTAAAAGAAGAAAAAAACATAATCCAGACATAAAGTATCACTTTGCTGCACAAGGACGCATGCTTTTACCTTGTATCGAAGTGCATAATTTGGATTGCTCCTTCACCTGAGGAAAGAGACTGGAAATGGCAGTAACATCATCACAAGGATGCTGAAAAGAGTGACTGGGCTGGCAGTCTCCAGCATGGCTTGGTTTTAGGGCTCTCCTGGACAAACGAGGACAGGCATAGCAACACCCAACATTACAAGATAAAGTATTTGGGATACCCCATATGACAAAAAATTGAGAAATGCTGAACACACATATTCCATACCATGTAAGCAACCTAAAATCACAGAACAGCACATGTGCTGAAGACTGAGAGGGAGAAAGACCTGTATGAGAGCTGACTCTTGACAACCATAAGCTACCTAGCAGACTAGCAATCTATCCTTTTTTTTGTTTTTCTTTTTCCCCAAAGAAATCCCGAAGCCTATGGGCTACATGTTGTCATCAGCAAGAGCTGGGGAAGATCACCTGAAGTTTAGGAGCCCACAGGTTGGCTAAAGCCCATGTGAAAAGCAAGAGAATAGTCTGCCGTAGAAAAGGGAGATGTGAAAAATCAAGAAGAAACCACAAAAAGCTGGAGAAAACAGACTAAGCTTTTTTCCAGGGCTCCCTTTCCAGCCAATACACAAGTTCAGAGTCAAGCAAATATTTCCCAGCACCTCTGTCTGTCACTTCAGTTTTGCATCCTTATCAGCTGTGGATTGGCCCCGTTGCATTCCTCCTGCTCTCCAAAGGGCCAGGAATAAATCACACAGGAATGGTTTGAATGCCTGAGACTTAAGCTCGTGCTTAAAGTTAAGCTTGTGGTTAAGTGATTTGCTGGTGAATTTAGGCTCTGGAGTATTTGGCAGAATTGGGCCTAATGGGTTTGTCCCAGTGGAGTATTCAGATTTGTAGGAAAGCTTAAGAAAATAGTTCTTAAATAAATCACATAATTTCAGAAGTTTGGAAAACTATGTGGTTTTTTTTCTGCTTCGGGTATAATTTTGCAGGGAGGGTGGTCTTATTTTATCAGGTGAACATATCTTCATTACTTACATGGACAATTTATACCTGCGAACTGCACCAGCTCTCTCTCTCCTCCCTCCCCAGCACACAAGCCCAGATAAGTGTTCCTCACAAATGTATTGGCAGAACAAAAGGTTCTTCATGAACAATATATTTATTGTTCCAGTTTAGAAAAATAAATACATTTTTAAAACATTCAAATTGAACCAAGGGACTGGGGGGGGGGGGGTGTAAAGAAGGGATTCGTTTTCCTACCATAACACCTTCTTAAATTAACATTATTACTAAACAAAGACACATCAGAAGACACTTTTAATTAAATTGATTTATGGAAGAATTCAATGGATTCCTGCCAGTTTACACCAGGAGAGATTTTGACCCTAGGTGATTCTGTGTGTGGGAGGGATGTGTACCTCTCACACAGGGGCTTCAGGGGGATCTTTCTGTTTGAATATTAGATAGTCAATCTCTATTTGTGCTTATCATACAGCAAAACCTTGAGGTCCTTGATCACAGATTGTCCTTGCTTGAGATGATTCTTTCTATAAATAACAAAAACCTGAAAAAGCCCAAACTTGTATATCTTTGCTTGTTATGTGCATTTTCTAGGGGTTGAGGGTGGGGAAGCGTGTCACCAGATTGAAAACTTTTCCTATGGTGACCAGCGTTGAGGAGAGAGCAGTCTGGAGGAGCACATGAATGCATTGCACAGGAATACATCTGCACAGCTTCTCTTAGAAAATCCAATTCACTCTATGGCCTTTTTTCCTCTGGCTAAGCAGCTCTTCCCTTCTGGCAGCTTCTGTCGCCCAGCCTTCTCCCCAAGACCCCCCTGCTTTCTCCAAATAGGTCCATATAATCCTCAGCAACCCCTTCATCCTCTCCATTTCAAGCTGCTTTAGAAACGTCTGCCCAGAGGCTGTCCCTGGTACCGCAGCCAGCTGAAAACAGACCGTGTGGGTGAGACCAGATGTCCGCTCATCTCTACCTGCAGGCCTCAGATCCTGGAAGCCCCTCTTCTTTGTGCCATTGCGAGGCAGATATTCATCTCGACCCAGGCCCATGGGTTGAGAAAAAATAAATGAAAATGCAACCTGCCAGCACCGACTGGACTGACGGGTTAAGCCAACGCAGAAATGTGAAGAATGACTGCAGCAGGTCACGCCGGGTAGGCCAAAAGCCAGCTGATGTCTTGAGTGGGTGTTTTCCTGCAGCTGCCTCTGTTCCTGCTGGGAGACCTGTCCAGCTTCTCCAGGAGAGCACAGGGTAATTCCCTGCTGCTCCCCATCCCTTGGCAGCCATCTGAGAGCACAGCAGAGGGTTTAAGCAGGTACCTCGGTCCCTGCTACTTCTCAGGTCTTCTCATGCACGGGATGCAGCTCAGGCTTTGTGCCAGGGCCTATGGCAGTTGCTGTAGAGGACGTTCTTTTAATGGCCAGTTAAAAGCCTTAGGCTAAGGACATGTCTCTCTTCCAATAACCATACAGAAAGTTCGGTCACATAGTGTCTCAGCATGAGGAGCACTCTTCATAGTCATCTTCCCTCGAGAGATCTTATTTTGACATGCAATAGCATGGCCCTTAGAAAAAAAAAATATATGTATATATATTTTTTAATTATCTGCATCTTCCTTAGGCAGCTAAAAAGTACCCTAATGTTTGCTGGAGATTTACCTACCTATTTATTACTGCCAGTTATACTAACCGTTCTTCCATTATCAGGAGCCCACGTGTCTTCTCACCATATTAAAATTGACAAGCCAACACCAATAGCTAGGACAACAGTGGGCCACTTATATATACATCAAGTAAAAAAGATGCGGGCTTTCTCCTCCTTACCAGCAGTCTCCTTTCTTCCTCCTTCTTCTTAAATTCCTCTTCCTCTCTTGCTGGAAAAAATGCTGTGTCTGTGCATCACAAACCTCGTCCAGCAGAACATCCAAACAATCCATGAGAAGACGCCTTGGACCCTGTTCTCTCTGCTGCAGCCAAAGTCTCGCTGACTGGTGGAAAAGAGGACTGAAAAGCCTTGCTCTGTTGCTACATGTGATTTGTGTATCACAAAGCAGAGAGCTGCAGGCTTCAGGGCCATCACAAAGTCCCAAGACCAATTCTGCACCTGTTTTTTGGCACCAGCCAAAACGGGCATGCACTAGTCCAGGAGGAAGAAGACAACGCTGGATAAGGTCTCTCTCTGCAAATTAAGGTTTTTCTTTTTTTTTTTTTTGACGGTGTTTCTTCACTCCATTGTCCTGTTAATGTCTCATCCACACAGAGAAGCAGCTTTGCTATTTTCTTGGAGTCCATCCCAGCACACTGGCTGTAACTCTCTGCTCTGTTTTTGTTCCCTCGTTTTGAACTGATGACGTGCCCCACCGTCTTCATCAGATATAACTTTTGTCACCCTGTTTGATGGCGGTCTGAACAACATGATCCGTTCCCTCACTGGATTTAAAAGACTTTATGACTTGGATCAGTTCCTCCCACTGTCCAAGACTGATACAAACAGGGAGTGCATTGACTTTTGTTAAAATTTTATATTTGTTAAGCTTCTACTGCATGTCCAGCCCATTCACCTTCCTGACATACAATTGAGTTTCCTCTCTGCATACCACAGGAGCAGGTGACACGGTGACAGAAGACATACATCCAAAAATGCAGAAATAATCTGTTGATCCTGAGCTTTCAGAAACATGTATGTGCAGAAGCAAGAAAACATTTCTTCTTTCCAACCTTCTCTTGAGCAAACAGGTTGGGTGCGAAGAGAGTACACACAGAGATTCTCATAACACCATTGCTGTCATCCTGGAGGGGCAGGGGGGAACAGTAGATTAAAAGTCTTCTTGTTTGTTTTTTCTGAATGCTTTGTTCCCTCCCTAGGCTCTCACCTGCAGCTGGCAACAAGCTGAAAGCAGACCTGCAGGGGCAACCTCGGCAAGATTTGCCTTGCGAGCACAGCCAAGCCTCCAGACAAATTCCCAGTACTTTCACTCAGCTGTTCCTCTCTCCACATGACTGGATGTTGCCTCTCAAAAGTGACTCATTACAGAGGCATTTTGCATTTTTGGGGGGTAGATACAGCTACTCGTTATGCGTGTGTAAAACACTTAGCACAATGGGCTGTGATCCCTGTGGGTTGGCTGCAGGCTCCGCTCCAAAGCAAACACATAACCCCACCACACAGCCCTGCAACTCACATAAGAACCTGTGAATTTTTTTGGCACCAGAAGGGACCACGTTGAAGTGCAAAGCTCCTGCATTTTAAAATGCCCCTGGATTTGGCCACGCGTCTTTTCAAGACCTCCACATGCACACACGTCAAGTTACACAGCTTGATCAGAGGGCCATACAGTGTGGGGGAAAAGGAGGTATCACAGGGAGAAAAGTGTAACTATTTCCAGAAAATATATATATGTATATGGCATATATATTTATGTAGTGTATATATAATATGTATGGGGTGTTCAGAAGCTGAAAGACTGTTCTGGGCTTGTGCTAACCCTTCCCAGAGGTCAGGAGCAGGTCCCCAGAGCTCAGCTGCCTCCAGTGAATGCCCTTCTGTCCTGCCCAGAGGGGTCAGGGAGCACTGGGGAACGCTTCCCTCTAGACAAGGCACCATATGAAACTCTGGGGAGAGCCCCCTGGACTGCCCTCCAGTGCTGCAACTTGCATGGTTCTTCCTAAACCACCTGCTGAGCACAGTTTGCTACCTCGCATACCCCTAGGAGCTCTGGGGAAAAATCATGTTTTTCTTTGGTTCCAACCCAATAAAGTTTGGTACTGAGCAGTGTGAGTGTTGCCTTGAATGCTGTTCATCCTCCACCCCTGACACAGTTGCATTCCCATATTTGCTGCTAAAGTATGATGTATAAGAAGGATTTAGAGGAGATTTGTACTGAAGACACTCAGAAAGAGCGAGGCATTGCTTTTGCTGAACCGAGTCAGTTTCAAGTTATCCAGAGGAAACCTATCAACACCGCTCTTATCAAGTGCCGAAGGATCACTCCTCTCCTGAAAACAAGATTCTGCTTTACTTAGAGCCTTACAAATTATTTTTTTCCTTTTTTTTTTAAGAGCACCATAAGTAACTAAGTATTTTGCAACTACACATTTATTCCAGATAAATAATTATTTTTATTTATACAGCAATCTGCATGCGGACAAAAATAGCTTTTTCTGAACAACTTTAAGAATGGCACTTCCCTTTCTGCTAGGTTGATGAGACCTAAATACCAGTTCCATCTTCTTGGCTCTTTGGAACAGTACAGAGCAGGGCACTCTAAAAGCTTTGGGTTTTTTTCTAAAGAGTTTTTTGAAATGAAACATCAGGACATGGAACTCCAAACCCACTGAAGTATTGAGTTATGCAATAATGCTGTAATGTCTCTCCTCCACTTCTTCTAAAAAAGCACTGGATGAAATGGGCACTGTCCTGGAGTGCTCTGAGCCTGCGGCAAAGCCGCGCTCTCCACCTTTAGCTCCCTGGGCACCACGGACGAAGGGCAACGTGAAGGTGAGGCCACGGAGGGCACAGGCAGAGGAAGGCTGCGGCGCTCAGCGCCGAGGCACTGAAACCTCAGGGAAAGCAGAACCATCCTGCACAAAGCAGAATGAGCCAGGACCCTGCCTTAAAAAGCAGGCTGCCTGCTAAAAAAGAGTTAAAGAGTACGAATTTTCATTTGGAGCAAATGATGTTCTTGGAATATATGAAACATCTATTACCAGACATCGATTTCTACCATATGGCAAATGCATTACTTTCTCTTCTAAATACGCTCGCAGCTACAGGCTCACACCTCGCCGTCAGCTATTACATTGTGACAGAGAAGTCCACTTTGATGAAACGCATCAGTCTGGCAAGCTGACGGTGTTCAGACGGCGGTACGAACACGGGGACTCGCTGTTCTCATCCAGTCCCTGTCTCCGAATTACACCACGCAGCCTGCAGCGCATCCGTGACGAGGGAACGTCTTCAGCCAAAGTGTCGCTGTGATTAAGCAAGCTAATTCAACTCAGATAAGTTCTTCAAATCATTTCTAAAGCTCCAAGCAGGCTTTCAACGAGGATTTGTTTTGGCAGGTCTCAGTCTTTTCTATCTCATCATCACATGCTGCAATGGAAAAGAAAGATTTCAGGGCTCTCTTTCCTGGCTGTTAAAACAGGAGGGAGGCCTCTCAAATTCATTTGCAGTTCACAGGTTGGAAACATCTGATCTGAGTGGCTCATTTGGTTTACATTTCTTATTCTCAGCAAGAAATGCATCAGGAAAACTGCCCTGCAATACTTTCAGTGTAGCTGGAAGCACAGTCCACTGGATTTCACTTCTTAAGGCACTTCCAGCTTAACCCCTCCGAATGGATAACATTCAGAAGAGCAGAAGAGAAGCAGAGCACAAGTCACAGAAATTCTGGACAGCACAGATCCAGCTCCAAACAGGTGTTTTTTTCCTAAGCAAAAATATGACATCCAAATGTGTCTCCTAGTGACTCAATTTGGCCCAACTACACAGAAAAATCTTGTCTGTTTTTCTCTGGCTCGTGCCGCTAAGCCCGCTAAGTACCTATCCCTCGTTATTGCCATCAGCCCTGCCTAGGGCTGATCTGCGATCAGATTCAGAGTTTTGATGTGACCTTCTGAAGTTTAATCGCCTTCCTCCCTGACAGCACAATCATAATTATTGATATTAGCTGACATGCACTTGCTGATTAGATCTAAAACAAATACTAATCGCCGATGCATCATTAAAAAACAAAGACAGTATCTGACTGCAGGTCAAGTGTGGGCAAAGATCCAGTTGCAATTAAAGACAAACCCTGCCTTGGTGATGAATTTGGTGGGGCTAGCACCTTGCAGGTTGTTTGGGGAGATTTCAGGAATCTCTGTGATGGCAGAAGTCTAAAATGGTCTATCCCTTTGGGGCAACACACCAAACACGTACACTTTTAGTGCAGCACAGCTGGGTGAGCTGCCAAAGGCCAGGATGACATGAAACAAGTCCTCTGCTGCTCAGTTCGACCCTGTGCCCCATCTCTGGTACTGATACCCGGTCTATAAAGACAATATTCACCCTAAGGGCTCTGCCTCTGCACCAGGGTGGCCACAGGATGAAAGCTACATGCATAATTTCATGATGCTTTTTGGACCTGTTTGTTCACCACGAGTCGTGCTGCATCCCTATGACATTTTCCATGTAAACATCGAAAGGGCTCAATCAGGAACGAAAAAAATCCTAGCAGCCCTAAGAGCTTGCATCTGGATTTGGCTCTTTTTTATTTTCTGAAGCTTTTTCTTGTCTTTTAGTAAGGAGTTCAGGCCCGTATCTCCCTCACCCCAAAGCTGATCCAGCCACTTACGGGATTCTCAGTGAGATCATTCAGGAAATATTTCCAGTTGGAGGTCTTTGCTTGGGGATTTTTTATTTATTTTGTCCTGTGCTTGGCATCAGTTACAGGTGCTTTTCCTATTTTGGATGGAAATGATATTAAGCAGTATTCCTAAAGGTCCTTTTGGACTATTTTTTTTTTTTTAATTTGCCAAAAAAGCTTTTGAAGGAACATCCTCCCCTGGCCCCCAGTCTGACAGGATTCCCTGACCTGCATAACGCTGTCCAGATTGAAGCATGAGAAACATTTCGAAAATGAACTATGCTGAAGTCTGGGAGTTATTAGCTGCCAAGAAATCCCAAAAGCTTTTAAACCTTGTTTGCAGCTGCAGAGTAGGAAATCTAGGTGCTATTCTTAGAGGAATTGAACAGGAACTGTAAATTCAAGGCAACTCGCTGCTAAAATACAAAGGTAAAGAATTAAAACAGACTTCAGAAAAGAGCAACCCAAGCCATAACGATGCCAAAGTGACTGATTGAAAAGGAAGTTGAAAAAAAAAAATCAGTATACCTAGCTGGGATATAAAATCCAGAGTGAGGTAAAGCAGCACTTTCACTGAAGTCCTGTGTCCTTTGCAGAGGGTTGCAGATCTGGAAGAGGAGGCTGGAGAGCCTGCAAGGGTGGGAGATTTGTGCTGCGCTCCTGGCACAAAGAGGCAAAGACCAGGCTCGTACAACCAGCCCATAAACATCTACGTGAGGGAACCAAACATTTCTCCACCTCAGAAAATCAGGTCCTGTCCAGTTGCCTTATGTTCAAGCCCTTCAAGAGAAGCATCCCGAAGGAACTTGTCGCTTGCCACCATCTCTTCCAAGGACTCCAGAAAGGCAAGCTAGACTCTCAAGGCAGGAGAATACTTTTGCACACCTGGCTTGTACTACTTTAAGGAAAATTACTCTCAGGAGCTAATTAAAATGCATGATTTTCCCCCTCTAGCTGTATAGATTAATCTATTTCATTTTCAAAAATCTCTCTTTTTTTTTCCCCATCACTTCAAGTATTCAGAAGAGATTACATTATTACAATCACAACTTGGCCTCGGTCCCAGAGTACAGAGATGAAGAGAGAAAAGGCTTTTGTTGAGCGCACACACACACACACACACGCACGCATGCACACGCCAAGCACTCAGCGTAAGGGGTCGCTGCTATAGGGTATGTGAGAGCACGTTAATCAGCTAATAGCTGGGGGGGGGGAGCCTCAATTCTTATGGCAGAAGCCATGGAAGTGAAAGATTTCTAGCGGAACATAAAGTCATTACAATAGGAAAAAGAAAAAAAAAAAAACAGGGAAAATGACGGAAAACTATGAGGCAATTTTACATATATATATATATTTATGTAATATATTAATATATATATATAAAATATATTTTATATATTTATATTTAAGCATGAAAAAGCATATGTCTTGGTCTCTCAGAAGCAATGGAATAGAAGGAACAATTTTTACCAAGGTTCAGTGGTTGCTGCCAGGCACTGCAGGGATGAACTCGATGGCAAGGTTGCATCCAGGTGAAAGCAGGGCCTCTCAGCCAGCCAGATCTTTCTGGCTCGATCCACAGCTAAAAGAGGTTAAACAGCTACTAATAAATCAGTACAGAGCAGTCCTAATGCAATGAGAGAGTTGCAAGGGGAAAAAAAAATGAGAAAAACGACATCTTATGTTAAGATGCTTTATTAGAGTGCAGCTATTCAAACTTCCCCTGGAAGGAACTAATCCCTTGAGGTAAAGGGACCAGATTTTCTGTCAGTTATGCCAAAGTGCTTTCTTCAAAATTAATGCAAGGGCTGGGAAGCTCACACAGTTAAACGAGAGCAGAACCGCTGTCCCTGCAGGATTCCTCCTCCCAGCGCCGGCCTCCCCCTCCGCTGCAGATGTTTGGGGAGGGGAGGAGGCCGAGGCTGTGCTTCCACATCTATTAATATCACATCTGTACTCCCAGATTTCATGGCAGGACGAATTTGATCTGGATCAAGCACAAAGGCATTTTTGTGGAATTAGCCCGAGCACATGATGTGATGCGCTCCAGTTGTAAGCTGGTTGCCCATCTTATGTCGGACTGAAGATGATGGACAGGACTGGCCTCGGCATAGAGGCTGCCAGGATGAGGTTACGTCTCCAAAATATTTGAGTGCATTTGAAGCAGCCTTGTGGTTTGTAAAGGATCAGGACTTTTTATGGCAGGGACCATGCCCTTTCCTTGGACACCTGAAATCCAGATGCAGAAGCTTGTGGAACGGAGGCCACAAAAGCAGACTCTAAATCCACGCGTGCAAAACAGTCACCGTTCTCAAAAAGACCATACCCACAACAAAAGCAAACTAGCTGAGGTTAAATCCAAGTCTCTTCCTCTTTCTTGCTGAATCAGGGGTCGGTCCCCTGTCGGCACTGCTGCTGGTGCCCGAGATCTCCGCGTGCCCTGGCAGCGCAGCTCCCCGCGAGCCTGTGGCTGAGGGGTCTTCCGAGGGGGGGCAGCAGCTCCGAGCACCAGCACTAACGACCAAAAAAATTCATTTCTATATATTTCGTTGGAAGGATTTGGGTTTTTAAATTATATATTTAGTGAAAACACAAATAATTCATGAGTGTTTTCAAATACATGAATAATTCAAGCTGGAACAGAAATAGCTAAATCATCAGGGCCATCATCCTCATAGAGGCATATACCATAGGTTATTTCAAGTACATTTCACTGCAGGCTGGCACGTGCACATATTCTCTAATAAGCAGCTGCACCCGTGCCTTTTAGCCTCCACAAAACCCAGCTAGTCACAATATCCCAGCCTCGGGATGCCTGCGATGCATCTGAGCCCTAACTGAGCTCTGGGTTTAAGAGCAGGGACAGAACCAGTTTGAAATCCCATTTTGTGGCTCCCCAAACCACATCTGAACCATGTGGTACGTGTGTGGCATTTAAGAACAAATTATCTGAACACCACACAACTGTTCGCTAATAGCTGACTCCGAACTCTAGCAACCAGCATTCCTGCATGCATATTTGTGGCCGGCATTGTGTAGACTTTGAGGCATGTATATTTGTTAATTTGAAGTCTGTGTATTTTGTGGGCAGCGAGGGTGTAACACTGAAACCATAACTTCATTGTGAAAAAGTTTGCACTTCATACGTATATATTATGGAAATTTGGAATGAGCTGGATGGTCAGACACATTAGGAGGAATTCTCAGAACAAAAGCTCACATTTTTAAGTAACTTTTAATGACAGTTTCCATTATCTTCATATCAACAGTTTTCTATCTTTTTTTTTTTAGTATTATTTCTCTTATTTTGTTTTCAAAGTTTACTTTTAATTTCCAGTTACACTTATGTTAAAGACTGCATTTCACATTTCACTTATCCTATTCCATCCAACAGCATCCCTTAAAGCCACTCTACATCTACTAATATAAACTGAAAACCTATGGATATCTTGTCAGGTAATCAGGGACACGTTCAGCCTCCTGAAAGAGCAGTGGATTATCATTTAGGTTTGAAGCATAAAATGTTTGGAGGAAAAAAAAAAAAAAAAAAAAAACAAGCCCTCCTTTGACATCTCATTTCTTGCTATTTTAGTGCACAATGCCAAAACTGTATTCCAGTACACGCATCACCCTGCCTCCCCCTTGTTCTGGCCTTCACACCACGCCTGGTCAGCCTCGTGCCAGGATGAAATTTAAAACTCAAACCCAGAGAACTGCAAATTCAGCATCACCAAAAAAAGCCTGTAGCTGTTGTCACCTTAAGCTCTGCAAACACTAACGGAGAGGAAACCCAGCCAAGTCCCACAATGAGCTTTATGCAGGAAGATGGCTTTTGTTCACCCAGAGAGCTCAGCCAGGCCCAGGATGCTGCTAGCCTCAACACAGAGCAAAAAGACAAAGGAGAATGTCTCAGCCCAGAAAAATAGAGTTAAGCATTCCTGTTTGTGAGCGTTTCCATTAAGGACACTATGCTGCTTACTGAAGTCTCAGCATGTCATCTTCAGGATACCCTTGTCCCACCAGGGACACAGTCCCTCCATACTCCTGGTAGGAGGTGACGTTGGTGCTTGCAACATCCTCCCACCACCCTCTTGGCTATAGCCAGAGCCTTGAATGATCAGCATAGGGAATATTTAACTTTAAGGAAAAAAAAAATAATTAGGTAAATCGCTGTCCCATGTACCACACTACAGAAGAAAGCATTCTGGGGTGGATTAAAAGGCTATTTTCTGGCCAGAGATGACACAGGGAAAGGAAAAATATCAGAAGGACAATATAAGTGTAATGTTACATTAAGAGGAAATTAAGGAGTTATGGTATTGACTTATACAGTTATATCTGATGACATTTTACATTCCCTGCTTATTAGCCCAGCTGTGTCTCTGGTTTGGAAAAACTTGGGTTCAGAACAACTAACAAAAAAATGCTACATGGCAAATGGCTAACACTGAGTGTGCTGGAGCCACGTCTTCCCTGACGCTCTGATCTTGGGAAATATAATGGCTCATTCATTCTCTCTCTTTTTTTTTTTTCTTCCCTTCAGTTTTGTAGGAATTCTCCCATTGTAACAAGCCTTTGACCTACCCTCCATTTCTTCTAATACAGCCTGACATCTTCCCATCATATGTTAACAGTGTGTGTCTTCAGTGAAAGGCAAACCAGCGATGGTGCTTGGAGGCCTAAAGAAAAGCAACGTGGAGGAAGAAAGAAAGAGGAACCTCGACCTCGCTGGTCCTTCCCAGCAATCTGTTGCTCCAGCAACTGAAAATCAAACAATGATGTCAAGACGACGCAGCCGGCCACTTTAAACCCCGCATCCAGTTGCTAGAGCAACTACTTTGTAAAGTAAGTGATGCAGAGAGTTTGTTTCTCGGTAGTTAAAAAAAAATAATAAATTTTAAAAAATAAATAAATGAGGGAGTAAATCAAGGCAGAGGATGTGTACCTAGGGCTGGGGGTTGGTGAGGGGGGCCTGTGTCGCAGCGCCTGCCGAAGGGTCGGGGCAGAGCAGCCTCCCGGGAGCAAATTGCTCTGCTTTTCCTTTCACCAGAGGAAATGCCAGAGAAGCGAGCGCTGCTGCCAGATGCCACATGGCCACCAAATGTTCCCCACCATCTCGGCAGCGCGGGGAGGGCTGCCCGTCTCGCTTTCATCCCTGCTGCCCTCTGCCCCCCCAGCTGTCGCTGCCCGGCAGCCCCATCTGTCCCGCGGCCGTGGCTGCGCCGGGCAGCTTCCAGGCTTCAAACGAGGAGGACAGGTGCTGGGGCCACCCCTGCGCAGAAAGCCTCTCGCAGCCCCCGCTGCCCTCCAGGCTTCTCCCCAGCCTCCTGGAGAGAGCTCTTTTGTCTGGGACCTCGCTTCCTGGCTCCCAGAGAGCTGGAACCCGTGGCAAGAAGGCACAGCTTTGGGATTTCGCCCCTAAAACTTCCCCAGCACCCTGCTTCTGCTCCGACAGAAGATGGGAGGTGAGGGACAACCTCCATCCACGTTCCCTGCTTGGAGCGACCTCGCTGAGCTCAGCCACGCCGCTGACCTCCTAAGGAGATGCTTCTCCCCGCGCGCCTACAGGGAGCGACGTGATTAACTCTTCCACTGATTCATCCTTATCCATTTATCTAATAGAAACCATTTCGTACTCCATTAGGCCCTTGCCCTCACTGAGTAATCCCCGGTTGTATCATGCCTTGGAATTAGTCTGTAAGGTCCTCAGGGCAGGGATCATGCCTTGGAAGGTGCCTCGCAGACTTTAGGCCATTGCTAAATTAATAAGAACGTAATAAAAGTATTAGAGAGCGCTACCGAGGGAGGCATTGTTATGCCCCAGAGGCAGCATATCTGGTTAACAACCCTGAAAAGAAATGCCAACAACATTAGCCTCTGCCCCTACATCCCTCTGCCTAATGTAAAATTAAATAGCTACAAATTACCTATCTATTTTTCTATCTGCCTAGGCAATTAGCCCATGCTCATTACTGGACATATGGGGATACATCCAAGCGCTCATCAAGACGGGAGGCACAGCACACAACGTGGCACAAGTGGGTTCTCCCAGGCCTTCAAACTCCATTATAAAATGTAGCATTAAACCCACAATACATCGGACCATCAGAGGAGGTCAGGAAAATCCTGCCTCATCCTAGGCAAGGGGGAAAACCTGCAAAATCTGACAAGAAAAGTGTCCAAACAACAAACCAAGAGCCAACGGTGGCAAACAGGCTGTGAGAGCCCTCTCAAAGTGCACGGAGGATGAGGACAAGCAGCCAGGGATGTTTATTCATATGGGAAAGGCAAATGCCAAACTACAGGCAAATAGGGCTCAGTGCATTTATTTGCAATTGAAGCACGTGCATACATCTCCATGAAGATGAGGTGCACCCTACTGATTAGCGAGCCCGCTGCCAATGGTGCCTCGTCAAGGATAAATCCATGGAATTGCAGCAAGGGGAGAGTGGACCATTTAGAGAAATATTCCCTGGGAACACCCAGCCAGAGGCTGCCCGGTCAGCAGCAGGGAACGGGACCCCCCGGATGCTCCGGCGGGGCTGACGTCTGCTTCGGGCACTGCAGCAGCAGCCCCACACGCCATGGCTCCATGAAGCAAAGGCTGCTGCCGCGAATGCACTTTAATCCAGTTAAGTTCAAGCTCTCCGTTTTTACAGTTTGACAGTAATGCTATATTTTTATTCAGCGCAGGATCAGAGGTCTGACGAAACCTCGTGTTGCCAACATAAAAGTGGAAGGAGCTTTAGCTAATCCCAATGAAAACGAAGTCCACTTCTTTCTCCCCACACCCCTCCTGTAAAGAAACAAAATGCAAACCCCACGTTTGACTCTTGGAAAGGAAAATTCCCTGCTGTCCTCAGATGGTTAAAACATGCAGCTTTAGCAGGCTGCATAAGGAATAGTAATTACATACCCTTCACCTCTTGCCAGCTTGGTTTTTTTTTTTTTTGGTCTTGTTTTTTCCCCCCTCTTTTTTTTTTTTGGTGAGGTTTTGTTCTAAGTCTTTCAACTGTTCAACTGTTCTTTTTTTTTTTTCCCCCAGTTATGTTTCTGAGGGAGCGGATCTCCCCCTCCATGGGAAAGGGTGGGTTGGGGAGCAAAAAAAACGAGAGAAGGGAGTTCACAGCCTGCATCCATATCATTAAAAAGAGAGAGAGAGAGAGAGAGAGAGAGAGAGAGAGAGAGAAGGAAAGCCCAGGTCTGCAGTGGAGTTAGCCTGGTCATATTAAAGGAGCAGGTGTTGTACTGAGTTAATTTGTCTGGGAGGAGACCTGGGCAAATCCCAGCAGCCCCACTGAGCAGAAAAGCTTTGCTTGCTGACACAAAGCCCTCCCTGCTGCAGCATCGCTCTTGCTGTCTTCCCTTCCCTCCTCCTCGGCTTCTCCTAATTGCAGGGCTAACGTCCCCTGACAAGTGCCCCCCAGCAGCCCTATCTCCCACCCTCCCTGCCCCAGCCCTGAGTATTATAACCTTCAGAGCACCCTTGTTGCACCAAGAGCAATGTTGCTGGCCATTATGGCATTGCTGCGACGTCTGGTGCAGGGAACAGTGCAAACGGGGCTCCAGAAATTCCCCCTTTCGAGGCTGCAAACCCAGGAGCCACATCAAAGCCGGCTGCGTGTCTGATGTTTGCTGTGAGTGATGGTGTCAGGGAGGGTCCTATCTGCCCGCCACGCCGTGAATACGTGCGCTGCTGGCACAGCCCCCGGCCACGCCACAGGCTGAGCATCAATTACAAGGCGGGTCTGGGGAGCAGCAAGCCAAGGCAAGCGAAGGTGGGAAGCGAGGTTATTTATAAAGTTATTAACACAGGGAGATGGTCCTCACGAGGCAGAAGAGAAACAATCTGATAAAGTCTTCTGTTGGCAATGGGAAGAGGTCCAGGCTCAACAAGCATAGTCCCAGCAATTCTCACTCCCAAACAAATGCCCATAGACCAGCACTTCCCCAGGACCCAGGGCTTTTACACACAGATCACCGTTTCCACCTGGACAGCAGCACCTCCTCTTGCTGCTGGTGATTTACAGAAAGCACAAAACATGGAGCAAATGTCCTCAGCAATTCTTCTGCTACTAGGACTTTGCTCTGGGAACAGCCCAATGTGGCAGCAGGATTGAAGCCAGCACTGCTCATACGATAGCAAGGCAGGTTCATCGGGAAGAGAGGGAGCAGACCCTTGTCCTTGCCACCAACAGCTACAGAAGAAGCACACTGGGTTGCTCGAATCCCAGCTGTACCCACCAAGGTGCCAGCCAAACCACAGCGAGCTGCAGCCACCAACAGGCACGTGGAGGGTGCATAGGAGGGGACCAGGCGGAGGTAAGAAGGGTGATCCTGGTCCATCCTCAGCTGCACCAAGCCCTTCACACCACAGGGACAGGAGGTTTGTAAAGGCAGTTTGGGGAGGGAAAGAAGGTGCCCCATAGACAAGAGTTACAAGAATTATTCAGGCCCAAATCGGTTTCTGTAGGAGTGACGGCTTCTGTGCACTTAGGAGGCAAAGGAAGATTACAGGGCACCATCAAGCCGCGAGGGGAACCCCATCCAGAAAGTGCCCAGAGATTTCACTGCACAGCAGAGCTGAAACAAAAGGCACCCTTTTAAGACACGGTGAAAGGAAAAGAGCATTGCAAAGGAGAGGGAGGAGCTGTGGGGATGGATGAGAGCAGCTGGAGAGGAATTCCAGGGGGACGTATAGACGGGCAGTCGCAAAGTCTGTTAATTATTTAAAAAATAAACGAACACAGAAGAGGATGTCCTGGTGAGGAGGGGGAGGCAGGACGTTGGAGGGCCCATCAATTATACACAAACCAGCACAGGGACACTGCAAATAAGGGTTCGGTGGGCACCCTTGGGGCTCAGGCGATGTCACCAGAAGCTGGCCCTGTCCCACCCCCACGTCACAGCACAGTGCCTTTGTGTCCCCTCCTTACCCCTGCTTTGTGTTGTGCAGCTGGTGCCTGAATCCACGAGGGGAAGCAAAGTGCCAAGCATGGCTCTGTGGTTACGGCTGGTCTTGCTAATTGCATTGCAACCCCTTTTTCACCTGGCACCGCTGCTGCATGCAGAGAACCGGTCAGCTTGGGAGCCTCTGTGCTCGTTTTTGGGATGGGGACCACAATAAACTGTTGAGTGTCAGGCAGAAGTCAGCTGCATCCAGGTTACTGCTTCTAGAGCAAGGGAAGCGTAAAACACACAAGGCAGAAGAATTTTAATGATCCATTTTCCTGACCTGAGCTTGAACTGACGTGGAGCAGTATCTCCAGAGCTGCAGATCCCCAGAGATTTCAATAGGATCAGGCTGCACACTCCTGAACTGGCTGCAACGCTCCTGAAGACTACGCAACGTGATTTGTCTTGGCTGAGCAGCCACCTACGCTGACCCACGGAAATAATAGTCCAGGACCATACCCTCCTTCTCACTTTGTGGTGTCCTAGCACCTGTCAAATGCGCTTTCCACACATGTGGGGTGGTATCAAGACACATAACACACAATGAGCACAAGAATACATGGGATTCAATCAAAAGGCAAAATTTCAGCCTGCTGAGCTCTCTAAAAGTGACAATAAAATACATCCCTCCCAGGAAAAACAGCTGAATACCCTGCAAATCTCACCTTTCCCTGGCACAAGAGTCAGATGTTTCTTTCTAAGAGCTCCATTAACAGACAACAATAAAAATACAAAATTTAAATAGCAAAATTATTTCTTCCCAGTTTTAATATTTTCTAATAACTTCAGAGTTGAACTGATATCCCAGCATCTTCTTTACAGCACTATCCAGAAAAGAGGGGAAGAACCATGTCGGGGCCAGCAGCAGTGCTCCTGCATCCCACACGCACTTCTGTTGCTTTTTGTTATGACGAGAATATGTAAAATATTCACTAGAAACCAAAAGCACTGACTTTCTTTACGTATACCACCGACTAACCATCCAGCAAAAACCATTTTGGCTTACAAATGGGCGAGGCTGGAATTAAAACTGTCATCCTGAAAGTATGGAGACCCGTGGCCCGTTACAAAACCTACACCCACCCAGGGTTTCTTCTCAAGGATGGTCATCCTAATTCCTCCTACTCCTCTGCTCTTATATTTGACATGAACTAACGTCTTTTCTTTGAGTTGAGCTCCTCCTTAAAACACAGAAACATGCAGCTTGCAAGCAAGAGGGGTCATGTGTGTTTGATAGAAACCACCCATATAACTGAAACCACAATTTTTATGATAAATTGGCAAATGGGCAAACATGCAAAACTGTATCTGCCATAATGATTTATTTAAAATAAACAAATCCAGCTGTGGTGAAATAACGAGTTCTCTGCAAACACACACACATATTCTGGCTATTTCATTACAAACATATTAAATCTAGTCCCTCAACTCCAGCTCTTGATGATAATTAAATACACATAAATGTACTGCAATGAATTTGCTCCTGGTAATTTGCATAGCAGAAAATAATTATTCTGGCAATTAGATATGGTGCAACATGCTTTGTCTTTACGTGCACCGCAAATTTCTTCTGATGGTTTTGCATCACCCTTTAAGAGTTTAATTAATTGAGGCCCCCTTCCTATTAACAGCGTGATACAGTGGGTTCATGGTGGCTTGGCCTCCTGTCGTTAGAGCTTTGCTTCATTTACATGTTTGGGACAACTTTCAACACTGCTGCTAGGGCTGGTGCTGCAAACCTCTTACTGCCTGTAAAGAGCCAGCTCCTTGCTGAAAGTAGTTTTCCATTTGTTATTTATTATTTTGGTCATTTGTCCAATTGTGCTGGCCTTGTCCAGTCGTTACCCAAAGAGTGCCAGGGCACCCTTCACATCAAAGAAACAAATCTGCTCGTTCCCCTCCTGTGCAGTCTGTTTGTCCTGTCGTGCACAGGGACGATGTATCTCTGACCAAGGAGAAGAGACTCAGACCTGCATCATTTAGGTGAGATGCCTCATCCCAGCCTCAGCTTTTTAGTCCACAGGTTTAGAAAGCAGTCCCCAGACATCAGTAAGAATGAAGGGGAGGATCAAACAGAAGAGGAGCATCACGGAAAGCAAAGCTACTGAACAGATTTGCAGGGCTGGGGTTTGTACAGCCAGCAAGCCCAGCCTTTTCTTCTCTAAAGGCATTTCTCTTTGAACGTTGGTTGTAAAAGCCTGAGAGAAAGCCTTCTCTCCCTCTTGAGGCTGCTTCCTGAGCTACAGCTGCAGCCTCCCCTGCACTTCAGCCCCCAGCCTGTGCCAAAGGGCACGAGGTGCCCTAGGTTGCTTCCAGCACCCCCGATCTCACGAGGGTCTCATTGCTCCAGCCTTTAAAGATGGGAGGGAGGCATATGTGAGAAATAAGAATTAATTAAATCAAGAATTTTAGTAAAATTTTCAGTGCTGATTTGTTGCAGAACCACACATGGTAATAAAGGAACTGGCGAGGCAGAGCCTAACAGGGCAACAGCTCCTCAGAGAGCCCAGAGAAACAAAGACAAAATGGACAGCAAGAGATGTTTGAGAGGTGAGACCATCACTAAAGGGATCTTCTTCCCCTTGGGCAAGCTACTTCACCTCTGTCCACCACTGCCTTCTTCAAAATATTGCCCAGAGAAATTTGCTGGGACAAATTGGACAGCCCACCCTCCAGACCCGCTGCAGCCCCCCTACAGTCCCGAGCCCACCTGAAGGTCAGGCAGGGCAGGAGTGGGGGGGCATGGCCATCCAACGCTCCCCCAGCACTGAGACCCGCTGCTGGGGTGTGAAAAGGAAGGGGAAAAATGCAACAAAAGGCAAGAACAAAAAGACTTCCAGCCCAGAGCATGGTTGGGAAGAGTGTACCCCTTTTTCTCAGGGTTACTCTTTTCTCTTTCTCTCTTTTTGGCCTGGCTCACGGCTGCCTGCAGCTCCCTCCGCTCGTTGCCTAGCACAGGCAGCATTCATGGCAAGCTGAGGTACACCATGGATGCTCCCTGGAAGCAGCCTGCTATTTCCTACCCAGATGTCCTTTATTTCGGTCAATGTCACTGCTTGGAGAAGGACAATAGCACTTTATTTCCATGGCACTCATCTTCAGCTAGTCTAGCGACAGCCTTGCCTTACCTTCAGCTATGCTGTGCCTTAGACGAATATGGTGTAGAGAATAATTCAAAACAAATCAAGAAGGCTAAACTTGTTAATCCTTCCATTCTGCAGGGCCGAGGGGTTATTTTACAAAGCACAAATGCTCGGGCTGCACAGTTCTGCTCAAGTGCGCTGTAACAGTCAAGAACAGCTGAAGCAATTAGCAATGCCCCATCTCCTCCAAAAGGCATAAACTCCAGGGAAGGAATCAATAGGAAAACTTTACAATACAGAGCCCTTAGCTCAAGACACGTTTTAGGGATAAAGCTTTTAAAAGACAGGGGATAAGATGCTAGACTAGGACTTAGGAAAGGGCCGAACCCTACCCTTGTGTATTTGGCCCTGCTAGAGAGCCTCAGGTTCCCATCTGAGATGTAAGATAGCGATATTTGCTTCCTTCATGAAGTCATTTGGAACCCACTGACAGAGCAGGCTACATAAGCTCTGTACCTCTGAGTTACTTACACCATCCTATTATTTAACATAGTAACAGATCAGACGTGCCAGAACAGACAGAGAAAAATGCTTCTACAAACTTCTAACCCCAAGCACAGCAGGATTTCTGGCCGGGGGTGAACCATCTCCTCCTGGTTAGATTTTACAGGAGATCTGTGACGTGTTCACTTGTCCAGGCAGGAGGTTCAATTCCAGACTCCTCCAGTCCCGCATCTCCAAAAACTGCACTTTTTACGAAAAGGAAAGGCGAAATGCTCTCAAATGCTTGCTGGATACATGATGGATGGAGAGTCAGGTCAACCTCTCAAACACACCGAGTATTTTTTGTTGGCAGAACTTGAGTCCAGGTTTCCAAAATATTGTCTGAATACTGAGGCTTACCAACAGCTTTCAGATTTATAAATTTTCCTTTTATGAATCCGTATTTCACCTGAGATGTTTGTGATTTGTTTATGCCCTTCTTTGTCACATGAGCACCAAACACCTCAGTCAGATAAAGTACAAAGACCAAGACTTAGAAAGATATCCCTGATCGTAAAAATGATTAATTTTTTACTCTCACAGGCCTTACTTGTTACTTCCACTGAAGTAAATGGGAGTTTTGCCATTGCCTTCAATAGGGTGGAGCAGAGCCAGGGACTTTTGTCTGTTAATTCCTTGTGGATCATTTACAGCCTTCCAAGCACCACTGTAAAAATAAACTTCAGATTTTTAAAAAACCACACACACACAACAAAAAAACAACTGGGGTTAAAATGTGTATAAATACCCAGAGAGAAGCACTGGCATAACACCCCTACAGTATTTTCAGAATAGCTCATTATTTACTCATTAAATCAGTAAACGACAACCCCATTCTTCAGGACCAGCAGCATGTGCATTTGTCTCATCGGGGCAGGAAGAGACCATATGATCCGTGATCCCAGGTATGGAGTTTGCTCCTGAATATCCACCAAGCCTGAGTAGAAAGAGCTGGGCTCTGAGCAAATAAACACAGCCAAACATGGGCCAAAAACCTCTGCACAGGGGAGCCGAGCATCTCTTCTCCATAACCTCTCTGCTGCAGTGCAGTTGACCAACCCTAGATGCCTAAACTCATGATGAAGGGAGAAAAAGCAGGCTACAGGGGACAATGAGCAACATTAACTATTTAGGAAGCTAAAATAGGGACAAAGTGTGAAAGCTCACCCACCCTCTATTTCTTCCACTTCCAATGTGCTCCTCCTATCTCAAATATTTGAGTGACACAAAAACCAACATTGGGATAGAGTTTGAGCATTTTTGCACCACGCTGTTACATATTTTCAGGCAGAACCCTTCTAAAAGTAAATATTTTTTCCCCGCAGAAAGCATGCGAAATGTCACACGCTTGCAAACTTCCACAAATCAGCTACTGAGAGAGTCAAAAACTGCAGCCCTGGACGAAACGAGGGGCAATGCTCCTGGGTGAACCTCCACCATCTTGCTGCAGCCATTCTCATGTCAACTGCTTGGGAAAAGAGGGGCTAAGACAAAAGGGGAGCTGAAAGCCCAGCGGCTTGAATCGGAGCTATAAAAGGAACAAAAGTAGCAGCAACAAAACTCTAAGGGCCCCTTTGGCACCCAAGGAGGAAGCTTAAAATACAGCCAGTTTCTCTCTCTCCGCCTTTTTTCTCCCTATCTTCTTAAAAAAAAAAAAAAAAAAAAAAAAAAAAGACTGCTCTTAGAAACAATCTCTTTCTGTTGCCAGAGTCTGAGAGAATAAGTTTCTGTGCCAGCCCATTCACATGGCCAGGTGAAAAGAAATTCATTCCTTTACAGCCACACAACATCTGCTGAGAAAGTGGGATGGGAAACACCAAAAAGGGAGAAGAGAAGAGCCGAGGCCTCCAGGTTAGAAGGGCAGCCCGTTCCCACCAGGGAGCCCCTCTTTCACTTGCAGACAACTGCTGCATTTGACATTTCAATGGGAACTGAGGCAGAGCAGGAGGGAGGGAGGTGGAGGGGGCTGGGAGGGCGCACATAAAGGGAGCCGGGGGAGAAAAGCGAGGGGACAACAATTCTGCACCTCTTTCATTTCTGCTTTCATGTTTTCCCCCATAAAATGACAGTCAGGAGAAAGCGGAGAGTTTCTTTTTAAAATCGGACGGACAGGCAGAGGGTTGGCACTGTTAAAAACTCCGTCAGGATGAATCGATTTTATGGGGCTTACAGAGAAAAATTCTTTTTTTTTTTGTCATCCCCTTTTTTGTTTGTGTTTTCAATGAGAAGGAAAAAGGATTTACATAAAATAAACAAAAAGAATGAATAGCAGCAAGCCCTGCCATGGGCACCAACAGTGGATGCTTTTAGAAAAGTTACACGAATATTGCTGCAGTGTTCAGCATTGTCTGAGTGCTCAACACAGACACATTCATCCCAGAGAGGAATTCAACAGTCCCCATCACTTCATACAAGCCCCTGAATGAGAGCTGCATGCTTTTTTAATCTGCTTTATAGAAACTTTCATCCAAACACATCAGATTAGTTTGTAAGGGCATCAAAGCAGCCCTGGGCTGTAAACGGGTATTATCTCCATTTTACAGAACAGGAAACTGAGGCCCACAGGGAATCACTCAGGCAGCGTCCAGAAATGAATCACTGGCAAAGCCTGGAATAAAACTGGCTCCCAGGAGCACCATGCTCATCTGCAATGAATGCAGAAACGGCCTTGACTAAATGAGAGCCTCTCCGCTGCGTTTTATGCCAAGCCCAAACATACAAACCAAAAATAATGCAAACAAGGCCAAAAAAATGAAATAGTGCCTTCATATCTAGCACCACTACGGATATGTCGTCATTGAAGCCCACGTACTGGGAAGCATGAAGGAATCTTCCAGCCTTTGGTGAGGAGATAAGCAAACAGCCTAGGTGGGAAGATTGCAGAAGAGCAGAGCAGGAAGGTTACGGGGTCTCCTTGGAAGGGTGAGGTGCAAACTGGGTTCGGCTTCACCAAATCAAAGTGGGAAATGAGATTTTACATCCACAACCACTTTGGGTTTGCTTCTTTACCAGCGAGAATTCCCATGAATTCCCCTCATGGTCAGCAAGGGAGGCAAGCAGCCAAAGAGCCAGCAAGATGAACACTGTGCTCAACATTCAACACGCACTGTGCAGCAGTCAGAGGTGCCTTGCTATATGCTTGGGACCAGGGGAGAACCTCCAAAAAAGCCACAAAGCCCTGGATGTCTAAGCTATAATTCAGAAGCAAGGATTTAAAAGGTTTAAATGTTTTGTGTTCAGCTGGAATCAGTCTAGAAAGACTTCAGCATCGCTCACCCATTTGGGCAATGAAAACTGCAGATCTTTGATCCTTCTTGACTGCTGTGCACGAACACTACTCCCTTTCTGTCCCTGCTCCCCTCTACATGTGGCACACACAAACCAGTGGATTCCCGCTAGGAGGACACTTTGCACCGGGACAGATTTAAGGGTGATCAAAGGAAGTAGCAGCCACTTCCCGGTAACAGCAGTCAGTGTGTCCAGCATCTCGACGAGCAAGTGCAACCGCCTGAACCCCCTCCTACCAAGCCAACCTCATGGCTCTACCCACAGAGCTCTTCAGGTTTTCTTACTACCACAACACCTTTGCAGGTTAAAGCAGGAATTCTGCTGTAAATTGGCCCAAGAGCTTCTATGCAATGTGTTCTCTGTATTTGTCACACCATCAACAAGCCCAGTACCAGGTATCAAAGCCCTGGGCAACCTTAAGTCCTCTTTGTCACTTCCCATCCCATCTTTTACTTTCCTCACCACCCCAGTGACAACAAAAGGAAGCTTACCTTTGCTGGAAAGGAGTCCTGTGCATCCTCCAGAACCACAGCGAAAGCTTCAGCCCATCTTCTGCAAACTCTTGCTTTTACCCTGGAAGAACAGTCAAGAGCCAATCTCAGGCTTAATCCAGCACCAAAACAGCAAGCTATCCCAAGAAGAGGAAGATTTGCTGCTTGCCCATGCTCACAACTGACGTCTAGCACGTGTGAACACATGGAGGGGTGAATCCAGATTAGTGCAGGGTGGGCTAGGCTGCGCCCCATGCTGCATCACTGCTCAGGGAGGATGGATTTTCAGGAGAAAGCTGTAGGCACCTCTGAACTATATGGCTCTCTTTTCCATCTGCAAAATGGGAATGAACTCCACACACTGGCACTGAAACCCTATGTGGAAGAGAAAGCTGCGAAGTGCCGGTAGGAGGTTAAATCCCTTCCCCGTACCTGGCTGTCAGGGAGAAGGAAGCAACAGATTTTATTATTTTTATTTTATTTACATTTCCTAACTATAGTAAAGTTCCCGTTATTATTTTTGGGCAAGTTAGGGGACTTATCTGCAGCACAGCTTATCCTCTCCCCACCCTTTAATCCCCAGGAGAAGCGGCTAATTGAGTGCCAACGGGGCAGAGCCGCCAAGGCGCGCTCAGCCTCCGGGGCAGGTGACAAGGACAAGTCCGTCCCCAGCCAGCCAGAGGTGGCTCCAGCCAGCGCTGAGAGGCTTCACGGCTTCGGCTGCCCCTTTTTATAACACATACTCAGAAAAAGAGATATCCGTGGGGTAACGGTGAGTAATGCACTGGCTGCTATCTGCCTTGCTGAAAGGGCGATAAGAGCGAGTCTGTGATAGTCCCACTTCCCAAATTAGGCAGCCAAATGATCAGGCCTTTGGAAAAACACCACAAAACCCCTCCCTGCCACCACCTCACCACTCGCAGATAAGCACCAAGCATTGCTAACAGCCTCAGCATCAGTCCCCAGCCTTTAAGAAGCCGTGACTCACACGAGATTGGTTTAGATCTAACGTGATTTATTTTTTTTCCATCAATAAGTGTGAATCAGCTTCGGATTTTCTCCTCGTTGATGGACTACAAATGGGTTTTAAACCCAAAAATGTGATCAAGAGACAACTTGCTGTTCCTACAGCAGGATTTCAGTGCTTTTTTTTTTCCATTTGCAAGAAAGGTACAACTTTTTTTTCCAGCCAAGCCATGTGGCAACAACGTGTCTGTCAAAAGCATTCCTCAGGCTAAGTGAGGCATCTTCCACCTCTGCCCTCGGCTCAAGCCAAGTTTTTGAGCTCTAGTTCATACATATTCCACCAAAAATAGCTGCCTCCCAGTCACAGTAGTGTCTTAGATGAAACCACTGCTGGAAGATGGGTTTGTTTTCACGCTGCCAGCAGCTATGTGCCAATAACTGCTGGCACAGCAGGCACCCAGGTGGGCGATGGAAGCGACCACGCCTGGTCCCATCACCACTGGTTGTCTCAGGGCACCAGAGCCACGTTCCTGGGATGTTTGGCTCCTGCTTTGAAATGGTCCCCAGCGCCTGTGGTAGGGGTTTGGGTGGCACAGGCAAGGTTACAACCTTGGTTGTGCCTGAGCACGGATCGCCCTGCAAATGTCCCTAGCAGAAAATGGAACACCGTTAAGAACTTGACACTGAAACAACTCTTTGGAGGGGGCATTTTGCTGCTCTGGCTCTCTCCTCATCACCTTTATCTGCCCTGGGGGTGAAACTCTGTAATCCACACCTCCCAAAACCAGAGATGAAAGATCTGGGGCTCAGCACTAGCTGAAGACCAGGGTGACCACAAGGCTGGGATCAGACTTCAGCCAAATCTTCCTGCATGTGCAGGAGTGCTTTGCACTGCTGTTCTGGTGTTTGCAAGCTCCTGGAGCAAGGACCATTTCTGTCCTTTTTTTTTTTTTTTTGTACAGCTTAGCACCATTTAATTTATGTCCCAAAAGTTCCCATTTGCCAGGTTAACTCTGGGCAGAACTACACCGTTCTTTGTACCTTGCTGTATCTCAGTGCTGACCTAAATTAACCTGAGACCCACGAGCTGCACGCATTGAATTTGGAACCTCCTCCACCTACCACTCCCCAGTCACATTCTAAGAAATCAGGAAAATAAAAAAAAAAAAATCAGAACTTTAAATACAAATACAATGAAATCATCCGTAAGACATATGTGGTAACTTACCTGCTCGCTGTCACAATTAGCTTTTTTTTTTTTTTTTAAACTGAATTTAAAGCAGATGAAAGCCCTGAAGGCTAAAGTCTGCTAACTTCACCCCCCACCAGCTCCACAAATAAATCTTGTGGGTTTGGAAATAGCTGCTTCCCCACCTCTAACCACAGGCTTGACAGTCCCCGCCAAGCCTCTTGGTTTCATTACTTTCTGGATCTTTCACACACATACAAATATGCGTACATATGCGCGCACACACACACACACACACAAAAAGCTGCCCACTTATAAACCTGACAGGTAAAATTATTCCCTCCTTCTGCAGCCCTCCTAATTGCCTCCCATGGGCTCTCGCGAAGCGCAGACGTCACTGGCTAAACACGAAGTTCACGCGGTGTCACTGCTGTGCCTTTCATTAAGGCAATATCTGTCTCGTAGCCCAGCGTGTGCATTACTTCTAATTTCACTGCTTGGACCCACAAGCGGTGTGCGACTTTCCAGGCTGACTTTAAATCATTACGCCAATTTCCCACAGTCATTTAAAGACAGTTTCTAAAGAACCGCTTGAAAGATGTTGTGTTTTTTTAAAGCCCAAAATTATATTTTTTTCTAACGTGTTTGTCCCAGCATACAAGGGTGCTCTTCCTCCTAACAATTTCCTCAGAAATTGATGGTAATTCAAGGCCTCATTCAGCCAGTATCATTAAAATTGAGTTACGATATAAGAGTTATTACAAGGTTTTACAATATTTACCATCTTAAATCTCCACTGCTCGAGGCCTGTGAGACTCTACTTTTTTTCTTTCTTTTTTTTTTTTTTTTTAAACAGAAGTTAATTTCCAAGTTGAATTTTCCAAAGAGAATTTCCCCATCGCAAAAGCAGGATCTCCCACACAAGCTGCTGGTGGTGTTTACACCTCCCGAAATCCAAAGGAGGAAGCATGCCACCTACAAGTAACGGCAATGATTTTAATTGGATTACGGCAGCCATCAAGACATAAATAAGCAACCAAAATAATTAGCGTCGTGGTTCCTTGTTTGCAAATTGGGGCCTGTAACACTTGCTCCCAAGTTCAGGATGCAAACCTGCTCTTCCCAAAGCCCTTTTGAACCCTGTGCCCAGAAGTGACAGGACCTTAAAAATTCGAGAGCCAGACAGAAGAAACTGTGCAAGAATTGGACTTAACCAGAAAAACCTTTAAAATGGAAAAATAAACAAATCTGACTGCTGCTAGCTGTGGGGCACTCAGAAAATAGCAGTGCCAAAGAAAGTTTTGCTCTGTTAACGTGCAAAAAATCGCACAGCTTTATAATTTATAACAAAGTGAAATAAATAGAATTAACTTAATGACTGATTTATAACAAAACAAACTGCCTCCAAAGAGCTTGGATTAATGAATAGCAGTGATCAACATAGTAGTTTTCCACTTTCTGAAGCTGTAGGTAGTAAAAACAAAGTATGCAAACCCAGATACTTAAATCTGGGCTCCTGCTATAGATTTGCACATTTAAAATCCTCGTTCTAATTTTTCAAAAGATTCGTAACAGCTCTGCCGCTTTGAACACCAGACTGCACTGTTAGTACCCAACCAAGGATTTTTTGAAGCTTGAGATTTGAAAGGCTATGATTAGAAATACTGGAAACGAACCACTAAAATATCAGAAAGTACCCACTGACTTCCCAACTGATTTCTTTCAGCAGGTGAATCTGCTGATTACAGATTGAACAAGGAGTCAATAACTCCCATTTCTATTTCCACCTCTGTCAATAAAACTAGTCGGGAGCATTTCTTCCAGGAAAGATCGCC
The DNA here is from genome assembly GCF_964211835.1 of Anser anser. Lineage (NCBI taxonomy): Eukaryota > Metazoa > Chordata > Aves > Anseriformes > Anatidae > Anser > Anser anser. The sequence continues at coordinate 6,481,124 of NC_139730.1, forward strand.
TTCATATCCTTCCATACAGGATATCAATTTGTCAATGTTGGCTTAGGACAGAGATCTCTGCGTTAATCAGAGATAGGCAGGCAACCCAGCTGCTCGGTGCACGAGCTGGGTGTCAGGGAAGTTATCTCAGCACCCGCCACCACCGTGGGCAATCCACACAGCTCCTGTGCTCCACAGGCCGGACTCTTTCAGACTATAAAGCCACATTTTGATTGCAACAGCTCGTTCAGGATACAAGCGAGTCTAATAAGACCAGCTGCTACATCTGCAATAGATAGCTATGAAACTATGTTCCTCCTTTGCATAAAACGCGAGACCCTTGTCCAAGCCCACAGAAACATTTTTGCCCCCCCGACAAATACCTAACCCCATTCAAAGGTGCAGGTATGCATACATTTATTCCATCTGTGCACTCGAGCTGCAGATTAAATACCATTTTTCTGGGCTTGACAGAAAAGAGACCTGGAGAAAAATGTGAAGAAAAAACCACCAGGGAATGGCTAGGATCTAAAAGCTGCTCCCACCACAGGTGTCCTGTTTCCCCTGAGGGCCACTTTTGGCTGTTTGTCCCCCCTCGCTCCCCCCCCAGAAGTTACAACCCAAAAAGCAGACGGATGGGTTAATGCACTGAGCGGAACAGGTCACACTCTCCGTCCCATATTGCCTTCCTCCTACTAACAGAGGCAGGCCAGGCACCCCAGCGTGGTGCCCACATCTACCACAAGGTTCACAAAGCCAGTTCTACCCAGCACACCTTCCTCCTTTCTGCCACTCCAGCAAGGAGAGCGAGTGTGGAAAAAACTGATGAGGGCAGGGTGGGTGCACAGACCCCATCCCCAGCCATACAACGTGCACAGCAATGTTTGGAATACCCCAGAGGATGGTTTTCGTCGGACAAAATTATGGACGCCGGAGGTAGTAGCTTCTCACCCCAAGGATGATGACTGAAGGAGACACCCAGAAGTCCTACCTGGGTTTATGGGGACTGACACGTTCCCTACAGAAGAGCCTGACCCCGGCCAGCAGGTCGGTCCCTGACCAGGGCAGTGCATGGGCAGGACCCAGCGTGGTCCCTTCAGAGGAACCCCGCCACCACATCCAGACGCCAGCTGCTCCCAGGAATCCCGAGATGCCTGCAAGCACAGCACTACGGGAACAAGAAGGGGAGGCTGAGGTGACAACAGGATTTTCAGCCTCAGGTGTTCAGGCACTTCAGGGGAAAAAAAATAATAAAAAAAAATCCTTGCTGTTAGCATCGGGAGGGTTGGAGAAGGTAAGATTTGCACAGAGACAAAAGGGAGAGACGGAGCTAGATCCCACGTGTCCATACTTGCTCCTGTCTTGTAAGCACTGGGGGAGCAGAAGCCTTTTGGAGCTGGTCCCCATCCCCCAGCAGGGCTTTTCCAGCTCCTTACCGCTACGGTCACACGAGGTCCATGCTGTCCCTCAGTGCCCAGCCCACCAGGACAAACATCTGCCTCGTCTCCCCGAGGGGCTCCTTGTGCCAGGTCTCTGCAGCACGTCCTTCCTTCCCCCAGCTCCTCTCCCTGCTAAAGGAAGAGAGAGAGCAGTGCGCTCTGCTTCAGAAAAACAGAGCCCCCCCCCCCCCAAAAAAAAAGTATCTAACTGCTTTTGGTTTGCAATGTGGAAACGGGATCCCGGCCAGCTCTTACAAAATACACTTTTGACACTGATCTCCCCAACAGGAACAGACTTGCTGGGACCGTACGGACGCGTACGCACACCCACACGAGGGGAAAGCTCCGAGCTGGGCTCCAGCCACCAGCACCAACCCCAGCCTCCATCACCGAGAGAGAAGACCAGCTGGTGGTGCCACCAGCCTCGAAGGGGACCCCGTGGGTTGCCAATGCTGCAAACACCTCGAAAAGTAAGAAGGAAGAGATCAGTCTACATCCATCAAACGAGGCAGCTAAATTAATTGCCCTTTACGAGAGCTGCGAGCGCTCCGACGGCAAATCTTTCAGAGTTTGTGACAATAAATCCCACCCCCCACCCTATTAATAAAATATAATAGCTATTCTGAGAAGAATGGCCTATTATCTAAAGTCTTAAAATGACAGAGCAATCAAACAGAAGGTGAAATATAGGGCTGGGAGAAGCAGTTCTGGGGAGTTTGCAACCTCCCCTCATGGTGCACGAGCAGATTGCAATAGATTTAGTGGTTTCTAAGATAGAAAACCACCACAAAACAAGAGCTTCACATCCTAAAAAAAAAAAAATCTAAAAATAATCCATCGAATGCACATTTTTAAACCCTTCTCGGCGCACATATGTCAATTGTTTGCAGAGCTCAGAGGCACTGCCGGGATCTGCCACCGGAGCCTGCAGAAGATGCAAGCCCCTGCCCTCCCACGCTGCAGCTGTCACGGGGTGACAAGCAAACAGGTGGCAGCGGGGACAGCCAGGGTGACGTTAGCACGTGTCCGGTGCTGCCACTACGAGGGTGGGCCCGGAGCACCATTTTGAATATTTTGTCCCATGGGAAATGTACAGAAAAAAGGAATTTAAAGTCTACAAAATAATTTGAGATCAAAAGTTGTGTCTGATGTCTTTTTTATTTTTGTTTCCTGGAAAAGCATGGCCAAGACTACAGTTTGTTTTCAACTCCTTGCTACTTTTGTAGGGATATGAAATCTAAGAAAATTGTCAAAAACATTAATATTTTTTCCCGTTTCTTATTATTATGCCGTTATTCTTTCTTCCTCCCTTATTTTTTTTTCTCTCCTCCTCATCATCCAAGGGCCAAATTCTCCAGAACACTGCCTTACTCAGGTATATAACCACCAACACAAAAAAAAACCACACTGATCCCCCTCCTTGCATCCAGCCACTAATGCAAAAACTGCTTATGACTTAATGATGTTCCTCCACGCTTCGTTAGCTTTTATCAGGACCAAAATCAAGATTCGTTCCGAGTCCTGCAGACCTGTCATTCAAGATGGATGTGGGGGAATGGGATAACTTTCTGGCTTTCTCAGCACCGATGGGCTTGTTGCCATCAATTTCAGCGGTGTCAGAAATGTCACCCATGGAGATTATCAGCAATAGGCTGCTGATTCTGATCCAGCCCCAATTAGCAGCTGCCTGATAATTGTTGACATTGGAGAGCTATGAAGTAAATGGGGGCCTTGATCCAATGAACCATAAAAATAAATAACCATAAAACTACGTCTGCACTATAAAATCTCACGCAACGATTGCCAGTAATGATTCCTGCTATTTATACGCGCTACCTGGCTGGGGAGGGCTCAGTGCTTAGACTCATAACAGAATCTGCCCTAGCCATCTTTATGAGAAGGTGAAGGGTTGAGCAGGCAGTGAACCTGCACCATTATCCTGCCTTGCCCCTAGTAAAACCCAAATCAGGGCTGCAATGTCGTGGGGAGATCAATCATTGTATCTCTGCCCATGGGGTCTTTCAAAAAGGCAGGTTTCGAGCACTTCTACAAAGTTCTGGGTCTCAGAGTCAGCCCCTTCTCAAGCCCTAAATGACCCATTAAATGTGGTGGCAAGTACAGGGAACAGCCTCAAATTTGCTTTGAGCACATCTCAAACAAAACACGACCCCGCTCAAACAGACACCGCCTTCAGTTCACCTTTCCTGTCACCTCACCTTCGGTATTGCTTTAGCATGTGTGAGCATATTAAAAAGAACATGTCTGCCAAAAGCATTTTCATATCAAAACCTACCGAGTTATAATTGACTTTCCCCAGAGAACATTATGTGACAACTCACTTGTGAATCAACCTGGGCTTGTAAAATGATCTTGATCTTTGCCAAAGCCCAGCTGTGGCTGGCTCTTAATGAGCCACCAGCAGGGACACAACTTCGTACTCATTTAAAAACTCCAGCGCTAAAAACCATGGAAACCTGGTCTGCTCTTAGCAGGTCTTCTGACAGTCCTGTACAACCCAGTTAGTAGCACAGAGGCAACAGAAAGGCTTTAATGGCTTGTTTAGGGTCCAGTCCTACACAACTCTGTGTATCAAACTCCCATTGCCTTTGAACTGCAGAGGAAAAGCCTTAAAGCTTTCTTAGTTGCTATTCTAGCCCTTACAAAAGGGAGATTTTAATACTTTGGTGCCTCTACCAAGCTTAATACATCATCGTTGGCCAAGAGCTCTGAGATCCCTTCGTGGAAGGTGACAGAGTATAAAGTTATCATTCGCAAACAGCCTATTGATGTTTTCTCCAAAGCAGCCAAATTAATACAATACCAACTCCTTGCCCACGTTCCACGTAATTAATTCAACACTCGGATGACATTTCATTTAATCAAGACGTATCATATCTTCTCTTTCAGATGAAAGAAACACTGAAGTTATAATGAAAACAGGTCGATATATCAACTACCAACTATTTTTCTCTGTATTTCTGCTGTACTCTGAAAGCCAAAAAAGAGCTGACTCCTTCCCTTCTTGATCTGTTCCTTGTTTGATATGCCAGTGATATGAGAGCCACTCTCAGGCAGTGAACTTCTCAGAATAAAGACTACATTTTCATTATGTTTGTTCGCAGCAGAGTTGGGAACAATTCTTTTTTTCCCCCAAACAAAAGAGTATTTTCATTTAAATAATAAATAAATATATATATAATTATCGAACAAGACCTGACCACCTGGCCCTGCATCCTGACTCCGATGGGGATCGGCTCCAGCTGTTCCAAGGGAGTTTTTTCCCCAAATCCTCTGTAACAAGCCAGTTTGCATCCTGAAACAAGAGGGCTTCGATCTGCTCCAAGCTCTTAAGAGAGAATTTGCAGCTTCCCAGTTTCCACCCCCACCCCCAATTTTTTTACATTGTGCTTTCAGAAGGGCAGTGCAGTTAAGAGTCAGCTAGTGAAAGAACTTGATTTTTGCACCCCCAAAGTATTTACAACCTTCTTTGACACGTTTAACAGAGAAAGCCTTTTGCCATACCAGGTATTTCCATATTCTCCATATTTTGGCCAAGATTTCATGAGATAGGTTCAGCTGCCTTCGTATTGTACTCAGAGCGTTGCAGCCCCTTTCCCGAGGGACTGTTGGAATTGCCTTTCTGGGTTCCTAATGAGGGAAGGAACTGGAATGCTGTAAACTCACAACTTTGTCCGCTTCGTGTAAATCAAAGCACAGCTGCAAAATTTGGGAACAGAAAAAAGTGAGGGGAAAAAAAAATCTCCAACCACACACATCCAAAATATAAATACTCCTGGCTAGTAAATGTCACTTGACACTCTCACATCAAACCTGTCATCAGCTCCAGCGTTTCAAGGAAAAACACTGTTGGGGTTGAGTTCACAAATCTGTCCCTAGCTCTAATTTACAAGTTACCCTTTTATATTAATTATTCCTAAGTATGCCATAATGATACATTAAATTTGCATGCAAAATCCTAGTTAAAGCCTGAACGAGCCAAGATCTCTGAGAAGGCGCTGCACATGAGAGAAATGTATTGTTTTAAATAACTACCTACTGCTGAGCTGGGGCACAGAACGTATTTGGTAGCAGTAAAACTGCTGGAGAGAGGCAAGAATATTTTGAAAACAATACATTTGGGCCCTGCTAACGTAGGAACAAATGAATAAACATATATTAGGGTAGGTAGAGGGGGTTCATGTTTGTGGGTTTTTTCTAAGCAAATAAATGCAAGCACGTATTTGCATAGGCTGCTGATCCTTGGAATTGGGAGTTAGCCTGCCATGGTCACAGCTGTAGCAAATGCATGGAAAATGCAGGTAGCAGAAACCATGCTAATTCCCAGAGGCCAAGCAGTTGCAGGGACTACCCGTAGTTCAGTGAAGCTTTAAATCAAGTTAGCGAGCACTGGCCCTGTTGTGATTTGCATGGACCTTCCCACAGTGCACCAGGATGTTTTTACCTCATAGCTGATACCATCAATGCTAAGCAAATTGCTTGCATAATTATGCATATTTGCACGGTGCTGTCAGCTGCAGCTGATGTCACTTGCTGATTATCTTTCTCCTCAATTTTTAGTCAATGGAAGCCTGTGGGTGGTTTGCTTTTTATTTATTTATTTTCTTTTTTTTTTTTTTCTTTTTTCGGTGTGTGCACGTGAGACTCACTGTGCCATGCCAGGCATACTTTTAACACTATTGCTCTATTGCCACAGATGTGTTGTTTCAGATGGGGACGGGGTGGGAAAGGCATCTGGCTGAATTCCCCCTTCCCACCCCATGGAATGTCATTATTAATTATAATTTACCTTTCATATTAATCACACGATCTTCATAAAGCAATCAGTCATCCCACATACCGCAGTCATAAAAGGATCACATCTTATCTTGCCCTGATGAATCAGTGCTCAGTACATTTTAGGTTTCCCATAATCATCTGGCGAAAGCATTCTTTCAAGCCCTTTATTTTAGATTAATAATGGACATCAGGACCCCATAAGAAAAATAAAGGGAGAGCCAATTCTCCAGCAAATGGAACGATCCCAGAAAAAGAAGTCCGCCCTTGGTGGGATGGTTACAGAAAAAGCAGTGCAGAGACAACACCTCACTGCTCATTACACATCATGCCACCCATCCAAAAAAAAAAAAACAAGTATAACATACAAGTTTGGCCCTATCAGAGCATCCTGCTATGCCCATGTTATCACAGATGCTTCCCCAGAACATAAATTCACAGGCTGACATATAGAGCTGACCAACGGGTTGGCAGGGGGTTGGGAAGGCTGGTGGCACGCATTTAGTGAGATGATGTCCAAGAGAGGCTCCAGGAGATGGTGGGCTGATCAGATCCACCACCAAGTAGAGCTTTACCCAAGCCTTGATACTTTGGAAAGAAGGTAAAGGATGAAGGAGCTGGAGCATCGTGAGGTGCGTGGCTTTCTGGTTCCACTTTGTTAGCTTTAAAAAAAATGAAAATCTAATATAAAAGTCAAAGTGTGACAATGAGGTGACACTCAGGAGCTGCTTGCTTGGCTCCAAAATCAAACAGCCACTGAAAGCCAGGCCTGTACCTGTGGTTTGCAGACAACAGTAGGCTTTATTCTCTGGGGACCAAGCAGGGCATGGAGCCTTTGACCTGGATGTCACTGGTTCATAACACAGACAGATTTTGTGAGCGATCAGAAGTGAGCAGCACCCGATGGCTGCTTGCTTCTTCAAGCGAAAGACAGGGGAAAGGCCCGCTCCGGCTGCCCACAGCCCGACAGCTGCCTCTCAGCACTCAGCAGCAAGACTGCCAGGGCTGCCCCGTGGCCTTGGAGAGAACAAATCCTACAGGGAGAACAAATCCTACAGTCCAAGGAGAGGCACGCATGGGTCACCAGCGCAACCGCAGCCACAAAATGCTTCCCCCAAACCAGCTTAATATCTACAGTAAGAGACCAAAGGGCAATGTTATAATCCTAAATGAAGTATAATCCAGGGAAAGGCCCCATCCAGGCAACGTGGAGCAGCACTGGGAACATGGTTCCAGCCTTGACATCTCCTAAGCCTTCGTCCTTCATCATCAGATTGGTTCCTCCAGCATTGGCTGAAATGGGAGATACAAGGTGCTGGCTATGTTCTGGGAGCCTGGCTAAACCTTCATCACCACAAATCTGGAGCTTCTCGCAATAATCATAAATATCTACAGCTCATTTATTCAGAAACCCAAAGAAGAAAGGAAAACCCTTGCTGCTCTCCCACCTCCTTCAGAAAAAGGCATGGACAATCAGGAGTATCTGTCAGTAAGGCCGACAACAAATGGCCCTTGTGGCTCTGAACACACATACTTTGGCAACTCTGGAGTGTTTGGGGAATATATTACCCCACAGCAGGCTCCCTCCTATTTGTTTACCCAGCAAGCACACTTAATAAGGAGCCTGCTCAGGAGGCCATGGTTATAGCGCAGCGCTGCTCTGTCGAGCAACCAGGCTGGGTTATGTTGTTGATCATCAATTATTGGGGGGGGGGGGGGGGGGGGAAGAAAAAGCAGGCTTAAATTAAAAGCAAACCCAGAGTTTATTAGGCACGTAGTAAACCAGGCATAAAGACAAAGACACTCAGCTCCTCCTACCTTAGAGCAAGGCTCTCCTGCTCGTTCCTGGTGCTGCTCTCCATCAGCAGGCAGCTGCGCCTTTCTGCTCCGTGCCCACAGCATCCGGGCAGCCCATGGCACCCCAAAACTGCAGCCACTCGGGGAGGACGAGGCACTGATGTTCCCGTGTAGTTGACTGAGGGCAGCAGTTGTGGGGACTGGAGTGGCAGGACACATGAGGGGTACTGACACAAAGAGGAAGGCATGGGGAGATGAAAAAAAGGAGACAGAAGAGGAGAATGGAGTACAAAAGGAGAAATGTGAAGAGGTGTAGTTGGGTAAGAGAGGAGGAATGGGGAAATATGGGAAGAGGACAAAGCTGGGGACACAGCTGGAGATACAGGCTTGGAAGAGCAACTCCATGCCCAAGGGAAGAGCTTGCCATGGGTCAGCACACCAGAGCAGGAAACCCCCTAAGGGGCTGAGCCCATCAAGGACCTCATGTCAAAACAGAGGGGCAGCAAGAAGCTAAGGAGCAGAGGAGAAGGAACAAGCAGCACGGAGGAACATCAGAAAGACGTTATGTGCTGACCTTCACCTTGCTGAAGGAGCAGCATCACAACAGTGGCACCGAGTTTGCAGACACTGCACAGATGTTACAGCATCCCAAACACAGGGCATGTGGGGTTTGACCAGTCAAAAACACGAGTACTTGGCTGTACATTGGGCAGCATAAAGTGTGCTAGCGAAGCTCTGACCTCTCCCTGGGTAATAACTCAGATTCATTTGCTTGAAAAATTTATCAACCACTTTTTGCCATCCTTGATGCTGCCTTCAAGATTCCTTGACTTCAGAGACTTAGTTTGGGTTAGCCAAACTCTGGGGAGAATCCTGCAAGCATACAGACCCAGTCTCTGCAGCCTCAGTCAAGTGGACCTCATCCCATTTCCATCGCCCATTCCAGTGGCCTACCAGCCAAACAAATTTGCCACCACCACATATGTTTTCAGCATACGCAGGTGCAGCACAGGAAAGAGACTGGTAATCAAAAATAAAACTTAAAAAAATCAAACTTTTTTTTGTCCAAAACCTTCCAAGAGGAGGCTCTGCAGAGCACTTTGGGCACACCCAGGTCTTTCACAAGCGGCCAGTCCAGCAAGGACATCTGGCTGATGAACGACTCAGGTCACCTCTGGCCAACCCTCACAGCAAAGGAAGCCACTGACTCAAATCCGGGTTTCCTGACTGCTCTCCCCACCCATCCAAGGAACCCAGCCACTTTGTCATCCCTCTGGAGCTCTCTTGTACTCAGATCAAGCCTCCCACCCTGTTTTCCAAACCAAACTGGTCTCTTCCTGGCTTCTTCCAACGATAAGAAAAATATATATATATATATATTCTTCAGCAGAAGTCCCAATATCCTAAAATTTGAAATCAAATTTGCCTGCCTCAGAAGAGGACCCTCAGTCTCTGTAGACCTCATGCAAGATCTTTGCTGTCAAACCCCAAGAGAAGCTGCAGAAATCCTCATTTCGATAGAATGCCATTCTCAGGCATCACCTTTTCCTAGGACTAAGGGGGGAAATACGGAGCAAAACCACAGGCAGATTTTTGTCTCTGAGCTGCCAGGTGTGAAGGGTTTAAAGGGAAGGATTTACACAACTGCCTTGCCAGACCAAGCTCAGATAAGACATATGCAAGATCCCTGTACCTCAGTTTCCCTGCCTGCTTTAATTCACGGATGGAAGAGCTGTTGACTAATTAATCTCGCCTGTAAATGAGCTGCACTCCCAGGATAAGGAGGCTCCGGAACTGAAGGTGGGGTATTAACCCAGAACAAAGGCAAATTGACAGTAAGTCAGATAAGACAGAGCTGACTCCATTGTTTCTCATGGAGTCTCTTACTTGCAAAATAACCCTAATTCACTGCACGTGTTAAGCTTGGAGGGGCCACTTTCCTCCTAGATACAGTCATGCAACCGCCTCATGCCCTGCCCATAAACGAGTGGCAGTAGAGACAAATTTGAACTGGAATTTAATGAATCTGGCTAATTCATTATTTGAAAGACTCTTATAATGTTTTTCAGTTTTATTTCATCTCTTTTTTTTTTTTTCCTCTGAGCCAGGAGCACCAGATGGCCAATACCAGTCTCATTGCTAGGTACTAATCAGCCACTTCCATATGATATTTGCCATGAAGAATTAATACAATTAGGTCAGGATGTAAAGACATCATATTATTCATGGCAATAAGCCCAGATTACTTTTTATTCCTCCTGCAACTGCCTGCAGCCTGAGTGAGGTCAGCATCCAGGTCCCTCTTCATTGCAGTGAGCTGAGCTGCTCCACATCTCGTTGCACAGCATTTCTCTTTGCAGCCCTGATCCCTGTTCCCTTTCCAGAAATTCAGTCAATCTCAGCTTCAGAAAGAAACCTTCCTGAGAGCTCTCCAAGTCCGCGCTTAACAAAAGGATGATGCCCTTATAATATCTCTCAGCTTTACATATATTATTTTTTAAAGTTTCATTTTCCTTTCTTTTTCAGTCACTAAAAAGGATGCAAGCAATGTGAACTGAGAGCTGGTGACAAAGCTGGGCAGCCAGCACAGGAGGGAGGAGGACTACCGCCATTTTCTTATACACCCCATCACGATGCTGCTCCCTGACTGCTCACCCAGAAGGAATTAAACAGTGACTTCATTATTAAATCATTGTGGGGTCTTGCCTTCCTTTTATTTTTATTTAAGTCACTGAAATATAAGCAATTCATCCCATGGCAGAGGCTAGCCTGATAGGATGTAGGTTTGCCTGGGAAGGACATTTCCTATCTGCTCCCTTCTCAACACTTGCTCCCAGTTCTCACCCACACTGGATTTCATTTACTTTAGTCCTTTTTCCTCAAAGTCTAAGGCTGTGAGCATAGATGGGACTGTCCAGTAGCATATGGCAGATCAAGGCTTAATTCTTCTGTCCAATAAATACATGAGACTTGCTTTTGGCCAAGCTGATTTCTTTCCCCTGTGCCATAGTCTCCCTGTCCATCAAAAGCTCCAGCCAAAATCACAAGCATTCACTGTGGCAGTGAATGGGGAGGCAACCGTGGAGCAAAAAGCTCCCAGGCTGCAGAACAAAGCCAGCCTGGACAGCTGAGGTGCCGCAACAAGCAGCCAGTCCCATGCAGGGATGCCTGGCCGTCCCCAGAGCTCCTTGCCATGCCAGGCTCCACTGCCCCTCACTGCAGCCAGCATCCCGGCAGGCTACCCGCAAGGCAAACCCTCTCCTGCATCCTACATGATGGCTCAGCTCTGCTTCCTCTGGCTACTTACAATTCAAGACATCTGTGTTTGCTCTGTGACCCCTAACGAAGGGTTGTTTTCCCTGGAAAGGCTCCATCACTGCCTCTCTCCTGGTGCCTACCATGTGTCCATTGATTCCCCCCCCCCAGGAAGATCTGCATGCTGCTATTTCCAGCACCCTCCCCATGTGCTAGAGGCAATTCATACTTTGGGACACATGGCAAGGGCTGCAGAAGTATTTCCTGTTGTTGCAAGGAGCAGATTTTCTCACTAACAAAAATCCATCACCATGCTTCAAAGACCCACACTGCAACATGGCTGGATGCCCCCTTGCACGGAAGAGTTATTCTTTCCTCTAAAATCTTACCAACTGATATCACCTCTCCCAGCCTGAACCCCACTCTCACCCTTCTGGAATCACATTTGGGTAGAGAAGTAGGGTGCCAGGGACACCTGAAATCCAGCAGGAGAATAATGTGGGAATGACAGGAGATTCCCCATGCACAGCATGGTGCCCTAGGCAGAGAATGATCAAAAGCAAATTTTTTATTCCTTCATTGACAACACACAAAGTGTACAAAGTACTTAGAGACAGAAAGCTTAGCACGTGGGTTACCCCATTTATCTCAATACAATTTCTAAGGCAAAATATATTCTTTATCACTGCACTTTTCTTACATGAGGGAACATGACCCATCTCTGGGTGGAAGACTACCCAAATTTCTCTGGACATGGACCTAACCCCCCAACCCAAACAGCTCAGCCAGCCTTCATAGCCAGTCCCACCTCCTACTGTCACACAAGGTGGGGAAGGCACAGTCCTCTTAGGACGGCCAGCCCTCACTCCTGCAGCTGAACACCCCTTCATTTTTCTCCTGTATGACAGAAGGATGACCGAGTTGTCATCTCATCACCTCCTGGTGGCAGGACACCAAGGGACACTAACTCACTGACCGGGCCCAACCTCCTGAACTAACGTCCTTCACGTTCACATAAATCCTTTCTCACTCTTCCATTCCACTTTGTGACCCCCAGGGGGGATTAAAAAACACAAGGCCAAAGCGTTCCTTGTTATTGATACTATTATGGTATGGTAGGGGAGATGAAAAGGCACGGGTAGGAATGGGGGCTCGGTGGAGCAGGCGGGTTTGGTGGGTGGGAGAAGAGCTTGCAGGGCCCAGCAGCTCAGGGAGGACAGGGACCGATGAACCAGGGGTGGGACTGAAGCCTGCCAACCCTCACTGCCTGGCAGGGGAGGTTTGTTCCCTTCCTCTCCCTTTGGCCCTGCGCTGACATTCCTCACCGCTGACAGCGGGGAGGTGCTGGGCTGGGGCTCCGCACGGGGCCAGATCCCCAAAGCGGCACGTGTGTGCGGGGAGGGAGGGCTTTGTAGGCCGACAGCCTCAGGTGTGAGCGCTGACTGCAGACATTCCTGCGGAGCAGGGGCAAGAGATTTGTTACCTGGAGAGGGCTGATGCCTGACGAGTGATGTCTTCATCGAGCTGCCCAAGTGGGGGTTGCTCTGCCTGCAGGCAGCTTCTGCTTCACCAGGGCCGGGAGCCCACACGCTCCTAAGAGGCTCTGTAAGGTCCTTAGGATGTCTGTGAAAGGAGGTGGGGGTAGAATTTGATTGGGAAAGGGTGCCTTCCCTGTTCCCATGTCAGCTGGGTGCTGCTGGGGGTTCACGGCAGGCGCTCGGCCTCCCGCCTGCTTGCGCACTCCCAGCACGGGGCCTGCAGGAACGTGTTCCCCCTAACGAGCTCATGTCACTAATTTGGCAGCTTGCCCGCCTCAGGGGAGTGCCACGGCTCTGGAGAGCAGTGGGACACGTGGAGTTTTCATTGCTCGCCTGATTTCCAGACCTTTTTTTTCCATGGAGCTGTGTTCCTTCACACGGAGAATGCTTGGCTAATGACGATAAGCCTTGTTTTCTGCGGAACTCCTCAAAGACAACTTACAAAAAATCAGGAGGAGGTTTATTGGGAGAGAATATTTGGGTATGTTGTGGAAAGGAGCAGGAGACTGAAGCTCATCCCACCGCCCAGGACAGCCAGGCTCCTACATTTCATACCACTTGTACTGTCAGATGGTCCTGTGACTTCTGGAAGTGAGCATGTTACTCCGTGCTTCACTCCTGTTATCTTTAAACTCAGAATTCAGGCTGGCTCATTACTACTGCATTGCAGAGTGAGCACACGAGGTTTAATTTATTAGAGTCCATAAAATCCTTCACATTGCAATGTGGGAGTCTTCTGCAGCCCAGACCTCACTGCTCACCGCCTCCTTCTGCTGCCAGAGCACACGCATCACTTCTTAGTCTTCACCAGACCACAGCAATTGCCACCATGGGCCAAAGCAGGGCACTATGCGGGCAGGCTGAAGACTGGATGAGAATCAGATGAATAATATACATTACCTGACACTGGGAGGAACCACAGAGGGCCTCATGCTCCTCAAATGGATTCCAGCTACAGGCTTGACCAAATCCCATGTCTATTCCAGCAAATACATCTCCACCTGATGCGATCCCCTCAGCAACCAGAGGCTCAAGCAACCAGAGGACCCCTGGGACTCACACAACTCACCCCAGGCCATCTCGAGGGGTTAAAAGGCTCCGCAGATAGCCCATTGCTCTTCCTTTTATCCCCATCATGCCCAGCAGACAAAAGGAAATCTGGAGGAGGAGGTGGGGAGAGGGTTAAACTTGAGGGAGGCAGGGAAAGAGGCTGGCGGTGGCTTTTAGCACAGCCAGCAAAGAGGCTGGCTGCCTGCCTGCCTCCAGGGACTATTAAGGGACTATGGTGACTTTCATCTCCAGGTCACCAGTTCAAATCTGGTCCAAGGCAGGGACAACAAAGGTATTATGTGAAATTAATTGCCAGTCTCAAGTCCAATTCCTAGTACATGTGTGTCCATCTCAGTAAAACTTGAAGCAGCCAAAGGCCACTCGAGCACAGGAGCAGAGCAGCAAAGAGCGACGAAGTTCCTGCCTCATCCCCAGATGGAAACCCGCCTTTGGCAAAGGTCAGCGCGAGCAAGCAGCACTTGTTGTCCTGCTCTCTCTCCCTTTCCAGAGGTATTCTCCTCACACCACATATGCTTTTGTAGAGAAATAATTTCAAGATGTGTCTCAGATTCACATACCCTAGATCAATAATTCAGAGTAAGAAGTAATCCCTAATGGGATGCTGGAATTCTGCTTTCCAGAAGAAAAATAGCTGAGATAACAGGATGGAGTTAGACGGGGAGATGTAGAGGACAAGGACAGTCTTTTGGTTCCGATTTTGCACAGCCAGCAGCATAGCAGCCCCTGACCCACACGTGCAGACTGAAGACCCCACTCACTGCTTTGAGCCATAACAGGGCAGCACTGCTTCAGGTTCTCATGGGGGAACATCAGTGCTCTCACTTCAGTTTTCTCTCATTTCAATTTTCAATTGAATAAAAACACTTGAGAGAAATCCAGGTGTTTAAAAAATAAAGTTAAACATCAAAATATTCTTAAACTCATTTTCATGGAAAACTGCCTGAGCTGCTTTAACAGAGCAGGAAACTACCGGACACAAACAAGAGGGTCCACAGCAAACTGGAGAAAAAAAAAAAAAAGCCCAAATAGCAGACCTCACCCTTTGGGCACCAGATGGTACTTCCATACCACCACATGGGTCTAGGGAAAAAAACATGAGCCTGCCTTAGTTGTTCCTGGGGCATCTTTAGGGCTGCCAGAAAGCAGTGGTTCTGATACAAAAGGACGTTTTGTAGTCTTCCTGGACAGCATGCTCCCAGACAAGGGCCAAGCAACAACTTCAGGAGCTCACAGCTTTTATTTTCCACCTTTAAACTGGGCCACCCATGGCTCTGGCCAGGATCCTTGCTGGTGCAGGCGGTGGAAGGACTGCTTTCCAGCCTGGAGGATGGACTCATCCCCCACCACGCTCACCCACAACGAGCACCAGCTCCCTCACACTAACCAGAAGCATTACCTTGTTTAATTTCTCAGTCCAAAATGACAGCAGATGGTCTCAGCTGGGAAATGCTGCTTGCCCCTGGAGTTACAGCTGCATCTCTCCTCTCCCAATTAGAAGCAAATCTGCCTCCTGTCAGGCAGGGGTTCATTTTGCACATACAGCCCACCCCATATTGGCTTCCATTTAAAAATAAAAGATTGCCTTTTCTGGGCTGCTTATTGCTGCTTGCACTGACAATAATTCTGTGGAAATTGGTCGTTGCCACTGCTGATGACCATTAGCATGCTGACCTGCTTTGACTTTGCCATCAGCTTTGAATATCAAATCAGTGATTAATGACCCCCAGAAATGACCCTGCCAGGAGGATCCCTGTGTTTCTCCAGGAAGGTACTCTCTGAACTGGATCATTACAGGAGCTTGTCATTTGTCAGCAATTTAAAAGCTGATAAGTCAGCAGCACACGCTCAGGGATGAGACTCTGCTGGTTTCCTTGATGTGCCTGCTGTACTTTGCTTTTTTCACCAGCAGAGGCACATACAATTAACATGGTTATGACCCATCTTGTTTGGTTAACAGCATCTGAGAGAATACTGTGAGAAGAATCACTCCTTGCTTGCCCCCTTCTTATCCTTTTTTTTTCCCAGAGCATCTATTATTTACAGCCTAAGGCTGTGACTCAAAACATTTCTTGCCACAGTTATAGCTCAAAGACATGACAAAAAGCAGCGTGGAGTCTAATAAAAACTCACTTTTCCAGCTCCAAAAATGGTGACTAATTCTAACGATAAAGCGTCTGTGTTGCCTCTGACTTCCTAGGCACTGAAGTGTAAAACCAGGTTCTATACACACCAACAGATGATCCAGATCAGACTTGTCACTGACTGGTCCAACACACAAAGCCAGCACAAACGATTGTGACACTACGTCCTCAGAGACATGCTGCTGGGCAAGGCAGGCCTTTGGTCTGCCCAACTACCTTAGCTGCTTTTAGAAAAATAAAGCCCTAACAGTGCAACAAAGGCCAGGCCAGAAAAGAGCATCAGAGGCAATATATCCACCTAACAAAAAGATCCAGTCAGCCCTTTGATACTTTTACAAGGGTTTCCTGAAAAGCTCCCTGGAGTTGCATCAAGACCAAGTGCTACAGAGAGCAGGTGAGCCATGCTTGGAGGCTGCCTTCACATCTGCAAGTGCTTTATGGTCCTGGTGAGAAAAAGAGAAAGGAAGAGGGGGGATCCTCTGTAACGAGGTTGTTACCCATGCCTGGCACCGCAGCAAGGCTGTATAATGCCTGCTGCATGCCTTCCTCCCACAGGAAACGAAAACTCTGGGTGGGGATGACTGAAAGGGCTCTGGCTGGGGCACTGAAGACACAAGCTCTCAACAGAGTTGGGAGCCATGGATCAGTTTGGCAAATAAAGGAAAATGTCCAGGATTTTTAGCAAAATGAACAGCAAAGCCTCACCAGCAGATGCACTTGCATAGCTGGAGACTTGATTTATCTGGCAGAGAAGAGGCTAAGTTTACATTTGCTGGACTGTGCTTGGTGCATGACTTCTCTGTGACTCAGTTTCCTTTTTACTTGCAAAGGGTTGACTCTGACGGACTCGAGGACAAGCAGAAGACCAACCCTATTTCCTTTGGTCCCATCTATCCCTACCATGAGCACGAGCTGTAACAACCAGGCCCCAGGAGGAGGGAAGCCACCTCCTTTTGAGCCATACCCACCACCCACACCAGCATCACCAGCATGCTCAGAGCCCACAGAAGGAAGCTGCTCTCCCACTGACCCCATTTCTCCATGCAGTGCTGACCCAGAGCCCTATGCTTCACACAGCAGCAGCCCCAGAGCCATCCCAAGCTCAGACAGACATCCTCACCCTAACGTACTGATGAACTGCATCTACAACAGCACCTTCCCTACCTCCTGCAGTTTCCCCAGCCAGCACCACTCGCTGTGGGAGCAGCGCAGCAGAAGCAGAGGTGGATCTCCAGCTGCTCCTTGCCAGCAGCTGAACCAGGTGGCACCTGCCAGCAAACCCTGTCAAGACCCCTTCTCCTACCTGCACCGGACAGCTTCCCTCCATGCTGAGGATATTTCTTCTAAGCAGTTTTGTGTGCTCCACTGCAGGCCCATTCCCCGCCCCTCACAGAGCTATCTTTTGTTTTTCAATCCTTCCACTTGCTTTGCAGCACATTTCTAAATCATAACAGGGAAAAAAAAATCAATAACCACAACCTTCCCCCCTTTTAAACAACATCTATTTCCTTTTCCAGCCTCCTCCGTGAGGAACCAGCACCCTCCAAGGGCCCAACCAGAGCTTCTTCTCAATTAGGGTAATTGTCACCCAGCTGAGCCTGTCTCCCAATTGGGACCCATTAACACTCAATTAGGACAACCCCAGGCACCGCCATCCTCCCTGGTAGAGCTCTTCTGTCCATGTGCATGGGCCTGAACACAAAACCCTCTCAAGGCGGTGCAGAATTGCCCTGTAGTTGTCCATCCGTGGGATGTCTGGAAAGGCATGGACGATGATAATGAGTGTAACGAGCAGGCTGTGTTCTCAGCACATAGCTGCTCTCCTAGGGCCTGAGTGATGCAGTCAGCCTTGTCCCCGTGTCCCCTCCCGTTTTCTGAGGAAAAGGCAGAGATCTGGAAAGTGTCACCATGCAGAGCTAGCTTGTTCTTGGTGACATCAGGCTGGGGAGCAGTCCCTGGTGCCTTCTGCTATCTGCTAAGTCCGATATCTCACTGACTGAGATAACAGCACCTTGATTTCTCGTGGCCCAAAGTAGGCCGAAATCACCTTTTCAAGGGCTTTTTTTGTTGTATGTAATCATAAAGGTCAGAAAGCAAACAATAGCAACCCAGCGCACGGGAAACAAAAGTTCTTGATAATATTCCTTAACCTTGTGCTTTCTTTCAAGTCTTGATACACTTCGGCTGGCTGTTTGAAACTGATGTGTTGAAACACCTTCACACAGCCCATCGAGGCAGGGAGCTGAACTGGTTGTCCTCTGTGTCCTCTCCTCCACTGCTTCCAGAGCAGCCTCCTCCATCCACAGGCACCTCCGAGGATGCAGCCCCTGTTCAGCCACATAACCCCGGGGAGAGGAGAAACCAGCCCTCTCTCCACTTGAAGCTGTCAGCATTTTGCTGCTCCCCCTCAGGCTACTCCCTAAATACACCTTAAAAACCCTGTCAAACCCCCAGAAAAATTATAGATGGTCATTTTGCCCATAGGATTTGACCCACATCCACCTGCCTGCCTGTTCAGGCTGTGGGGCAGGAGCTGTGCCTCGCTCTGTTGTGCAGCCCCAAGCAAACCAAGGCTGCCAGGGAACGGCACTTGTGCCTTCCTTTCTCCCCTCTGTGATTTATTTCTGTGCCACACATCTCCAAACAGCATGTGAACTTTCGGTCTACTTTTACTATATACATTAAAATACCCATGTCTGCATTTCCATGTGTATATAAAAGCAGGGGGACAGGGAAAGGGAAATTTGTCAGATGACCTAGCAACTCCAAGCCAGCCAGAAGGCATTACTTCTCCCATGTTTCTGAAAATAGCTGGTGCACATTTGACTTCAAAGTAATAAACAGTACAGACATTTTCCAGCCATATTTATATCACCGTAGGAGGACTCAGCAGGAGGCTGGGTTAGTGAACAAGTTTTTCTCTTTGCTGCTTGTGCTCTGGATGAAGCTGAAAGAGTAGGTCCAGAGAAATCATCTGTTCTCAGGCACAAATCACTTTCTCTTCCCCCTCTCTCCTCTGTTGCTCGGCGAGGTTCAGGGAATACACATCAGCACCAAGCCCACCATGTCACCGCTGGGATCCAGCTCACAGGAGAGGGAGGGTCTGGCGATGCTCTGACAGCTGGGTTTTCTGGCTCTGCCTGGCGTGCGGATGCCACCTGTCCCAAGTGTCTGAAGTAATTTACTTCTAATTTTCGAGGTGTTTGAACCGATGATACTAATTTATGCCCAGGGTATTCGACACCTAGTGATTCTTGTTGGGACTGACCTTCTCATCACTCTGCTATTTAAGCCTGAAAATATTCTGCTCGTGTATTGAGATCAACCACGGTATGCCTGAAGCCTACCACTGCCTTTATGAGCAGTCTCCCAACTGGCACTTTGTCCTGTGGCTCCAGATGCCAGACGTCCCACCAGCATGGGCATCACACTGCCACTGATCAGTCACACACGACCCACTTGTGTCCTGCCTGGGGATGCTGTGATGGTGATGTGGAAGTGTCCTGGGGATCCCCAGGACTCCTAAACACGAGCGATGGTGAACCAGAGAGCTTGTTCACAGGGAACAGACACTCTCAGATAAAACCCCTCTTGGGAATTTTGCACCAAACTGTGGCTCCGAGAGCACTAACTCGGGCATACAGCGCCTTGTAAACAGACCTGTGATCATCACTCATCTTCGTGTGCTCTGCTTTGTTCATCCTGTACAAAGAACAAGAAAAGATGACTCAGGATATGTTCATGCTGGCCTGGAAATCAGAATCTCCTGAGATCTATAGCCATTCTCAACACTTACCCTTTCAGCAATCTCAGGAAAGCCATTTAACCATCCTGCCCCTGGTTCCTCTCCTGTAACAGAGCCCATCTATCACACCAACGGCAGCAATTCAGGCCGTTCTGCAGCTGACTGAAGGATGCACCCCACTTTGCCCTCTGCTGAGGCTGCCTATATCAGCTGCGGGGTGATCAGCATGGGAGGCTGAACCCCCCGGGTTGCACGGCTGAGCTTTAGCTTCTTTTTTATTATGAAGAAGCAGCAGCTTCTAAAAGGCATGTCGTAAAAGCCAGCCAAACCGTCAGCCAACCCAGCCACCAGAAAATAGAATTTTTGCCTAAGCTTTCCTTCCATATGTATAGGTGGGAGGAGGAATAGTTCTGCCCTTCCTGGATTGGGAGGTAGAAAATCATTTATACTATTTAATTAAAGACTTTAAAGTAGTTTTTCGAAAAGGAAAACCTTCAGCTGTTGCCGAACGGCAGCTATTTCTAGGGAGAACTTGGCCAAAGAGCCGGATGAGGACGCATCGCGCTGTTCCTCTGCAGGGCAGAAACAGGTGGAGGGGCCATCGGTCACCACATCAAAGCGGGGCTGGCGCCTTTGTAGTGCCCGTGAATGAGACTTATTTTATCCTCCTAACAAGTGGGCCCTGGGCGGAAGGTGGTCGCATCATTTCCCCGGCCTCTACTTTTAACGGAGGCGGCAAAACCAATCAACTTGGTGTCATCGACGGCTTTTGAGAGG
This sequence comes from Anser anser, assembly GCF_964211835.1. Taxonomy (NCBI): domain Eukaryota; kingdom Metazoa; phylum Chordata; class Aves; order Anseriformes; family Anatidae; genus Anser; species Anser anser. The sequence goes on from NC_139730.1 coordinate 6,501,660, forward strand.
TTGGCCAGGAATCTCCGGAGGGCACAGGGGACAATACAACCTGGAAAGTCCTCCTTCCTTTCAGCCTGCCCTGCACTTCCCCTCGCCTTGTTCTCCCTCTCCTCTTTATTAAGCTGCTTTTGTGGGCTTTCACCCATTCTCTCCTATAGTGAAAAAGTCCTAGCGAGCGAATCGCCGCCTCCTCCTTTTTTTTTTCCTTTTTTTTTTTTTTTTCCTTTTTCTGGCATCCTTTTTCAAAGAGGTGCTTTCAGGGGATCGCAGGGCTTTCAGCGTGCCGGGTCCCCGCCACGCCGCTTTGTCGGCTGCCCCAGCATTGTGCTTCCCAGGGCAGTGCAGGTGCAGCGGGGTTTTGTCTGGGTGTTAAACGCGGGCTAATTAGCCAGAGGGAGGGGAAGGGAGATTGCAGCATTCCTTGCACAGAGGCATTCAGGTTGCGCAGGCCCCGGGATTTGCCCGGTTAGCATGATTTCTGTCCCCACTGTAAGAAGGGAGAGCTTTCGGGAGGCAGGAGCACACCCTGCGTGGGCTCGCTCGCCTCCTCCGTGCTCTGCTATCAGGGATGGGGAGAATAAATTGCAATCGGCTCTCCGCAGCACTTCCACGCCCCAGGAATTGCGAAACAACACATCAGCTCAGGCAGCTGGGGAAAGGCAAACGCAGAGCCAAAGCAACCCAAATAATCCCCGCGTAAAAACACCACGTGCAGCCCTGGCAGCGGGGGCTCGCGAGTGAGGGTCTGCCCGGCCTGCAACAGGTTTTCTTCACAAGATGTCACAGAAATAAATCTGTAATGTACACCATGCGCATTCACTCCGGGTATTTGTTTTAAAAGACACGAGCCCTACCTTGGTTTCACTCGTCACTATAAAAGGAAAAAAATAAAGGGATCGAGGTAAGCAAAAATAGAAGCAGCTCAACCCAGACCAAGAACACCAGTGGCAGCAATTTCACCAAATAACAAGCAGGATTTTCATCCCAGGTGCCAGCCTGTGCTAGCTCGGAGGCTCAGGGCAGCATGTGAGCTTGCACCGAGCAAACCACACCGACAGCCCGGGAGCCAGGGTACAAACCTCCGAGGGCTGGTAGAAAAAAAATGAGGAGCTGGGAGAGGAGGATCAGCCATCCCCTTGGGTCCTCTGACCTTGCATTTCCAGTGTGAGGGTTTCTCCATATTCACGTCTCCAGGTTGTGAGCCCAGCCAGGTCAGAGCAGATTCCATGTTGACTTAGCAGCATTTTACATTTATTTTGGACTCACTTGGTGCTGGTGCGAGTAACTGCGTCAGTATCAGAGAATCAGGGGAGCAAAGATGTGCAAGTGAAGCAAAATAAGCCGTACCAAATCTGTGAGGGAGCAGCTCCAAAAAGTCAGTCAAGTATTTTTGATCTATAGAAATCATGCATCTGCATCAAGTCTTGGTCTAGGTAAAAGTTGCTAGATAACTCTGCCACAGGTCAGGTCAAAAATTGAAAATCTCCTATTAGATTTCCCCCATCAAACGAAGGACGAGTTTGCAGAGATCATGTTTGTGGGAGTTTTCCACAAAGGGTTTCAGGCAACATAAAATGTTCCTGGCAGCACTTTCAGCTGTGTGTCCCAGAGACACTTAACTCTGTACTTAATTCAGGTTTAATAGGCTGCGATTATATTAAATAAATACCAGCTGAACTGATTATTTAATACCCAGTTATAGCTCTTTAACGGCCGTGCGATTGACTGCTACATCTCAATAAACGTACATTTTTCATCGATTGCCTGGCATTTTATTTAACATCCCATAATTGGCCTCCGCAAGCCTCGGACCTTTGAAGCCCTGCTGGGGGTCACCGCAGCCTGCTGCACGCTCCCCATGGTGGCAGCAGGAACGGACCCAGTAACTTCCGAGCGACTCCTGGCAGGCAAATGTGCTTCCCCCTTCCTCTCCTGTGTGTTTTTTTTGGGATGCAGGTGGTTTCTTCGCATCTCTCCCGAACTCATAGAGCAGCTCGGTGCCGGCGAGGCAGCTGCGTTCTTCCACCCCAGCGCTGGCCTCCCCTCAGGAAGTCGGAGATCATCCTGCTCTCAACAGGCTGTAAAGAGTTTAAAGCTTTGAGAGGCTCTAGAAATGGATAATCCGGATTTTTATACTTTAAAATTCATAGTCCCGTGCCCGTTGGTGCTTTCAGTTCCCCGGCAGATATTTTTGTTTTCCCCTTCCCTATCCTGCAGCTCCTTTGAAGACGCTTACCCAGCTAGGAAGCATCTTCATTGCAGCGCTGTCAGGCATCTGAGATGATCAGAAGATGTCTAAATAAGAAGTTGCTTCTAAAACCTGCCTCCATTCGCTACCCAGTGAAGTGAATAACAAGCTGTTATTAAAAGCACATTTGCTGAGATCTGACAACTGTGCAACAGATACACGCCGCTTCTGCTGCGGAGCTGTTTAACCCAGCTAATCACTTCGCATCTCAAAAGGCAGTGTCAAAATACAAATGATACGTACCAGTATCTAATTACTTTCTGCTGTTGCTACAAACAAAATGGGGTTTTAAGGGATGCATTTTGCAGAGGCTTTTATCTGAGCATCCCCAGGAACTGCGAGCAGTGCCATTTCCAAGTAGTAGAACCACCAAATTTCCGTGTTTTGTCAGAAATTCCAGGGTGCACAGCAAATAATGGGTTATTTGTCTGATTTGTGCGTGTCGGTGTAAGGTCAGGGAGCCTGAAAATATAGATGTCGTTTGAAAAATGGAAAAAAAAAAGTGTTTTGGTTTTTTTTTCCCCACTATTTAGTGCCCTTCTAGAATAACAAAGACAAACCCCTCCACATTGCTGGCTGGTGGGAGCTGCACTTCCCTATTCAGACGGCAGTGCTGAAGCTGGTAGTTATAAATGCTCAGGAGCTAATAAACACTTCTCGGGATTTAGCACTGGAGAACCACGTGGTAAGGAATAGACAATTCGTTATTATCATCCTATGCAACCCCTTCCTTAAAATGCCCTGACGTGACTACTCAGGCAATAAATCGGCTTTCTTTTGCCAACATGCTAAAGCCCATCTCCGTACCATAAAAGCATTTTTTTTCCATATTCTATCTCCATGTAAAGGCTCCATGTGCAAGCAGGCACATGTACATGCAAAAAGAAAACACAGATCTCGCATCTCTGATAAATAGTTCATTTTGTGAGCTAATACTCCTCAGAGCAAGTGGAGAAGTCTTGTCCTCACCCAGCCAGCATGGTCTTCATTTGCTCTACATTTTCCTGACCCTGTCACAGCTCTGCACCATTCCATCATATGGTCGAGGTATTAATTCACTATTTCCTGCATTATACAATCCCCACTTCCTTTCCAGTTTTCTCACTCTAATGATGCTATAATAAAAAACAGAGGTAATAATGAAATTGGAAAATAGTGTAATTTCTAGCTGGCAAAGGGAATTGCTGGAATAGAGTGGAGTGCGGCTCTGGAAGCTGCTTTACTACTAGCTTATTAGATGAGGGGATTGAACAGTGTTTGAATGAGTACTTGTGAGCTGCCTCAATGACCTGCCAGAGCAGCATGCTGGATCCCAAAACCAGCAGGCACAGAGCTGATGGCCAGGTAGAGCAAAGAATCAACGGGGCAGATGGAGTTATATTCAATTTTAACAGAGAAAATCCCTCAAATTGTTTTGTTTTTTAATGAGGTTAAGATAAAAGTGTTGTGTGCTCCCAAATAAAGGACTTCAAGATGCAGGGCACTGCTGTATCAGGCACAGGTTTTCTTCAGGGGAGCCACTCTTGATTGCACTTGAATAAACAGGATCTGAATCAGGACATTAAAATGAAGTTTTAATGAGCAATTTGGAGATAACGTTTCAGCACACCCAGAGACACACCTTCCCCTTACGCTCTGCCCCTCAGCTGATTTTTAACACTTCATCCATGCGCCTACGACAATGCCTTGTACAGATGCCTTTTCCCAAAAGGAGTCCTCATGATGCAGTTACAGATACCTGTCAGCTGGCTGGCTTCAACTTCCAGCACTCCTAATACCAGGCAAAATGACATTTCAAAAGCTGCGTGCTCTTAGGCAATGTAGTAATATCCTTCAAACCTTATTTGTGGGCTGAGTTTGTCGTTGGAGGACTCCAGGCAATGTGAAATGCAAGGGGCTTGTTTGAGCTCTGGACAGAGGGTGTCTGAAAGCTGCACAGATTGTTGCTACACTGTTATGAGGATGTTACAGAGGGCAAAGAATTTGCTGCTTTAAAGAAAAACCAGGCATTTCCCACACCCGTGGGCTCTCCTGCAAGCCCTGAGAGCTCACATTGAGCATCCAGACTCGTGTCGTGTCCCAAACAAGAAATCCGTGTTGGGAAGACAGAGGGAGAGAGCAAATGTCATCTGTCCCAGTGAAACAGGAGTCTGCAGCCAAGCCCTCGGTCAGCACTGGCCAGCCAAACCCCTGCGATCAGGGCACATTTGGGGGCAATAAACAGCACCCAGCCGGCTGCAGCTCAGCCCCCAGCAGCTGGGTGTTGGCATCTGGAGGCTTTTAAAGTCCAGCAAGAGCCTACTTAATGGGAGCAGCATTTACACAGGTGACAGTAGGCTGCAGCTGGGCATGGAGGAGGGGACAGCTGGGCGGGTGATGGAGCAGAGGTGGGGACACCAGACCCCACTGTCCATCTCTCCATGCTCACAGCACTCTCCAGCAGCAGCAGGAGAGGACGTCCCCTGCAAGGGGAAGCAGATCCCAGGCTGCAGCAGGTACTGGGCAGAGCGAACAGAGACATGCATTGCTTGTTTTTCCTCCGAAGGGAATTTCGTGCTGTCACTTCTGCATTTTGATCCAATAGCTGTCACCTGAAATTGGCAGTTTCCAAGCCTGTAACAGCCCCGTTCAAGACCTGCCAAAATGCCTGATGGATACAGGATCTGAGTGACCCGACCTTCCGACTCACCTCAGCTTTTCCATGGTCTGTGTTCAGGTGTGGTGGTGGTTTCATTTGTTCGGGGTATGAGGGCAGAGATAGGTGGCCGTCAGCTGATGATATCAGGTCACATAATTTGCTTTTAATTTATATCTGTCCTCACAAAGAATGTCTGGTGGGGGAATGCAAAGAGATCTGAAAACAAAACAATGGCTGCAGGTGGGAGGGATGTACAGAATATGCAGTCCTCTCCCTGCAGTACAAATCAGCCTCTGCTAAATCCCTCGGCAGACATCAGCAGCTCCTGTGGGCTTCAGACCATCAGATAAGCTAGAAGAGGATGTAGGTAGCCTGAGTGGTTAGAGCCAAACTAGAACCAGTTTGGGAGCAGGTATCCGGAGACAGAGAAAGCCAGAGTTGTGAAAAAGCACAAGGCTGGGCTGCAGGGATGCTCAGGGGACAAGGACAAAGTGACCGGGGGCAAGACCCAGGGAACAGCTACAGCAAATGGCACATCACAAAGGCAAGAGGAACTGGTGGAGGTGCCCGATTACCTCTGCCAGTGATGGGGAACGGCTAGTCCCAGTCCTGCCAGCCTGATCCAAAACTGGTTTGCCCAATGGTCTTACCCAGACACAGATGAATAAACAGTCTCTCCTCAGGATGCTTGTTAACTGCAGCTTGCTGTGTTTCATCTACAGCTCCTTCTACTCTGCAAATGCAAGAGCAGCCTGTGTTAATTAATCCTGAGATGCTATGAGTTTCCTCTGCCTCTGCACAGTCACACTTGACCTCTGCATCCACAGAAAGGCTGCCCCCTTGTAATGTATTTATCTCCAGATTTCATCCCAGCCGTGTTCAGCCATCCTGTCTGTGCAGGACGGGCCCTCTGGAAGCAGCACGAGCTGTTTCCTTCCTCTGAACTTACCCCTGCACCCGCACCAGCAGCTCCCCTTCCTCCGCATGGGGGGAAGGGTTCAGTCCTGCGCCTTTGCGTGTGCGGCCACCAGTTTGCACGGGCATACGACCAGTATCAAATTCAATCACAACAGTCAGTGATCCTGTGCCGCTGTCCTTCCAGCATCCCTGCCTACTCACCAGAGCACTGGCTGCAAACAAATATCTGCATCTCCTCCATTCTGACGTCCGGTTATTCCAGTACAGGAAGGGTCAGCTGGCTGTGCGCTTTCTCTATAGCTGCTTTTTTAACAACAGTGATTCAATCTCAGCTACAAAGTTTGTGTTCAGTTGTTGCTGTGCACAAAACCCACTTGCATCTCCTGCTTTGTCACGCAAGGCTTCCCTGGGCTTGAGGTTCAGTTTACAACTGGCAAGAGCATTGTACTCTTTTGGGTGGCAGGAATGTACCAGATTCTCATTCACACATTGAATTAACTGGTCTGAATCCCAGTACAGACAGGGGAGCCAGCATGGGAAAAGCCCCAAGTAAAGCAAATGCTCATCCAGATTGATTTCATTGCAATGCCTCCGTTCATATCAAGGCTTAGCTGGGATCCGCATGCTTATTTCCAGTGCAATAATAACTAGAGTAAACCTCGCTATCTCAAAGAGTCAGGGTGAAATACTTAAAACCATCTGAGAGCACCAGTGCTCACTCCCAGCTCCATCCCCTGCAGCAGGAGGAGGACGGAGCCCTTTGCCTCGCTTGTCCCCACATGGTCTGGGGGCACAGCCAGGTCCTGCCAGCAAACTCTGGCCAGCAAGGAGAAAACCCATCACCAAACCACGCCATTCCTTCAATAAGAGATTTGACTCACCACCTTATTGCCAAGGGCACTAAGGACATAGAGCTGAAGGTGAGACCAGCAGAGAATTCATGCTCCAGAAGGCGAAAGCTGCTTTGAAACGCTGTAAATGTGCAGAGCACAGAAGACCTTTCAGTCCTGAGCACCAAGATCTCAACCTGATAAAGAAACAGCGAGATCCAGAGCAAGACTGGTACCTGATGACCGCCCATCGGGCTCTGCATCCCTGTTCAGCAGGTGGAGGCATCACGTGGAGATGGGCTCTGCAAGAGGACGGGACACTTGGACGTAAAGAGCAAAACTGGGATGTAAGCAGGGATAGCTAGGAGATTGGACTGGATCACATCACCACGGTCCCTCCTGGTCTTGTGGGTGGTGAATATTGGATCCCAAGAGTGCATCTCCCGAAGCGAAGGACCCCCACACCTTCAGGTTTGTTTCCAATATGAACAAGCCTCAGGAGAGATGGTGTGGGGGAAGCTGCTCCCTGTGTAAGGTGAGGCCAATACTCAGCATTGCCATTCAGTTATTCAAATCTGCTAACAGTGGGAAACCTTTACAAACCTCTCCCTGGGGTATCTCCACCAGTTACCTAGAAACCCAGAGTGAGTTTTATGAGCAGAAAATATGTTGGGAGGCATGTTTGCCTCATCTGCTTTAAAAAGGAGCTATTTTCCCCTTTTCCCCACCCAGCAATTTCATTAGCTGAGAACTATTTATGGGCTTTAACCCTCCCTCTCTTCTTTGCAGCCCACATTTCCAAGCCTCAAGAGCATCCTGGCCCCTTTCACTTCCAGGTTTATGGCTTCACTCAGAAGCAATCTCTACAAGCTCCTGTGGTATCTACAGGGCTTTCTGCGAATAAGCAGCCATTCAGAAGCCTAATACCTCTGCAGCTACCCAGAGCCCTCCAAGAAACCAACCTGAGGGATGGACTTTGCCTGGGGCTGAATGGCTGTGAGGGTAGGGGAGCCCTACCAAACCCGCAGGAATTAAATTCCAGACCATAATTGAGCCCAGTGAGTTTTTCAGCCGATTGTCCCCTCCTTTTGTCCGCAACCTTGCTGAGTTTCTTTGCAGCGTGTTTGCTGAATATCGCAGAGCAAACAGTCCAGGAGCCAGCGCATTGTCCCCGCACAACAAGCCGGGCTTTCACGTTTCATTCATCATTTATGGCTTGCAGGAGCCATTCCCCAAAGTTTGCACATCGCCTTAACAAAGCAGAGGGGGCTCGGTGGCACGCAGGAAGGCGAGGGCATTAGCCTTTCACCTTCCCAGGCCTTGGCTCAAATCCTGGCTCAGGTTACCAAAGAAAGCGAGTCTGATGGGCTCCGACCACCATCTGCAGGGCTGAGCAAGGGCTGCCTCCCCAAAAGAGGCAGGCAGCAAATGGGAGCATCGCATCACACCCAGCCCCAGCGCACGGATGGAGACAGGGCTCGTACCTTCACAAACCGCCCCCATCTCTTGGGAGCATCACGCAGGCAAGCAGCGGTGGGAAGATGAAGGCAGGATGGGGAAGGATTGACTCGGGCTGACTGGTCTTTTCCAGCCTAACTCGACCAGCTTAAAACTGATCCTTTCTCTCTTTGCCATTTTGCCTCTCTCTGTGACACATGATGCAGCTAGAAGTAGAAGAAAAAAATAAAATGATAATTTAACTACACTGCAAAATAGCTAGGATCATCACTTTGCTTCGGGGGGGCTCTGCTCTGCGTGGAGCTGTGCTGCTGAGGGATTTATTTCTTTAATTACACGAGGAGGAAGCAAAAAGAATTGATTCTGGAGAGAACCCAGGACCCAAAAAAAATCATCTCAAGCACTTCATACTGTTCCTGGAGATAAGGCTGAGCTTGGCACTCAGAGGTGTATTTTTAGAGGAGAAGTTTTGACTATTCCTCCTTATATTTAACCGTAACCACCAGCTGTGAGTTTCTGCAGCAGCCTTCCAGGAAGAGTATTGGGGACAAAAAACACAGCTTTAACGACGAAGGCATAGCAGTTTATGAAAGTTTAGGGTGTGCCTGCCAACAGGGGAGCAGAGTTTTTAAATTCATCTAAGATGTGGCCTATTTAGGGATCTGAAGTACGCTTAAATTGCTCGTGTTTACAAACCAGTAACGTTCTGCTTCAGCTCAGGCAGAAACGAAGCTGAGATTCCCAGGAGCTCTCAAAGAGGACATCGCTGAGGGCAAGCAGACCTTCCAGCACTTCTGCAAGAAAAGTGGGGTGCCCAGGCATGGTGCACGACAAGGGCAAGCATTCAGAGGCAAGCAGCCTTACCGGTGAGGGATGGGGTTGGGCCACCAGCTGGGTTTGTCTTCTCACCCATTCTCAAGGCCAGACTCAACCACCAGGCACAAAATCAGCTCCCACAGTTGTGTGTTAGAAGGAGGCAGCCTCAGGTGGGTCAAGAACCTGTACACCAGAGGCTTGCTCCCCCTCCAGCACGTAGCTCCAGGCCCTCAGCAGCTCCCCTTGCTCAGCCCGCTGTGGGCACCACCCAACAAACATTGGATACAGACAACCCAGAGCCAAACAGCATGAACAGGACACCTCTGGTTTGGGGGAATCCAGGTTTTTAAGCCCGCTTACCTTGGCCATGAAGGCACCCCACTGGGGCTGAGCACAGGACCATGCTTTCCCCACCCATCTCAGCTCACTGCTGCTTTTTTCCAGGAGGCAGAGACCACCACAGCTGCCGGGCAGCCCCGGCCCGCTGGTGCTATTTTCCCTTTAGGTATTTCTTTTTCCCTTTGTGGGGTTAAAAAACAAACAGAAGGCCCTTTGCACCTGGTGAGGAACGGCTGTTTGTTTAGACAGCCAAATGAAGTCATCGCTGAGAAACGATGCCCTCACACCCCCTTTAATGCTCGCTTGCCAGAGACCATAATGGAGTGAAGTGACCCATTGCCACCCACAGCTGTCCGATACACCCCGCAACGCTGCTGCTGCTGCTTCCATCCCCTCCAACCAGACAAAAGCCACATTGTCCTTATCGCTGTCATTTCATGAAAAAAAAATAATAATCTCCCTAGGATGAAAGGGAGGTGGGAATTGCTGCCCAATTTCCCTTGCCGTTTGCCCTGAGAGCCTTCTGGTGCAGCACCAGGACCACGGCCCCAGCACCGCACCGACCCTCAGCCCAAGCAAAGTTGCCCTAAAGGAGCTCCGTGCTGTAACACCGCTCTGCTCCTCGAGACGAATGGAAAACGAAGCATTTTTAATTTGCATTTTAAAACAAAGGCTTCTGATATCCAGACCATTAACTTGGCTACGAGGCTCTCACAGCAGAACTTGTTACACACACTGTGTTCTGGTGTCATTAAGGTATATTAAATGCTATTAATTGCGATGCCTCGCTATTATGCTATTTGGAGACTCGCCACAAGCCCACTTCCACCTAAACCTGTATTACGCTGTGAACCTCGGAGGCATTTTAAACATCTCGTACAAAATTCATGAAGGTGAAAAGGAGCCTGCCTTTTTTTCCACCGACTTGAGTGGCCAGGGAGCCTGCCCAAAATCCAGCCCAGTCCGGGGTTGATCCCCAGCACCAACATCATCTCAATCCAACCAGCCAAGCCCCCATTCAAGCCCAGACAATTACCATGCTTTATATACACCTTCCTTCTAATGAATATAGGCTTACGGACACCTCATGCATTATTCACCAAGGTGTGCTTATTATGATTGCAATGATTTAAGGCAGTTTGTTACAGGCACAGCTCTGAGTGATTGCGATCGATGGAAGAAACAAGAAGAAGCCAATCTGCATGGAACAACAGTCCTGGTCCTCAGGGGCTGTGCTTCCCTGCTTAACCCTTCCCAAGCAGGCAGCAAGAGAGGAGAGCACTCCTCTGACTGACGCACATGGCTGGTGATCCTCCCTCTTGTCCTCCCTGCTGCAGTCTAGAGTGAAGATGCTTGTGAATGGGTGATGCAGCTCCTCCAGCTGCTTTTTGGGGGGCAGGATCCCTCCTGCTGGCACAACATCCTACTGGTATTTAATACATACATCGGATGTGTCTATAGTCTGCTCGCTAGCATGCGCTGTGCCTCCACCTCCAGATATTCAAAAGCCTCCATCTCTTCTTCAGGAATGAGTTTAGAAACAGAGCAGCTTCTGCTGCTTGCTGTGGGGATGAGCAAGGTAGCAGAGACGGAGCAGTTCGTGCAGACAAGTTGCTGGACACTGATTCCTGCTGCCAAAAGGCACGGGGAACTTACTCCACAGAAACTAGGAGGAGGAAGGGGGAAGGATGTGGAGCAGCCTTGCTCCCTCCCAGGCTTAAGGATGCAGTGACCCCAACTCTTTGCACCTGCTACCTCTTCACATACCTAACTCATAAGAAAAATTGCAGCTCAGCATTTGCTCCGGAGCTGCACCAGATCTCTGAACTGGCCAGGATGACAAGCTGACGTCACTGTGATGTCCCCCCAAAACAGCGTGAAGTCCCAAATGCCAGAAACTTCACACCCGTACCCTGAGGAGCCGACAGCTCTGCCCCCCTCCCCTCCTCTGGATGGCACAGCTCAAGGAGGGTGACTTAAGGGCAGCCAGCGAACACTGCTCTGGATTTATCCCACAACTCCTCACACGAGGCATGTCCACAGATGCCTTTCCCCACCAAGGACACAACCGACCGCAGGCTGGTGCTTAGCTTTTGCACGGGAGCTTCGGACGGGACCCGGCGCACAGGAAACATATTCATTACTTCAAAGGGGAAGCAAACAGGATGTCTGGACAAAGCACCAAATAAAAGGCTAATGACACAAATGGATATTTAATACAATGACTTCCTCCGATTATCCTATAAGGAAACACTTCAAATGCTGCCCATTTTGTACATCCTGCATCGCTGCAATACGCTCCAGAGTCTTGGGGGGGAATTTTCCACACCGTGCCCTGGCGAGGTGGGGCTGTGTGCTCTTACCTGCCTGATGCAGACAGGAGGGCAAGGAACGCAGAGCCTGCGCAAACTGCTTCCAGACCTGGGATGCTCGGCCACGAAGCAGGGCCCTTCCTCCTCATCATCATCATTTTTCCCCCCCCTTACTCTGTCCCCATCACAGCCAGTGGAGCAGCAGGAGCTGGGGATGGAGCAGCACGGGGATGCCACCACTGGGGTGAAAACCCAACACTCAGCCTCTCCAGGACCATCCTGCTGAGCCATCCCCAGGGTGGTTCTGTGCTGGGGGCACTGCCCAGAGGTTAGCTGAAATCCCAGCTTAGTTTAAGCCAAGACAGGATTTCATTAGCACAGCGCTTGTTCCGCATGCTGCTGTTGATCTCTCTGGAGAAAAAGCCAACTGAAGCCTTTCGCTTCATGACAAGAGGGGAGGGGAAAAAAAGAGACGAGAAAAAAATAGTTTGGTTTAAAAAAAATTGTTTCCAGAGTCACCGTGACCTGATGATTGCTTTGGGTTAAATTAATCCAACCCAGCATAATTGGCCAAGAGGCCAGCGAGAGCAATACGTAGGAGAACTGAGATTAGGTTCTTTGTTGCTGGAGAGAGAAGCCTGAAAACTCTTAGAAAATGACTTCTCATTTCTCCTTGACTTTTTGATGCTAAAAAAAATATATAATCAAGTGACAATTGAGATCTATACAGTTACCGAATAGCAAAATTACAATCCCATTAGGAACACAAAGCTGAATGATTGAGAAAAGTCCTTTCTAGTTTAAACTCGTAGGTTTTGCTAACAGATATTTCACTCCAGTGCCTAGCCAGCACTTTGTTTAAAGGAGGTCTTTGTTAATATTTTGATTAAGTTCATAAACATTATTAGGCAAACCTACCTCTTCCCAGCCAAGGAAGACCTCCTAGCAAAAATCAGAGAGAAAGTTTGACAGTCCCAGAAATTCTCAGATAAAGAAATAAGCAGAAGAAAAACAATGGAAATTCCCTCAACCTAAACAGTCTTTAACTATTTCAATGAAATTAAATACATAAATAAAATAAAGACAGATTAAACAACAAATTCCATTACAGGCTGTTTTCAAGACACTGTCCTTCCATTAAAGGAAAGCTATAGTCTGGGGAGGAAGAGAAATATTTCCTAATGCCTTTTGAAATCTGACTTTCTTCCAGCAATTTATACGCTGCTTGTCAGGATGATTCCACCAGGAAAAAAAAAAAAATACTCCTATTCTTCATTTCTTAGCAGCATCCCTGGAATGAGGCTTCTTTTCCTGATGCAATAAAGATAGCTTTGACCAGTCCGGCCATCCCTGCTAGTCATTAAACTCTGGTATCTTTGAACACGGTGTGAATTATTGTTATTTCTGTATCTGTGATGCAATAGCAGCTTTCTACCCATCTCGAGTTGTGCCTGAGCTCGAGGGAAAGGGGCTCATTCAATCCCATCTTTGCTGTACAGCTGCTTTAGGAAAGAAGCCAGTTAATGTTCATTTCCAGGCCAAGAAAAATAATTTTTAGGGATGAGATAAGACAGAATCTGATCCTGTGTTTACAGCTCCCATCGCAACCGAGGCCAAGCTCACAGACCTGTGGGAAAGCCTCGCAGTCTCCCAGAGCATAGGTGTCACCATGAAGACAGCTTGCCCCAAAGGGCTAACGCTGCTCCCCTCCGACCGCCTTCCCTGGGGCAACGCAGGGGATTAGCTGGTCTCATTATTCGATAGCTCAGAGCTCCCCATGGATTCCCCCATACTGCTGACGCTCAAAAATTACAATTAGTTGCAACCCGTGTTCACAGTGGGATGAGACCCCTGGCAGCATCCTTAGCAGGCAGAGGGGCAGCCTGGGGACCCATTACCTGCTCAGGAGCACCGATGGAGAAACCACGATGCAAAATCAAAGACCACCTTCACTGAGATGCAAGGTCACCTCCTCTCACAAGAGCCCCAGCCTCTACCAGCTCCTCCAGCCGAATAAATAAGCTCTGCTCCCTTCGCTAACAATTCGGCAGGCTGATGCTCATCAGCCTCGTCAGCATCCACCTCCAGCTGCAAGCAGATCACCCAGCAGAGGAGGTTAAGTGTCACTGGAGCTCGGCAGCAAGATTGGACCTGCCCTTCTCCAGCTGCATCCGTTGTGCTCTTGGGGCCGGGCCAGGCTCAAGACAGAGGATCTGATGGGGTGGAAAAGGAAATTCTGTGCATTCCTCGTCCATAGCCTACATGCCAAGTGAAATGCAGCGATGAGCAGCCAGACCAGAGTGCTCGTATGAGCCTTCGTTCAAGCTGTATGAATTGCAACGGGTGTGAAGCAAAGCTGCCAAGCTGGGTCCAGAGAAGCCAGGCCGCCCAGGGCTGTGAAAGCCTTGCCCTCCAGTGCTAGTGTAACAGGTGAAACGTTAGGGAGACTGTAAATCCTGGGGTACGCCCTCCCAGGACTGAGTTCTGGCTTAGGAAAAGCACCTGCCCTGAAATGTTCTGAACATGTGAATTTAATTTTCTTTGACCTTTTCATCTCTCCTTAGCCAGGCACAAAAATATCCTCCTCAGAGAAAAATTCCTGCCTGGAAATGATGGCCCTTTTTTTCCCAAGGCCTTTAAAAAAAAAAAAAAAGTTGCTTGTCTTCCAGAAGTCTGCTGCAAACAAGCAATGCACCAGCTGCCTATTCAAAAAAGAACAAGTTCTTTTTTCTCTATCAGTGCTCCTCCATGCTCATACTAGCTATATGTCTAAAAACATGAGTGTAATGAAATTTAAACACGACAAGAAAATCCAATATGATTTGATGATCAACACTGGAAAAAAATCAGCTTTATGTCCCCTGCTCCCTCCTGGTGGTGCATTATTAACTGTGCGAATAGCGGTGTCCCACAAGCAGAGTTGAGGCTGCAAATCACCGTGTCCTAACAAATATTGGTGTGCATGGCTTCCCTGCATAGACACATCTACTTCCAGGGTTTTGGTTTGGTCTTTATTTTTATTTTGTGAGGGACGGGGATGCTCATCCCTCACAAAACGTTACCTGTGCCTTCCCGCCCGAACCCAGCAGTTGAGGCACCGAGGCCCTGGGGCACCGCATCCATCGTCACCCTCCTTCCACCCAGGGTCGGTGACTTGCACAGGGCATCAGCTCTGCTCCAGGACAGGCTGGAAAGAGCTCACAGTCAGGGCTGTGCTCAGAGGCTTCTGGCACTTTCACCTCTGATTCCGCGACAGCACTGGGATCGGAGGCCTGGCGTTTGAAAACTTCCCAGCTGAGCTAAAATCCCTCGGGAACATAATATGGCTGGGAGATGGTGCCAGCAGCGAATGTGAAACGAGCTGCTCAGAGGAGTCTTTCAGGAATTTGGTTGAGTTTTATTGGCATCACCCACACCGTGTTTTCTTCACCACAAAAACAATGTTTCTGCCACCGCTACCACTAATTTCACTCCACGGCTTGTAAGAGAGCTCCTGTCTTTGGAAATCTCTTTCCTGAAAGGGTTCAAAACCCTCCTGTTTGCACCCTTCAATGCGGGACCGGCCTCAAGCCACGGGGCAGGTGAGGGACCCAGGTGACTTTGTGGTCACCTCTGGGTGATGCTGAAGTGTCCCATCCGTGCAGAGGAAGGGGCGACCCTACTAGCCCTGCTGCAAGCCAGGAGGGGAGGAGGATGAATTTGAGGGTGGAAAACGCAAAGTCAGCAAAGTCAGGCACCATTACAGGATTTCTTAAGAGGTCGGTGAACTCTAAGTACCAAGGTACCAGAGCATAAATTATCCCCGAGCAGCGGACCTAAGAACACTTCTGTGCCCTCAAGAGGAACAGTTTCAGGCCGAGATGTCTCTGAGCTCCAGCCAGTCGGGCTGGGGGCACCATTCCTCTTAGAGGAATGGTCACAGGGTGCTGATAAATCCCAAGGAGCAGGAGATAGTTGGTAGAGACGTCATACAGGGACATTTGTCTACTGAAGGGCTTAGTTAACAACTGCATCTGGTGACAGTGACCATGTGCTTCATGTATTTGTGCAGCATAAATGGCTTTTGGTGTTTAAACTCGCCTGCCCCAACACTTTTTTTCAGCTGGATACGACTCTCTCAGCATCCTTCCCAAACCGTCCCTCAGTTCAGCCTGCTACACACTGAAGTTGGCGTCCATTAGTGCTGTTTTCTGCTGAAACTCAAGGTCACATTCTCCGGGCCTAAACAGACAATGTAATACCCCGGGATAAACATCACCAACAATTTTTGTTTCTTGGGTAGAGCGGAAAATTCCCCGGAGAAGTTTCCAGCCCACGGGAACAGGAGGCACTGTTCTCGCCGGGTTGGTGCAGGGGCTGGTCTTCTGTTAGGGGACAAGCGGCCCCCAGACCCACAGCTTCTCTTCCACATTTCTTCCCAGAAAACATCTGTGGTCAGGAAGAGACTTGCAGCACATGTGCTGAGGGTAAACAACCGCACTTCTTTTAAAGCAGTTTGCAAATGAGACTACAATAGCATGGACTGAACTCAATGTCCTAAAGGAGTTATTCCAGCCCCGTGTCCCCTGCTCCTGTTCCTTTGACCTTGCCTTTCTAACGTTAACACATACCACGCATTTTTCCAAAAGCAACCAGCAGAATGGGACGTTTCGCCGCATTTGATCCTCCCTGGGAGAGAGGAGAACAGAAACTCCTAATGCACGCTAATCCCATCACCAGAGCGCTGCTGAAAGATGGTTGATATTTGGGATCAGAGCACCTGCAAGGGGAAGGGAAACCTATGGACCCGTCCAGGCTCCCACATCCCACCCTAGCAGTGGCTGCCTGTCAGCAGGTAGTGAAGACACTCTGGAATATAATTTGTCCACCATAAATAAGCCCATAGCAAGGCCTATTCGTGGCCACAAAGGAAGCAGCATCCGAGGGAACTTCAGCCTCTTGTTAAGGGAGAAGAAACCCTCTAAAAAAAGGAACGGATCATTTCTTTAGCCCAAATAGGTGATGTCTAGATGTGGGGTGACACCTTTAATGGGAGGAAGAGAGAGTCAGGCAGCAATTTCCATCCTGGGGCTGGGGCAGGTGGCAGCAGCCGCCGCGGGGCTGTGTGCAGACTTGTCCTCATTTTTGTCCTTTGACCTGCTCCCCGCAGCTGCCCGGCCTCATTTACCGGCATTTGTCAGCCCATCTCCTGTTTCCATTAACCCTCGGAGGAGGCGAGGGGGAGATCAGGGTGGGTTTGTTGCGTGGGGCAGTGAGGTCCTCTGCCAGGACGTATTGGTGGGGGCGGCACGATGAAAGCTTCCTGGCATGGCCTTGATGCTCTGCCTGCTGCTTAGTCTCTGTAGCTCTTACTAGCCGGGGTGGCACTGAAAAATAAATGCCCTGGAGCTCTGCAGAGGACCCAAAGCAAAGCAGAACAGAGGGAGAAGTGTTTGTCTGGGTGCAGAGATGACAGCCCTGGGGCTGCATTGCTGAGCAAAGCCCCTCGGCATGGGAAGCGAGGTCAATACGAGATCAGGGTAGCTCCTTGCAGGTGGGGGCAAGCAGCCACGGTGCCCATAGGGAGCTCCCCAAAACCCTTTATCCCCCCCTTCCCTCTCCAGCCGCTGTCCCTGGGCACTAGCCCCGCTCTGCCCCCGGGCTGTGTTTGTTCGGCGCAGAGAGACATTTTCAGAATTCCTCCAACCAAGTCGAACTTTCAGAAAAAAAAATAAAACAAAACCCAAGGGAGCTGCCCCCGCTGGAGACCTCGCTGCCCATGGACAACCACACCCCAGAGCTTAAATCCAAGAGTTCAGCACGAAACCAGAGGGAAAACGTCCTCCTGCTGTCAGTCACTCCAACTAATCTGTGCCACTGCTGGCCAAAGAGGGCAGATAAATGATACCTGCTGCAGGCAGGGGCACTTGCACTCTGCCCCTTCTGGCTCCCCCTGACAACCCTACAGTCACTGCAGCCGTGGCTGGGACCTGGGCTGTAGTGTGGGGTTGTCTGTGCTGGGACAGTCCCAAAGAAGCCCAGCTAGGTCCAGGCCAGTAAAGCATCGTGAATGTCCAAATAAATCCTGCTCTGGGGAGCAGAAGTCTAAGGAAAGCCCCCCCAAGTCTTCTTGTTTTCAGTCCCTAATGGGAAATGATCTCTATTTACCTGCGAGATAATCAGGTTTTAGATACGGGGCGTATATATTATTGAGTTTGAGTTTTATCTTCTTTTCTCGTTTCTCCTTATGGAATTTACCACTGGCAACAAAGCAGAAACTTCCTCTTTGCAATACAGCTACCTGCTAGGCATCAGCCCCTGGCTTGGAGAAATCCCTTATTTATAAGATAAATGCTGACATTGAACCTATTGTCAGGTTGCTGCACGGCTGTTCAGGATGGATAGATGGACAGACCGTACCTCCCTGCACGTTTCAGTGCAGCTGCAGTCAGCCAGCCAGGTGTATTTGTCATTAAAGGTACCTGAATGATAGTGAAGGGCACAGATTTATCATTATTCCTGCAAGCACGGGTTCATTCCCCACCCTGCGCCTGGGAATTACTGAATGCCGCAAAGGACAAATTGAGGATTAAAATCAGCCCTGCTTTGCTGCTAGCCCTGGGGACAGAGCTGTCCCCTTCTTTTTGTCTCTGATCTGGACTTGGGCAGGTGGCAAGCCCCTTGCTGGACCGGCGCACAGCCTCCCCTGCCTCCCCGCCAGCATCGAGCTGCTGATGAATATCCATCTAATTAGAACCACGGCTTCTCCGGGTCAGCCCTCCAACTGGAGAAATTAGCTGATTTATTCCAATAAAGATGCTAATACGGGAGGCTTTGTGAAGGGCGAGAAACTCCCATTGTCATTCAGAAGCAATTTGTAGCGGATTTGAAGCCTTTGAAAAGGTGACGTGCCGGTGGCTGGGTTTGTATAATTCCCATCCCGAAACTCACAGCTGAGCGTTCTCCCCCTCCATCTGGCTCAGTGCTGCCCCGTCTGTATTCCCCCAGCGAGGAGGTGCCAATTTGCTGGAGCTCCTCCGTGTGCCTCCTTTGGTTTTGGGAGCTCCTATCTCTCTTTGGTCGGTCTTCTGAACCAAAGGCTCCGCGTGCTGATGTCGCGCACGATGCACGCAGTGGGGCTGAGTTACTCGGGGAGGGTTCGGTTCTCCAAACCCGCCTGGCAGCTGATGCTTTTTGGACCTTTTGGCCAGGCTTGCCTCTAAAGCACCAGCCTCTGCAGGAAACCTAATCAACATGACTGCAACGAAACACTTCTGCGAACCGCAGCCTAAATTCACATAAAACCCAAATGCCTCCCCAGGCTGCTCTTTGCAGATTGCTGGAGGAAACACAACGCTATCACAAAGTTTCTCTAATCTAGCAGCTGCTTGGAGACGGAGGCAGAGCTCCGCACCACGCTGAGGGACCACTTTTCTGAAGGGGGCATCCCCTGGCCCCCGACCTTGTGCCTTCTGCTCTTCCATCGTGAGATGTGACGTCGAGGAATGACAGCAGAAGGAACGACAGCCCGGGCTGCTCCCCAGAAGCCCAGAAGCACTCAACTCCCGTCCTGTCTCCCTGCATCTACAGCTTTATGCACAGCCTGGCACTGAATTTAACAGATCCTGCATATCGCATCGTGGCTCAACCGTAAACGCTGCTCTGAGGCCCCCACTCTGCCAGATACTTCTACACATCCCTAAATCTGAACACGGGTTGAACCCAAGGAACAACGCCCCTGCCTGCTGCAAATGCCCGGAGGCCAGATGGCGAAGATGGCCCTCGTAAGAGCTCGTGGAGGAGGATTCCTTGTTGCAGATGTAGCTGGGCTCGTTCCCATCGATGTGAAGACCACCAGCCCCTTGCACAGCACCACCTCCAGCAGCAGGCAGTCCCTGTGTGATGGCCGGACCCTCGCCTCCCGTTGGCACCGGCGCTTTCCTCGCCAGGGATGCTGGCGGAGGAGCCTCGTGCCCACGGCAGTGAGCTCCTGGCGTGGCAGAATTATAAATTCGGCGTTGGACCACAGCCTAAATATTTTCTCTGGGAACACCTGGCAACAGAAATGACTTCTGGCGTTTCTCAGTTGCCGTGCTGTGCATTTACTGCTGGGGCTGCAGTTGCACCGCTATCGTTTCCTTCACGCTTAAAGCAAACATCAGATTAAAATAAGAGAGGAGTCTTAATAAACGGCTTCATAGGAAAAAAAAAAAAAAAGGAGTTTTGGTCCCCAGCCAGGGCAGCTGATGCATCTGTGAGGTTTTGCTTGGCCGTGCAGCCTGTCCTGCCGCGGGTCTCCCGTGTGAGTGGCGCAGACGAGCGGCGTCCGGAGAGGGAGCGCGGCGCTGAAACGAGCCCGGCTGAACCCTAAGCCCCCGAGCAGGGATTACAGAACCTGTGAGTGGTCGCGGAGCGCTGCAGAACTGTAACTGTACGCTTCCTTTCTTATCTCACTCGTAATGTTGATCTGAATTTTAATGAAAATGGGGGGGGGATGTTCCTCAGACATTCTGGCCAGCTCCAAAGCAATGCTTTGCATTATCTACCCAGAAAGAATAGCTCTGTTAGCACAATAGCTTTTTATTTATTTATATATATTTTTTTTAACCTCTTGAAAAACTGGAGTGAAGATGCTGTTGTATTTTCTCATTTGCAGTTGGCTTCTTTTCCTTCTTGGGGCTCAGAACTGGGGAGTTTTCCCTTTTCCCTGGCCCTTGGCTGGGATGGGGCCACGGTGCCTTCCTCCCACGTGCAGCAGGCGAAGGAGCTGGGAGAAACCAACATCACCACAACGTGACCACCAAACCTGCACCACTTCGCTGCTGGGCTCCAGCCTGGACGTGTCCGTGGCCTCCCTGCAGTGAAGAAACCCCGCAGAGAGCTCGAAGCACCCCACAAAACGCAGGCTCCACCGCCTGCCCGGCGTCAGGTCTCACCTCCTTGCGTGGGGAATACAGCGTAGATGCTGGCAGCTTCGTGGCGCTTGGGGAATGAAAGCATTTCGTTGTTCCCCAGCCCTTTCTCTCCTTGGTGGTGAGACCCTCTCCTCCATGCTCTTGGGGACCCCATTTTGGTGTCCACGATGCACCAAAGGGGCTGGAAGGAAGGATGTCCTCCCCCCGACAGACAGACAGTCCCCACGGAGAGGTTCTCGGTGCCACCATCAGCCCTACAGCACCACTCGGTCACCTTCTTCCTGGCCTTTGTCCCAAATGGTGCCATTGTTCCAAAACATAACGGGCACGGGGATGTTTCCACCCCAAGGAAACCCACCAGCACCGGTCACTTCTCTCCCCTTCCCCTCCCTCCCTTCCAGGGCCCCCGAAGCTTTCCTCTGTGCCTCTTCTAGGATGCAAAGAGGCGGCCATTGATTGTATCAATAATTCAGAGCCCCATCTCGCGGACGGGCGTTCACGGCCCGTGAGGTGGCAACCTTTCACCTCCAGACTGGGATCAGCCAGGTCCTGCTAAGGTCGGGGAAGAGAGCTGCAGCACGGAAAACGCCTTCAAAATAACAGCTTGAGGTGGCTCCTGCAGAAATGGGGAAGAAAAGGAGCAATCTGTGTGTCCCACAGTCTCCAGCGTCCCTGCAGCTCGCATCCTGTGATGCCCACGAACCCTTGAAGATGACTCCTGTTGGTGTCACTGAGCTGTGAGCTGTCACACGCCCCAACCCACCAATGTTCCCCAGGTGGCCTGCGCCCTCCTGCTCCTGGGGCCAGCCACCTGCCTGCTGACGGCGGCTCTTGCCCCAGCATCCTGCTTCTCCCCCGGCCAAGCTCCTCCTTTAACGGCCGCCCCGGTCGTGCCGGTGCAATTGGCTCTGGAAGGACAAAGTTTACTGGCGCTGCTCGTTTGGTTTGGTTCCTGGCCAAGCAGGTCCTCGCGCAGGGAGAAGGGCAAACTCGCGTTGGGTACGTCTGGGTGAAACTGGCCACCGGCACTAAATCGGGGACAAGCAAAGAAAAAGGAAGCCTGAATATCCCGGCTTTAATTTCCACCTGGCTTTTTTCTTCACTCGCCAGGAGCAAATTTACACCAGCGCTGTCGCAGCCTATCAATACCGACAGTCCCTTCCCACCGAGTCCTTCTCTTCTCCTACGATGTGCAGCCCCTGGGGTCCCACGGTCCTGTGACCTGCCCAGGGCGAAGCTCTCCCGGCCGGAGCCTTTCCCCCTGCACCTCGCTCAGCACCGCGCCGGCCGCTCGTGGCGCAGAAGGCAAGGTCGAAGGCACGCACCTTGCACTTGGAACTGAAGGTGCCAGCTCCTGCTGCGATGCCAGAGATTAACGGCACGCTGATAAAGGCTGGGGGAAGTGCCCGGCGGGGACTTCTGAGAGCCCTCACGAGCGAGGCTGTGCCTGGCTGGGAGCCTCTCGTGGTTCCCAGCCCGAACCCAGCTCAGCACCAGTTCCCTGCTGCTGGGATGCTCTGCCCCTGTCACCAAGGCTCTTCTAACGCCCTGGGCATTTGCATTTCTTGGTCTTGGGCTTTGTCTTCTCAGCAAAGCACTGCTGCAGGACAGCCAAGACATGGATCGGTGGCAGCAAACCCTGCGCCGTGGTAGTACCGTGCCCGGGGACTGCACCAGCAGCATTTCGTGGTGCGGGGCTCCAGCCCGACCCGCTGCGTGCACCCACAGGAGGGCACGGGCTCACGGTCACTTGTCCCCCATCCTCTTGGTGGCCACGCTCACTTGGGGTCCCCTGAAGAAGCTGTTTGCCTTCCCCGAGGCGGGGTCTGTGCCTGATTCCCCTCCTGTGCCATGCCCCAGGCCTGGCAGGAGAAGCTCTGCTGTGCTGCAGCACCCACACGCCACGGGATCCGGCTCCGCACATCAGTGTTGTGGAAGGAAACGGCTCTTTCTGTGGCTGATAACTCAGGTGCCATGCATCGGACTTCCCCCCAGCCTTTTCTCTGTTCTCGCTTTAACCATTCATCCTCGCAGGCGCTGCTCCTTTGTCAGGACTATGCACCCATCGTACCCACATGGAGGAAAAAGACCTCTTGGACGGCGGGGTTACCACGGCACGGCTGGTTAGGTTCGTTGTGATTAAATCCCATCCATTTTCTAATTTGCACCTAATACACACCCAGCTCCCTCCTCAAGCCTGAGCTGTACGGGCACATTTTGCCTTCGCTGCTGACTTAATCAAGCAGCGGAGAGCTGCTGTGTGCTCTGCAATTGTTGTCTCTTGCGCTAGGGAAAAAAAAAAATAGAGAAAAGGGAGAAAGAAACACTTTGCAAAGGGCTGCTATTATCCACGCACGACGGCGACAGCATATTTAGCACGTTTGTGGCTCTGGGGCTGCAGTAATTAATTGCACGTCTGACACTCCGGCTGGCACAGCCTTGCACCCGGAGCTTTCCCAGAAATGAAGGCACCCTGGCACCCGTGCGGGCCAAACCCAGCCCCCCCCAGACCTCTGTCAGAGCAGGGTGCCCCCCCCCAGGCTCACCCCGATGGGTTGCGGGGGGCTGCAGGGGCTGGCTGGGTGCTGGGGCTGGCTGGGATGGGGGCTACATGGGGGGGCCGCCAGGGCAGCGCGGGGATCTCCAGCCCTTCCCCAGTGCCTGAAAGATCCCTGCAGAGCATCCTCTGCCCTGCCCAGACCCCAGCCCTCCCCTCAACCCCCCATTAACAGAAAGATGCCCTCAGTCACCATCGAGGGGTATCCCCCCCCAGCCCCCCCACATCCCCCCTTCCCCTGCACAGCCCCCGCTGCAGGTGGAGCATCCCCCCCTCTCCAAGGCAGGGGGAACCATACAACCCCCCCTGTTCCTCCCCCAGCCCCTCTGCCTGCCCAGGGGGTGCCGGGGGGGGGGGATTCAGCGGGGACCCCCCCATCTCCCCCTCCTCTCCACCCTGGGGGGGGGGGGGGCAGCTCCTGCCCTCCCTCCCCGGCTGCCTGCTGCCGAGATGCTGCTCCTAGTGCAGGGGGAAGGAGGGAGGAGGGAAGAAGGGAGGGAGGGAGGGAAAGAAGGAGGGAGGGAGGAGACCTCCCTATCTGGCTCTATCTCCTCCGCTGCCTCTCACATGCTCCGGGAGGGCGATGCGGCTCCCCGCGTCCCGCTGAGCGAGGCCCCGCTGCACCCCACCGGGGCTGCGCTGCCCAGGGCAGGGGGGGCCGCCCCCCCCCCCCCCCCTTCCCCTGCCACCTCTGCTCTTTGGGCTTTTTTTTTTTTAATTTTATTTATTTATTTTTATTGTATTTTATCCCCCCCCCCCCCCCGTCTTCCTGGAGAAATAATAATTAATAATAATTAAGAATAAGAATAAGCCACCGCTCCCTGCGCCAACCCCGCGGCGGGCTGGAGAGGCTGATGCGGCCGCTAAGGTAAGGGGGGGGGGGGTGTCTTTGGGGGGCTGTGCGGGGGCCCCCCCCGGCCGCATGCTGCCCCCGGCTCCCTGCATGGCCCTGGCTCCCGTGGTGGGACCCGGCGAGGCCGCCGGCCTCCAGCTGCCTCCTCCTGCTGCCTCCGGTTTTATCCCCAAACCTGGCTCTTCTCCTTCTTGCTCCGAGCGTGCGGCTCTGCATTTATCCGCCCCGCTGATGGTTGCCACCCAAACTGCTCCCTCCTGGGCTAAGCCCGGCGAGTAACCCCTTGCCGACCGCCGCTGCTAATTGGAAATATTTCCCCTTCCCGCAAAACTCCCCCCCCCAGATATTTCCCCCTTCCCGTTATAACGGGGCCGATCGGCCGGCGGCAGGACGGGAGCGCTCCGTTTGCGGAGCTCTCCCCAAAGCCCTGGGGTCTCAAAGCTTCAGGGTGCGGGTTGGGAGGGGGTGACAGCTGGCCAGATGTGGCCGCATCCGTGCGCAGGGGCAGCTGGAGCCCGGCCGGCCTTGCTCCTGCTGAACCGGCCCCGTAAAAAGCCCCAAATCCCAGCTGGGAGCGGCGTAAAGCGGCAGGATGTAGCCCCGAGGCAGGACACTCCGGAGGCACCAGCCCGAGCGGCCCCTGTCGAGGCTTGCTTCCAGCCCGGGACCTGCACGCTGCTCTTCCTAACCATTACGTACGTCTCAGGCGAGCGGGCTGCGTTTGCAAGACAGGTGCTTTTTGTTGTGGTGGTGGTTGTGAGGCAGGAGATGAAAGTTTGGTGTTGTTTTGATGTGATCCTTGATTGCTGCCTGTTGGAGTAATTGCATCGCAATTGCTCAGAGGTAGAATCAATTTCCCCAAATTGAGATTTTAATGGGAGCTCGCGAGCTGCTGTTATGTCATGTGGTTTAAGGCGGCGTTGGGTTGCATTTATTTTATAAACTGGATACTTTTGCAGGCGGCGCAGGGCTAACAGCACCACCCAGTGGGGCCCCAGCCCCAGCCGCCCCCAGCTGCTCCCCCGCCACGAAAGCTACCGCCCAGCCCAGCTTCGTTTCTTCAAATACCTACAGAAGAGATGGATTCATTTTTTTTTTGCCTTTTCCCCACAAGGAGCGTGTCTTTAACAGATATTCAGGGAAATATTAAAAATCAGGCGGTGCCACTGTCACTTCGCATCTCATAGCCAAGAGGCATCCAGTGGGGGGCTGGATTGCTGGCCAGGAATCAGCAGAGGGGGGACCTGGGCAAAGTGTTTGGGTTTCACATGGGACCCTTCGAGCGCCCCTTTCTCAGCAGGCTGAAGGTGCAGATTTGCAGGCGCTCGATGCCGTGCCCCACCTTTTAGGGGAGCCCCGGGAGATGTCCTCAGCTGACCTGTCAGGTAGAGGGGCGGAATTAGGGAGCTGCATTTGCGCTTTCTCAAGACTCCAGTAGCTATTAAAAGCAGCAGAGAAAGACAAGGTTGCCTCGCTGTCCTGTTACACAGCCCGTTTCTGTCTCCGCTGCTGAACTCCCAAACCTGGGTGCGAATCCTTCCCTGCTGTTTATTTTGGGGCGCCTGAGGTTTGCCCACCTTTCCTGCCGAGCTGACACGTGGCCATCCGAACTTGCTCTTGGGCACCTCCCAGCCCATTTTTTTGTTAGAGAGGAGCCCAGACGTGCAGGAGATACACTAGAGAGATAGTGCTGGATATATTTACCCCAAAGCGGAGGCCAGGCCAGCAAGAGAACTACATCCACGGGAGGTGAAGGCCAGGCAGCACCCCAAACACTGCCGAACACGGGAGGGCTGCTCCGCGGAGGAGTCCAACCCCACCAGGCTTTTGCAACGAGAAGAAACGAAGGAACGCCACCAGCCAAAAAAAAATGGACGTGATGACCTCGATCACACGGAAAATATCCCCGCATCTTCCACTTTCTGTCGGGGTGAGACGAGAAGCTTTCCTCCAGCCCATCTCCCCCTCGCCTTGTGCAGCCTGGTGACTTCAAGATGACTTTGTGGCGCTTGGCGGAGCGAACCCAAAGCAGGATGAGCCCCGGCGACTTCAATTAGGGCCGCTGTTAATTAGTCACTCTCAGCAGATGCGAAGTTGCAAGTCAACAGCGCGCTGTTTCTCCTTTATTTATTGGTGCTACAAAGCCACATTTAATTCCACCTTCGACCCGCCGGCCTCTCTTTGCATAGGCAGATCGGCGAGTCTAATGTTCACAGAGGCAGCTGCGGGCCGGTGGATTATCTCAGCCGGGCAACTCTTTTCTGCTCTTTGCCACGCAGGAGCCGAGCAACCTGCAAAGCCCAGCCCATGCCACCTCCTTCGCCTGCCCCATGAAGTCCCTGGGTGCTGGGGCAGGGTTTTGGTGAGACCTCGGGGGGACACCAGGCTCCCGGCTGCTGCAGGCGTCACAGTGCAGGGGGCAGATTGGGAGTGCGCTGGGTTTTGACACTTGGTTGGCAGCTTCGAGGTGCCCAGCTCAGGGAGAGCATCTGTTCTTGCCATCAGCCAGGAAAACTACAAAATAATAAAAGAAACTGGAAAAATTAGTAAAGGGAAGGTCTTTAAAAGGAGCTGCAGCATTGCCCAGCATCACAAACACAAAAGACGTGGAAAGATGAAGGGTGGGTTTTTCATTATTCTTGTTCTGAGGTTTTTTTCTCTAATAAGGGAATCTTTCAGAACACAGGTGTTTGCTTTTACTTCCACGAGCATTTTGGAATCGGTTCTCAAACCTGCCCAGATAATCATTTGGGGGTTTCCACCACAAACTTCCCTTCCTCCTTTAGGGAGTGATTAGCTTTTTGCTGCTTAACCCAAGCACGTATCAACACCGAATGTTTCAGGATAGGCTTCCTGCCCTGCTGATCACAGCTCACCCCAGCCAGGACACGAACAGCACCCACTGGACACCTCGTCCCGAGGCAGACAAGGCAAAGGCACACATGCTGCAGCTGTGCAGGGATCACTGCATGAAGGGAAGTTCACCGGAGAGTCAGGAGCAGACCAGGAGTCCTCTAACTACCAGTTACACTCCTCAGAAATACCCATATTTACTATTTTAGCCATATAATTACAGGTGTCGAATAATTCCATTAGGAAGGCAGCAAGGGGAGGCATCGCCTATAAACCTTAGGGTTCAAATTAGGCACATTCCTTCAGCCCCGCTGAAGCCCACAAACACGCACGGTGTGGCACGGGGCAGAGCGCCCTGGGAAAGGGTCAGAAAAGCCAAGTTCAGACCAGCGGTGGCGGCTGGGCATCCCTTGGGATCTGTGATCTCCCTGCAAATAGCACGCAGGATGCTACGGGCTCACGCTGGCCATGATTCCTCCGTGCGTGGCACCTGGATGCTCAGAAGCTCGCACCCCTCCGTAACGAGGTTAAACGTGGGAACCGAGGTGCGGATGCCCACGGATGTGCCTTTGCCCCCGAGCCGAGCCTCAGAGGTGTTTGCATTTTAGCGGCGGGTGGTTGCCCACACGCTGTTTGCAAGGAGCACCGAGCCTCAACACCGAGCCCCGTCCAGGCTCCACGAAGGAAAGAAGCAAGGGAAAACGGGATCAGCGCTCCCCAGTTCTCCAATGCCAAGCTGAGACAGCCCCGTCAGGCAAGGCGGAGATCCGAATTTCGCCCAGCCTGCATTTCAGTGGGCGATTTTCAGCCCAGGTCTTTGGTTCAGCTATCAGAAAGGTGGAGGTTGCTTGAAAAACGTGGAACGGGGAGCGGGAGCTGTAAAAGCGCACCTTATTTGGGGCCTTTTCCTGCTCTGCAGTTACGGCTTGGACGCATCTGTTGTTTTCTCCAGCGAAATCCGCTGCTTTGATCGGTGCCAAAAACAGCAATCCCATTTGCAATGCATGATGCAACTGAGCAAAATCAAGGAGCAATTGCTTTACAAACTGGAGCCAGGGGCACCGGCGCACGGCTGTGCAGCAGCACACTTCTCCCTAAGCCAAAGGCAGAAGCTCCAACAAGGATCTTATTTTAAAATAACGCCTCAAACTGGATCCCAGTCCCATCATTTCAATGCCTCAGCTTGCCACAAGACAGCAATACCAAAGGGGGGCCATGGGTCAAACAACCCAACCAGCCTCGCAGCAGCTATTTAGCAGCTGGATTTGAAAAGTTGGCCATTCAGCCGGCTTGCGCCTTAAAACAAATAGATCACGCTGTATGTCATCGGCCTGGGTAAGAGCAAGAGGGATATTTTCACAGATCGAACCAAAAGCAAGGCTTGCATTGCGGGAGGGCGGGGTGAGAGCAAGGGGAAGGGATTTGGGGTCTAAAGCCCCTTCCCCTTGCTTCCTCGCGGGCCCCCTCCAGCTCCAGCTGCCCACACATCCCCTCGGCAGGCATTTCTTCTTGGGTGGTAGCAGCAGCTGGCAGGGCTTGGACATATTTGCCCCTGTTTGACATCCCCCACAAAGAGGTGCTTGGGGTAGGCATTCCTCCCACACTGCCTCTGCTACAGGTCTGGATGCGGCCTGCCAGCTTTCATCTCCTGCCCGGCTCTGGCAGCGGTCCCGCACACAGAGCTCCCCCTGACTCCGGTGGACATCACCCGAGCGCAGCTGTAGGAGGATCAGGACCAAGACGGATCTCCCGTCAAGCAGGCAAGGCCCCAGGAGTTTTGGATCCCATCTGGGTCCCAGATGGAAAAGCTTCAGCAGTTTTAATTCCGGACAAAGCCCCAGCGAAGCACCTCCTTCATCTGCAGCACCGGGGCTAGACACACGGCGATGCTCCTTGGGCACCGACCTCCGTCTCCTCTTCCTCGGCTCCCTTTGCAGGGATACTTCTCGTGGCTGGATCACGGGGAGGAAAGAACAAACTCCTCTTGGAGCTGTGAAGCTGCTGTCACGCCACGAAGCGTCCTTGAGGCAGAGGAGAAGGGGATTTCCAAGGGACAGCTGGAAGCAAGTCAAGGAGCACCCCTGGCCTCTGACACCCGCGGGAGGAAGGCCCGTTGTCAGAGGGGTGGCGGAGAGCAGCCGGCATCCTCTCCTCTTGGTGTAACACCCCCGAGAGAAAGGAGATAAAACACGGAGATGGCGAGGGGGCACTCCATCAAAGGAGGGCTAACGATCTAAAACAAGGAAGTTAAAGCGCATTAATTAAAGCGTATTACACCCGTGGGCACCCTCATTCAGAAGTGAAGTTGTCTTAGCTCGCCGCGGCTAAAGCATCCTTCAAGGGGAATTTTAAGCAGACCCAAGTGGGCTGCTCAGGGGGTGCTTCCCTCCTGGCTTCGCCTTTTGCTGGGTGGATCAGAGCCCAGGGATGGCTGCAGGTCCGACCTGCTCGCCTCGTCCTGCTGTGGCATCGCAGGGGGGTGGAAAAGGGCAGGATTTTGCAGCCCGGCAGGCAAACACCCCCGTGCTCCCAGCTGCCGCTCCGCC